>NC_091471.1:253326323-253977156 GCF_036971445.1 Narcine bancroftii
GTGTAATAAGAGAAAACTAAGATGAAAATGGGGAAAAGTGGGATGGAGGTGGCAAAGAGTTAGAAAAGAGATTTATGCAAGGTTTGAGTTGGTTATGTTGAATCATATGACTATAAACATTATTGAAATACACAACCAAATTAAATGGAAGAGGCAACTAAATTTATTGAAGAAACAAAAAATAGATATAGCATTTGTGCAGGAAATGCATTTAACTGAAGTGGAACATAACAAACAAAAGAGAGAGTGGGTAGGGCACATAATGGCATCATCCTATAATTCAAATCTAGAGATGTAGCCTACTAGTCAACAAAAATGTACCAATCAAAATAGAGGAGGAAATAATAGTTCCAGCAGGGAGGTATCAAATGATAAAGTGTCAGATATACTCATAATTTTGGAAATTTCTCAATATATATGCACCTAACGAGGAGGATCATAAGTTTATGTAGGAATATTTTTGATGTTTGCACTCACAGAAGGGAATATATTGATAGGAGGGGATTTTAATCTTAATTTGGACACAATGTGAAATACATCTGGACAAAAACAAGTAAGACGAATAAAGTAGCCATATGTATGGTTAGATCAATGTAGGAAATGAAACTTATGAATATATAGAGGTGCAACTCCCAGGACAGAAGGAATCTTCAGATTATTCGGATAGGCCAAACTTAATCAAGGATTGATATGTTTTTGTTTGTCAGCCCATATTTAAGGGAGAGTTAGAAAAACTCTGTATAAAGATCTATTATTAGCATTATAACTGGAGGAAATCCCACCAAGAACATATATATATAGTTAACCTCCATGCTACATAAAAGACGGGAATTCAGAGAATTTATTGAACACCAAATTACAACAAATTAAAACAAATTTTGAAATAACTGCAGGATCAGTGAAAGACAAATTTATATTAAGGGATGCAATGAAAGCCTTCATTAGAGAGCAGATAATATGTTATGAGACTCAGATGAAAATGGAGTACAACAGGAAAGAGCAATTGGAAAGGGAGATAATAAGTAGAGAAAAGGAATTAGTAAAAAGGAGTGATATACGAAAATGAGAGAATTACAATTAAATTAAAATAAAATAGAAAAAATTACAAACGTACAAAGTAGAGAAGTACATAATGCAAACAAAGCAAAAGTATTATGAACTGGGAGAAAGACACATGTAATATTAGCCTGGCAACATAAAACAGAACAGCCTAAAAACACGATACTGACTTTAAGGAAAAGGGACAAACAAATTACATATAATCCAACAGAGATTAATGAAAACTTTAAGGAATTTTATGAACAATTGTTGCAAACTCCAAACGAGGGGAAAGATGATAAAATAGATGAATTTGGAGCTACAATTGAACTGCCAAAATTGCAAGAAGAGGAACGAAACAAACTAATAAAACAATTTGAAATAGGGGAAGAAAAGGATATATTTTGTAACAAAAGCTGCTAAAGAATAAAACACAAGGTGAAAATGGATTTCCAATTCAGTAAAATATTTAAGAGTTATTAATTCCACCTCTCCTGGAAGTAATGAACCAGATAGAAGAAACATAAAACTTGCCAGATTCATGTAAGAGAGCAATAATTACAGTAATACCACAGATGGGGAGCGATCCATTAACACCATCATCTTATATCTCTACTTATCTCAAACGATAAGATAATAGTGAAAACATTAGCAAACAGATTGGCCGACTGTTTACCTGAAATAGTGAAACAAGATCAAACTGCATTTATTAAGAAAAGACGAACAGCGGACAATTGCTGTAAATGTATTAATCAAATCCAAGCAGTTCAAGGAAATAAGAAACCAAGAGTTGCTGTTGCTCTAGACACAGAAAAAGCCTTTGACAGAGTAGAGTGGTATTACTCATTTAAAATATTACAGAAGTTCAATCTACCATAAAAAATATATAAATTGCATTAATGTATTATATAATGGACCATTGGCGAAAGTAACAGTAAATGGATATGTATTGAGTCACTTTAAATTAAGTAGGTCATCTAGACAGTGACGTACACTATCCCCCTCATTAAAATAAAGGAGAAGGAGTATAAAATCATCTTATTTGCAGATGACATCATAGTATACCTAACAGAACCAGACCAGAGGTATCAGTAAAGAATTACATAAGAAATTGAAGGAATATGGCGAAATATCTGTCTACACGATCAATGGAAATAAATGTGAAGAGATGCCAATGGTTAATGCAGACTATTCAGAATTAAATAAAAATGATTCACCATTTAAGTGCAAGCACAAGCAATCTCATACCTCGGATTCAGGTTAGATAATAACTTAATTCACTTATACAAACTAAATTATCAGCCACTAATGAAGAAATTGCACGATGACGGAGAACATTGGAAAGAATTACCACTGACATTGATAGGGAGGGTAAATTGCATTACAATTAACGTGTTGCAAAGGATACAATAATTATTTCAAACAATACCAATTCCCGTAACAGCAAAATTCTTTGTGGAACTAAAGAGAATAATTGGGAAATTCTTGAGTGAAGGGAGGATTCCAAGTGTAGCATTAGATAAATTAGCGGAGAGTATAATCAAGCTGTTTTAAAGTTACCACAATTTAGAATTATTATAGAACCACACAATTAAGGTTTTATCAGTTTTTACCAGAAAATGGAAAAACCAGACTGGACTAAGATAGAACGAGAATAAATAGGGGAAAAGGTAGCGGAACATATAGTTTATAAGTGGGATGAAATCTGGTGCAATACAAGAACTCAGCAGTACCACATTATTTACTGAATACATGGAAGAAGATACACTTTGAAAGAAAAAAAAATGAATGATCAATTTTAGAATTATTATTGATGCAAAATCCACTAATCAAAAAAAATAGAAAACCATTTTTTGTTGGATAATTTATTAACATTTGAACAATCGAAGTATGAATCTGGAATAATTCATGGTACAATGTTTGCATATCATCAATTGAAAGCTTATTTAAAGGATTAATTGAGAAACAGCTTGAGATTACCTGAAGGAAGCAGCTTTGAATATGTTATTACAGACAAAATGATAATCAAAAGATTTGTAACCATAATGTATATTAACCTGCAAGATAAGAAAAATGAAATAAACTATGAACCTAAGCAGAAATGGGAAAAGGATCTAAACATAAAGAGAAAAAATGAAGTATGGGAAAATTTATGTTCTTGAACGATCAACAAGACAATAAACAAAAGGTTATGCATGATACAGGATAACTGGTTACACAGGATATATAGTACTCGTCTAAAATTTAAAAAATGGGATTCAACAATATCGAATAGGTGTTCTCGCTATAAGAAAATTGGAACAACATTACATGCAAGTTGGGCATGTTTGAAAATAATTACGTTTAGGGGTAGAATTAAAACAGAGACTAAATAAAATTACAAACAAAAATGCCCACCCTAGATGGATATTATTCACGTGGCTTCATCGAGTGTTAACACCTCTGTTCCCAATGTTTCTGCTATCACTGCTTCATGCTCTGACGGTCGCGCATATTGTTGCAGCCACCAGAGGGTGGAAGGTTCTGAGAGGCAGCAACAATTGTGCGGATGAGAATCATTCTGATGCTAAAAGCCGAAGTCCATCATCTTACACTTTGCAGTATCAGGAAACTTCATATTGCTTTGGATGACCTATTTAATATTTTTCCTTTGGATGCAAATCACACAACAGTTTGTCATGAACAGTGTGAAGGACCCAATTTTTAAGCAGACCAAACCAGTTACATGGTCTTGGTTCTGAGTTGCTGCCAAACACTTGCATTTTTGTCCAAATTCAGGGAGGAGCTGATCAACGTGATGAAATATCTGTTAAAATACTATTGAAATGTTTAATAGGAGGAAAATAAGTTAGGATTCTGGATATTGGATTCCATCAGCATTAAATACCCAAGAGTTTCCCTTCTGCCGACACCAACCTATTATCCCATGGAAAGATGGAAGAAAATAAGCGCAACGCAGTGCGTATTTGCCGGTAAATTTCAGTTGGAACAGAGCAAAGTCAAATCTATTATTTCAGTGTGAGATTCCCTGAATATTCTTATAACAGTGGGAAATCATTTGTTATTGAATCAGGTGGTGATCTCGCAACCATTTGGTTTATTTTCCGAACAATGCAGTTTGAGCGAAGCAGCGGCGTGGTGTTTGCCTTTCAATATATCCCTGCTTTTCCGAGGGTGCAGTAATTGCGGATGGAATTGATGGAAAGGAAGATCTGAGATAGGGTAAACATTCATTTCACGAACTTCTGCATTTTCTTTCGGTCTTGAGTGGAGATTTCCTGAAGCAGGTAGCATGGCCTCCAACAGAATACTTTCTATGATGCCCCTGTAAATATAGTTCAAGATAACAGTTTGTTATGAGCCCTGAGGACTCCAAAACCCAGTAGCAACAGATACTCACCAACACAAATAGTTACTATAAAAAAGTTGCTTTTAATTATCTTTAAACAACAAAATAGGATAAAACTTTAGTTTATCTCCCTGACATAACACCCTTCTTATTGTAAGCGGATGTGTATGTATGTGTACTTAAGTATAGAATAGTACTTTAATTCACAGTCCAATCTCACTTTTCCACTCCTCCAAGTTCACTGGTTGCTAGCAATTCTTATACTGTGCACAGAATCACCTCACATTGATGTATTTCACCAGACTTTTGTGCTTGAATGTTTAATGGTTACTGCTCAGGAACTTCATATCGGTTTTCAGAGAGAGATTTGCTGTTAGTTGGACGCAAACTGATCTCTTCTAATAAGCCACGTGAGTGTCTTGCTGAACAGATTTGCCCCATCAGCATTTCCCTTATTTCTTTAAGTTCACCAAAGAGTTCCTTTTTGTTTCTCTTATTTCAAGTGAAACCTTAGGCAGCCAGTCCTGTCCGCTTGTGTGGGTCGCATGGGCTTTAACCAGGCTTTGATAAGCTCTCACAACCGGTTTTTAATTTTTAAAAATTTCTTGCACTTTCATATCAACAACAACATCCACAAATGATGATCATCAATATATACATCGTGACATTTCTTCTTCTTCGCCCTTTTCATCCCTCTCCCCTTCCCCACGCCTCTTCAAAATTCAAAAAATAATAAAACACATAAAACAAAGAAATAACAAAAAGCAAAAAAGAAAAAAATGTAGGATCATCCACTTTCACATATTTAAATCTATTGTTCTCATAATTATGTTGTTTTAAGGGATGGAAGTTTTTGGTCGGCATTCCCCGACATGTTCAATTTCTGGTTCTCAATTCGTTCGAATAACATACACTTTTCTTTCAGATTGAATGGAGATTTTTCTAATGGAATACACTTGCTAATTTTTGTATACCACTTTTATATTTTAAAGAGTGTTTCCATTTTCCAGGTTGTCATAATATAATTTTATTTTGCTACTGGTTGCGCTATTATAATAAATGTTATTTGGGCTCTGTCTAATTTTAGTCCTAAATTTTGTCTCTTATATTACTTAATAGAGATTCTTTGGATTATTTGGTTTATTTATTTTGTGATTTTGTTTAATATTAGGTTGAGATCTTTGCAGATAGTTTTAAATTTTGAACATGTCCAAATTGTATGTAATGTTGCTCCAGTCTCTTGTTAACAACGGAAGCATATATCTGATGCTGTTGAGTATCACTATTTTAATTTCTGAGGATTAATTTCTAATCTATGTAGCCAGTTATATTGTATCATACATGGTCTAGTATTTTTCGCGTTTTTCATTGTTTGTATACTTAACTTCTCCCATCTTTCATTCTTTAACACTGTGTTAAAATCTTTTTGCCAACTTTGTTTCATTTTATACTTTATTTCATTCTCTTCCTTTTATTGCAATTTGATATACATTTTGGTCATAATCTTTTAAATTATCATTGTGTCTATGATTAAATATTCATAATTTCTACCTTTTATAATCTCAAGGTATTTCCTAGATTATTTTTTAAATAAGTTTTCAATTTGTAATATGGAAACATTGTACCTTGTGTTATTCAATATTCATCTTTTAATTGTTCAAATGTTAAGAAATTATTTGCCAAAATGCAATCTTCAATTTCCTTGATTCCTTTTCTATCCCATTCCTTGAAAAATAAATTATCCATTGTAAAGGGGATTAATGAGTTTTCTGTTAATATTATTTTTGGTATTTGATAATTTATCCTTTATTCTTCCAGGTGTATTCTTTTCCATAATTTAAGTATATATTGTAGTACATGTGAATTGTTACATTGCACCAAATTTTCATCCCATTTTATAGTATTTGTTCCTTGATATTTTCTCTCAAATTGTCTAATTCTATCTTAGTACAATCTGTTTTTTCTTCTCTGTGATACAAGTCTGATAAATACCTTAACTGTGCTACCCTGTCATAATTTTAATGGTGATATCACGCCAATGGAGTAGTGGCTGCAGAGGAATTGCCCTCCGAAGAGAAAAGAAAAAAAAAAGAAACAATGCCGGACAGAAAAATCACAGAAGTCCTGAAAGATAAAGAAATCACGAATACCGAAGAGATGGCATCAAAAAAGGAGAAGACCAGAGAGACAGATAAATAAGAAGACAGAAAAACAGCAGAAAGAAAAGAGGTAGGCCTTACCTTAAAAATTACATCCGACCCCTAAAGCTGATGGGCGCACCACTTGGCAAAGTCCCTCTTTCGAACTATGTACAAAGTTGGCTTAATAAGCCACAAAATATTGCACAACTGCCCATAACAAAAAAGAAAAACACTGAAGGATGGCAAGTCCAGCAATGAGACAACGTTAAACGGATAGATAAATTGGGGAGATGGCATCGCAGCAATAAGAGTTGAAAAGAAGACAAGGAGCTAGAGAGTGAAGACAAAGAAGATGACACACGGAAATGAGGAAGGTAAAAAAGATAAACAGTTAACAGACATTGAATATTTTGATGAAGAAATAAAAACTTTAAAAGACATTTTTACAACTGAATTTAACACAATAAAAATAAAAATGCAAATAAAGCAGAACATATAATGCAAAAACTAGAGCTGGCCATAGCATATACATGAAAACGAACAAATGAAGTGAAAGAAAGTCAGAAAGCTGTGAAATTAGAAATGAATGAAGTAAAAGAAATTCTGAATGATAGAGACAAAGAAATTAAAGAGATCTGTTAATTCAAAATATTGATCTGTTAGAGAATTATAGCAAATGGAACAATATAAAAATAGTAGGTGTAGAAAAATGCGTACAAGGATCAGACATAAAGGGATTCATAAAAAGATGAATCCCACAAGTCTTGGAGGGAGAAGATCTACAAGACAAGATTGAAATGAAAGAGCACATAGAACATGGGCACGAAAGGCTTATTAAAACCAAAAACCACGATCAAAACAATGTATATAAATAAATTGTAAAGATAATAATGTAAATATAAAGTTTAAGTTTGAAAAATAGGACAAAAATAAAGATAAGAAAATAGTGTGAAAAACGCTTTGTAATATTTTTTGAAAATATATAGTGTTTCTCTGGGGGAAGGCGAAGGAGAGAAAAATAACTGCTATTTCAAAATCTGTTGATGCTTGCAGTTATTACCTCAACCCAAATAGATAAGGGAATTGGAGTTGTCTCACAAGGAGTCATAGACAACCCAATACGTGGATGTTTCGGGACTTTCATTATTCTGGGTAGGAATATTTTATTTGTTAATTTTAGTAGGGTTTTCAGGATAAGTTGCTTTTTCTAACAGTGTCGGTGTGTATTAAGATGTGCAAAAATTATTTTAAAAAATATTGAGGAAGAAGATATGAAAGAGTTCAGGAGATGAGATAGAATTGGAAAAAAAGAAGGTAAAGATGGATACGTTAAATTTAATGACTGTAAATATTAACGGAAAACTCAATCAAATTAAAAGGAAGAGTTGCTGACAACTAGAAGAAGAAAAATCGACATCGCTTCTGTGCCATAAACACACTTAACTGAGATAGGACACAGTAAATTGAAAGGAGACTGTGTAGGCCACGTAGCGGAGTCCTAATACAATTCAAAAACCTGGGGAGCAGGTATATTAGTCAACAAATATCTAACAATCAATATAAAAGTTATAATAACAGATCCAGCAGGTAGATATATAATGACTAAGTGCCAGATAAATTCTGAATTTTGGAATTTACTAAACATCTATGCATTTAACAAAGAAGACCAGCAATTTATGCAAACAATCTTCCGAGAAAATAGCAGAAACATGGGGACATATCATGCTTGGAGGGGAGTTCAACTTCAACCTGGACCCAATGATAGTCAAAACTGGAAGACAATTAACAATAAGAATAAAGTAACTAAATTTATACTAAAAGCATTGCAGGATATGAATCGAATTGATATATGGAGGAGACAACAACAATAAGAGAGACAATATTCACACTGCTCAAATAGACAGAAGCCATACTCAAGAATAGACATTATTTTGAGATCGGCACAGGTCCAAGGGAGAGTTAAAATTGGAACATATAGCAAGATTATTATCTGATCACTCTCACCTATTATTGACAATTGAATAAGGGGATGCATCACTAAAGACATGTAGATGGCGACTAAATCCTCCATTGTTAAAAAGAAAAGATTTTAAAGGATATATGTGACAGCAAATTAAAGTATACTTTGAGATAAATATGGAATCAGTAAAAGACTAATTAATCTTATGGGATGCAATGAAGACTTTTATTGGAGTACAAATAATTAGCAAAATGACTAAAATTAAAAAAAAATAAATATAATCAGGACGTTGAACAGTGCAGTAAAGAGATAACAATCAAAGAAAAGGAATTAGCAGAAAGAGAAGATACAGAGAAAAAGAGAAATGTGGCAGGGAAACATTTTAGATATGAAACATCACATCTTGTCTTCAATTGCTTTTCACAAGCTTGCCAGCTTGTCCTATTCCAGCCTCGGCTACTGCTGCTGCACTGCAAAATAAAACTGCAGAACTGAATGGAGCTGATGGTGGACTTATTTAAATATTATGTGACTGCGGGGTCAACCACAAAGATTGTGGGGTGGTAAGTTATAAAGAAGGAAACGTGCCTAATGGTAGAGGATGTTAGGATTGTCATAAATGGAAACATTGCTTAATTATTCACAAGTGATAAGGAACTTGATCATTTTGCGTTATGAATAGAGCAAGGATGAGTGCTGAATTATGTTGTTATTAAGGAAGGGGAAGTGTTGGATCTTCTTAAATCTAAGTAATTGAGAACTTCCTGGGGCTGGACGTGATCTACCTCAAGTTATTGGGGTAAGTGAGGGTGGAGGTATCATAAGCCGTGGCTATGATCTTTGTGTCTTATTTGCCAACAGGGGAATTGCCAGAGGATTTGAGAATTACAATGGTGGACTCTTTGTTTATTTTAAAAAAAAGAATATGGAAAATACTTGGAATTTTTGAACAGAGAGTCTTGCATCAGAGGTGTATCAAATATTTGAGAAGATTCGTAAGGATAGAATCTATGAGCATTTGGAGAAGAAATTTCGAATGAAGGTTAGTCAATGTGTATGTCTGAATGAAGAGTCATAACATTTGAGAGGATCACAAACAACATTAATAACATTAAGCATGTTGATGTAGTTTATATGGATTTAGATCCTCTTTGAGAGATTAGTTCAGAATGTCATAATGGAGGGGATCCATGAAATCGTAGCTGCGTGTCTGAAATCTGTATTGCCTGTAGAATGTAGATAGTGATAGCAGAAGAATTATATTCTGCCTGGAGGACAGTGATTAGTGAATTTCTGCAATGACCTGTTCTGGAACTCCTGGTCATTGTGTTTTGAGAAATGATCGAGATGAAGGGGAGGAAGGATGTACCAGAAATGCATGCAAATGAAATAAATATTGGAGACTTCTTTATGGTGTTGAACGTTGTCGTAGTTCACAGAGAGAGGCAGGATGCAAAGTTGAGAAGAAAAGTTGGGCATGTGGATTTCAACATGATAAGTCGGCGGTGATGCAATCTGGAAGGTGAAACCAGAAGGATGAGAAGAGGATTAATGGATGTTGGGTTTCATTATTATGGGGATTGAGTTCAATTGTCCAAGGGGAATGTGACAACTCGACAAGTGTATTCTGAGTTCACACGTGGTATTGTGTTCCATCTGGACACCTCATTGCATGAATGGTGTGCATGCTATGGGACGGGGCAGGGGAGATTTGGCAGCATGTTGCATTGTTTGAAAAATAAGTCTTATGAGGCAAGGTTTTCAGATCTGGAACTTTTTCATTTTTTGTAGCATAGATGAATGAGACTACAATATTCTGAGAAGCACAGAGCGGGTAGACTGCGAATGCCTTTATCACAGAGCAGGGACAATGAATACCAGAGTACATATGTGGAAAGTGACAGGTGGAAAGATGAAGGTAGACATCCCAAGTAGGTTTGTACACAGATTTGTGGCTGCCTGTAATGGAATGACTTACCAGGAATTGAGGAAGAGCATGATTCATCTGTGTCACTTAGGAGACACTTGGATAGATAGATGGATGAATATAAAATAGGGAGTTATGAGGTAGGAATGATTTAGTGCATTTTTTGAAAATATGATTTATAAACAAACAATATAATATTTATTTTCTCCCACAAAAACCACACACCCATGGCTATTCATCCAAACCCACCCAATCTACAATTAAACGTCACAAAAAAATAAAATAAATGGTATCAATAATTGAGCACATGAACTAAACCATCACATGCAGTATGGGTCGCAGTTCGGGAAAACCCTATCCCTTCATGGGAAATATTTTAACAATTTGAACACATTCAATCCATGTACGGGCTCCAAACATTAACACATAGATAATTATTTTTAGATTATATGTTATCTTCTCTAATGGAATACATGACCTCATCTCTGCATGCCAACGTTGAATATTCAATTCAATATCATTCTTCCATGTAAATGCAAGGCCTTTCCTAGCAATATGAAATTGTTTAACTTTAACTCTAAACATAATTGTTTAGTATTATCCAATGAAAATATTATTGGGTAAAATTGAATTTCAAATTTAAATATAACTTTCTAAAGTTCTTTAATATTATCCAAAAACTGTTAAACCGTCTCACATTTCCAACCAAACGTAAGAAAGTTCCTACTTCCATATGACATCTAAAACAAAAATATGAAGTGACATATTAAACTTTCTTCACCGTGTTAAATATAATTGATGAATAAAATTATAATGAATCAATCTGAATAGAAACGTAGGAACATAGAAGATAGGAGCATGAGTAGGTCATTCGGCCTTTCGAGCCTGCTCCAGCATTTCAATAAGATCGTGGCTGTTCTTAAAGTCCAGTACCCCTTTTCTGCCTTCTCTCCATAACCCCTAATACCCTTATACTGAAGAAATATATCTAATTCCCTTTTGAATATATTCAATTAATCTGCTTCTACTGCTCATTGTGGCAATGAATTCCACAGATTTACCACCCTTTGGAAAAAGAAATTCCACCTCATCTCGGTTCTAAATGGTTTGTCTATTATCCTCGGAACATGGCACCGGGTTCTGGACTCCCCCACCATCGGAAACACCCCTTCTGCATCTATTCTGTCCAGTCCTGCCTGAATTTTATATATCTTCATGAGATCCCCTCTCAAACATCTAAACTCCAGCGAGTACAATCCCAATTTGCGTTGGATGAGGTTGCGCAGGTCGGTGTAGAACTTGTTCTTTTCTGCTGGTTCCGCCTGGAGGGTTGGAGCATAGACACTGATGAGGGTGATGTGACGCTTGTTTTGAAGTGGGAGTCGCATGGACATGATTCGGTCCGAGAGGCCTGTCGGAAGGTTTTTGAGTTTGGAGGCAATGAAGCTCTTGACCATGAAGCCTACACCAGATAGGCGTCGTTCATCCGAAGGCTTGCCAGACCAGTAGAGTGTGTAGCCCGCGCCGCGTTCTTGGAGGCTGCCTACATCTGCCAGGCGGACTTCACTGAGAGCGGCTATGTCGATGTCAAGTCTGAGGAGTTCATGTGCAATGAGGGCAGACTGGGCGACTTCAACGCTCGTGTCGGCAAAGACTCAGAAACCTGGCCAGGAATCCTGGGCAAGCATGGCGTCGGCAAGTGCAACGACAATGGGCGCCTCCTGTTGGAGCTCTGCGCAGAACAGCAGCTTGTCATTACAAACACCCTTTTTCAGCAGAGGGACAGCCTTAAGACCACCTGGATGCATCCCCGATCCAAACACTGGCACCTCCTGGACTACATCCTGGTGCGAGAAAGTGACAAACAAGATGTGCTCCACACCAGGGTCATGCCTAGCGCGGAATGCCACACTGACCACCGGCTGGTTCGCTGCAAGCTCAACCTTCACTTCAAGCCAAAGCCCAGGAACAATAAAGCCCCCAGAAAGAGGTTCAATGTTGGAAAACTGCAGTCAGACGAAGCGAGAGGAAACTTCCAGGCAAACCTCAAAGCAAAGCTCGACGTTGCAACCCACCTCACGGACCCGTCCCCTGAAACCATCTGGGATCAGTTGAAGACTACCATACTGCAATCCACTGAAGAGGTACTGGGCTTCTCCTCCAGGAAAAACAAGGACTGGTTTGACGAAAACAGCCAGGAAATCCAGGAGCTGCTGGCAAAGAAGCGAGCTGCCCACCAGGCTCACCTTACAAAGCCGTCCTGTCCAGAGAAGAAACAAGCCTTCCGTCGCGCATGCAGCCATCTTCAGCGCAAACTCCGGGAGATCCAAAATGAGTGGTGGACTAGCCTCGCCAAACGAACACAGCTCAGCGCGGACATTGGCGACTTCAGGGGTTTCTACGAGGCTCTAAAGGCTGTGTACGGCCCCTCACCCCAAGTCCAAAGCCCGCTGCGCAGCTCAGACGGCAAAGTCCTCCTCAGCGACAAGATCTCCATCCTCAACCGATGGTCAGAACACTTCCAATCTCTTTTCAGTACCAACCGCTCAGTCCAAGATTCCGCCCTGCTCCAGCTCCCTCAACAGCCCCTAAGGCTAGAGCTGGATGAGGTTCCCACCCTGGATGAGACATATAAGGCAATCGAACAACTGAAAAGTGGCAAAGCAGCAGGTATGGATGGAATCCCCCCAGAAGTCTGGAAGGCTGGCGGCAAAACTCTGCATGCCAAACTGCATGAGTTTTTCAAGCTTTGTTGGGACCAAGGTAAACTGCCTCAGGATCTTCGTGATGCCACCATCATCACCCTGTACAAAAACAAAGGCGAGAAATCAGACTGCTCAAACTACAGGGGAATCACGTTGCTCTCCATTGCAGGCAAAATCTTCGCTAGGATTCTACTAAATAGAATAATACCTAGTGTCGCTGAGAATATTCTCCCAGAATCACAGTGCGGCTTTCGCGCAAACAGAGGAACCACTGACATGGTCTTTGCCCTCAGACAGCTCCAAGAAAAGTGCAGAGAACAAAACAAAGGACTCTACATCACCTTTGTCGACCTCACCAAAGCCTTCGACACCGAGAGCAGGAAAGAACTTTGGCAAATACTAGAGCGCATCGGATGTCCCCCAAAGTTCCTCAACATGATTATCCAACTGCACGAAAACCAACAAGGTCGGGTCAGATACAGCAATGAGCTCTCTGAACCCTTCTCCATTAACAATGGCGTGAAGCAAGGCTGTGTTCTCGCACCAACCCTCTTTTCAATCTTCTTCAGCATGATGCTGAACCAAGCCATGAAAGACCCCAACAATGAAGACGCTGTTTACATCCGGTACCGCACGGATGGCAGTCTCTTCAATCTGAGGCGCCTGCAAGCTCACACCAAGACACAAGAGAAACTTGTCCGTGAACTACTCTTTGCAGATGATGCCGCTTTAGTTGCCCATTCAGAGCCAGCTCTTCAGCGCTTGACGTCCTGCTTTGCGGAAACTGCCAAAATGTTTGGCCTGGAAGTCAGCCTGAAGAAAACTGAGGTCCTCCATCAGCCAGCTCCCCACCATGACTACCAGCCCCCCCACATCTCCATCGGGCACACAAAACTCAAAACGGTCAACCAGTTTACCTATCTCGGCTGCACCATTTCATCAGATGCAAGGATCGACAATGAGATAGACAAAAGACTCGCCAAGGCAAATAGTGCCTTTGGAAGACTACACAAAAGAGTCTGGAAAAACAACCAACTGAAAAACCTCACAAAGATAAGCGTATACAGAGCCGTTGTCATACCCACACTTCTGTTCGGCTCCGAATCATGGGTCCTCTACCGGCACCACCTACGGCTCCTAGAACGCTTCCACCAGCGTTGTCTCCGCTCCATCCTCAACATCCATTGGAGCGCTCACACCCCTAACGTCGAGGTACTCGAGATGGCAGAGGTCGACAGCATCGAGTCCACGCTGCTGAAGATCCAGCTGCGCTGGATGGGTCACGTCTCCAGAATGGAGGACCATCGCCTTCCCAAGATCGTATTATATGGCGAGCTCTCCACTGGCCACCGCGACAGAGGTGCACCAAAGAAAAGGTACAAGGACTGCCTAAAGAAATCTCTTGGTGCCTACCACATTGACCACCGCCAGTGGGCTGATAACGCCTCAAACCGTGCATCTTGGCGCCTCACAGTTTGGCGGGCAGCAGCCTCCTTTGAAGAAGACCGCAGAGCCCACCTCACTGACAAAAGGCAAAGGAGGAAAAACCCAACACCCAACCCCAACCAACCAATTTTCCCTTGCAACCGCTGCAATCGTGTCTGCCTGTCCCGCATCGGACTGGTCAGCCACAAACGAGCCTGCAGCTGACGTGGACTTTTTACCCCCTCCATAAATCTTCGTCCGCGAAGCCAAGCCAAAGAAAAAGAAACAATCCCAATTTGCGCAATCTTAGACATTCACAATCTTAGACATACTATCTTCGCATTTTAGTATCTAATCAAATGGGAAGATGGATGTATTTTCATCCGTCCTGGGCATTTATGAATAAATGTTTGTGTCGCCATAAAAAATAAAGTTTTATGTGCAGTGTTCTGTTCTTTGTGACACATGTGTTGGGCAGCAGCCCCGGGGTGCTGCAGACGACATGGAAGCAGTAGAATATCACAGGACACCAGAAATGTGGAAGAACAACACACGTTTGAAAATGAGAATTGAGTTGGTGACCACGACACTGGACCAATGAAGGGCTCTGCGGCTGAAGAAACGCACATTCAGCGGACTTGGTGTGTCGGGGTAAGGAACCGACGGAGGCCACTGGCTGATTACGACTGCGGGTGAGATATTCACAAAGGACGGCTGGAGAGTTGCTCAAGAACTGGGTGAAAAGGTATCACGAATCTGAACTGGGAGTCGAGAGGATGCCTGTGCGCTGTATGTGGTGGAAGTAGATCCACGAGGGAATTTCCAGAGACATTTAAGAGGCCCGTCAATGTGCGGCGTGGGAGGATAGTGGGATGGGGATACAAATCATGTGGAGAGATTTGGTATTTCTAACTGGATATCATAGTCGATGTCAACATAATGTAGTGGATCCAATGGCCAGTTCCTGTGCTCCTTTGTGCAGAATGTGTCCTTCTCAGCAGCATGTAACAAACCTAGAGATGTGTGTGTGTGTGTGTGTATGTGTATGTGTGTGTGTGTGTGTGTGTGTGTGTGAGAGAGAGAGAAAGAGAGAGAGAGAGAGAGAAGACGTGGTCTATTGTTGGAACAGTTGTTCAGGAGACTCTCCCGCCTCCCCAAGATAATGAAGAATCACAAATAATTTTCAAATTCTCGCTATTGATCATAAGTGCCTTCGCAGTCACTGAAGTATCAAACTGCAGTTCATGCAGACAAGACTTATATATTGGTCATGGTCAGGTCTGCAGGACACGCGGATGGGAAAACCTCTCGGACAAGTTACTATGTTTCAACTGTTCATTGTGTCGGCGCTGATGTGAGGTTTGAGGTGCCTGAACCTGTGCTGAACTCCACTATTTTAAAACCTAATGATCAATCTTTCAATATTAAACGATCCTGCGCTACTGTTGACCGAGAGGTTAGCGTCCGACTGCAGGAACCTGACGGAAATCTGTGACCTTGGTTTTCGTGCAAAAGCGAATCCGTGGAAGTTGGCATTTCCCTTCCACTGTCTCCTCATGTAATGGTCACAGATTATCGAAACATTTTCATGCAGATAATCAACACTTTAGATGCTGAAAATTGAAGGAATTATGAACATGGTGGGTCGGACGAGGGTGAAAAACAAAGCGGCGTCACGTATTGGGCAACGTCTGGCGCTGTGCTCTCTCTCTGCTGATTGCACCGCCGTTTGATATTCCCAAAGGTTCATTTAAATTCTTGCATCTGCATCGTTGGGCACAAACAAGAATGTTCGCTGTGTTTATGCGACGCTCATTTCTCTGGAGGTAACATCAATTTCCGTTTATTGATGATCCTAGGATAGATGAAGGCTATACATCTCGCCGTTCTCTGCTGCTTTCTTGCACAGAGCTGTCTCTTTCAGACTCCCCATCATGGTCAAGATGCGAGCTCCACTCACTATCTATCCATTTTCCTTGTTGCCTCCAATGTTGCAGACAATTATGATTTACTACCCGATTGTGGCTGTGTTCGGGGTCCCGGGTAAGTGAATGCGCCTGAATTTGAAAGAGTTGATTTCTTCCGGCAGTTATCTGGACAAAACATGGAATTTAGCCGCCACTGTTCAAAATTTAATGCAACTTTCTGAATGACCAAGATAAAGACAATTTGGATAGACCATTTAGTGAATAAGAAGTTAAGGAAACACTTAAATGTTTACAGAATAACAAGTTTCCATGAGAGCATGGATTTCCTGTCGAAGTTTGGTAACGAATTAAAGACTTAATAATTACTTTATTTATGCTAGTATTAGAGCTCAGTGGCAACGTCTCCGCAAACCAATACGCCCCTTTGTGTTTCACCGTCGAGTGAATACCCTATTGCAGAAACCTTTTCAACGGTGAGAATTATGGTTATTTTTAACAAATTCAGATATCTATTATGATCACCTTAATGTCGACCAATTTAATTGTACAACATGGATTATAAAGTTATAGTGAAGATCTTAGCAAAGAGAATAAACGTTCCCTTTTTCATTTAATATATATATATAGATAAAAATTTTCTGAAAAAAATACGTGAATATACAGTAAGATTATTAAGTTTAATACAAAAAGAGGCGTCTAATGTTGTATTAGATGCAAAAAAAAGCTTTTGATATATTCGAAAAAGATAATTTATTTAAAGTTTTAGGTAAATTTTATGTTGGATTTAATTTTGTAAATTGAATTAAAACACTTTACAGAAGTCCTCAAGCTAAAGTAATAACTAATAGGCAAATATCTAAATCATTTAATTTGAATAGATCATGTTGGCAAGTTCGTCCTTTATCCTTGTTTCAGACGTGCCCAATTTCTACTTTGTTTGCATTGGCTATAGAACATCTTGCACAATTTATTGCTCTTGATGAACAGTTAAAAGATAAATCAATTGAGTAGAAGATTATTTGCAGATTATGATTTTTTATATGTTTGGCACAGACTCAACTCTCATTATCTGGACTTTAAGAGCAACTAATAGATTATCAAAAATTTCTGGTTATAAAATGAATTGGGATAAAACTAAAAATGTGGAATTAGTACAAGGTGATTATTCGCATTGTCAATTTGATATTTAGTTTATATTGTTTAGCAAAGTGATTAACTATTTACAAATACGTACAGATAATAACTTGAACAATATATAAATTACATTATATTCCATTACATAAGAAAGTAAATGAGGAGTTGAAAGAAGGATACATTTTCCTAAAACATTATTTGGAGGTGTTGATTGTATTAAATTAATTTTTTTTCTGAGAATTCGATACTTCTTTCAGACGTGGCCAATTTCTATTACAAAAACTTTATTCACGAATTAAATAAAATTGAATTAGCGGAAAAATATTCACCTTTATATAATTTAGTGACCGATAAAAGATAAAGGTAAATCTTTCTATTTAATCAAATGTGCTTTAATCTTTCTCAATAATTCTACAAAATATAAATTATACAACGATTGAAAATTTACATTAATCATAATCCCTATCTTTTCAATTATATCAGTACATCAAAATTTAATAATTTGCCTAGATTGATCGTAATTTATATCATTTTCTGAAGAAATTGGTAACATTTTACTTTTCTCCCAATTCACTTAATGTCCAGAAAATTTACCATAGAATTCGAAAAAATTTTCCAAATAAATTAAAGATTGATCCGGATTATTTAAATATATCAAAAGATCATCAGCACATAAATTAATCTTATATTCATCCTGTCCAATCATTATACGTGTAATATTTTAATTCTGCCTGATATCCAGAGCTAACGGATCAATGACCAATGCAAATAGTGCTGGGGACAAAGGACAACTTTCACCCAACCAATTAATATGTGTCCAAATGTATATTTCTATAAAATTTTAAATAAAAAGTTCCATTCGGCCCTATCAAAAGCTCTTTCAGCATCTAATGATACTACCATTGGTCGGTTGGGTTTCTGACGTTAAGCATTGATCAACAAAACCACTCGAAGAGTATTATCCAAAGCATACCTATCTTTAATAAAACTGTGCTGGTCAGAATGTACTAATTGAGGTAAATACTTTCCTAAACTATTTGTTAATAATTTCGCTATTGTTTTATAATCTACATTAAATAAATATTTTTAAATAAATATTAAATAAAAAATAAATTTATTTTAACAAAGAAATTGGGAGATAAGAAGAAACCTTCAAAGGCTCTAAGCCTTTTTTTTTGGTATAATATTTATTATTGTATTCAAACACGGATCTGGGAAAGCTTTTTCCTGATTTAACTGATTAAGAACATACATGAATCAGATCAGCATAAAAAACCTATCATATCCTGGTGACTTCCCATTAGACATTTGTTGAATAACATCCTTCATTTCTAAATCCTTAAAATGAGTATCCATCTTTCTCACATCCTCCTCCTTCAATATTGGTAAGTTTAACTCTGGGAAATATGCTTCAATAGAACCATCGTCTCACACTCCCTCACAAGCATTTAATTTCTGATGAAATGACAAAAAATTGGTCATTAATTTCCTGAGGTTTAAAAGTCAATGTATTGTCCTTCTTCACAGCATTAATAATCCTTGAAACTTGTACAGTTTTCAATTGCCATGACAAGACTTTTTGTGCTCTGTCTCCTAACACGCAATAATGTTGCTTAAATCTTTCAATCAAATAGTCAAATAGGGCAGTTTGCAATATTGTATATTTTAGCTTCTATTTTGTCAGAAAGCCTTATTATCTTCTGTAGAATTCCTCTGAAATTCCTTTTGCAACTCTGCTAGTTGTTTATCCAAAAACTGAGACTCTCCCACAAATTTCTTCTTTTCCTTTGATGCATAACTAATAATTTGACGACATAGAATTGCATTGAAATCATACTATAGAATAAAATTACTCTTGACTGTATACTTATTCAAATCTAAATATATAGCAATTTGATCCTCAATAAAGTTTACAAATTCAATTTTTTTAAATATCATTATGTTAAACATCCAGCGAAAAATAGATTGCAAACTATACTATGTTTAAATTTAGAGAAAATTAGAAACTCTGTCTATGAATCCCCTTCTAAGTATGAGTTAACCTGGCGACCATTTATTCAGTATTTTCATTTGTGGTGAGTTGATCTGGCTCTGTTTTCTTTCTATGATTATGTATGATAATTGGTCTGTAAGATGAGATCGGAGTGATCGGCGTGGTTTAGCTATATCTGTAGGATTTTTTAAAAGTTTTTTTAAATTCAGATTTGTTTTTTCTTCTTTTTTGGGTTTTTTTTTCTCTTTTTTCATATGTTGTTATTAATTATATCTTTTTTTTAGAGATAGTTCACACCCTAAACTGATCTAAATTTTTTTTATATGATATATTTTTATTCTGTAATATTATTGTTTAATATCTCTGTATTAATTCATTACTTACTATGTATATTTTTATATCTCTTTGAACTGTATGTGTTTATAAATTACAATAATAATAAAAAGATTGAAAAAGAAAGGAAGGTTAGTTAGGAAGGTACAGTCTTTAGGTATAAATTTTAAGATAGTCAAATGGGTTGAACATTGGCTGAGAGGGAGAGGCCAGAGAGTGGTAGTGGATAATTGTCTGTCAGGTTGGAGACCGGTGACCAGTGGTGTGCCTCAAGGATCTGTATTGGGCCCATTGTTGTTCGTTATATACATTAATGATCTAGATGATTGGGTGGTGAATTGGATTAGTAAATATGCAGACGATACTAAGATAGGTGGAATAGTAGATAATGAAGAAGGTTTTCAAGGATTGCAGAGGGATTTGGGCTGCTTAGAAAAGTGGGCTGAAAAATGGCAGATGGAATTTAATGCTGATAAGTGTGAGGTGCTTCATTTTGGTAAGAAGAATCAGAATAGGACATACGTGGTAAATGGGAGAGCATTGAGGAATACAGAAGAGCAGAAAGATTTAGGAGTGACGGTACATCGTTCCCTGAAGGTAGAAACTCACGTGAATAGGGTGGTGAAGAAGGCTTTTAGTATGCTGGCCTTTATCAATCATTGCATGGAATATAGGAGTTGGGAGGTGATGTTGAGATTGTATAAGACGTTGGTGCGGCCTAATTTGGAGTTCTGTGTGCAGTTCTTGTCGCCTAATTATAGGAAGGATATAAACAGAGTGGAGAGAGTGCAGAGAAGGTTTACCAGAATGTTACCTGGGTTTAAGAATCTAGAGTATAGGGAGAGATTGGGCAGATTAGGTCTTTATTCTTTGGAGCGTAGAAGGTTGAGAGGGGATTTGATAGAAGTATTTAAGATTATGAAAGGGATAGACAGAGTGGATGTGGATAGACTATTTCCGTTAAGAGGAGGAAAGATTAAAACAAGAGGACATGAGTTAAGAATTAAGGGGCAGAGGTTTAGAGGTAACATGAGGGGGAACTTCTTTACTCAGAGAGTGGTAGCCGTGTGGAATGAGCTTCCGGGAGAAATAGTGGCGGCGGAGTCAATTGTATTATTTAAGAAAAGGTTGGACAGGTATATGGATGAGAAGAAGATGGAGGGTTATGGGCATTGTGCAGGGAGGTGGGACTAGAAAGGGGTGTTTGGTTCGGTGTGGACTAGAAGGGCCTAATGGCCTGTTTCTGTGCTGCAATTGTTATGTTATGTTGTGGAAGTAATGAAACAGATAGAAGAAACACAAAACTTGCCAGATTCATGTAAGACTGCAATAATTGCAGTAATACCAAAGATGGGGAAGGATCCATTAACACTAGCATCATATAATCCAGTATCTCTACTTATCTAAGACTATAAGATAATAGCAAAATCATTATCAAACAGATTGGCCGATTGTGTATCTGAAATAGTGAAACAAGATCAAAGTGGATTAATGAAGAAAAGATGAAGAGCGGACAATACCTGTAAACTTATTAATCAAATCCATGAAGTTCTAGGAAATTGGAAACCAAGAGTGGCTGTTGCGCTAGATGCAGAAAAAGCTTTTGACAGAGTAGAGTTGTATTACCCATTTAAAATAGTACAGAAATTCAATCTACCATGTAAATATATAGATTGGATTAAAGCATTTCATAGTGGACCATTGGTGAAGGTAACAGTAAATGGATATGTATCGAGTCACTTTAAATTAAGTAGATCATCAAGACAGGGATGTCCACTATCCCCCGCATTAAAATAAAGGAGGAGTATAAAATCATCTTAATTGCAGATGACATCATAGTATACCTAACAGAACCAGAGACATCCGTAAAAGGATTTCATAAGAAATTGAAGGAACATGGAGAAATATCTGTCTACATGATCAACACAAATAAAAGTGAAGAGATGCCAATGCAGACTATTCGGTATTAAATAAAAATGAATCACCATTTATGTGGAAGCACAAGCAATCCGATACCTCGTGATCAGGTTAGATAATAACTTAAGTCACTTATACAAACTAAATTATCAGCCACTAATGAAGAAATTGCACGATGACATAGAACATTGGAAAGAATTACCACTAACATTGATAGGGAGGGTAAATTGCAAAGGATACAATAATTATTTCAAACATTAACAATTCCAGTAACAGCAAAATTCTTTACAGAACGAAAGAGAATAATTGGGAAATTCTTGAGTGAAGGGAGGAATCCAAGGGTAGCATTAGATAAATTAGCAGAGAGTATAATCAAGCTGGTTTAAAGTTACCACATCGTAGAAATTATTATAGAACCGCACAATTAAGGTATTTGTCAGTTTTTACCAGAAAAGGGGAAAACCAGACTGGACTAAGTTGAACGAGAATAAATAGGGGAAAAAGTCCTGGAACTTATACTTTATATGTGGGATGAAAGCTGGTGAAATATAAAAACTCAGCAGTACTGCATCATTTACTTAATACATGGAAGAAGATCCACTTAGAAAGGAAAAAAAACGAATGACCAAATACCAGAATTACTATTGACGCAAAATCCACTAATCAAAAGAATAGAAAATCGTTTTTTTGTGAAATAATTTATTAACATTTGAACAATTTAAGTGTAGATATCCAGTAACTCATGGTACAATCTTTGCATCTCATCAATTGAAAGCTTACTTTAAGGATAAATTTGGAAACAGCTTGAGATTACCTGAAGGAAGCAGCTTTGAATGGGTTATTACAGAAGAAATGATAATCAAAAGATTTATAACCATTATGTACACTAAGATGCAAGATAAGTAAAATGAAATAAACTATCAACCTAAGCAGAAGTGGGAAAAGGAACTAAACATAAAGATAAAAAAATGAAGTATGGGAAAATTTATGTTCTTTAACGATCAAGAAGACAATAAACACAAGGTTATGCATGATACATGATAATTGGTTTCACAGGGTATATAGTACTCATCTAAAATATAAAAAATGTGATTCAACATTATAGAATAGCTGTTTTCACTATATGAAGAAAATGGGAACAACATTACTTGCAACATGGGCGTCTTTGAAAGTAAATACGATAAGGGAACGAATTAAATCAGAGACTAAATAAAATTATAAAAAAGCATACCAAAAAAAACCCAGATTTTTTCAAAGTAACATAAGAAGTAGAGAATAAGGCCTCAAATTGGATAAAGTGGAAAAGAAATCATTATGATAAATTTAGCAATAGCAAAAAAATGTATAATGTCAACTTGGAAAATGGAACAGAGCATGAGTATACAGCAATGGTACATGGAAATGAATAAATGTATTCAATTGGGAAAAATAACATAATTTAAAAAATAAAGTCACAATGTTTGAACAAATTTGCGAAACATACATGGAACATAACAGAGTGAGCTTGCTTACGAATCCATCCCCTGAAATGAGAATGAAAATGATAAGAAGACAAAAAGACTAGATTCAGTGTGTAATAAATAGATGGCACGTTTTTCTTGTTTATTTTCCTTTCTGTGAAAATAATGTTTTATGGTATTGTATATGTTGAATATTTATGGGTGTTGGAGGGGGTGAGTGGAGGGAAGGGAGGGAAATGGGGGGATAAAGGGGCAAAAGACCAGTATGTAAATTTAATGAGATACGTTTGTACACATTTTGGTTGATATGATACTCAATGTAAAAGATTTTAAAAAAGAATTATATATTGCCACTCAATAATTGAATAGATGGAAATTAGATATATCCGAGCAATGCTTTAGATGTGGTGAAGATAATGGAATTTTCTTCATTCTATTTGGTCTTGTTCAAACCTTAAACATTTTTGGATTTCTGTTACCATGATTTTACTACAGATTGTAAAAGCTGGGCAGAACTAGTAAATTAATAAATAACGAGGAAATAATATCATTAATACGATCTGCAAAGTTAGCAAGGTTGGGGATAGTGGAGTGTAAATCAGGGTTCAAAAATTGTCAAAGGAACTTTAGAGGGCGGATGATTGGTCTGTAAAGTTTGACATTTTAGTGCAGTTCTGCAACATTGGAGATCGGATGTGAATGCTGTGGGAAATGTTGGGTCAATTGTTAATTTTACCACAGTTAAGTTTACTTCAGTAGAGTCAACGCCGATACTCAACTCATCACACTAAGAAATCTCGGAACGTGAATAAAGGACTTAATTGATATATACTGACTATTCATTCGTGACTTTCCTTATTTAACAGCTAACGTGATGTCCATTGTGATCCTTTCGCGGGGGAATTGCGGTCTGTCCAGGTGTGTCTCTCGCTACCTCGTGGCCATGGCAACGGGGGATCTGTTGTTCCTTGTCGTTGACGTGATACTGTCTCGTGTGAATGAATATTATTTTCCAACGACGTTCCTGTTCATAACTCATGTGTGCGATTTCCAGGTTACACTGATACACGCCGCTGTGATATAGAGAATTTAGGTTAAAAAGACTTAAGTTAAAATGTGATGATTAATCATAAACAGGGAAGCCAGAATGGACAGAGAGTTGACTAGCAGTCAAGGACAGAAGGAGCTGCTGAATATGTTTTTTTAAACCTATCTTTTCATGGTCATAGTGAGAGACATGCAGGAGACAAAGGATTGATAAGAAGTGTGAGAAACAGAATTCAGTGAATGTAGAGTTCACAGCGTACGTAACGAACGTGATAATTAATAATGCAGTTATACTTAGAATGTTTTTGTAATACTAACCAATTAAAACAGTATTAATAAGAAGGGGAAGGGCAAATAATAAAGGTATAAAAATCAATGCACTGTATGTATCGGGGCTTAACTGGTGAGAAACCAGTTGAGTCCAACTCTGCAGACTTGTAAATAAAGCTTGTCGTGTCATCAGTTTTAAAGAGACTCATGTGTGAGAAGTTTTATTTCTGACAAATGGGGGCTCGTCCGGGATCTACACTCCGGCCGTGAGGGGAGGCGAGAAGAGGGACATCGGAGGCGGTGCACCCCGCTGAGTTCAGCGGCTCCTAGTCCCTTGCTCGTCGCTTCGGGCGGCTTGAGCGAGTGGTATCCGGACAGGGTGACACGACAAGACGGAGAGGAGAAGGGTGACGGTTCAATCCCCGGGAAGACACCGGTAAGTGACGACTTACGATTGTGGTGTGGGGATTGGGTAACAGGTGTAACGGGATACACCTGTTTAGATAAAAACCTAACGGAATAGATTAAGTATAGATCTTTTGTCGTTGTGTGAGAACCCTGTTGCGGGACTCTAGGATAGACCCCAGGGAAACCTCGGCGGTAACCGAAGGAGGGACAGCACCTCCGACGAAGTGCAGAGAAGAGAGGGGTCAACCCCAGGAAAACCTCAGCGGTAACCGAAGGAGGGACAGCCCCTCCGACGAGGCGTTTGAGAGGAAGGGAGTAGGGTCCAGAGCGAGAGGGTCCTCAGCAACGATAAACAGATCTAGGTGGGAAAATGGGAGGATCAAAATCTAAGGGCTCGTCTGAAAATTCAGGACAATTCCTGGGAGTACCCCTTGACAGCCCTTTGGGGAGAATGTTTGAAAATTGGGATAGTAAAAGATATCGGGACAAAAACAAGAAAAAGATGGTCCAATATTGTCTCCTTTGGTCAAAACAACCTATTAAAGGTTCCTCGGTCTGGTGGCCGAAATTTGGATCTGATGAGGATTGGGTTAGACAAGCATTAAACATATATGTAAATTCGAGACCAAAGGTGAATCAAGAAGAGTCAGCATATGCATTTTGTTGGGTTCCCTGCCCAGGATCCTTAACAGAATGTTTTAAATTGAGAGTGGCAGGAGAAAAGAAATGGGAACCTCTGGACAACCTTCCCCCTCCTTATATTCCCCCGGTGCCTACTGCGCCCGAGGAAAGCTTATTACCGGAGGGGAAAGGTGATGAATCTGATTGCCCCGAAGGGGGCCGGGATAAAAAGGATGAATTAAGGGAGTCGGACCCTAAACTTCCACCGGTAAACCAACCCTGGACAAGATCCCAGACTGGTCCAGGACCATCAAAGTTTTCAATAAACCTAAATCCCCTGAGAGAAGTTCCTATGAGAGGACCGGGAGGGGGAACGGGATATGTGAATGTTCCCCTAACTAGTACAGAGGTGCGGGGATTTAAGAAAGAAATGAAAAAGTTATTGGAAGATCCTATAGGACTGGCTGAAGAGCTTGACCAATTCTTGGGACCAAACACATATACGTGGGAAGAGATGCAGGCAATAATGGGAACATTATTTTCACCCCAGGAGAGGCAGATGATTCGACGGGCTGCCCTCCTCATGTGGGAATATGAACAACCTGGGGACCCTAGACCCCATGAACAAAAATATCCCTTAAATGAACCCAGGTGGGACAAACGAACACCCGAGGGATTGGCAAGTATGAGACAATATAGAGAGTGGACAATTAAAGGGATACGGGAGGCTGTGCCAAAGGGTCACAATTTTACCAAGGCATTTGGGAACCACCAGGGGAAAGACGAGTCCCCTACTGATTTTTTGGAGAGGGTGAGAAAGAATGTCCAACAGTATGCTGGTGTGGACCCTAGTACACCAATGGGTGAACAGCTTATTCGAATTGAATTTGTTTCCAAATCATGGCAAGACATTAGAAAGAAACTAGAAAAGGAGGAGGACTGGAGTGAAAAACCCCTAAGTGAACTGTTAAAAAAGGCACAAAAAGTATATGTGCAGAGAGAAGAAGAAGATCAAAAGAAGGCGACAAAGGTTATGGTACAGACTATCCGACAGATGAATGCTGAATCCAGAGGGGAAAGAAAACAAAACCTTCCTCTAAACAATCCAAAATATCCAAGAGAGGGAAGACCCCGGAGATTTGTTAAATGCTATTACTGCAATGAGGAAGGACACTTTAAGAGGGAATGCCCCCGATACAAGAGGGAATTGCGTGCCCTCGAACTTATGGAAGAAGATTAGGGGTGTCAGGGGTTCCAAATGTTAGGGACCAAATATAAGAGGGAACCCCTGGTAAAACTAAAAATTGGTCCCAAGGGAGAAGAGGTGGTGTTTATGGTGGACACAGGAGCGGAACGAAGTAGTGTAATAACTGTGCCAATCGGAACTGAGCCTATAAAAAGTAATTTGACAATTTCTGGGATAGAAGGGGCTCCCAGAATGGTATCAATAATTCCCCAAGTAACAGTGAAACTGGAAGAAAGAGAAGGGGTACAAGACGTCTTGTAATTACCTTCAGCTGGATTTAACCTCCTAGGAAGGGACTTACAGGCTCTCCTAGGTTTGGGTGCTCTCCCTGTGGACGGAGAAGTGCGAGTCCACCTCTGCGCTTTAAAGGAAGAGGATGAACGGCAGATTGACGAGAGAGTCTGGTATAAGGAGGGAAATCGAGGAGGTCTGGACATCCCACCTTTACATGTCACATTAATACCAGGTCATCAGCCGGTAAGGAAACGTCAGTATCCTATTTCTTTGGAAGGGAGAAAAGGGCTACAACCGGTAATTGAGACTTTAATACGAGACGGACTATTAGAAGAATGCATGTCACCTTATAACACCCCTATACTCCCAGTAAAAAAGTCAGATGGATCCTATCGCCTAGTTCAGGATCTAAGAAGTTTGAATGCTATTGTTCAGACCCGCCATCCAGTGGTACCTAAGCCCTATACTATTATGAGTCGGATTCCCCCAGACCATGAGTGGTTTAGTGTTATCGACTTGAAGGATGCCTTCTGGACTTGTCCGTTAGAAGAGGAAAGTAAAGATATGTTTGCGTTTGAATGGGAAAATCCATGGACAGGTAGACGGAGACAGTTTCGGTGGACTGTATTGCCCCAAGGGTTCACTGAATCTCCAAACCTGTTTGGACAAATGCTAGAACAAATCCTGATGGACTATCCACAATCTGATGATTCCCAACTAATGCAGTATGTGGATGATTTACTATTATCAGGACCCAAGGAACAAGAAATGAGGAGAGAGACCATTAGACTCTTGAATTATCTGGGGAAAAAGGGTCTACGAGTGTCCAGAAACAAGTTACAGTTTGTTGAGAAAACTGTAATATATCTGGGACACCAGATAAGTAAAGGACAGAAACGGATTACCCCTGAACGAATTGCGGGAATCACTAGAATGCCTTTACCCCGTAATAAGAAGGAAATAAGACAATTCCTGGGACTCTTAGGATACTGTAGGTTATGGATAGAGGACTACTCAGTTTTGGTGAAGTTTATGTATGATAAACTGACAAATGAAAATGACTATCCATTGAAATGGACCCAGGAGGAGGAGGGATGGTTCGAGGACTTGAAACATCGCCTAACACGAGCCCCAGTGCTCACTCTGCCCTCTTTAAAACAGCCCTTCCAGCTATTTGTCACTCATAACCAAGGAACAGCTGTGGGAGTTTTAACACAAGAAAAAGGCGGTCAGCGACACCCAGTGGCTTTCCTTTCCAAAATGATGGACCCAGTGTCTCGCGGATGGCCGACGTGTCTCCAGGGAGTAGCGGCTGCTGCTCTGTTGGTAGAGGAAGCACGTAAACTTACTTTTGGAGGAAAGATGACTGTGTACACCTCCCATTCTGTGAGTGTTTTATTAACACAAACTGCCCATCGATGGCTGACTGATTCTCGCATATTAAAGTATGAAACCATTTTAATGGTTGGAGAAGATTTACAGTTTGCAAAAATTAATAGCTGCAACCCAGCTCAATTTTTATACGGCAGTGAAACAGAGAAAGAGGTGGAGCATGACTGTGTCGAGTTGACAGATCTTCAGACCAAGACCCGAGAAGACCTTTGCGATACTCCGCTGGGAGAAGGATATGAATTCTACATTGATGGCTCCGCCAGATGTGTTGACGGAATGAGAAGAAATGGGTATGCTATAATAGAAGGAAATACTTGGAAAGTAGTAGAATCCACGAGACTACCCGGAAGCTGGTCAGCACAATCCTGTGAACTATATGCCTTGCAGAGAGCCCTCAGAATACTGGCAAAGAAAATTGGAACGATTTACACAGATTCCAAATACGCATACGGGGTAGTGCATACCTTTGGTAAGATCTGGAAGGAGCGTGGTCTAATTACATCAAGAGGAAAGGAATTGGCACACGAACAGATGATTACTCTGACTTTAGAAGCCTTAACATTACCCCAAGAAATAGCAGTGGTCTACATACCAAGCCATCAAAGGGGAGATAACCCGACAGCAATTGGAAACAGACTGGCTGATGAAGAAGCCAAAAGAGCAGCCATGCAACAAGAAGTCCGTTTGCTGACTTTAATCCCAATAAGGCAAGGCATAAAGACAGCTCCCATTTTCACTGCTAAGGAAGAAAAGAACATGGATCAGCTGGGCGCAAGCCAATTACCTGATGGAACATGGAAAACACCAGATGGAAGAACTGTTCTAAATAAAGAAATAACTCGCAACATTTTAAAACACCTGCATCAACAGAGCCACTGGGGCACTCAAGCCTTATGTGACACAGTGCTTCGAGAATATGTGTGTAAGGGAATCTACACCTTGGCCCAACAAGAGGTGCAAAATTGTTACCTATGCACAAAAATTAATAAGAAGATAATGAGGACAGGGACCATGGGAGGTCAACCATTAGCCATACGCCCTTTTCAACGTGTCCAGATCGACTTCACAGAGTTACCTCAAGTTCAAAGATGGAAATATCTGTTGGTGATAATAGATCACTTTACCCGATGGGTAGAAGCCTTCCCAACAATAAATACTACAGCCTCTACAGTAGCTCGCCTCCTCCTAGAGCAGATAATCCCCAGATATGGTATAATGGATTCTATAGACTCAGACAGGGGTCCACATTTTTCTTCAAAAATCCAGCAATTGATTTGTGATGCATTACAGGTCTCTTGGAAATTACATACCCCTTGGCATCCACAAAGCTCAGGGAAGGTCGAGCGTATGAATGGAACACTAAAAATCCAATTGACAAAGTTAATGGTGGAAACTAAAATGCCTTGGATAAAATGTCTGCCCCTAGCCTTATTGAGAATTCGTACTGCCCCACGAAAAGATGTAGGGCTGTCCCCTTATGAAATGATGTTTGGGCTTCCCTTCTGGAGTACAGTTGAGGGGTGTCCCACCTTGGGGGAAGGGGATATATTTGTTAGGAACTATTTACAGGCACTGTCACGCTCTCTTACAGATTTACGAAAGAGAGGACTATTGGCACAAACACCGCCTCTAGACTTTTCTTTACACAAAGTGGAACCAGGAGACTGGATTCTTATCAAGACCTGGAAGACTGAAAAACTCCAGCCCCAGTGGGAAGGTCCATACCAAGTTCTCTTAACTACAGAAGCTGCAGCACGAACAAGAGAGAAGGGGTGGACACACGCATCCAGATTTAAGGGACCTGTAGAGGCGCCACAGGACCCTGATACGAACTCAGATTGGACTTGTATTCCTGGAGAAAAACCTCTTACCTTACGATTTCGCAAAAAGACTTAATTCACAATGTTATTGTTATGTTCTTTGATTTTTCTTAGTTTGCCTATGTCTTTATCAGGTGTGAAATGTAAGAAATGCAGAGATACAGTGGTCCTGTTTCAGGACCACATTTGGGGAAGAAAGGAAGGTAATTTCATTTCCCATACCTCAGTTCCTGAGAAATGCTGGGCAGAAAATACCACCAAACATCCATATACCCCTTGTGTGGAAAAAGAAGGAAATAATATGGGTCATTATATACAGATTCCTAATACCACTCCTTTCCCTCTTAACGGTTGGAAAGGTGACTCAAGCCCACCATGCCCTGATGGACTCTGGTTTTGCATACACCAACGTACTGTTCCAATGAGAAGTTACACTCCACACTCGAAATTGCCTGTCCCTTTAAGACAGCCGGACTTAGTTCGAGTCCATCCAAATAACCATGTAAGTTTCGGTAATGTAATTGGGGGAGATAACCTTTTTGTAGATCTGGCAACTAAAATTGCAGGAACTTTTAATGTAACTAATTGTTGGGTCTGCGGGGGTCCACGGATGTCAGAACAATGGCCTTGGTGGGGAGAACCTCTCAATTCATTGACCATGATTTCCCGCATTTGGACAACTAACCGAACGAGATCAAGAGAAACCTGGTCTCTCTCTAATGTCCCCTCTGGTTTTTATTGTCTCTCACGAGCCGGCAAATACCCAGTAGGAGAAAGTCCCTGCAAGGCTGTATGGATTCGCATTTCGCCTGGTGTTTTCACTTGGTTTCCTAAACCTCAGACTTGGTTCTTATCCACTGTTTTTAAAACTAATTGCCTACCCCTGTCTAATAGCAGTATTCAGTTTTGGAATTGTACCACTTCCACCATCACAGGACCATACCAATCAAATCCTGTTCTTAAAAGAGTTTGGGAAAGGGGGTATGGAGTATCCCCAAATGGATTATTCTGGGTATGTGGTAATAAAGCTTATACTCGTCTTCCCTCACAGTGGAGTGGAACTTGTTTCCTAGGAATAATCCGCCCAGAATTTTTCCTTCTACCCCACGATCACGGTCATAAATTAGGCGTGAAGGTCTTTGATACATTACATCGTGAACCCCGCTCTACCACGGTACATTTGGGAGAATGGAGAGATGATTGGCCTCCAGAGCGCATAATTCAATATTATGGTCCCGCTACATGGGCTCAAGATGGATCTTGGGGTTATCGTACTCCTATATATATGTTAAATCGCATAATTCGCTTACAAGCAGTGCTTGAAATTGTTACAAATCAAACAGCTATAGCCCTGCAATTACTTGCATCCCAGCAAGGTCAAATGCGCTCTGCTATATATCAGAACCGTCTAGCCCTAGACTATCTCCTAGCCACGGAAGGAGGTGTATGTGGCAAACTTAATTTGACTAACTGCTGCTTACAGATTGATGATAATGGCAAAGCCATTCGTAAAATCGCTGATAATATTCGTACATTGTCCCATGTACCAGTTCAAACCTGGCATCCTTTCCCACAATTTAATTGGATGGACAAATGGTTTGGAGGAACCTGGTGGCGTACCTTCTTGTGGGTCATTGGAGGTATTTTATTCCTCCTACTTATTTTGCCCTGTATTATTCCCTGTCTACGCAGCCTGGTGATTTCCATGGTCGAACAAGCTATGCAACCAGGGGGGATGGGAGACCCTGTAAGACTTTTATTTCAGCGTGAGATTAATGTATCATAAAACATTTCTCTTCCCTAGCTTAGAATCCCCATTCATATCTATACATATATTCAACACATTTTAAAGAGAGAAAGGGGTGGATTGTGATATAGAGAATTTAGGTTAAAAAGACTTAAGTTAAAATGTGATGATTAATCATAAACAGGGAAGCCAGAATGGACAGAGAGTTTACTAGCAGTCAAGGACAGAAGGAGCTGCTGAATATGTTTTTTTAAACCTATCTTTTCATGGTCATAGTGAGAGACATGCAGGAGACAAAGGATTGATAAGAAGTGTGAGAAACAGAATTCAGTGAATGTAGAGTTCACAGCGTACGTAACGAACGTGATAATTAATAATGCAGTTATACTTAGAATGTTTTTGTAATACTAACCAATTAAAACAGTATTAATAAGAAGGGGAAGGGCAAATAATAAAGGTATAAAAATCAATGCACTGTATGTATCGGGGCTTAACTGGTGAGAAACCAGTTGAGTCCAACTCTGCAGACTTGTAAATAAAGCTTGTCGTGTCATCAGTTTTAAAGAGACTCATGTGTGAGAAGTTTTATTTCTGACAGCCGCCACGGATATTTCCGTGTGGTTGACTCTCGCGTTTACATTTGACCGATATGTAATGATTTGTTGCCACAAACTGAGGACGAAAGTTTGCTCCGAAATAACAGCCCGCAAAGTGATAACAATAGTGTGTCCGCTGTTCGTCTGTAAAAACATCCCTTGGTTCTTTGTATTTGAACCCATGTTTACTGTGAGTAAAACAGATTGGTTCTGTGTTTTTAGAAGTCAGGCTTGGACCCATCCTGGATGGATATTATTCACGTGGATTCATCGAGTGTTGACTCCTCTGTTCCCAATGTTAATGATATCACTTCTTAATGCTCTGACGGTCGCGCGTATTGTTGCAGCCACCAGCGCCCGCAAGGTTCTGAGAGGCAGCAACAATTATGCGGATGAGAATGATTCCGAGGTTAAAAGTCGAAGGAAGTCCATCATCTTATTCTTTGCAGTATCAGGAAGCTTCATATTGCTTTGGATGACCTATTTAATATTTTTCCTCTGGATGCAAATAACACAACAGTTTGTCCTGACCAGTGCGAAGGACCCAATGTTAATCGCGGACCAAACCAGTTACATGCTCTTGCTTCTGAGTTACTTCACAAATACTTGCATTTATGCAGCGACTCAGTTTAAATTCAGGGAGGAGCTGATCAACGTGATGAAATATCCGGTAAAAATACTAGTGAAATGTTTAATTGGAGGAAAATAAGTTCGGCTTTCTGGATATCGGATTCCACCAGCATTTAAACCAGATAGTTTCCTTTCTGCCAACGCCAACCTATTATCCCATGGAATGCTGGAAGAAAATAAGCGGAGCGCAATGCGTATTGGCTGGTAAATTTCAGTTGAAACAGAGCAAAGTCAAATCTATTCTTTCAGTGTGTGATTCCTTGAACATTCTTATTACGGTGGAAAATCATTTGTAATTGAATCAGATGGTGATCTTGCAACCGTTTGGTTTATTTTCCCAACGATGGAGGTTGCGCGAAGTGCTAGCAGCGTAGGGTAAGCCGTTTAATATATCCCCTGCTTCTCCGCGGGAGCAGTAATTTCGGATGGAATTGATAGAAAGGAAGGTCTGAGATAGGATAACAGTTCATTTCTCGAACTTCTGTATTTTCTTTCGGTCTTGAGTGGATATTTCCTGAACCAGGTAGCATGGCCTCCAATAGGATACTTTGTATGATGCTCAAGACAACAGTTTGTTACGAGCCCAGAGGACCCAAAACAAACCATAAGCATTCGATATTCAACCAGACAAATGGTTATTATTAAAAGTTGCTTTGAATTATATTTTAACATGAAAATAGTATAAACATTTAACTGATCTTCCTGACTTGACCCCCTTCTAATTGTGAGATGACATGTATGTATGTGTGCAAAAGTTTAGAACAGTTGTTTAATTCATAGTCCGATCTCACGTTACCAGTCCTCAAATTCACTGGATGCTGGCAATCCTTATACTGTGCACAGAATCTCATACTGATGAATTTCACCAGACATTGGTGCTTGAAAGGTAAATGGTTACCACTCAGGAAGGCTCATGTCGGTTTTCAGGGAGAGATTTGTTGTTATATGGATGCAATCTGCACCCTTCTAATCTGCCATATCATTGTCTTGCTGAACATATTTTTCCAATCTTTGCATTCCAGATTAAAACATTTTTTTAAGGTCAACACAGAGTTCCTTTTTGTTTCTCTTATTTCAAGTGAAACAATAGGCCACAAGTCCTGTTCTCTTGTATTGGCCACAAGGGCTTTACCCAGGCTAAAAAATGCACTCACTACCTGTCTTCTTTTTATTTCTTGCATTATGTGTCATATCAATAACAACATTCACAAATGATCATCTTTAATATATACATTGTGAAATTTCTACTTTTTTCCCCTCTTCATCCCTCTCCACTTCCCCACACATCTTTAAAATCAATAAATAATAAAACACATAAAACAAAGAAATAACAAAAAGCAAAAAAAGAAAAAAGTAGTACCGACACCTTTCACATATTTAAATCTATTGTTCTGATAATTATGTTGTTTTAAGAGATGGAAGTTTGAGGTCAGCATTCTCAGACACATTTTATTTATGGTTTCCAAATTTGTTCGCATAATGTACACCAGTCTTTCAGATTGTATGTATTTTTGTTTTCTAATGGAATTCTCTTGTTAAGTTCTGCATACCACTTTTGTATTTTAATGATTGTATCCACTTTTCAGGTTGTCATAATACATTTTTTTGGCTCCTGGTTGTGATATCATAATAAATTTTATTTGGTATCTGTCTAATTTTCGACCTAACGCTTTGTCTCATATTAGTTAACAGAAGTTCTTTGGATTATTTGGTATATTATTTTTTAACTTTTGAACATGTCCAAATTGTATGTAATGTTGATCCAGTCTCTTGTTCACAAGGGAAGCATCTATCTGTTGCTGTTGGGTATCATTATTTTAATTTCTGAGGATTAATATATAATCTACGTTGCCAGTTATATTGCATTATACATTATTTAGTATTTTTTTGTGTTTCACATTGTTTCTGTACATAACGTCTCCCTTGTTTCCTTCTTTATCTCTGTGTTAAAATCTTTTTTCACCAACATTATTTCGTTTTATACTTTATTTAATCCTCTTCGTTTTTTGCAATATGATATACATGTTGGCAATAATTTGTTAAATTATCATTGTGTCTGTGATTAAATATTCATAGTTGCTACTTTTTCGGAATTTCAAGCTATTTCCCAGTTTATCGTTTTTGTTTTTTTTTATACTTTATTTATTCGTTCAAAATACAGATAATAAGTAACATATATAACAATAAACAAAGCATGAAAGTTATATTTTATATATATATATTAAAAAAAAGAAAGAAAAAAAAGGAAGAAATCCCACCTCTTTCAGCCAATTCCCCTAAGGAGAGCCATAAAGAAAAGAGAAAAAAATAAAGAAAAGTAAAGCATACATATTAAAATCTAGTCAAAATAAATAAAAATGTAAATATTCTGAATATAACAACCACATATTAATTTTAAAAAGCTATCGTTATTCACGAAACATATGTAATGTTTTCCATTAGTAAACAATATTTCATCTCATTATGCCAAAAGTCTCAAATTTTATCATTTCAGGTAAAATAATATCTCTACCAAACACATGTTTTACCATAGACGAACTTGATAAAAATACTCTTACGCGTAATCGAACTGTTTAAACCCTGAACATTTAAAAGTAGCAAACTTCAACTTTGATATATCCACTAATATTACTAAAAACTAATAATATTTATATATATAAAGACTCAGCTCAACGTAAATAGGCCCTCCAATAGGAGAAAAATAAACCTCAAATTAAAGTCAAAGTAAAATGAAAATAAAAAAAGATAAAAAGAAAAATAAACCCAAAAAAACTACCAAAAGGTCGTAATCCCTCAACAAAAGTTGGGTGTCGATCAGCCACCAGTAACTGCTGACTAGTAGAACATAGAGCAAATGTCTCCCTCCCCAACCAAACAAAGAATAACAACAAGATATCATAATGACATAATAATAAAGTAAAAATAAAAAAGTTCTTCAATTCATCCAAGAAATTCATGACTCGGCGACCCCATTTCAAGGAAATGGACTCTTTCTATTCCCATTTCTCCCGTTTCTGCTGTTTCTTCCATTTCCAGAACAACCAGATTTTCTTTAGGAGACAATGGTGGACTACGTCTTTGTCCTCTTACATTTGGCAACGAATCAGCAAAACTCATTGCTTCACACTCATTCTCAAAAAACCGAGATTGAATGTCCCCACAAAACACTTTCAACACTGCCAGATAGCGAAAAGTAGACTTATAACCTTTAAGCCACAAAACTTATTTAACTGGATTAAATCGACACTGATGCTGAATAACCTCTTGACTCAAATCAGGATAGAAAAAACTCTACTATTCTGAATCATTAATTGAGCTTGTCGTTGTCTCGCATTTTGCACTGCAAAAATAAGTCTCATTTCTCTGTCCAAATAATTCAAACATCGAATTATCACGGGTCTCAGTGGGTGAGAAGGCAGAAGTCTTCTTCTTAAGTTTCAATGAGCTCTTTCCAATACCAGACCGGCAGAGAATAATTCCTGCCCCAGTATTTGTGGAATCCATTTGGTAAAAAAACAAAGAGTATCTTGTTCTTCCATACCTTCTGGCAAACCAATAATCTTCACATTATTCCTTCTACTTTGATTCTCCAAATAATCTACTTTCATCTCTAACTCTCTCTCAAGTTCTTGCAATTCTTTAACGGATTTATCCACCTTCAACACTTTTTTCTGTATTAGAAGCCACTTGCTGTTGACATTTCAAAAGACAAGCCTGAAATTGTTTAAAATCCGCACAAGATGCTTCCACACGTATTTTAACTGTATCCAGTTCCAAACTGAGCCTTTGAGACATTTCATTTAGCATAGGCTGAATGATAAGACTTAGCTGTTTACATTGTAATTCAGAAATGCTCAGCCCTGCTTTCTCTTGCGTAGTCTCAGAACCAGGTAATTGCAGCTCCTGCTGCATCTCAACAACAGGCAGTTTAACAGTTTTCCTGCGGGTCTGGATTCCAGCGACGGCACCCTGACTTCCTCAGGGGACCGACGCTGTTCTACCCCCGCAACCTGTTGTTGCTTCCAAAACTCACGGAAAAGATCAAGATATTCAGGTTGGAACACTTCCTGGGGCATTTCAAGCAATGGAATCGTCTTCTTGCGTGCCCCCTCCGTTAAAGTCGGCAGGCTGCCAGGATCGGGATCCACATCGGGGGCGCACGGACCTTCCTCCTGAGAACGGGTAATTCCAGCGATGACCTTCTCCTGGTGAGTAGTGGTCATTGTTCAAGCTCCCACAAGCAATCTCTGTGGTTTAGGCTTGAAAGAAAGAAAATCTGAAGTCGTAGCAGAATGTTAAGGCTCTAAATCTTCAACACTCCGAAAATGTAGTTTCTTCTGAACTTAATGTTTAATATTTTTACCATTAATAGGTATAACAATTCCTTGATACTTTAAACTAAGTTTAAAAAAATTAAACCTGAAAAAAAAGAGTTTAAAACGGGTTATTAAAGGTCTGGTCAGAGAGGTCGAGATTACACGTCTGGACTCAAGATTGCTTTTGTGCATGAAACACACTTAACGGAGATAGGACACAATACAATGAATAGAGATGGTGTAGGCCATGTAGTAGAATAATAATACAATTCAAAATCCAGGGGAGAAGCTATATTACTCAACAAAAATCTACCAATCAATATAAAAGGAATAATAACTGATCCAGCAGGTAGATATGTAATGACAAAGTGCCAGATATATTCTGAATTTTGGAATTTACTAAACATCTATGCTTTTAACAAAGAAGACCAGCAATATATGCAACACACCTGCAGAAAAATGGCAGATACATGGGGACATATCTTGCAACTTCAACCTGGACCCAATGATAGACAAAACTGGAAGACAATTAACAATAAGAATACATTAACTAAATTTACTCTAAAAGAAATGCAGGATATGAAACTAATCGATAAGTGGAGGAAACAACTCCAAAATGAGGGACAATATTCACACAACTCAAGTATACAATAGACCTATTCAAGAATAGACATGTTTTTGTTATCGGCACAGATCCAAGGCAGACTTAAAAATGGAGTATAAAGCAAGATTATTATCTGATCACTCTCACCTATTATTAACAATTGAATAAAAGGATGCGCCAGAGAAAAAAAAAACATGTAGATGGAGACTAAATCCTACATTGTAAGAATAAAAATATTCGAATGATATATTGAACAGCAAATTAAAATATACTTCGAGATAAATATGGAATCAGGAAAGTACTAATTGATTTGATGGGATGCCATGAAGGCTTTTTATTAGAGTAAAAAGAATTAGCTATATGAATAAAATTATAAAGGAATATAATCAGGAGGGAGAACAGTTGGAAAAAGAGATAACAATCATTGAAAAGGAATTATCAGAAAGTCAAGATACAGAGAAAAAAAGAGAAATCTGGCAGAAAAAATGTTAAAATATGAAACATCACAACCCGTCATCAATTGTTTTACAGAAGTTTACCAGCTTGTCCTATTCTAGACAGCTACTGCTTCTGAACTGTAAGAAAACTGCAGAACTGAATCCAGTCTGTCAGAGAAAAGCCCATTTTACTCTCCCTGCTTACAAAACCTCAGGACACTCTTCGAAAAGCAACTACCATTCAAACAGACAGTTGTCCAAACCTAATCCTCCAATTTCTTTCATCGTTTGCTTTTCAAAACAACAATCTGTTTTCTAAGTCTCTTTAGCTGAGTTCCAGTATTTTAAATGAGATAGTTTCGAAGTGTTTGTATGTGATAAAATTATAAAGGAATATAATCAGGAGGGAGAACAGTTGGAAAAAGAGATAACAATCATTGAAAAGGAATTAGCAGAAAGTCAAGATAGTTTTCTCTTTTTTTCTCTTATTGGCACAGATCCAAGGCAGAGTTAAAAATGGAATATAAAGCAAGATTATTATCTGATCACTTTATCTCCTAAAATCATATCTATTATGATATATAATAGCACATATAAAGCACGAGCTATTCTGTCACAGATGACATGGGTAATTTGGCATGACTGAAGAAGGTGAGATGCATGTGTGCATGCCTAATCTTCTATGTCAATAAGGCGACTTTATTGGATAAATGCTTTCCTTTAAACTTTGCTGTCCACTCTCACCCACTGATTTCCGATGATAGTAACAGAAGAGTGTAGTTTACCCATATAGTGGAAATCATCGTGCAGCTCCTTCATATTGGTGACATTGAGCGAGAAGTTAACATTCAGACCCCACGTTAGGCTGATACATCCCTGGCAACATCCAGCAAATCTTCCGTAATTCAGTATTTTGATTAATTGAACGAGATTGAATGTTGATTCTTGGAGAAATGCTGAGGGACTAGGTGGTCATGGAAATTAATTCTTGTCAAACACATATATTAAATTGAAGGCGTTTATTGTTCTTCATGCGACATTTACGAATGGATAATTATGGTATAATTTTACCTGCAAAAATCGGGCTGCTTGAGACACTCTGAGGGGTTGGTATCAGCTGCAGAGACCGGACGCAGGATCTTGACTCGATCCGACCACCATTTCGTTAACGATATCGTAATGTGCCAGAGGAATCCACATCCCAGCAGCAATAGAAATTCACCAAGACAAATGGATACTTAAACAAAAGTTGCTTTTAATTGTATTTAAACATGAAAACAGTATCAAATTTATCTTATTACTCTTAAGGTAACTTATCCCAATTTAGCCATCTTCTAATTCTAACAGATTGGTATATAATGTGTGTACAAGTTCAGAAAGGTTCTTTGATTCACTGTCCAATCTCACTTCTCATTCCGCCAAGTTCACTGTTTCCAGTGAATTCTTATTCTGTGCACAGAATTGAACATTTATGAATTTCACCAGGCTTTGGTGCTGAAAAGGTCAGTAGTTGCCACTCAGGAAGTTTGTTGACATTTTTCACAGAGAGATTTGTTTCTCACTAGACTCAAACGGACTTCTTTCTATGAACCACTTCTGTGTCTTGTAAAGAAACGTGCCCATAAAGGGTTGATAACCCTAAAGGGTTGATAACCTCATTCATTCATATCACGACAGAGTTCATTTTGTTTCCCTTATATCAAATGTAGCATCTCCTTTTGTATTTGCAAAGAAAACTTGGATTAGACTGAGCTAAGAACTAAGAACTCACAACCTTTCTTCAAAATGGGGTTTTCTATAAGCTTGCCAGCTTGTCATGTTCCAGTCCCAGCTCCTGCCGATGAACAGTGGAACAGAATTCTTCTCTGTCTATCTCGCTCTCTCTTTGAAAAGCCCGTTTTACTATCTCTGCTTGCAAAATCACATGATTTAAACTGAAGAGCAAACTACATTCTAATACTAACACTGTCAGAATTTCACATGCCAATCCATTTTTCCCACAACAATTCTTGCACTGAACTAGATGAATGGATTTGAACGTGATAAGTGCGCAGTGATGCAATTTGGAATGTCAAACCACCAAGACGAGAAGAGGATTCATGGATGTTAGGCTTAATTAATATGTGGATTGAGTTGAGTAGTCCAGTGGGCATGTGGAAACTCTACAAATCAATGCTAAGTCATTAACAATGTACTTCTGGAGAGTTGCTTAAGAACTGGGTGAAAGTGTATCACGAATCTGAAATGGGAGGCGAAAGGATGTCAGTGGGCTAAAGGTGGTGGAAGTAGATCCCCGAGTTAATTTCGAGAGACATTTAACAGGCCCTCGAATATTTCGCGGGGTGTGAGGGTTGGCGTGGAGCGGTGGGGATATAAATCATAAATGGTATTTCTATCCGGATATGATAGTCGGTGTCAACATGCTGTAGTAGATCCAATGGCCACTTCGTGGGCTCCTGTGTGCAGAAAGTGTCCTTCTGAGCAGCACTTCACAAAACTAGAGATGTGGGAGAGGGCGGGGGCTATTGTTGGAACAGCTTTTCAGGATACTCTCACGCCTCCCCACAGATAATGAAGAATCACAAATAATTTTTAAATTCTCACTACTTATCACAAGTGCCTGCGCAGTCACTTTTGCATCACATTTCAATTAATGCAGACAAGACTTACATATTGGTCATGGTCAGGTCTGCAGGACACGCGAATGGGAAAATCTCTTGGACAAGATACGAAGTTTCAATTGTTCATTGCGTCGGCGCTGATGTGGGGGCTGGGATGCCTGAACTGTGCTGAATTGCACTATTTTAAAACCTAATTATTAAATTTTTAAAATAAAAAATCCAGCGCAACTACTGACGGAGAGGTTCGCGTCCGACTGCAGAAACATGACGGAAATCTGTGACCTTGGTTTTCGTGCTGAAGCGAATCAGTGGAGTTTAGAATTTCCCTTCCACTGTCCCCTCCTGAATTGATAACGGTTATCATAACATTGTCATGGAGATAATCGGAAGTTTGATGAACATGGTGGGTCGGACGAGGGTGAAAAAGAAAGGGGGCGTCACGTATTGGGCAACGGGTGGCGCTGTGCTCTCTCTCTGCTGACTGTACCGCGGTTTGTTATTCCCAAAGGTTCATTTAAATTCTTGCATCTGCATCGTTGGGCACAAACAAGAATGTTGGCTCTGTTTCTGCGACGCTCATTTCTCAGGAGGTAATATCAATGACCTTTTATTGATGATCCTGGGATAGATGAAGGCAGTACATCTCGCCGCTCTCTGCTACTTTCTTGCACAGAGCTGTCTCTTTCACACTCCCCATCATCGTCAAGATGAGGGCTCCACTCACTGCCTATCCATTTTCATCGTTGCCTCCAATGTTACAGACAATTATGATTTACTACCCGATTGTGGCTATGTTCGGGGTCCCGGGTAAGTGATTGCACCTGAATTTGAAAGAGGTGATTTCTTCCGGCAGTTATCTGGACAAAACTTGGATTTTAGCCGCCACTGTTCAAAATTTAATGCAACTTTATGAATGACCAAGATAAAGACAATTTTGATAGACCATTTAGTGAACAAGAAGTTAAGAAAGCACTTAAATGTTTACAGAACATACGTCTCCATGAGAGCATGGATTTCCTGTGGAAGTTTGTTAAGGAATTAAAGACTTAATAATTACTTTATTTATGCTAGTATTGTAGCTCAGTGCCAACATCTTCGCAAACAAAGGTGCCCCTTGGTGTTTCTCCGTGGAGTTCATACCTTCTTCCAGAAACCTTTTCAACGGCGAGAATTATGGTTATTCCTAACAAAGTCAGATATCCTTTAAGATCACCTTAATGTCGACCAATTTTATTGTATAACATTGTTTATAAAGTTATAGCGAAGATCTCAGAAAATAGAATAAATATTCCGTTTGTGATTTAATATATATTGATCAACAGTTTTCTTAAAAACAAGACAAACATCTGAGGATATAGTAAGATTATTGTTTAAGGCACAAATAGGCGACTAAAGTTGTATTAGGTGAAATAAAAAGCTTTTGAAATCTTCGAAAAAATTATTTATTTAAAGTTTTAGGTAAATTTTGTGTTGGATTTAATTTTGTAAATTGGATTAAAGCACTTTACAGAAGTCCTCAAGCTAAAATATTAACTAATAGGCAAATATCTAAATCATTTAAGTTCCATAGGACAAGTAGGCTAGTTAGTCATTTATTCTTGTTTCAGACGTGTACAGTGCATTGAATATAGAACTTGTTGAACAATTTATTTGTATTGATGAACAGTTAAAAGTGTTTATGATAAATCAACTGAGAATAAGATTATTTGCAGATGATGTTTTTGTATGTTTGGCTCAGACACAACTCTCATTATCTGGACTTTGAAATCAACTGATAGATTATGAAAAAGTTTCTGGTTGTAAAATAAATTGGGATAAACCTGAAGATATGGAATTAGTACAAGGTGAGTTTTCACAATGTAAACTGGATATTTAGTTCATATGGTCTAGCAATGTGGTTAAGTATTTACGAATACTTGTTTCAGACATGGCGGATTTCTATACCATAAACTTTATTCAGGTATTAAACAAAATTGAATTCGTGGAAAAATATTCACCTGTATACAATTTAGCGACCTATTAAAGATAAAGGTAAATCTTTCAATTTAATCAAATGCACTTTAATCTTTCTCATCAATGGTACATAATATAAATTATAGAATGATTGCAAATTTACATCTATCATAATCCCTAATTACTCAATTTTATCAGTCGATCAAAATTTACTAATTTGCATAGATTGATCGTAATTGATCATAATTTCCTTCACAAATTGGTAGCTTTTCTCCCAATTCACTTAATGTCTAGAAAATTTACCGTATAATTCAAAACAATTTTGAAAATAAATTAAAGATTGTTTCAGATTATTTAAATATATCAAAAAATCATTAGAAAATAAATTAATCTTATATTCATCCTGTCCAATCCTTATACCTGTAATATTCTCATTCTGTCTGATATCCAGAGCTATCAGTTCAATGTCCAATGCAAAGAGTGCTGGCGACAAAGAACAACCTTGATGAGTTGAACGTGCTCATATAAAAAAAGAAGATTCACATTTTGACGCCACCCTTGCTGCAGGAGTATTATATAATGCCTTCACCCAACCAATTAATTAGGTTCCAAATTTATATTTCAACAAAATTTTAAATAACAAATTCCATTTGACCCTATCGAAAGCTTTTTCAGCAACTACTGACACTATCATTGGTAAGTTGGGTTGCTGACGTGAAGCATTTTTCAATGAAACGACTCGAAGAATATTATCCGAAGCATACCTATCTTTAATAAAACCAGGCTGGTCAGAATGTACTAATTGAGGAAAATACTTTCCTACACTATTTGCTAATAATTTCGCTATTGTTTTATAATCCACAATAAATAAATATTTTAAAATAAATATTAAATAATAAATAAATTGAATTTAATAAAGAAATTGGGAGAGAAGAAGAAACCTTCAAAGGCTCTCAGTTTTTTTTTGTATAACATTTATTATTGCACTCAAACATGAGTCTGGGAAAGCTTTTTCCTGAGTTACGTGATTAAGAACATCCATCATATCCTGGTGACTTCCCATTAGGCATTTTTTGAATAACATACTTTATTTCAAAATCCGTGTATGGAGAATACATCTTCCTCACATCCTCCTCCTTCATTATTGGTAAGTTTAACTCTGGCAAAAATTCTTCAATAGAACCATCGTCTCACACTCCCTCACAAGTATTTAATTTCTGATAAAATGACAAAATTGTTCATTAATTTCCTGAGGGTTTAAATCAACTGAATTATCCTTCCTCACAGGTTTAATAATCCTTGGATCTTGTACAGTTTTCAAGTGCCATGCCAAGACTTTATGCGCTCTGTCTCCTAACTCATAATAACATTGCTTCGATCTTTCAATCAAATGGTCAAATAGGTTAGTTTGCAATATATTATATTTTAGCTTCAATTTTGTCAAAAAGAGACTTATTATTCTGTAGAATTCCTCTGAAATTCCTTTTGCAACTGTGCTATTTGTTTATCGAACAACTGAAACTCTCCCAGAAATTTCTCATTTTCCTTTCATTTGACGACATGGAAATGCATTGAAATCATCCCATACAATAAAATTACTACGGACTGTATTCTTATTCAAGTCTAAATATATAGCAATTTGATCCTTAATAAATTTTACAAATTCCATTTCTTTCAATATCATTTGTTTAAATATCCAGTGAAAGATAGATTGATTAACATCCGGCTCCACCAAAGAAATAAAAAGCAAAGAATGCTCAGAAATTATACGACTCTTATATTCAGCTTGAGTGAAACTTGCTTGCAAATGTATTGAGGCTAAAAAAGTCAGTCCTAGAACATGAATCATGACGTGAAGAATAAAATGAAAATGATTTCGAAGTAGCATTTAATCTTCTCCAGACCTCTATCGCATTCACTTCTTTCATCAAAGAAACCAATTGAACTGCTGCTTTAAAATTTCTCAAAACTTTCAGAAATTTATCCAATAATGGGTCTAAAACACAATTGAAGTCTCCCCCAATCAAAATATTCTCCTTATCTTGACCTAAAGCTAAGAAAGCCTCAGACACAAGCTGTTCATTGTCAACGTTAGATGCATACAGATTCAATAAAGATGATGGCTCATCCATCAAATTTGTTTCAATTGATTCCTTGTTCTCTACTGGAATTCTTTTTTCAAGATTTAAATAAAGTATTTTAAGAATTGTTATGGAAAGTAACATTAACAAGAGTGGACCTGGAAGTAGGCTTTGGGAGGTTTGCAACTACCTAAAATTTAAAATTATTATGAAGCATATCAATTAAGATTTATTAGTAGTATGTTAGATATTTCACACATTTCCTTGTTGGGTGAGGATGGAGTTGTCTGTGATATTGGAACCTTATCTCCATCAGTTTGTATGGGGACCCAGTGTGAGACACATCTGGACAAAAACAAGTAAGACGAATAAAGATTAATGCAGGAAATGAAACTTGTGGATATATGGAGGAGGCAACACCCAAGAGAGAAGAAGTGTTCAGATTATTTGAATAGGCAAAAAACTTAAATGAAGAGTTGATATGTTTTTGTTTGTCAGCCCATATTAATGGGACAGGAAGGAAAACTGTGTATAAAGCCAGACCCCTATCACATCATTCACCCTATTATTAGCAATAGAACAGGAGGATATCCCACCAAGAACAAATAGATAGTTATACTCCATGCTACTTAGAAGATGGGAGTTCAGGGAATTGCCAAATTAAAATATATTTTGAAATAAGCGCAGGATCATTGAGAGACAAATTTATATTACGGGATGCAATGAAAGCCTTCATTAGAGGCAGCTAATATGTTATGTGACTCAGATGAAAAAGGATTATAACAGGAAACAGAGTAGTTGGAATGGGAAATAGTAAGTAGAGAAAAGGAATTAGTAAAATGGAATGACATAACGAAAAGGAGAGAATTACAATTAAATTAAGATAAAATACAAAATATTACAATCGTACAAGTTAGAGAAGAACATAATGAAAACAAAGCAAAAGTATTACAAAATTGGGGAAGAACACATGTAATATTAGCCTGGCAACTTAAAACAGAACAAGCTAAAAGCACGATACTGGCTTCAATGGAAAGGGACAAACATATTACATATAATCCATCAGAGATTATTGAGTACTTTAAAGAATTTTATGAACAATTGTAGCAAACTCAGTACGAGAGGCAATATGATAAAATAGATGAATTTTGAGCTAAATTGAACTGCCAAAATTGCGAGGAACAAAACAAACTAATAAAACCATTTGAAATAGGGAAAGTAAAGGATGTATTGAAAAAAGCTGCTAAACAATAAAACACAAGGAGAAAATGGATTTTCAATACTTTAAAACATTTAAGAGTTATTAATTCCTCCTCTCCTGGAAGTAATGAACCAGATAGAAGAAACACAAATCTTCCCATATTCATGTAATACTGCAATAATTATAGTAATACCAAATGTGGGGAAGGATCCATTAACACCAGCATCATATAAACCAGTATCTCTTCTTATCTCTGAATATAAGATAATCGCAAAATGATTAGCACAGCTTAGCCGATTGTTTACCTGAAATAGTGAAACAAGATCAAACTGGATTTATTAAGAAAAGACGAACAGCGGACAATGTCTATAAACTTATTAATCAAATCGATACAGTTCAAGGAAATAAGAAACAAACAGTTGCTGTTCCTCCAGATGCAGAAAAAGCCTTTGACAGTGTAGAGTGGTATTAACCAATTAAAATATTACAGAAGTTCAATCTACCATGAAAATGTTTAAATTTGATTAAAGCATTGTATACTGGACCATTGGCGAAGTTAAAAGTAAATGGATTTACTTTAAAGAAGGAGTATAATATCAGTTTATTTGCAGATTACATTATAGTATACCTAATCGTACCAGAGGTATCAGTAACATGATTACATAAGAAATTGAAGGAATATGGAGAAATATCTGCGTACATGATCAATGCAAATAAAAGTGAAGAGATGCCAACGAGTAATGCAGCCTATACAGAATTTTTAAGATGAATCAGCATCTAAATGGCAAGCACAAGCAATCCGATACCTCGGGATCAGGTTAGATAATAACTTAATCCACTGATACAAACTAACTTATCAGCCACTAATAAAGAAATTGCAACAAGACTTAGAACACTGGAAATAATTACTGCTAACGTTGATAGGGAGGGTAAACTGCATAAAATGAACGTGTTACAAAGAATAAAATATTTATTTCAAACATCACCAATTCCCTTAACAGAACAATTCTTTAAGGAACTAAATAGAATAATTGGGGAATTCTTGAGTAAAGGGAGGAATCCAAGGGTAGCGTTGGATACATTAGCAGAGAGTATAATCAAGCTGGTTTAAAGTTACCACATTTTAGAAAATATTATAGAACCGCACAATTAAGGTATTTATCAATTTTTACCAGAAAAGGGAAAAACCAGAAAGGACTAAGATAGAACGAGAATAAATAAGGCAAAATGTACCGGAAAGGTTAGTTTATAAGTGGAATGAAAGCTGGTGCAATATAAAAACTCAGCAATACTGCATCATTTTCTTAATACATGGAAGAAGATCCACTGAGAAAGAAAGAAAAATGAATTATCAAATACCAGAATTACTAATGACGCAAAATCCACTAATAAAATGAATAGAAAACCGTTTTTGTGAAATACTTTCTTAAATTTTGAACAATTGAAGTATAAATATGGAGTGACGCATGGTACAATGCTTGCATATCATCAATTGAAAGGTTATTTAAAGGATAAATTGGGAAACAGCTTGAGATTACCTGAAGGAAGCAGCTTTGAATCCGTTATTACAGACAAAATGATCATCAAAAGATTGATAACCATTATGTACACTAAGATGCAAGATAAATAAAATAAAATAATCTATTAACCTAAGCAGAAGTGGGAAAATGATCTAAACATAAAGATAAAAAAAATGAAGTATGGGAAAAGTTATGTTCTTGAACGATCAGGAAGACAATAATCACAACATTATGCATGATACAGGATTATTGGATAATTGGTTACACAGGGTATATAGTACTCATCTAAAATTTAAAAATGGGATTCTACAATATTTAATAGGTGTTTTCACTATACGAAGAATATGTGAACAACATTATATGCAACTCGGGCATGTTTGAAAGTAAATAACTTTAGGGGAAGAATTAATTCAGAGACTAAATAAAATTACAACAATAAATCAAAAAAATCAGAGATTTTTCTTTTAGTAACTTAAGAAGTAGCGGAGTAGGCCTCAAATTGGATAAAGTGCAAAAGAAATCATTATGATAGATTTAGTGATAGCAAAAAATGTATATTGTCATCTTGGAAAATGGAAGGGAGCATGAATATACAGCAATGTTACATGGAAATGAATAAATGTATTCCATTGGAAAAAATGACATATAATTTTTAAAATAAAGTCACAATGTTTGAACAAATTTGGGAACCATACATGGAACATATCAGAGAGAGCTTGCCTATGAATCCAGCCCCTAAAATGAGAATGAAAATGATAAGAATACAAAAAGACTAGATTCAGCATGTTTATTTTCAATTGTGTGAAAATATTGTTTTAAGGTTTTATGGTATTGTATATGTTGATTATTTATGGGTTTGGAGGGGGTGAATTGATGGGAAGGAGGGAAATGGGGGATAAAGGGAAGAAAGACTAATTTATTCATGAATCTTACATAAATCTGTGTAATGAGTTATGTTTGTAAATATTTTGATTGATATGATTCACCATGTAAAAAATAAAAAAAGAAAAAGAATTATACATTATCGCTCAAAAATTTAATAGATGGAAATTAGATATATCCGAGCAATGCTTTAGATGTGGTGAAGATATTGGAATTTTCATCATTCCATTTGGTCTTGTTCAAACGTTAAACATTTTTGGCTTTCTGTTAGCACGTTTTTGCAACAAATTTAGAATGCTATCTTTCCATTGAATCCAGAGTTAAATTTGAAGGGGAATTTTGAAAATATAGCTCCTAAATTATATTTATCAGATTTTGATCTGAATTCTTTTTAATTAGCTCCGATGATATCAAGCAAATGCATGGCAGTTAGTTGGAAATCAGGTGTCAATTTAACATTAGGGAGTCCGCAAACAGAAATTCAAAGATGTATACCATGAGAGAAAAAAATCATATCACTTGAGAGTTTTTTAATCGAGTTGCATTCCGTATACTCGGACATTAGGTTTAAATGTATAAATAATTCATTTGAAACCTCTGGACCAATAAAGTCTTCGCTTAATAAATTGTGTTTGTCTGAAATGATTTTAGGAATCTTTCGAATGTTTACTAAAACAATATAATTTAATGTATATATAATTAGATATAGATATAACCATATATATATATATTTTAATAATTCATGATAGCATATTAGTAATTTAAGTTTAGTACAGTTTATAGTTGGGGCACGTAGAGGACCGGTGTTCGGAGGGTGTTATAAATGAGCTTTTATTCTGTAACTTTCTTTCTTTTTCTCTCTGTTCAAGTAACAATGTGATATATGATTTCTATTTGTTTTATATATATTAATTCTAAATAAATAAAATCAATTCCTGGATTCCGGCAAAATCTTAGTAAATCTTAATAAATCTACACACTCTTTGAAATTTATTGAATGTTTTCCTTTTCAAAAGTGACCCTAGGTTTTGCGTCATCCCTGAACTTTGACAATTCATAAAGTCATTATTTTATTTTATGAAGGTTAATGTACTAAAATATCCCTTCCTGTCCCCGAAATTCTGTTGTGTGGATTTCAGGGAATTATGTATCTGTATTCCTAGATTTCACTCTCCTTTCACAATCTTCAGGGCCTTGCGATTTACCATGTGCATCTTACCTTGCTTTGTCCTTCCAAAATGCAACAATTCGAACTTATCTCTATTAAATTTCGTCTGTCAATTTCATCGAATTATTCCAGCTTGTACAGACAAAGCCCTGTCGAAGTGTGGCCGTGCTCACCGGGCAGAACTAGTAAGATAAGACATAGTGAGGAAATATTGTCATCAATACGATCTGCAAAGTTAGCAAGGTTTCGGATAGTGGAGTGTAAATCAGGGTTCGAAAATTGTCAAAGGAAGTGTAGAGGGTGGATGATTGGTCGAGGAATTTTGACATTGTAGTGGAGTTCTGCAACGTTGGAGATCGGATGTCAATGATGTGGGAAATGTTGGGCCAATTGTTAAATTTCCTACTTTTAAGTTTTCTTCAGTAGAGTCAACGCCGATGCTCAACGCATCACAGTAAGAAATCTCGGAACGTGAAGTAACCGGCTTACTTGATATATACTGACCACGGATTTGTGATCTTTCTTATTTAACAGCTAACGTGATGTCCATTGTGATCCTTTCGCGGGGGAATTGCGGTCTGTCCAGGTGTGTCTCTCGCTACCTCGTGTCCATGGCAACGGCGGATCTGTTGGTCGTGTTCCTTGACGTGATACTGTATCGTGTGAACGACTATTATTTTCCAACAACGTTCCTGTTCATAACTCAGGTGTGCGCTTTCCAGGTTACACTGATACACGCCGCCACGGATATTTCCGTGTGGTTGACTCTCGCGTTTACATTTGATCGATATGTAATGATTTGTTGCCACAAACTGAGGACGAGGGTTTGCTCCGAAATAACAGCCCGCAAAGTGATAGCAATCGTGTTCCCGCTGTTCGTCTGTAAAAACATCCCTTGGTTCTTTCTATTTGAACCCATGTTTACTGTGAGTAAAACAGATTGGTTCTGTGTTTTTAGAAGTCAGGCTTGGACCCATCCTGGATGGATATTATTCACGTGGATTCATCGAGTGTTGACTCCTCTGTTCCCAATGTTACTGATATCACTTCTTAATGCTCTGACGGTCGCGCGTATTGTTGCAGCCACCAGAGCCCGCAAGGTTCTGAGAGGCAGCAAGAATTATGCAGATGAGAATGATTCCGAGCTTAAAAGCCGAAGGAAGTCCATCATCTTACTCTTTGCAGTGTCAGGAAACTTCATATTGCTTTGGATGACTTATTTAATATTTTTCCTGTGGATGCAAATAACACAACATTTTGTCATGACCAGTGCAAAGGACCCAATGTTAATCGCGGACCAAACCAGTTACATGTTCTTGCTTCTGAGTTGCTGCACAAACACTTGCATTTATGCAGCGACTCAGTCTAAATTCAGGGAGGAGCTGATCAACGTGATGAAATATCCGGTAAAAATACTACTGAAATGTTTAATTGGAGGAAAATAAGTTCGGCTTTCGGGATATCGGATTCCACCAGCATTTAAAACCAGATAGTTTCCCTTCTGCCAACTGCAACCTGTTATCCCATGGAAAGATGGAAGAAAATACACGCAGCGCAATGCTTATTTGCCGGTAAATTTCAGTTTAAACAAAGCAAAGTCAAATCTATTCTTTCAGTGTGTGATTCCTTGAACATTCTTATAACGTGGAAAATCATTTAAAATCTGCTGGTGATCTCGCAACCGTTTGGTTTATTTTCCCAACGTTGGAGGTTGAGCAAAGTGCCGGCAGCGTAGGGTGAGCCTTTTAATATATCCGCTGCTTCTCCGAGGGAGCAGTAATTACGGATGGAATGGAAGGGAAGGTCTCAGGTAGGATAACCGTTCATTTCACGAACTTCTGCATTTTCTTGCATCTTGAGTGAGATTTCCTGATCCAGGTTGCATGGCCTCCAATAGGATACTTTGTATGACGCTCCTGTAAATATGGCTCAAGACATCAGTTTGTGACGAGCCCAGAGGACCCAAAATCCCAGAAGCAATCGATATTCAACCAGACAAATGGTTATTATCAAAAGTTGTTTTTAATTATCTTTAAACATGAAAATATTACAAAATTTTAACTAATCTCCCTGAGTTAACCCCCTTCCTATTGTAAGCGCACATGTATGTATGTGTGCTTAAATTTAGAACAGTACTTTAATTCACAGTCTAATCACACTTTTCCACTCCTCCAAGTTCACTGGTTGCTGGCAATTCTTATACTGTGCACAGAATCTCACATTGATGTATTTCACCAGACCTTGGTGCTTGAAAGGTAAATGGTTACCACTCAGGAAGGCTCATGTCGGTTTTCAGAGAGAGATTTGTTGTTAAATGGACGCAATCTGATCCATTCTAATCAGCCATATCATTGTCTTGCTGAACATATTTTCCCCATCTTCGTTTTCCAGATTAAAACTTATTTCTGTATGGTCACCACAGTGTTTCTTTTTGTTTCTCTTATTTCAAGAGAAACATTAGGCAGCCAGTCCTGTTCTCTTTTATTGGCCACAAGGGATTTGCCCAGGCTGAAATATGCACTCACAACCTGTCTTCATTTTATTTCTTGCATTATGTGTCATATCAATAACAACATTCAAAAATGATCATCTTCAATATATACATTGTAACATTTCTACTTTATTCCCCTTTTCATCCATCTCCACTTCCTCACACCACTTCAGTATCAATAAATAATAAAACAAAGAGATAACAAAACGGAAAAAAGAAAAAAAGTAGTATCGACCCCTTTCACATATTTAAATCTATTGTTCTAATAATTATGTTGTTTTAAGAAAGTTTGTGGTCAGCATTCTCAGACACATTTCATTTATTGTTTCCAAATTTGTTCCAACAATGTACATGCTCTTGGCTCTGAGTTGGTGCACAAACACTTGCATTTATGCAGCGACTCAGTCTAAATTCAGGGAGGAGCTGATCAACGTGAGGAAATATCCGGTAAAAATTCTATTGAAATGTTTAATTGGAGGAAAATAAGTTATGCTTTCTGGATACAATCTTTCAGATTGTATGTATTTTTTTCTAATGGAATACACTTGTTAATTTCTGTATACCACTTTTTTATTTTAAGGATTGTTTCCATTTTCCAGGTTGTCATAATATCTCGTTTTTTGCAACTGGTTGCGCTATCATAATAAATGTTATTTGGTCTCTGTCTAATTTTTGACCTAATGTTTTGTCTCACGTTATTTAACAGAATTTCTTTGCATTATTTAGTATATTTTTTGTGAGTTATTTTATTATTAGGTTTAGATCTTCCAAGAGAGTTTTGACTTTTGAACATTTCATTCACAATGGAAGCATCTATCCCATGCTGTTGGGTATCACTATTTTAATTTCTGTGGACTAATTAATAATCTTTGTAGCCAGTTATATTGTATCATATATTATTTAGTATTTGTCGTGTTTCTCATTGTTTCTATACATAACTTCTTCCTTGTTTCCTTCTTTATCTCTGTGTTAAAATATTTTCTTCCCAGCTTTGTTTCTTTTTGTAGTTTATTTCATCCTCTTCGTCATATTGCAATATGATATACATGTTGGTAATAATTTTTTAAATTATCATTGTGTCTGTGATGAAATATTCATAGTTGCTACTTTTTCAGAATCTCAAGCTATTTCCCAGTTTATCTTTTAAATAAGTTTTCAATTGGTAATATGTTAACATTATACCTTGAAATATTCCATATTTATCTTTTAATTGCTCAAATATGAATAAATTGCCTTCTAAAAAAACAATCTTGGAAGCAGATGATCTACTAGACAAAATTGAAATTCAAAGGGCACATAGAACATTGGCACTAAAGCCTTATTTAAACTAAAAACCACGATCCATAAATATAAGGTTATAAAGACACACAACGAGAGAAAAATGTTAGAGCGGAAAAGGATAAAGTAAAATAAACTACTGGAATATAAAGGACCAAAACAATTTCTACCCAGACATTAGCTTCGAGCTCTTAAAAGAAAGGAAAGAATTGAACCTGACAAAGCAGGCATTATGGAAGAAAGGCAATAATTTAAATCTACGACATCCAGCAGTATTAAAAATATTCATTGCAGGGCAAAGTAATAGACTGTTCTCAGACCTGAAAGATGCCCAACACTCACCAGAACAATTGCATAACAGACAACAAAATGAGAAATATTATAAAAGACTATAAAAACAATTTACAGATATAAATTGTAAAGATATTAATGTAAATATAAAGTTTAGGTTTGAAAAATAGGAGGAAAAAAGATAAGAAAAAAAGTGACAAAAGCTTTGTTACATATTTGGAAAATATTTGGTTTCATTTAAATATTGTGTGACTGAGATTGTGGGGCTGCTAAATTATAAAGAAGGAAACGTGTCTAATTGTAGAGGAAGTTAGGCCGGTCCTAAATGAATACATTGGTTAATTATTCACAAGTGATAAAAACTTGATCATAGTGCGTTATGAACAGAGCAAGGATGTGTGCTGAATTATGTTCTTATTAAGGAAGGGGAAGTTTTGGATCTTGTAAAAGCAATGTGATTGAGAACGTCCTGGGGCTGGATGTGATCTACCACAAGTTGTGATTTGTGAGGTGCAGATACCTTAAGACGTGGCTATGATCTTTTTGTCATCTTTGCGAATGGGAGAAGTGCCAGAGAATTGAGGAATGGCAATGGAAGACTCCTCATTTTTTTTTAATGAATATTGAGAATTCTAGGAATCATTGACCAGAGAGTCTTGCATCAGAGGTGTATCAAATATTGGAGTAGATTCTTAAGGATAGAATCTATGAGCATCTGAAGGATAGTCAACATGTATGTGCGAATGCAAACTCATAACATTTGAGAAGATAACAAACCAAATTAATAATGATATTCTTGTTGATGTGGTCTATATGGTTTTAATAAAGCATTTGACATGGTCCTCTCTGAGAGATTAGTTCAGAATGCCATAAGGCTGGGGATCCATGAAAACTCAGGTGGGTATCTAATAAACTGGCTTTCCTGTAGAATGCAGATAATAATATTGGAAGAAATGATCTGTGCTGGAATTCCTGGTCATTGTGCTTTTAGAAATGATCTAGAGGAAGAGGAGGAAGGATGTACTAGAATGCATGCAAATGATACAACAGTTGGAGAGTTTTGAATGATGCTTAAGTTCGGCATGGGTTACAAAAGGAGAGAGGCGGGATGCAGTGTTAAGCAGAAAAGTGGCATGTGGGATTGAACGTGATAAGTGCGCGGTGATGCAATTTGGAATGTCAAACCAGCAAGATGAGAAGAGGATTAATGGATGTTAAGCTTAATTAATATGTGGAATGAGTTGATTAGTCCAGTGGGCATGTGGAAACTCTACAAATCAATGCTGAGTCATTAACATTGTAGTCTGGAGAGTTGCTTAAGAACTGGGTGAAGGTGTATCACGAATCTGAACTGGGAAGCGAGAGGATGCCAGTGGGCTGAAGGTGGTGGAAGTAGATCCCCGAGTTAATTTCGAGAGACATTTAACAGGCCCTCGAATATTTCGCGGCATGTGAGGGGTGGTGTGGAGGGGTGGGGATAAAAATCATAAATGGCATTTCTATCCGGATACGATAGTTGGTGTCAACATACTATGGTAGATCCAATGGCCAGTTCGTGGGCTCCTGTGTGCAGAAAGTTGCCTTCTGAGCTGCATTTCACAAGACTAGAGATGTGGGAGAGGGCGGGGCTATTGTTTTTAGGATACTCTCACGCCTCCCCCCAGATAATGAAGAATCACAAATAATTTTTAAATTCTCTCTTCTTATCACAAGTGCCTCTGCAGTCACTTTTGCATCACATTGCAATTAATGAAGACAAGACTTACATATTGGTCATGGTCAGGTCTGCATGACACGCGGATTTGAAAATCTCTTGGACAAGATACGAAGTTTCAATTGTTTATTGTGTCGACGCTAATGTGGGGACTGGGATGTCTGAACTGTGCTGAACTGCACTATTTTAAAACCTAATGATTAAATTTTTAAAATAAACAATCCAGCGCTACTGCTGACGGAGAGGTTCGCGTCCGACTGCAAAACGTTATGGAAATCTGTGACCTTGGTTTTCATGCTGAAGCAAATCCGTGGAGTTTAGAATTTCCCTTCCACTGTCCTCTTATGTAATGAGAACGGATTATCATAACATTTTCATGGAGATAATCGGAAGTTTGATGAACATGGTAGGTCGGAAGTGTGTGAAACACAATGGGGCGTCACGGTTTGAGGAAGTGTTGGCGCTGAGCTCTCTCAGCTAACTGTGCCGCTGTTTGTTATTCCCAAATGTTCATTTAATTCCTGCATCTGCATCGTTAGGCACAAACAAGAATGTTGGCTCTGTTTCTGCGATGCTCATTTCTCTGGAGGTGATATCAATGACCGTTTATTGATGATCCAGGGCCAGAGTCCAGCTGAGATATATGAAGGAGGTGTATCTAGCTGCTCTTTGCTACTTTCTATCATAAAACCGTCTCTTTCTGTCTACCCACCATGGTGAAGATGAGAGTTCCACTCACTGTCTATCCATTTTCCTTGTTGCCTCCAATGTTGCAGACACTTATGATTTGCTACCCAATTGTGGCTGTTTTCGGGGTCCCGGGTAAGTGATTGCACCCGATTTTGAAAGTGTTGATCTCTTCCGCCTGTTACCTGAACAAAACATGGATTTTAGCCATCACAGTTCAAAACTTAATTGAACTTCTGTATGACCAAGATAAAGATAATTTGGATAGACCATTGAGTGAACAACATTGTGGTTTTAGAAATGGTCGAGATGAAGAGGAGAAAGGATGTAGCAGAAATGCATGCAAATTATACAAACATTGGAGATTTCTCCATGGTGGTGAACGTTGTCATAGTTTACGAAGGAGAGAGGCAAGATGCAAAGTTGAGCAGAATAGTGGCATGTGGATTTCAACATGATACGTGGGCCGTGATGCAATCTGGAAGGTCAAACCAGAAGGATGAGAAGAGGATTAATGGATGTTGGGCTTTATTTATATGGGAATTGAGTTCAATTGTCCAGTGGGCATGAGGCAACTCGACAAATGTATACTGAGTTCACACGTCGTATTGTGTTCCATCTGGTCACCTCATTATATGAATGGTGTGAAAGCCATGCGAGGGGAAGAGGAGATTTTGCAGCATGTTGCTTTGTATGAAAAATAAGTGTTATGAGGCAAGGTTATCAGAACTGAGTCTTTTTAATTTTTTGTAGCAAAGAAGAATGAGACCAGACTTAATCGAGGACTAGAAGATTCTTAGAAGTGCAGACAGGTAGACAGCCAATTCCTTTATCACAGATAAGGAATAACGAATACCAGAGTAGATATGTAGAAGGTGAAAAGAGGAAGGTTGTGGGTAGGCATCACAAGTAGGTTTGTAAACAGATTTGTGCCTGCCTGTAATGGAATGACTTACCAGGAATCGAGATGGAGTGTGAATCATCTGTGTCACTTAGGAGACTCTTGGAAAGACAGATGGATGAATATAAAATAGAGAGTTTTGAGGCAGAAATGATTTAGTGCATTTTTTGAAAACATTATTTATAATCAATAATAAATGATACATTCAATAAATACGATATTTATTGTATCCCACAAAAAAACACACACCCATGGTTATCCCTCCAAACCCACCCAACCAACTATTAAACGTCACAAAAAATAAAGAAAAATGGAAACAATAATAGAGAACATGAACTAAACCAATACATTCAGGTATGGGTCGCGGTTGGGGAAAACCCTATCCTTTCATGGTAAATATTTTAACAATTTGATCACATTCAATCCATTTACGAGCTCCAAACTTTAACAAATAGATAATTATTTTAAGATTATATGTTATCTTCCCTAACGGAATACATGACCTCTTCTCTGCATGCTAACATTGAATATTCAATTCAATATCATTATTCCATGTAACTGCAAGGCGTTTCCTAGCAATTTGAAATTTGTTCAACTTTAACTCTCAACATCATGATTTAATTTTATTCAATAAAAATATTATTGGGTAAAAGGGAATTTCAAATTTAAATATAACTTCCTAAAATTCTTTAATATTATCCAAAAACTGTTAAGCCGTCTCACATTTCCAACCGAATGTAAGAAAGATCCTACTTCCATATGACATCTAAAGCAAACATATGAAGTGTCATGTTAAAATTTCTTAACTTTTGTTAATTATATTTGACGATAAAAATTATAATGAATCTATCTGTTTTGCTCATTCACATTCTTAGACATACTATCTTCGCATATTAATATCTAATCATCTGGGGAGATTGATATATCTTCATCTGTCCTGGGCATTTATGAATAAATGTTTGTGTCGCCATAATAAAGAAAGTTTTATGTGCATTGTTTTATGTTCTTTGATAACACATGTGTTAGGCAGCAGCCACGAGGTGCTGCAGACTGCAGGGAAGCAGTGGATTATCACAGGACACCAGAAAATTGGGAGAACAACACACGTTTAAGAATGAGAATTGAGTTGATGACCCTTTGAGTGATGACCACGACACTGGACCAAAGAAGGCTGAAGAAATGCACATTCAGCGGACTTGGTGAGACGAGGTAAGGAACCGACGGAGGCCACTGGCTGATGACGACTGCGGGTGAGGTATTCACAAAGACCAGCTGGAGAGTTGCTCAAGAACTGGGTGAAGAGGTACAGGAATCTGAACTGGGAGTTGAGAGGATGCCAGTGCTCTGAAGGTGGTGGAAGTAGATCCACGAGTGAATTTCCAGAGACATTTAAGAGGCCCGTGAATGTGCGGCGTGGGAGCGTGGTGGGATGGGCATATAAATCATGTGCAGAGATTTGGTATTTCTAAATGGATATCATAATCGATGTCAACATACTGTAGTGTAGTGGATCTACAGTTCCTGGGCTCCTTGTGCAGAATGTGCCCTTCTCAGCTGCATTTAACAAACCTAGAGATGTATGTGTGTGCGAGGATGGGGGTTATTGTTGGAACAGTTGTTCAGGAGACTCTCCCGCCTCCCCCAGGTAATGAGGAATCACAAATAATTTTTAAAATCTCGCTATTTACCATAAGCGCCTTCTCAGTCACTTATGTATCAAACTGCAGTTCATGCCGACAAGACTTACACATTGGTCATGATCAGGTATGCAGGACACGCGGATGGGAAAACCTCTCGGACGTTAATATGTTTCAACTGTTCAACGTGTCGGCGCTGATGTGTGGTTGGAGGTGCCTGAACCTGTCCTGAACTCCACTATTTTAAAACCTAATGATCAAACTTTCAAAATGAAACGATCCTGCTGTCCGAGACGTTAGCGTCTGACTGCAGAATCGTGACGGAAATCTCTGACCTTGGTTTTCGTGCAGAAGCGAATCCGTGGGGGTTTGCATTTCCCTTTCACTGTCCCCTCATGTAATGGTCACGGATTATCATAACATTTTCATGCAGATCATCAACACTTTAGATGCTGAAATTAGAAGGAATGATAAACATGGTGGGTCGGACGAGGGTGAAACACAAAGGGGCGTCACGTATTGGGCAACGGGTGGCGCTGTGGTCTCTCTCTGCTGACTGTACCGCCGTTTGTTATTCCAAAAGGTTCATTTAAATTCCTGCATCTGCATCGTTTGGCACAAACAAGAATGTTGACTGCGTTTATGCGACGCTCATTTCTCTGGATGTAACATCAATTACCGTATATTGATGATCCTGGAATAGATGAAGGCTGTACATCTCGCCGCTCTCTGCTGCTTTCTTATACAGAGCAGTCCCTTTCAGACTCCCCATCATGGTCAAGATGAGAGTTCCGCTCCAATGTCTCCAATGTTGCAGACACTTATGATTTACTACCCGATTGTGGCTGTGTTCGGGGTCCGGGTAAGTGATTGCGCCTGAATTTGAAAGAGTCGATTTCTTCCGGCAGTTATCTGGACAAAACATGGATTTTTGGCCGACACTGTTCAAAACTTAATGGAACTTCTGTATGACCAAAATAGAGATAATTTGGATAGACCATTTAGTGAACAAAAAGTTAAGGAAGCACTTAAAAGTTTACAGAATAATACGTTTCCACGAGAGCATGGATTTCCTGTGAAAGTTTGGTTAGGAATTAAAGACTTCATAACTACTTTATTTATGCTAGTATTAGAGCTCAGTGCCAACGCCTCCGCAAACCATGGCGCCCCATTTGTGTTTCACCGTCGTTTGCATACCCTTTTCCAGAAACCTTTTCAACGGCGAGAATTATGGTTATTCCTAAGAAAGTCAGATATCCATTATGATCACCTTAATGTCGACCTATTGCATTGTATAACGTTGATTATCAAGTTATAGTGAAGATCTTAGCAAATAGAATAACCCTTTGTGATTTTATATATATATATATATATATATATATATATATATATGTCACATTTGTGGCCCGAAATGTGAAGTTAATAAAACATTAAACACAAGTTTTATCAGGTAAACTACTCACTGGCTTTATTCTCCTGTTTCCTTTGTTCTCCTGCCTGTGTTCTTATCTCTCTCTCATACCACGTGACTTCCGGTACATCTCATACATATTCATTATCATGACATCCCTCCTTTAATCAGAAATAAACTTTATCTTCACTTATCAATATCCCTCGGAAACTTACAAACATCGTAACTAATGGTAATACTATAACTCAACTACATAAAATTTACTTCCTACAGCATTCATACATGCACTTTATGATATAAGATTAAAATACAGTCCCAAAGTTCTTATCAAAACTATGGCACAAAGTCTTCCTATCGTTTGGGCACTTTCCGGTTTCGTTTCGGCCTGCCTGCGATATTGTCGTCGCTTCTCGGTTGTTCACTCTCGGCGTCGGAAATACTGCTTGCCACGGCTTCAGTTGTTTCTGGCGCTCTAGTAACTTCATCAGGAGTGCTGGTAACTGCCTCTGGAACATCATCAGGTCTCTCAGTTTCAACATCTCGTATTGGCCTTTCAACCTCTTCGCTCGATGTATCTCTGGACTGGTACCTTTTTACACCTGATACATTTCTCTTATACAGGACTCCAGTCAGAGGCTTGACTGTCACCATACTACCACTTCTGGATACAACAGTGTAGGGTTGATGGTAATAAGGTGTGTCTAGCTTACCACCAGTTTCATGCCTCTCTAGAACATTATCTCCTGGCATGATGTCTGAGTACTTGGCTCCATGTTTCGAATCTGTGCAGAGCTTTGCTGCACCTTTCTTTTCAGCATCGTGGTCCCTCATCTCCTGGTCATCTCGGATATCCTTTATTTCTGGCATTTTTGTGCGGATTTTACTCCCAAAAAATGCTTCTGCAGGACTTTTTCCAGTGTTGCATGAGGCGTTGCTCGATAGACAGCCACATAAGGTAGCAATGCTTCTCGCCAATTTTGTCCTTCTGCGTGTACAATCCTCAATCGTTTTTCAATGGACTGATTTTGTCTCTCTACTTCTCCATTGGCTTGCAGCCATTTCGGAGTTACTTTATGATGGTGGATACCTGTGGTCCTCATGTATTCCGTAAATGTCTCTGAAATGAATTGTTGACCATTGTCAGAGTATAATGTAACAGGTAATCCATATCTTGCGAAAATCTCTGCTAATGCTTGTATTGTTTTTTCAGTGGTTGTGGACTTCAACACCACGTACTCATAGTATCTGCTGTAGTAATCTATCACTACCATAATTGATTCACCCATCGGTAAAAGTCCAAGAAAATCAACAGCTACTTCGATCCATGGTCCTGTCGGATATTGCGTACTTCGGATCGGTTCTGGCAGATTACACCTACTTGTGATTTGACATCCATGACAAGTTTTAACAAATTTCTCTGCGTCTTTATCACAACTTGGCCACCATACCTTGGTCCTGAGGTTTTGCTTGGTACCAACAATACCTAGGTGTCCTTCATGCGCTAAGGATACGATCTTCGGTCTCAATCTTTGCAGAATCACCAATCTGCAACCTCTTAATACACACTGTCCGATGCAACAAAGTTCGTCTCTAATGGGAATGGAAGCCTTGTGAGTACACTTGTCTCTTTGTCCACTCTGTGTGCATTCTCTTACTTCCATGAGTTCTGGATCACGTTCGGATTCTCTCTCGACCTCCTTCGTAGTCACAGCTTTCGGTGTCGCCTGAATAGCTACGAAGCGTACAAAGCTCTCTGTTTCTGTTCCCAATTCTGACTTGGATTGTGGACCGCCAACCTTCATCAATCTGGACAGCGGATCAGCAATGTTTGCTTTCCTTGCAATGTGGATTACTTTATATTTGTAGGGTTGTAGTCTGAGTACCCATCTCTCTATTCTGGCACATGGTTTGTATCTAGGTGCATAGATCACCTCTAATGGCTTATGATCTGTGATGAGTTCAAATTCAATGCCGTATAAATATGCATGGAACCTCTCACAGGCCCATACAAGTCCGAGTGCTTCTTTATCTGTCTGAGAGTATATTCTTTCCACATCTAATAACGATCTGCTGGCATAGGCAATGATTCTTGGTCCTCCATCATGCATCTGGACCAACACGGCTCCAAAACCAACCGGGCTGGCATCCGCGATGACTTTGGTTGATGCCGCTGGATCGTAATATCCAAGAGTTTTTGCATCTGTCAGGCTTTGCTTCAGCACAGTGACTGCTTTCTTCTGCTCAGATCCAAAATGAAAAGGTACACCTTTCCTGGTTAGTTTCCTTAGTGGTTCTGCCACTGTCGCGAGATTAGGAATGAACTTTGCACAAAAATTGACCAATCCCAGGAAACTCCTCACCTCTGTTGCGTTCTGAGGTGCACGTGCCTCTGCAATAGCTTTCACCTTGGCCTCTGCAGGGTTTAGTCCTTTCCGTGTAAGTCTGTGTCCCATGAAGTCCATTTCTGACACACCGAACTTGCACTTGTTTCCATTCACGGTAAGGCCTGCCTCCTGTAGTCTAGATAGTACACGCCTCAACCGTTTGTCATGCTCTTTCTTCTTTGGTGCATGGACTATGATGTCGTCAAAATGTTGGCAACTCCAGGAATGCCTTGAATCATTCGATGGATTTCATACTGGTAGATCTCCGAAGCTGCATTAATTCCAAATGATAGTCTCTTGTAACGATACAATCCACAGTGAGTCACAAATGTTGTTACATCTCGGGAACCTGGATCCAGCTCTAATTGTTCATAGCCCCACTTCAGATCAATTTTTGAGAATATCTTACTGGTAGTTAGTTCTTGAAGTATTTCCTCCACTGTTGGTATAGGGCGTCGTTCTCTAATTATAGCTTCATTGGCCATTCTCATGTCAACACATAGTCTTATGTCACCCTTTGGTTTGGGCACAATCACTACGGGACTGACCCATTGAGTCGAATGTTTCACAGGTTCAATAATGTCTCATTCGATCAATTCTTTAATTTTGGCTTCGACTTTCCCACCAAGTCCAAACGGAGTTCGTCGCATTGGTTGTGCCTTGGGTTTGACCGTTTCATCTACCGCTAGCTTCAATTGTCGACCTTTCAGCTTTCCTACTCCTTGGAAGACTGCGGGGAATTCTTGCTTCATATCCTCGTATGACTGAATTGAATTAACACAAGCTCCAATATGAAGTATTGCCAGGTCTTGCGCTGTGCTTCTACTCAGCAATGGTTCTCCCCTCTCTTCTTTGACCATAAACTCTGCTTCGGTGTACTTATCTCCAGCTTCAACAGTTGCAGTAAAACATCCAATGGTCTGCAATGGCTTGGTTGCTGTGTATGGATACAGTTTCTTGGAACACTTGTTTGAGGTACAGATGATCTTTTTCCTTTTCAACTTCTCCCATAAATGTCGATCAATCACATTACTGTCACTGCCTGAGTCTACAATGACCTGAACTGTCACTCCACCAATGATCACTGGGACCTTCTCATGATGTACTTCATTCAACGTAAATTGGTAACAACTCTGTTCCTCCTGGGTATCATCATCGTCACTGTCTATCTGGCGAATGGTATCTTTCTTTCCAGGATACTTTCCTTTCCCCCAGGCTTTGCCTTTGGAAGTTGTACTCTTCCTCTTCTGGTCTGCATTGGACTTGCTTTTGCACTTCTTTGCAAAGTGGTCCTTACCTCCATACTTTCTGCAAACTTTGCCTTTGGCTGGGCAATATGGGTCTTTTCCAAAGTGACCTCGGTTTCCACATCGATAACACTCCACGCCATGAGTCGGCGTATATTTTGGCTGGTTATGGCGATGTGAGAGCCTCTTAATATGCTGGCTTGAGTTGTCTTTCAGGGTCATGGTATGAAATTGCCCTTCAACAGCCTCTAATGCAGCAGCAATGGTTAAAGCATCGGTGAGTTCCAACTCACTCCCTCTTTCCAGTAGACGTCTTCTGAGTTTATCTAATCTGCAGTGCTGTACTACTTGATCCAATAATTGTTTGTCCAAATCAGCTGGCATGTAATTGCATCCAACAGCTAGCTGGCGTAGTCTCGTCACGTACTGAGCAATTGTCTGGCCATCTTCTTGTCTCATTCTCCGAAACAAATGGCGTTGAAATGTAGCATTTGGTGTCACTACATAGTGTGCATTTAATGCATCTACCGCTTTCTGGTACTCATCCTTTCTTCCAGTATTCAAAAGTGTCTTAAATGTTTCCCGAACTGAGGGTCCTGCAGTGAAAAGAAGTAACGCCCTTCTCTGCGCTTTTTGTTCAACTGTACCGGTATCTAGAAATAGGCCATGACTGTCAGCGTAGGATTCAAATTCTTCCAGCTATGCCTTCCACTTCACACTTACAGTGCTTGCATCACCCGTTGGGTAAAAATGAGCAATTCCACTATGTGTTAGAAAGTCACTGTCTGCACCAGCCATGAGGAAATATTCCAGCCCCAAAAGTACTGAGTCACAGAGAAAATTCTTAACACCTTGAAGTTGTCTGTAATCCTCTGTAATCTTGTTTAGTCTTTAATTTTCTTCAAGCTTCTTTCATCCTCGTCGCCAATGTCACATTTGTGGCCCGAAATGTGAAGTTAATAAAACATTAAACACAAGTTTTATCAGGTAAACTTCTCACTGGCTTTATTCTCTCGTTTCCTTTGTTCTCCTGCCTGTGTTCTTATCTCTCTCTCTCATACCACGTGATTTCCGGTACATCTCATACATATTCATTATCATGACAATATAGATCAACATTGTTCTTAAAAAAATAAAAATCGGTGAAGATATAGTAAGATTATTAAGGTTGATACCATAAGGAGGCTAGTAAAGTTGTAGTAGATGCAAAAAAAGCTTTTGATATATTCGAAAAAGGTTATTTAAAGTTTTAGGTAAATTTTGTTTTGGATTTAATTTTCTAAATTGAATTAAAACACTTTACAGAATCCTCAAGCTAAAGTAATAATTAATAGGCAAATATCTATATCATTTAATTTGAATAGATCAAGTCGGCAAGTTCGTCCTTTATCCTTGTTTCAGACATGCCCAATTTCTACTTTGTTTTCATTGGCTATAGAACTTCTTGCACAATTTATTGGTATTGATGAACAGCTCAAAGGATTTATGATAAATCAACTGAGCATAAGATTATTTGCAGATGATCTTTTTTGTATGTTTGGCTCAGACACAACTCTCATTATCTGGACTTTTAAATCAAATGATAGATTCTGAAAAAAATTCTGTTTATAAAATAAATTGGGATAAAACTATAGATATGGAATTAGTACAAGGTGATTATTCAAAACGATAATTAGATATTTAGTTTATATGGTCTAGTAATGTGATTAAGTATTTACGAATACGTACAGATAACAACTTGAAAAATATATAAATTACATTATATTCCATTACATAAGAATGTAAATGAGGATTTGAAAGAAGGACACATGTTCCTAAAACGTTATTGGGAGGTGTTGATTGTATTAAAATGAATATTTGTTTTTCCCGAGAATTCATTACTTGGTTCAGATGTGGCCAATTTCTATAACACAAACTTATTCACGAATTAAATAAAATTGAATTTATGGAAATAAAAATTACCTTTGTAGAATTTAGCGACCGATTAAAGATAAAGGTAAATCTTTCATTTGAATCAAATGCGGTTTAATCTTTCTCATTAATGATACATAATATAAATTATACAATGATAGCAAATTCACATTACTCATAATCCCTAATTACTCAATTTTATCAGTCCATCAAAATTTATTAATTTATTAATTTATTAATTGATCGTAATTGATATAATTTTATTCAGAAATTTGTAGCATTTCACTTTTCTCCAAGTTAACTTCATGTCCAGAAAATTTACCATAGAATTCGAAACAATTTTACAAATAAATTAATGATTGATCGGGATTACTTCAATATATAAAAACATTATCAGCAAATGAATTAATCTTAGATTCATCCTGTCCAATCCTTATATCTATAGTATTGTCATTCTGCCCGATATCCAATGCTAGCAGTTCAATGACCAACGCAAATAGTGCTGGCGGCAAAGGACAACCTTGATGAGTTGAATGTGCTAATATAAAAAAAAGGAAGAAGGTTCACCATTTGATGCCACACTTGCCACAGGAGTATTATATAATACATTTACCCAACCAATTAATAAGGGTCCAAATTTATATTTCTACAAATTATTTAATAAAAAATTCCATTCGACCCTATCAAAAGCTTTTTCAGCATCTACTGATACTACCATTGGTAGGTTGGGTTGCTGACATGAAGTATTGATCAATGAAACCACTCGAAGAATATTATTCAAAGCATAGCTATCTTTAATAAAGCCAGGCTGGTCAGAATGTACTAATTGTGGTAAATATTTTCCTAAATTATTTGCTAATAATTTCGCTATTATTGTATAATCCACATTTAGTAAATATTATCAAATAAATATTAAATAATAAATAATTTTACTTTAATAAAAAATTTGGAGTTAAGAAGACACCTTCAAAGGCTCACAGTCTCTTTTTTGGTATAACATTTATTATTGCACTCAAACACGAGTCTTGTAAAGCTTTTTCCTGAGTTTCCTGACTAAGAGCATCCATGAATACAGAGGCCAGATCAGCATAAAAACCCCATCATATCCTGGTGATTTCCCATTAGGCATTTGTTGAATAACATCCTTCATTTTTAAATCCATAAAAAGAGAATCCATCTTTCTCACATTCATCTCCTTCAATATTGGTAAGTTTAACTCTGCCAAAAATGCTTCAATAGAACAATTGTCTAACACTCCCTCACAAGCATTTAACTTCCGATAAAATGACAAAACTTCATCATTAATTTTAGGTTTAAAAGTTACTGAATTTTCCTTCCTCACAGCATTAATGATGCTTGAAGCTTGTACAGTTTTCAATTTCCATGCCAAGATTTGATGTGCTCTGTCTCCTAACTCACAATAACATTGCTTAGATCTTTCAATCAAATGGTCAAATAGGACAGTTTGCAATATATTATATATTAGTTCAATGTTGTCAAAAGAGCCTTACTATTTTCTGTAGAATTCCTCTGAAATTCCATTTTCAACTCTGCTATTTGTTTATCGAACAACTAAGTCTCACCCAGAAATTTATCATTTTCCTTTGCTGCATAATAATGATTTGACCACTTGGAAATGCATTGAAATCATCCCATTCAATAAAATGACTCCTGACTGTATTCTTATTCAAATCTAAATATGTAGCAATTTGATCCATCATAAATTTTACAAATTACAGTTTCTTTCAATATCATTATGTTAAAATCCAGCGAATAATAGATTGATTAACATCCGGCCCCACCCAAGAAACAAACAGCAAAGAATGCTCAGAAATTATACGAATCTTATATTCAGTTTGAGTGACACTTGCTTGCAAATGTACTGATGCTACAAAAGTCAAACCTAGAAAATGAAACATGACGTGAAGAAAAAAATGAAATTTTTTTGTAAGTAGTATTTAATCTTCTCCAGTCCACTATCGAATTCATTTCTTTCAACAAAGAAAACAAATGAACTGCTCCTTTCGAATTTTTCAAAACTTTCATAAATTTATCCAATAATGGGTATAAAACACAATTGAAATCTCCCCCAATCAAAATATTCTCTTTATCGTGACCTAAAGCTGAGAAAGCCTCAGACACAAGCTGTTCATCATCAACATTAGATGCATACACATTCAATAAAGACAATGGCTCAGCCAACAAATTTGTTTCAATCGATTACTTGTTCCCTACCGGAATTCTTTTTTCAAGATTTAAATAAAATATTTTGAGAATTTTTATGGAAAGGAAAATTAACAAGAGTCGCAATGGATAAATTGATCTGGAAGTAGGCTTTGGGAGGTTTGCAATGAGCTTATTTTTAAAATTATAATGAAGCAGATCAATTAAGATTTATTAATTGTATTTTAGATATTTTTCACCCTCCTAGTTGGGCGAGGATGGAATTGGCTGCGATATTGGATCGTTATGCCCATAAGTTTCTATTTAAATGGAAACTGTCTTACGACAGAAATATAATGTACCAGTTATGAAACATTTAATCGAAATTTGGACTAAAATGAATATATTAATAGGATTAAAAGGTAGTTTACCCATTCAAACCCCAATATATCAAAATAAAATGACTCATATTTCTTTCAATAATAGAGTTTTAGAAGATTTCTGGATTAAAGGAATAAAAAGATTGCAGGATTGTTTTCAAGAAGGTAAATTCTTATCATTAAAACAGCTTAAAGAGAAATCTGGGATTTTAGAGAATTCTCTTGTTTGTTTAAGAGAAATGAAATTTTCAAAGTTGAGCAAATTTGAATTTATGGTTTCTTATTTTTCAGATAAAGTTTTATTTCAGGAATGTATGCAGTATTACAAGATACAGTGGTTAAAAATTTTAGGGACTTCTATGATTAAATGGGGGCATGATTTAAGATGTGAGATTACTCAGGTGTATTGGGAATATATGTGTTATGGTGGGTTGACTTAATTAATTTGTTAATTATAATATTTTCCATCAGTTATATTTAGCCCTCGAAAAATGGAAAAATACATGGATTTAGTAATACAGATTTATGTTTTAGATGTGGATTATGTCTTGGAACATTTATACATTCTGTTTTGTTTTTTGGAAAGGTTCATCCTTTCTGTTTAAAATTAGGAGTTTTCTTCAAAGTTTGTTTAAAATTCAATTTACTGTCGATCCAATATTTATTTTTATGTTATTTTACACCCTTAGTGGACTTCGGGTTGGATAAGTTTCAGACAGCATTTATTTGTCCAACATTACAGTTGCTCATAACTGTATTGCTATGTCTTGGAAAGATGAAGTGGAGTTAAATGTAGTTCGATGGCATAATGAGTTGAAGTTGTGTATCTATATGGAGGAAATAACATATAATTTACAGAATAATTATAATTATTTTGTTAAGATGAGGACACCATACACGAAGAGTATGAATTGAGTAATGTTGTAAATTACTAAATGTTTATGTTTGTTTTTAATACTTCCCTTTAGGGATCTATTGTGGGAGGGAGAAGAGGATGGGTTTGTTTTACTTTTTAATTATTTGACTACTTATTCTGTAGAAGTCTGTTTATTTTCATTGAAAAACATACTAAATAAAGTTAAAAAATGGAATGAAATAAAATTAAGAAATATTTTTGGAAAGATATAAAGGCGAGAATATTGATAGGAAAATTAACAGGGAAAGATAAATTAGGTGGATTACAATTTCCTAATTTTAAGAATTTTATATAAAGCATTACAATTCAGGTTTCTTGCCTCCACATTGGTAAATATTTAACTATCATGCGTGAAAATTGAGTTAAATAAACTGAAGAATTTATTTACAATTAGGAACCATGGTTAATATCTTGACATTATTAAAACATTTGATTAATATTTGAAATAAAATTTAACAAGAAAATAATGGAAGTTCTTTGTCACCAAAAATGCCATTAGTTAATCCTGTCATGACTTTTTCAAATGAGAATCCTTTCATAATCAAATGACATAGTGAAGGAATTTTTAAGAAAGGGAGTGTGAGAGTAATTCCATTTGATAAATTGAGAATTAGATATGATATTCCTTAAAATACTCTTTTTTGTTCTTTTGAATTGTGATCTTATTTGAGTGAAATATTAGGATCAGAATTTGTACGAAAAGACTGTATGGAATTATGACAATTGGTTACTGATGGAATTGGCAAGAGGTTTAATTCGTTAGCATATGTGAAACTACAAGGTACAACACCTAAATTAGGTTTATTTGGGCAGAGCAAAGATGGGAACATGATTTATATTTATCAATAGATGAAGAAATTTTGCAACATTTATATAAAGCTGCTCTGTCTAATACAATTAACAAAATATATAAATGACTTCAGAATAATATTTTACATCAATTATATATTATGCCTAGCAGTTATGTGATGGAGTAATGGCCGGTCGGGAAAACCAGACCTCTCCAGGAAAATACGGAATTCATTAGGAATAAAGCAAAGCGTAACAAAAATAGAGCACAAGAAATAGAAGATAAAGATACATAAATAGAAAGTAAATGGCATCCAAGAGGGAGAAAGTAAAAACTACTGGAAAAAATGACGTAATATGTTCCGGAGAAGAAGGAAGGAGGTCTTACCTGCAGGAAGAACAGGACCCTGTGATGATGAGCAGCGCCCAACACCAGAGGTCAGTGTGCCTGTCCTTCAGATTAATGACCCACAAACCAGTGCACTACAAAAATGGCTGTCGGAGCCAAACAAAAATGCACAACTGTGAATGCTTAGTGCACAGACCAAGGAGAATGAGGACACTGGCAGGAGGGTGCTCAGCTCAAGAGTGGATGTCACAGAGTGAGCAGCTGATGGACACCCGACACCAGGGCTCACAGCCGGAGGGCAAGGAACAACAGACAAGAAGACAAGGAGGGGAGGATCAGCAACAATAGGCCCAGAAAGAAGGGGCCCAACAAAAAAATACAAGCAGCTCATCAGGAAAAACAGAAGAGACACCGACACAAAGAAGAGAAGAAGACAAACACAAATACAGACACAGAAGAAGATAAAGAAGAAGACCAACATCTTCACAGAGAAATAGAAGGTAAAATGAATGGAAAAGAGAAATAAATGGTAAATCGGATGAACAGAATATAGATAAAGTCTTTTTTGAAATACAAATTAGATCACTAAACGTATGGTCATCATTAGAGATTAATGTAATTAAAAAGAAAATGAAAAGAACAGAAGGTAAAATGCAAAGGTTAGAACAGGTCATGACAGAAATAGAGAAAAGAATAGAGAACATGGAAGAACATAAGACTACTGGAGAAATGGAAGTGAATGAGAAGAGAAAAATTGGAAGAAAGTGACAAAAAATTAAAGAGACACGAGAGTTTTTATCTTTGAAAATTGATATGTTTGAAAATTATAGTCGGCAAAACAACTTAAAAATAGTGGGCCTGATTAAACGTGAAGAAGGCACAGACATGAAGGACTTTATAAAAGGATGGATCCCAAAGGTCCTGGGAATGAGAGAAATGCAAGACAAAATGGAAATATAAAGGGCACACAGAGCATTAGCTCCGAATCCACAGACACATCAAAAACTATGATCCATCTTATTAACATTATTGAGATACGCAAGAGAAAATATACTGTAACAGGTAAGAAGTAAAATTAGAGAAGATAATTAACCATTGGAATACAATGGCCAAAAATATTTTTTCACCCAGTCTTAAATTTTGAACTCTTCAAGTGGAGGAAGGAATTTAATACAGAGCAATCAACTTATTGGAAAAATGATAACAATTCATGTGACGATATCCAGCTGTGCTTAAAATATTTATAGCCGTGGAGCAAAACAGACTGTTCTTGGAGACAGAGAAAGCGAATGATTTCGCAGTATATTTGCAGGACAGGAGAAGAGATGAAGAGAAGTAACATGAATGAAGAACGTTGATAAAGTATATATAAAGATGTAAAAGCAATGTATATATAAAGATCTAAAGAGGGAAAAGAGAAGGGAAGGAAGGGAGTAAGAAGGGAAAGAAGAGAGACAGAGATTTGATATATGTGGTAATCATGTTTTCCGGTGAGGTCTGGGTGGAGGGGGAATAACTGTCACTGCAAAATCAGTTGACACTGCGAACATGGTCGCAATCCAAATGAATAGGAGAGTTGTGGTTGCCCGGCAAAGGGTATGAGGCAACTCAGAAAGGGGGTAACTTTTTGGGTTAAGGTATTAGTGATTGTGGGAACTGCGGGGGTACTTTAAGTCTTAATTGTGTTGTCGTACATTAAGTGTAATAAGAGAAAACTAAGATGAAAATGGGGAAAAGTGGGATGGAGGTGGCAAAGAGTTAGAAAACAGATGTATGCAAGGTTTGAGTTGACTATGTTGAACCAGATGACTATAAACATTAATGGAATACATAACCAAATTAAATGGAAGAGGCAACAAAATTTATTGAAGAAGCAAAAAATAGATATAGCATTTGTGCAGCAAACGCATTTAACTGAAGTGGAACATAACAAACTAAGGAGAGAGTGGGTAGGGCACATAATGGCAGCATCTTATAATACAAAAGCTAGAGGTGTAGCCATACAAGTCAACAAAAATGCACCAATCAAAATAGAGGAGGAAATAATAGGTCAAGCTTGGAGGTATTCAATAATAAAGTTACAGATATACTCATAATATTAGAAATTGCTCAATATATATGCATTTAACGAGGAGGATCAAAAGTTTATGTTGGAATATTTTTGAAGTTTGCACTCACACAAGGGAATATATTGATAGGAGGGGATTTTAATCTTATTTGGACCCAAAGTGAGATACATCTGGACAAAAACAAGAAAGACAAATAAAGTAGCCATATGTATGGTTAGACCAATGCTGGAAATGAAACGTATGTATATGTGGAGGAGGCAGCACCTAGCAGGAAAGGAATGGTTAGATTATTTGAATAGGCACAAAATTTAATCAAGCATTGATATGGTTTTGTTTCTCAGCCCATATTCAATGGAGAGTTAGAAAAACTGTGTATAAAGCCCTATTATTAGCATTATAACTTGAGGAAATCCCACCAAGAACATATATGTAGTTACACCCCATGCTACTTAAAAGACAGGAATTCGGATAATTTATTGAACACCAAATTACAACAAATTAAAACAAATTTTGAAATAACCGTAGGATCAGTGAAAGACAAATTTATATTATGGGATGCAATGAAAGCCTTCATTAGAGGGCAGATGATATGTTATGTGACTCAGATGAAAATGGATAACAAGTGGAAAGAGGAATTGGAAAGGGAAATAATAAGTAGAGAAACGGAATTAGTAAAACGGAGTGATATAATGAAAATGAGAGAATTACAATTAAATTAAAATAAAATACAAAACATTACAAACGTACAAGGTAGAGAAGAACATAATGAAAACAAAGCAAAAGTATTGTGAATTGGGAGAAAGACACATGTAATATTAGCCTGGCAACTTAAAACAGAACAAGCTAAAAGCACGATACTGGCTTTAAGGAAAAGGGACAAACAAAGTTCATATAATCTAACAGAGATTAATGAAAACTTTAAGGAATTTTATGAACAATTGTAGCAAATTCCAAACGAGGGGAAAAATCATAAAATAGATGAATTTGGAGCTAGAATTGAAGTGCCAAAATTGCAAGAAGAGGAACGAAACAAACTAATAAAACAATTTGAAATAGGGGAAGTAAAGGATATATTTTTAACAAAAGCTGATAAACAATAAAACACAAGGTGCAAATGGATTTCCAATTCAGTAAAACATTTAAGAGTTATTAATTCCTCCTCTCCTGGAAGTAATGAACCAGATAGAAGAAACACAATACTTGCCAGATTCATGTAAGAGAGCAATAATTACAGTAATACCACAGATGGGGAGCGATCCATTAACACCATCATCTTATATCTGTACTTATCTCAAACAATAAGATAATAGCGAAAACATTAGCAAACAGATTGGCCGATTGTGTACCTAAAATAGTGAAACAAGATCAAACTGGATTTATTAAGAAAAGATGAACAGTGGACAATTTCTGTAAATTTATTAATCAAATCCATCCATCCATCCAAGAAAATTAGAAACCAAGTGTTGCTGTTGTTCTAGACGCAGAAAAAAACGTTTGACAGAAGTTTAATCTACCATAAAAATATATAAATTGGATTAATGTATTATATAATGGACCATTGGCGAAAGTAACAGTAAATGGATATGTATCGAGTAACTTTAAATTAAGTAGGTCATCTAGACAGGGAAGTCTACTATTCCCCTCATTAAAATAAAGGAGAAGGAGTATAAAATCATCTTATTTGCAGATGACTTCATAGTATTCCTATCAGAACCAGAGGCATCAGTAAAAGTATTTCATAAGAAATTGAAGGAATATGGAGAAATATCTGTCGACATGATCAACACAAATAAAAGTGAAGAGATGCCAATGAGTAACGCAGACTAAACAGAATTAAATAAAAATGAATCACCATTTAAATGCAAGCACAAGCAATAACATACCTCCGATTCAGGTTAGATAATAACTGAAGCCACTTGTACAAACTAAATTATCAGCCACTAATAAGGGAATTGCAAGAAGACTTAGAACATCGAAAGGAATTAGCGCTGACTTACCGCTGATAAGTTAGCAGAGAGTATAATCAGGCTGTTTTAAAGTTACCACATTTTAGAAATTATTATAGAACTGCACAAATAAGGCATTTATCAGTTTTTACCAGAAAAGGGGAAAACCAGACTGGACTAAGATAGAACGAGAATAAATAGGGGAAAAGGTATCGGAATGTATAATTTACGTGGGATGAAAGCTGGTGCAATATAAAAACTCAGCAGTACTGCATCATTTACTTAATACATAGAAGAACATACACTTAGAAAGAAAAAAAAAGAATGATAATTTCAGAATTACTATTGACGCAAAATCCACGAATCAAAAGAATAGAAAACCTTTTTTTTGTGAAGTAATTTATTAACATTTGAACAATCAAGGTACGAATATGGAATAATTCGTGGTACAATGTTTGCATATCATCAATTGAAAGGATTAATTGAGAAACAGCTTGAGATTACCTGAAGGAAGCAGCTTTGAATACGTTATTACAGCCAAAATGATAATCAAAGGATTTGTAACCATTATGTACACTAAGATGCAAGATAAGTCAAATGATATAAACTATGAACCTAAGCAGAAGTGGGGAAAGGATCTAAACATAAATATAAAATATGAAGTATGGCAAAAGTTATGTTCTTGAACGATTAAGAATATAATAAACAGAAGTGTATGCATGATACAGGATAACTGGTTACACAGGGTATATAGTACTCGACTAAACTTTAAAAAATGGGATTCAACAATATCTAATAGGTGTTCTCGCTATAAGAAAATTAGAACAAAATTACATGCAAGTTGGGCATGTTTGAAAATAATTACGTTTAGGAGAAGAATTAAAACAGAGACAAATTAAAATTACAAACAAAAATGCCAAGAAACAGAGATTATTTTTTAAGTAACAGAAGAAGTAGAGAAGTAGGTCTCAAATTCGATAAAGTTCAAAATAAATCATTTTGATGGATTTAGCGATAGAAAAATCATGTATAATGTCAACTTGAAAACTGGAAGGGAGCATGAGTATACAGCAATGGTACATGGAACTGAATAAATGTATTCCATTGGAAAAAATAACATATAATTTTAAAAATAAAGTCACAATGTTTGAACAAATTTGGGAACCATACATGGAACATATCAGAGTGAGCTTGCTTACGAATCCATCCCCTAAAATGAGAATGAAAATGATAAGAAGACTAAAAGACTATATTCAGTGCGTAATAAATAGATGATGCATTTTTCTTTTTATTTTCCATTGTGTGAAAATATTGTTTTATGGTTTTATGGTATTGTATATGTTGAATATTTATGGGTTTTTGAGGGGGTGAGTAAAGGGGAGGGAGGAAAATGGGGGGATAAAGGGGAGAAAGAACAGTATGTATATTTAATGAGATACGTTTGTTCATATTTTGGTTGGTATGATTCACAATGTAAAAGATTAAAAAAATAAAAAAAGAATTATACATTACCCCTCCAAAATGGAATACGTGGAAATTAGAAATACCCCAGCAATGCTTTCGATGTGGTGAAGATATTGGAATTTTCTAAATTGCATTTGGTCTTGTTCATACGTTAAACATTTTTGGATTTCTGTTAGCATGTTTTTGCTAAGATTAGAAAAGTTATTTTTCCGTTGAATCCTGAGTTATTTTAGATGGGGAATTTTGAAAATATAGCTCCTAAATTATATTTATCAGATTACGCTGATGCACGCCAAAGATACTTCCGTGTGTTTGACTCTCGCGTTATATTTGACCGATATGTAATTTGTTGGCACAAACTGAGGACGAAGATTTGCTCCGAAATAACCGCCCACAATGTGATAACAATAGTGTGTCCGCTGTTCGTCTGTAAAAACATTCCTTGGTTCTTTCTATTTGAACCCATTTTTACTGTGGGTAACACAGATTGGTTCTGTATATCCGTACGTCAGGCTTGGACCCACCCTGGATGGATATTATTCACGTGGCTTCATCGAGTGTTAACACCTCTGTTCCCAATGCTACTGATATCACTGCTCTGACATTGGCGCGTATTGTTGCAGCCACCAGAGCGCGGAAGGTTTTGAGAGGCAGCAACAATTGTGCAGATGATAATGATTCCGAGGTTAAAAGCCAAAGCAAGTCCATCATCTTACACTTTGCAGTACCAGAAACTTCATATTGCTTTGGAGGACGTATTTAATATTTTTCCTGTGGATGAAAATCACACAACGGTTTGTCATGAACAGTGTGAAGGACCCAATATTTATCGTGGACCAAACCAGTTACATGCATTTGGTTCTGAGTTGCTGCACAAACACTTGCATTTATGCAGCGACTCAGTGTAATTTCAGGGAGGAGCTGATCAACGCGATGAAATATCCGTTAAAAATAATATTGAAATGCTTAATTGGAGGAAAATAAGTTAGGATTCTGGATATCGGATTCGACCTGCATTAAATACCCGAGAGTTTCCCTTCCTCCGACACCAACCTATTATCCCATGGAAAGATGGAAGAAAATAAGCGCAACGCAGTGCGTATTTGCCGGTAAACTTCAGTTCGAACAGAGCAAAGTCAAATCTATTATTTCAGTGTGTGATTCCCTGAATATTCTTATAACGGTGGGAAATCATTTCTTATTGAAACAGGTGGTGATCTCGCAACCGTTTGGTTTATATTCCGAATGATGGAGTTTGAGCGAAGCAGCGGCATGGGGTTTCCTTTTAATATATCCCTGCTTTTCCGAGGGTGCAGTAATTGTGGATGCAATTGATGGAAAGGAAGATCTGAGATAGGGTAAACATTCATTTCACGAACTTCTGCATTTTCTTTCGGTCTTGAGTGGAGATTTCCTGAAGCAGGTAGCATGGCCTCCAATAGGAAACTTTTTATGATGCCCCTGTAAATATGCTTCAAGACAACAGTTTTTTACGAGCCCTGAGGACTCCAAAACCCAGCAGCAACAGATATTCACCAAGACAAATGGTTACTATAAAAAAGTTGCTTTTAATTATCTTGAAACAACAAAATAGGATAAAACTTTAATTTATCTCCTTGACTTAACCCCCTTCCAATTGTAAGCGCACGTGTATGTATGTGTGCTTAAGTTTAGAATAGTACTTTTATTCACAGTCCAATCTCACTTTTCCATCCCTGCAAGTTCACCGTTTGCTGGCAATTCTTATACTGTATACTGTGCACAGAATCTCACATTGATGTATTTCACCAGAATTTTGTGGTTGAATGTTTAATGGTTACCTCTCAGGAAGGTTCATGTCGGTTTTCAGAGAGAGATTTGCTGTTAACTGGACGCAAACTGATCCCTTCTAATAAGCCTCCTGCATGTCTTGGTGAACAGATTTGCCCCATCAGCGTTTCCCTTATTTCTTTAAGTTCATCAAAGAGTTCCTTTTTGTTTCTCTTATTTCAAGTGAAACCTTAGGCAGCCAGTCCTGTCCTCTCGTGTGGGTCACGTAGGCTTTCACCAGGCTTTACTAAGCTCTCACGACCTGTTTTTGTTTTAAATTTCTTGCATTATGAGTCATATCAATAACAACATCCACACATGATGATCATCAATATATACATCGTGACATTACTTCTTCTTTGCCATTTTCATCCCTCTCCCCTTCCCCACGCCTCTTCAAAAATCAACAAATAATAAAACGAATAAAACAAATAAATAACAAAAAAGCAAAAAAGATAAAAAGTAGGATCGTCCACTTTCATATATATATAAATCTATTGTTCTCTTAATTATGTTCATTTAAGGCATGGAAGTTTGTGGTCGGCATTCTCCGACATATTTAATTTTCTTTCTTTCGCTTGGATTCGTGGACGAAAATTTATGGAGGGATAGGTCCATGTCTGCTGCAGGCTCGTTGGTGACTGACAAGTCCAATGCGGGACAGGCAAGCACGGTTGCAGTGGTTGCAAGGGAAAATTGGTTGGTTGGGGTTGGGTGTTGGGTTTTTCCTCCTTTGCCTTTTGCCAGTGAGGTGGCCTCTGCAGTGTTCTTCAAAGGAGGTTGCTGCCCGCCGAACTACAAGGCGTGAAGATGCAGGGTTGGAGGCGATATCAGCCCACTGGCGGTGGTCAATGTGGCAGGCTCCAAGAGATTTCTTTAGGCAGTCCTTGGTACCTCTTCTTTGGTGCACCTCTGTCTCGGTGGCCAGTGGAGAGCTCGCCATATAACATGATCTTGGGAAGGTGATGGTCCTCCATTCTTGAGATGTGACCCACCCAGTGCAGTTGGACATTCAGCAGCATGGATTCAATGCTTGCAGACTCTGCCTTCTCGATTACTTCGATGTTGGTGATGAAGTCATTCCAATGAATGTTGAGGATGGAGTGGAGACTGCGCTGATGGAAGCATTCTAGGAGCCGTAGGTGATGCCGGTAGAGGAGCCATGACTCGGAGCTGAACAGGAGCATGGGTATGACAACGGTTATAAACATGCTGATCTTTGTGTGTTTCTTCAGGTGGTTGTTTTTCCAGACTCTTTTGTGTAGTCTTCCAAAGGTGCTATTTGCCTTGGCGAGTCTGTTGTCTATCTTGTTGTCGATCCTTGCATCAGATGAAATGGTTCAGCTGAGGTAGGTAAACTGGTTGACCGTTTTGAGTTCAGTGTGCCCGATGGAGATGTGGGGGTGGGCGGGGGGGGGCGGCTGGTAGTCATTGTGGGCAGCTGGCTGATGGAAGACCTCAGTTTTCTTCAGGCCAACTTCTAGGCCAAATATTTTGGCAGTTTCCGCAAAACAGGACATCATGTGCTGGAGAGCTGGCTCTGAATGGGCAACTAAAGTGGCATCATCTTCAAAGAGTAGTTCACGTCAAGTTGCTCTTGTGTCTTGGTGTGAACTTGGAGATGCCTCAGATTGAAGTGACTGCCATCTGTGCGGTACCGGATGTAAACAGCATCTTCATTGTTGAGGTCTTTCATGGCTTGTTTCAGCATCATGCTGAAGAAGATAGTAAAGAGGGATGGTGCGATGATGCAGCCTTGCTTCACGCCATTGTCAATGGAGAAGGGTTCGGCAATCTCATTGCTGTATTTGACCCGACGTTGTTGGTTCACGTGCAGTTGCATAACCATGTTGAGGAACTTAGGGAGGCATCTGAGGCACTCTAGTATTTGCCAAAGCCCTTTCCTACTCACGGTGTTGAAGACTTTGGTGAGGTCAACAAAGGTGATGTAGAGTCCTTTGTTTTGTTCTCTGAACTTTTCTTGGAGCTGTCTGAGGCAAAGACCATGACAGTAGTTCCTCTGTTAGCGTGAAAGCCACACTGTGATTCTGGGAGGACATTTTTGGCGACACTAGGAATAGTCTATTAAGGAGAATCAAAACGAAGATTTTGCGGGGCCGTGGCAAGATGGCGTAAGGAACAGACGAGCCTTCCAGTTCTCTCCTGACTATTTGTTATTGTTTTGTCTATAAGTTTAGAAATAGTTAGAGGTGTTGAATTAGTTTCTAATGGTACAATTGCTGAAAAGAAGTAAAAACAAACGGCAACAGATCATTAAGAAACTGCATTTCCCGAGGTTATCTCAGCCTATCAGTTTATAAGAAGCCAGGACTCAGCGTGGAATGGATCCAGGAAGAGAGGTACAAGATTCGGCAAAGGAGCTCTGCTCTTTATCGGCAGGGCTCTTTAAAGATGGCGCCCGGCAGCCCTTGGAACAAAGGGCTGGCCAGGCGCATGCGCGTGAATCAACGCCCACTGTGAGCGCTGTCAGTGAATCTTTGACAGCTCGAACAGCTGGGACACTGCCAGCTGAAGACCCGACTCTGAAAAGACGCTTACCCATTGATGTAGCGGTGGCGCTGCGAAATGCACCTCCAGTAATGAAGACTTCAACAGACATCGATGTAATGAAGGCATTTGATATAATATGGGTTAAGGAGAACCCTGGCCATCAGCCTCCAGATACTGCTGAGGAGGTTGTGGCAGGGGTTTCCACACGCAGTGATACTATAAGAAAAACAGTTAAACTAAAGGAAATAGAAGACCCTTTGGCTATACAGAAACAGCAAGATCCTACTGTGCCTGAATCTATTACAGTAGATATGCTTATTAAGAATTTTGAATCTAAGTTATCCTCCACAATAAAAGAAATAGGTAAGGCTTTAGTTCAGGTTAATACAAAGCTTAATACTTTGGTGGACATTACTACTGAACAGATGGTTGATTATGGAGCTTTTAAGCTTGAAACGAGTGAAAGACTTGATGGTTGTGACCAAGGCATAGTCGAGGTACGAGACCAAATACAAGATGTAAATAAAACAATTGAAATTTTACAAATTCCAAATAAAAATTTGGCGAAAAAGTTTGATTATTTGGAGAATCAATCTCGACGGAATAATATAAAAATTGTTGGTTTGCCAGAAGATATGGAAGGATCAGATCCAAGAAAATTCTTCACTGATTGGATTCCACAAGTGTTAGGACAAGTTAAGTTTCCAGAAGGCTTAATATTGGAACGTGCCCATAGAGATTTGAGAAGAAAGCCTTTTCCAGGACAAAATCCAAGACCTGTTTTTTGGTTCGTTGTTTAAATTATTATGATTGAGAGACAATTTTGCGTGTGGCTATAAGAAATGCACAACAAAGAAGATCTCCCTTGATGGTTCAGAACAATCATGTTTTTTTTTTATCCAGATTTGAGTCAAGAAGTTATGTCTCAACGACGTGAATTTAATCCTGTGAAAGAAGTGTTGTGGAAAAAAGGATATAAAGCAACATTTAGATACCCTGCAGTATTGAAGATTTTTCAAGATGGCTATCAACCAAAATTTTTTGATAATCCTAAGGAAGCTATGAACTTTGCTCAATTATTGCCAATTATGCAATTTCAGGAAGGGCGTAATCCACCATGGTCTCCAAGGAGAGTGGAGATGCAAGATGGGAACCGAATTCCAAGAGGAAATGGAAGCAATGGTGGTCGGAGTGACAAAGTTGATTCAATTTTTCTTCTGAGAAGATTTCAGATAATGATGATAGTTTAATGTGAAACGGAATTTGGGAGAGGGAGCTGGGTGGGCATCATTTTCCAGAAGTCATCAGCTATGTGTGAGTTATCTTACACCCAATATTTTGTGGGAGTTACCGCATTGAGCGGTTGAGACAGGAGGAGGTGGTTGCAACCTCCTATCTGTTCTTTTTTTTTTAATCAATTTTTGGATTAAGGAGTGAAGTTTTTTTTTTAATTACTATCTTTAATTTTTTTTTAGTTTTAGGAGGGGATAAGGGAAGGGGGTGTTTTTCTTTTTTTTCTCTTTTTTCACGTTTCTTTTTTTTCTCCTTCTCTTTTTCTTTGTGTTATTGTAAGTAAAGTCTAAACTTAAGTTTGCCTCTTTTAATGTTCAGGGTTTAAATAATCTGATTAAGCGTAAGAAAGTACTTGCTTACTTAAAAAAAATAAAAGTAGATGTGGCTTTTTTGCAGGAAACTCATTTAACTGATAAGGAATATTTGAAACTTAAACGTGAATGGGTTGGACAAGTTTTCTATTCTTCATTTAATTCAAAGGCGAAAGGAGTGGCAATTCTGGTGCATAAGAATTTACCATTTCAGTTACAGAATGAAGAGAAAAATGGAGGAAGATTATTAAAACTGAATTGTACAATTCTTAATGAGGCTTGGACTTTGCTTGATGTTTATGCTCCAAATGTTGAAGATACAACTTTTATTGTAGATGTGTCTTTATTACTTGGACAAACAAATTCCAATGTGATGATTGGGGGAGATTTAAATGTGGAATTGGAGCCTTTATTGGACAAGTATCCAAGAGTAATTAAGAAATCTAAGATGGCAGTACAAGTGACTAATATGATGAAAGATTTGAATTTAATTGATATTTGGCGAAAATGTAATCCTACAGAGAAAGATTTTTCTTTTTATTCTTCACGTCATAATTCCTTTTCAAGAATTGATTATTTCTTAATTTCAACACATTTACAGGATAAGGTTATATCTGTGGATTATAAGGCAAGGTTGGTCTCAGATCATTCATTATTATTATTAGAATATCAGAGTTCACAAGATGTTCAGAAAAGCCCAAGATGGAGATTTAACATTATGTTATTACAAAAACCAGAATTTATTAGTTATTTAAAAAAAAACAAATTGAGGATTTTATTAGGAATAATGTTAATTCTGTTTCAAGTCATTTTGTTTTATGGGATGCAATGAAAGCTTTTTTACGAGGTCAAATTATTAGCTATGCATCTAAAGTAAAGAAAGAGAGAATTAGAGAGATTGAAAATTTAGAGAAAAAAATAACTGTTAGTGAAAAAGAATTTCAAAAAAATGCTACTGAAGTTGAAAAGAACCAGTTAACTAATTGAAAATTAAGGTATAATGAATTACAAACATATCAATTTGAATGTTTAATGAATCGAACTAAACATAAGTTTTATGAATGGGGTGAGAAAGCTCATAAAGTATTATCCTGGCAGTGAAAAAAAGAACAATTATCTAGGATTATACCAGCAATTAGAAAAAGATCGGGTATTACTTTTAGACAAAAAGAAATTAATGAGGAATTTTGTAATTTTTATAAAAAATTATATACATCTGAGTGTAAAGATGTAAGTGAAGATGCAATAGATTCTTTTTTGAAAAATATTAATTTGCCACAGTTGAATCAAGAAGATAGAGAAGAGTTGGATAAATCTTTTACAGAGAATGAAATTGAAATGGCTATAAGAGATATGCCAAATGGAAAGGCACCCGTTGAAGACGGGTTCTCTATAGAATTTTATAAAACTTTTTATGTTGATGTATCTTCTATTTATAACAATGTAATACAGCAAATTTATAAAACTTTTCAATAACCTGAATCTTGTTCTAATGCAATAATTACGGTTATTCCAAAAAAAGATAAAGTTCCTTTACAGGTTTCTTCATATCGACCAATATCGTTGTTAAATGTAGATTATAAAATTGTAGCTAAAGTTATGTCTAATAGATTGGCTCAATATTTACCTAAAATAATACATAAAGATCAAACAGGATTTATAAAAAAACAGATATGCATCTGATAATATTTTGTGACTTATTACTTTCATAAATAAATTTAAATCTCAAATGAATTATACAACAGTGGTTTCATTAGATGCAGAAAAGGCTTTTGATAGAGTGGAATGGAAGCTTTTATTTCAAGTACTTGAGAAATTTTGTTTTGGTTCTTCGTTTATTGGATTGATAAAGCCTTTATATAATAGTCCGAAGACTAGAGTTACTATCAATGGACAAATTTCAAAATCTTTTGATTTAACAAGGTTTACTGGACAAGGATGTCCATTGTCGCCTGCTTTATTTGCTATAGTTATTGAACCTTTGGCACAGTTAATACGTCAAAATGAAAATGTTAAGCGTATGAGAGTTTTGAATGAGGAATATAAGATTAATTTATTTGCAGATGATGTTTTATTATACCTGGTAGACCGTGATATTTCTTTACCAACAATTCTAGAATTTTTAGAAAATTATGGTCAGTTATCTGGTTATAAGGTAAATTGGGCTAAAAGTTAAATTTTGTCAATTTGTAAAGATGATTATACGATTTATAGAAATATCACGAAATTGAAGTGGACAAAACAAATTAAATATTTGGGAATTAATGTCAATACAGAATATCAAGATTTATATTCAATTAATTACCTTCCTTTAATAAAAAAAATATTAAATGAGATTTGATTAGGTGGAAGGACTTACCTTTAGGTTCATTGGGGAGGATTAATACTATAAAAATGAATATTTTTCCTCGGATGCAATATTTATTTCAATCAATTCCTTATTTTTTTTTAGTTTTTTTAAGGATTTATATAAAGGAGTTAGAGAATTTTTATGGAAGGGAAAATTTCCGAGGGTACCAATGAAAAAAGTGATGTGGGACTTTCAATTTGGAGGTTTGAGATTACCTAATTTTCAATATTATTATGAGGCAGCTCAATTTAAATTTCTTAGTGCATTAATGAATATGGAGGACCCGCCCAGTTGGGCAAAATTAGAACTGGCAGTTATTTTAGAAAAACCACCACATGAATTTTTGTTTCGATGGAATAAAAATTTGTTACGAACTTATGATGTACCAATATTGAAACATTTATTGAATGTATAGACGAGTAAACTTGATAAAATGGGGCTTAAAAATAAATTGTCTGGGTGATTGCCATTATGTAATAATCACTTGTTCCTTTTACGGTCTCCAATATCACTTTGAAACAACGGGAAAGGAAAGGAATAAAAAACTTATCTGATTGATTTTTTGAAGGACATTTTTGTTCTTTTGAGGAATTACAAAAGAAATTTGGTATTCGTGGAAATTCTGTACTTGTGTACTATCAGTTAAGATCATTTGTAAAACAGGTATGTGGTCGGCAAATGATTTTATTTCCCGAAACTAGTTTTGAGAAATATGTACTTTCAATACCAGAAAAGGGGTATATATCTGATTTGTATTGTATTTTACAAGAAAATGAAAGTAAGAAAGATTGGGATAAAGATAAGTTGAAATGGGGAAAAAGATTTAGGTTTTACAATAGCTGAAGAAGCTTGGATGGAAATTTGTCAAAATAGTATTCGGAAATTGATTAATGCTATATTAGCTATGATTAATTATAATTTTATACATCAATTATATTTAACACTAGAAAAATTTAAAAAAATTGGTCTTAGTAAGTCAGACTGTTGTTTTCGTTGTGACCAGACAGCTAATACTTTTTTACATACTGTCTGGTTCTGTGATCGATTGCAACAGTTTTGGAAAGGTATTCAATCTATATTTAATAGATTATATAATATTTGTTTTGTATTTGATCCTGATATATTTTTATTAGGGAATATGCAATCATTAATTGATTTAGGATTAAATGATTATCAGATTTCTTTTCTCTATTTAGCTTTAGCAGTGGGTAAGAAATGTATAGCATCTACTTGGTAAGTTAGAAATATACTAACTTTGGAAAGGTAGTATTGAGAGATGAAGTCTTGTTTAATTATGGAAAGGATATCTTTTTGAATTCAAGATAAGATGTCTTTTTATGAGTTGAAGTGGACTCAATTTGCTAAGTATATGCAATTAAGTTTGATTTAAGTATGTTCTTAGATGTGATATTTTAGATCTGATAAATCGTTTTTTAAATTATTTTTATTTCTCATATTTTTCTTTTTATTTGTTTGTGTTTTTTTAATACATAATATTATTAATTTTTTATACATATATTTTTTAATTCTTGTATATGTAGGGGGGGTTAGGTTGAATTAAGTTAGGTTATTAATGTTGTATTGCAATTATATTATTTTATTTTATATCTTTTCTTTAAATGTAAATTTTCTTTTTATTCCTGTGATAAAATCTTTAAATAAAGTTTAAAAAAAAGAAAATTTTGCCTGCAATGGAGAGCAGCGTGATTCCCCTGTAGTTTGAGCAGTCTGATTTCTCGCCTTTGTTTTTGTACAGTGTGATGATAATGTCATCACAAAGGTCCTGAGGCAGCTTTCCTTGGTCCCAGTAGAGCATGAAAAACTAGTGCAGTTTGGTATGCAGAGTTTTGCCACCAGCCTTCCAGACCTCTGGGGGAGGGGGGTATTCCATCCATACCTGCTGCTTTGACACTTTTCAGTTTTTCAATTGCCTTATATGTCTCTTCCCGGGTGAGGACCTCATCCAGCTCTAGCCTTAAGGGCTGTTGAGGGAGCTGGAGCAGGGTGGATTCTTGATCTGAGCAGTTGGCACTGAAAAGAGATTGGCAGTGTTCTGATCATCGGTTGAGGATGGAAATCTTGTCGCTGAGGAGGACTTTGCTGTCTGAGCTGCGCGGCGGGCTTTGGACCTGGGGTGAGGGGCCGTACACAGCCTTTAGAGCCTCGTAAAAACCCCTGAAGTCGCCAATGTCCGCGCTGAGCTGGGTTTGTTTGGCGAGGTTAGTCCACCACTCATTTTGGATCTCCCAGAGTTTGCGTTGAAGATGGCTGCATGCGAGACGGAAGGCTCGTTTCGTCCCTCGCCACGAAGGCTTTGCAAGGTGAGCCTGGTGGGCAGATCGCTTCTTTGCTAGCAGCTCCTGGATTTATTGGCTGTTTTCATCAAACCAGTCCTGGTTTTTTCCTGGAGGTGAAGCCCAGTACCTCCAGTGGATTGCAGTATGGCAGATTTCAGCTGATCCCAGATGGTTTCAGGAGACGTGCCCATGAGGCAGTTTGCATCCTCGAGCTTTGCTTGGAGGTTTGCCTGGAAGTTTCCTCTCACTTCGTCTGACTGCAAGTTTCCAACATTGTACCTCTTTCTGTGGGCTCCATTGTTCTTGAAATTTGGCTTGAAGTGAAGGTTGAGCTTGCAGTGAACAAGCCAGTGGATAGTGTGGCATTCCATGCTGGGCATGACCCTGGTGTGGAGCACATCTTGTTTGTCTCTTCCTCGTACCAGAATGTAGTCCAGGAGGTGCCAGTGTTTTGATCGGAGATGCATCCAGGTAGACTTCAGGCTGTCTCTCTGCTGGAAAAGGGTGTTAGTAATGACAAGCCACTGTTCTGCGCAGAGCTCCAACAGGAGGCACCGTTGTCCTTGCAGTTGCTGACACCATGCTTGCCAAGGATTCCTGTCCACGTTTCTGAGTCTCTGCTGACGCGACTCCGAGGATGACAATGTTGTCAGCTGTAGGGGTGCATTGGATGAGCTTGCGCAGATCCGTGTAGAACTTGTCCTTTCTGCTGATTCCGCTTGAAGGATTAGAGCATAGACACTGATGAGAGTGATGCGACGCTTGTTTTTAAGGGGGAGTCACATGGACATGATCCGGTTAGAGTTGCCTGTTGGGAGGTTTTTGAGTTTGGAGGCAATGGCTTTCTTGACCATGAAGCCAACACCAGATTGGTGTCGTTCAGCCTGAGGCTTGCCAGACCAGTAGAGTATGTAGCCCACACCATATTCTTGGAGGCTGCCTACATCTCTAAGGCAGACTTCATTGAGAGTGGCTATGTCGATGTCGAATCTGAGGAGTTCATGTGCGATGAGGGCAGACCGACATTCAGGTCGGTGGCAGTCAGCATTGTCTAGCATGGTTCTGATGTTCCAGCATGCTAGCTTGAGTTTGTGTGCATCTTTTGATGGGGAGGATGTGGATATGTCCTCGGGCCTGCAATGGAGCTTTTAGGTGGAGTGCAGAGTGCGCAGTACTGGCCTCAGCCTTTACACCCATGGTTCGTGTGCCATGGCCAAGCAAGCTGGGATGTGGCATCGAAGTCCTTGTCTCATAGGTTTTATATCGGAGTGTCCTTCTCCTATACTCGTTGCTTAACCGGGCTGAAGAGGCCTGCCTCCCCTTTTAGGTCGAACCATATGTTTGGAGTTAAACTACAAACTTCTGTTAAACTTCGTCTTTGTAGTGTGCTTGAGGCGTATGGTCCGCTTGGTCATCCTGATGGGCTGGCATTCCCGGGCCGCTCAAGAACTCTTATTTCAAGTGAAATCTTAGGCAGCCAGTCCTTTGACCAGGCTTTAATAAGCTCTCACAACCTTTTTTTTTATATTTCTTGCACTATGAGGCCACATAAACAACAACATCCACAAATGATGATCATCAATATATACATCGTGACATTTCTTCTTCTCCCCCTTTTCATCCCTCTCCACTTCCCCACGCCTCTTCAAAATTCAAAAAATAATAAAACACATAAAGCAAAGAAATAACAAAAAGCAAAAAAGAAAAAAAAGTAGGATCATCCACTTTCACATATTTAAATCTATTGTTCTCATAATTATGTTGTTTTAAGGGATGGAAGTTTTTGGTCCGCATTCTCCGACATGTTCAATTTCTGGTTCTGAAATTCATTCGAATAACATACACTTGTCTTTCAGATTGAATGGATATTTTTCTAATGGAATACACTTGTTAATTTCTGCACCACTTTTATATTTTAAAGAGTGTTTCCATTTTCCAGGTTGTCATAATATAATTTTATTTTGCTACTGGTTGTGCTATTATAATAAATGTCATTTGGGCTCTGTCTAATTTTAGTCCTAAATTTTTGACTCTTATATTATTTAATAGAAATTCTTTGGATTATTTGGTATATTTATTTTGTGATTTTGTTTAGTATCAGGTTTAGATCTTTGCAGATAGGTTTAAATTTTGAACATGTCCAAAATATATGTAATGTTGCTCCAGTCTCTTTTTAACAATGGAAGCATATATCTGATGCTGTTGAGCATCACTATTTTAATTTCTGAGGATTAATTTCTAATCTATGCAGCCAGTTATATTGTATCAAACATAGTCTAGTATTTGTCGCGTTTTTCATTGTTTGTATATTTAACTTCTCCCATGTTTCATTCTTGAACTCTGTGTTAAAATCTTTTGCCAACTTTGTTTCATTTTATACTTTATTTCATTCTCTTCCTTTTATTGCAATTTGATAGATATGTTGGTCATAATCTTTTAAATTATCATTGTGTCTGTGATTAAATATTCATAATTTCTACCTTTTATAATCTCAAGCTATTTCCTAGATTATTTTTTAAATAAGTTTTCAATTTGTAATATGGAAACATTGTACCTTGTGTTATTCAATTTTCATCTTTTAATTGCTAAAATGTTAAGAAATTATTTGCCAAAATGCAATCTTCAATTTCTTTGATTCCTTTTCTATCCCATTCCTTGAAATATAAATTATCCATTGTAAAGGGGATTCAGGAGTTTCCTGTTAATATTATTTTTGGTATTTGATAATTTATCCTCTATTCTTCCAGGTGTATTCTTTTCCATAATTTAAGTATAAATTGTAGTACATGTGAATTGTTATATTGCACCAAATTTTCCTCGCATTTTATAGTATATGTTCGTTGATATTTTCTCTCAAATTGTCTAATTCTATTTTAGTACAATCGGGTTTTTCTCCTCTGTGATACAAGTCTGATAAATATCTTAACGTTGCTGCCCTGTCATAATGTTAATGGTGACATCACGCTGATGGAGTAGTGGCTGCAGAAGAATAGCCCTCCGAAGTGAAAAGAAAAAAAAAGAAACAATGCCGGACAGAAAAAAACACTGAAATCCTGAAAGATAAAGAAAGCACGAATACCGAAGAGATGGCATCAAAAAAGCAGAAGACCAGAGAGACAAATAAAGAAGAAGACAGAAAAACAGCAGAAAGAAAAGAGGTAGGCCTTACCTTAAAAATTACATCCGACCCCTAAAGCTGATTTGCGCACCACTTGGCAAAGTCCCTCTTTTGAACTATGTACAAAGTTGGCTCACTAAGCCACAAAATGTTGCACAACCGCCCATAACAAAAAAATAGACTGAAGGAAGGCAGGTCAAGCAATGAGACAACGTTAAACTGAGAGATGAATTGGGGTGATGGCATCGCAGCAATAAGAGTTGAACAGAAGACTAGGAGCGAGAGAGTGAAGACAAAGAATATGGCACACGGAAAAGAGGAAGGTAAAAAAGATAAACATTTAATAGACATTGAATATTTTGATGAACAAATAAACACTTTAAAATACATTTTTACATCTGAATTTAACACAGTAAAAATAAAAATTGAAAAAACGCAGAAGATATAATGCAAAAACTAGAGCTGGCCATAGCATATCCATGAAAACGAACAAATGAAGTGGAAGAAAGCCAGACAGCTGTGGAATTAGAAATGAATGAAGTAAAAGAAATTCTGAATGATAGAGACAAAGAAATTAAAGAGATCTGTTAATTCAAAATATTGATGTGTTAGAGAATTATAGCAAATGGAACAATATAAAAATAGTAGGTGTAGAAGAATGCGTAGAAGGATCAGACATAAAGGGATTCATAAAAAGATGAATCCCACAAGTCTTGGAGGCAGAAGATCTACAAGACAAAATTGAAATGAAAGAGCACATAGAACATCGGCACTAAAGGCTTATTAAAACCAAAAACCACGATCCATAATAATAAATTTACAAAGACACACAACGAGAGCATAAAATGTTTGAGTGGGCAAAGAATAAATTAAAAGAAAATAATCAACTACTGGAATAGAAAGGGCAAAATTTCTATCCAGACATCAGCTTCGATCTCTTAAAGAAAGGGAAAGGGAAACCTGACAAAGCAGACATTATATAAGAAAGATTATAATTTTAATCTACGACATCTAGCAGTATTACAAATATTCATTCCAGGGCAAAGTAATGGACTGCTCTCAGACCTGAAAGATGCCCAACACGTTGCCGAACAATTGCCGAACAGACAACAAAATGAGAAGTATTATAAAAGACTATCAAAACAATGTACATAAATAAATTGTTTAGATAATGATGTAAATATAAAGTTTAATTTTGGAAAATAGGATGAAAATAAAGATAAGAAAAAAGTGTGAAAAATGCTTTGTAACATTTTTTGAAAATATATCGTGTTTCTCTGGGGGGAGACGAGGGAGAGAAAAATAACTGCTATTTCAAAATCTGTTGATGCTTGCAGTTATTACCTCAACCCAAATAGATAACGGAATTGGAGTTGTCTAACAAGGAGTCATCGACAACCCAATATTGGAAATTTCGAGACTTTCATTATTCTGGATTGGAATATTTTATTTGTTAATTTTAATAGGGGTTTCAAGGATAAGTTGCTTTTTCTAACAGTGTCTGCGTGTATTAAGATGTGCAAAAATTATTTTAAAAAATATTGAGGAAAAAGATATGAATGAGTTGAGAACGTGAGATAGAATTGAAAATAAAGAAGTTAAAAATGGATAGATTAAATTTAATGACTGTAAATATTAATGGAAAACTCAATAAAATTAAAAGGAAGAGTTACTGACAACTAGAGGAAGAAAAATCGACATTGATTTTGTGCCATAAACACACTTAACTGAGATAGGACACAGTAAATTGAAGGGAGACTGTGTAGGCCATGTAGCAGAGTCCTAATACAATTTAAAATCCTGGGGAGCAGGTATATTAGTCAACAAATATCTACCAATCAATATAAAAGTAATAATAAATGATCCAGCAGGTAGATATGTAATGACTAAGTGCCAGATTAATTCTAAATTTTGGAATTTACTAAACATCTATACATTTAACAAAGAAGACCAGCAATTTATGCAAACAATCTTCAGGGAAAATAGCAGAAACATGGGGACATATCATGCTCAGAGGGGAGTTCAACTTCAAACTGGACACAATTATAGTCAAAACTGGAAGACAATTAACAATAAGAATAAAGTAACTAAATTTATACTAAAAACATTGCAGGATATGAATCGAATTGATATGTGGAGGAGGCAACAAGAAAAAGAGAGACAATATTCACACTGCTCAAATAGACAGAAGACATACTCAAGAATAGACTTGATTTTGTGATTGGCACAGATCCAAGGGATAGTTAAAATTAGAACATATAGCAAGATTATTATCTAATCACTCTCACGTATTATTGACAATTGAATAACAGGATGCATTACCAAAGACATGCAGATGGAGACTAAATCACACATTCGAACTTCTGTCATCTTTATTCAGACCTGATACTGCGTAAATGGAGCTGATGATGGATTCATTTAAATATTATGTGACTGCAGGGTCAACCACAAAGATTGTGGGGCGCAAACTTATAAAGAAGGAAATGTGCCTAATGGTAGAGGATGTTAGGATTGTCATAAATGAAAACATTGCTTAATTATTCACAAGTGAGAAGGAACTTGATCATTTTGCGTTATGAATAGAGCAAGGATGAGTGCTGAATTATGTTGTTATTAAGGAAGGGGAAGTGTTGGATCTTCTTAAATCTAAGTAATTGAGAATTTCCTGGGGCTGGACGTGATCTACCTCAAGTTATTGCGGTAAGTGAGGGTGGAGATATCATAAGCCGTGGCTATGATCTTTGTGTCTTATTTGCCAACAGGGGAATTGCCAGAGGATTTGAGAATTACAATGGTGGACTCTTTGTTTATTTTAAAAAAAGAATATGGAAAATACTTGGAATTTTTGAACAGAGAGTCTTGCATCAGAGGTGTATCAAATATTAGAGAAGATTCGTAAGGATAGAATCTATGAGCATTTGGAGAAGAAATGTCGAATGAAGGTTAGTCAATGTGTATGTCTAAATGAAGAGTCATAACATTTGTGAAGATAACAAACAACATTAATAATAATAAGCTTGTTGATGTAGTTTATATGGATTTTAGTCCTCTTTGAGAGATTAGTTCAGAATGTCATAATGGAGGGGATCCATGAAATCGTAGCTGCGTGTCTAAAATCTGTATTGCCTGTAGAATGCAGATAGTAATAGCAGAAGCAATATATTCTGCCTGGAGGACAGTGATTAGTGAATTTCTGCAATGATCTGTTCTGGAACTCCTGGTCATTGTGTTTTGAGAAATGATCTAGATGAAGGGGAGGAAGGATGTACCAGAAATGCATGCAAATGATATAAATATTGGAGACTTCTTTATGGTGCTGAACATTGTCGTAGTTCACAAAGGAGAGAGGCAGGATGCAAAGTTGAGCAGAAAAGTTGGGCATGTGGATTTCAACATGATAAGTCGGCGGCGATGTAATCTGGAAGGTAAAACCAGAAGGATGAGAAGAGGATTAATGGATGTTGGGTTTCATTATTATGGGAATTGCGTTCAATTATCCAAGGGGAATGTGGCAACTCTACAAATGTATTCTGAGTTCACACGGGGTATTGTGTTCCATCTGGACACCTCATTATATGAATGGTGTGCAAGCTATGTGAGGGGGCAGGGGAGATTTGGCAGCATGTTGCATTGTTTGAAAAATAAGTTGTATGAGGCAAGGTTATCAGATCTGGGACTTTTCATTTTTTGTAGCATAGATGATTGAGACTACAAGATTCTGAGAAGCACAGAGCAGGTAGACTGCGAATGCCTTTATCACAGAGCAGGGATAAGGAATACCAGAGTACATATGTCGAAAGTGAAAGGAGGAATGTTGAAGGTAGACTTCACAAGTAGGTTTGTACACTGAATAGTGGCTGCCTATAATGGAATGACTTACCAGGAATTGAGGTGGAGTATGATTCATCTGTGTCACTTAGGAGACACTTGGATAGTCAGATGGATGAATATAAAATAGGGAGTTATGAGATAGGAATGATTTAGTGCATTTTTTTGTAAATATTATTTATAATCAATAATAATTAATACTTTCAACAAACAATACAATATTTATTTTATCCCACAAAACCCACACTCCCATGTATCCATCCAAACCCACCCAACCCACTATTAAACGTCACAAAAAATAAAATGGAAACAATAACAGAGCACATGAACTAAACCAGCAGATGCAGGTATGGGTCGCAGTTGGGGAAAACCCTATCCCTTCATGGGAAATATTTTAACAATTTGAACACATTCGATCCATGTACGGCCTCCAAATATTAACACGTAGATAATTATTCTTAGATTATATGTTATATTCTCTAATGGAATATATGACCTCATATCTGCATGCCAACGTTGAATATTCAATTCAATATCATTCTTCCATGTAACTGCAAGGCATTTCCTAGCAATATAAAATTGTTTAACTTTAACTCTAAACATAATGGTTTAGTATTATCCAATGAAAATATTATTGGGTAAAATTGAATTTCAAATTTAAATATAACTTCCTAAAGTTCTTTAATATTATCCAAAAACTGTTAAACCATCTCACATTTCCAACCAAACGTAAGAAAGTTCCTACTTCCATACGACATCTAAAACAAAAATATGAAGTGACATATTGAACTTTCTTCACCGGGGTTAAATATAATTGATGAATAAAATTATAATGAATCAATCTGTATAGAAACGTAGGAACATGGAAGATAAGAGCATGAGTAGGTCATTCGGCCCTTCGAGCCTGCCTCAGCATGCAATAAGCTCATGGCTGATCTTAAAGTCCAGTACACCTTTTCCGCCTTCTCTCCATAACCCCTAATACCCGTATACTGAAGAAATATATCTAATTCCCTTTTAAATATATTCAATGAATCTGCTTCTACTGCTCACTGTGGCAATGAATTCCACAGATTTACCACCCTTTGGGTAAAGAAATTCCACCTCATCTCGGTTCTAAATGGTTTGCCTATTATCCTCAAAACATGGACCCGGGTTCTGGACTCCCTCACCATCGGAAACACCCCTTCCGCATCTATTCTGTCCAGTCCTGCCTGAATTTTATATATCTCCATGAGATCCCCTCTCAAATATCTAAACTCCAGCGAGTACAATCCCAATTTGCGCAATCTTAGACATTCAGAATCTTAGACATACTATCTTCCCATTTTAGTATCTAATCATCTGGGGAGATGGATATATTTTCATCTGTCCTGGGCATTTATGAATAAATGTTTGTGTCGCCATAATAAAGAAAGCTTTATGTGCAGTGTTCTATGTTCTTTGTGACACATGTGTTGGGCAGCAGCCCCGAGGTGCTGCACACTGCATGGAAGCAGTAGAATATCACAGGACACCAGAAATGTAGAAGAACAACACACGTTTGAAAATGAGAATTGAGTTGATGACCACGACACTGAACCAATGAAGGGCTCTGCGGCTGAAGAAATGTACATTCAGCGGACTTGGTGAGTCGGGGTAAGGAACCGACGGAGGCCACTGGCTGATTACAACTGCGGGTGAGGTATTCACAAAGGTCAGCTGGAGAGTTGCTCAAGAACTGGGTGAAGAGGTATCACGAATCTGAACTGGGAGTCGAGAGGATGCCTGTGCGCTGGAGGTGGTGGAAGAAGATCCACGACTGAATTTCCAGAGATATTTAACAGGCCCGTGAATGTGCGGCGTGTGAGGATGGTGGGATGCGGATACAAATCATGTGGAGAGATTTGGTATTTCTAACTGGATATCATAGTCGATGTTAACATAATGTAGTGGATCCAATGGCCAGTTCCTGAGCTCCTTTGTGCAGAATGTGTCCTTCTCAGCTGCATATAACAAACCTAGAGATGTGTGTGTGTGTGTGTGAGAGAGAGAGGACGAGGTTTATTGTTGGAATAGTTGTTCAGGAGACTCTCACGCCTCCCCCAGATAATGAAGAATCACAAATAATTTTCAAATTCTCGCTATTTATCATAAGCGTCTTCGTAGTCACTTATGTATCAAACTGCAGTTCATGCAGACAAGACTTATATATTGGTCCTGGTCAGGTCTGCAGGACACGCGGATTGGAAAACCTCTTGGACAAATTTCTATGTTTCAACTGTTCAATGTGTCGGCGCTGATGTGAGGTTTGAGGTGCCTGATCCTGTGCTGAACTCCACTGTTTTAAAACCTAATGATCAAACTTTCAAAATTAAACGATCCTTCGCTACTGCTGACCATTTCTCTGGAGGTAACATCAATTACCGTTTATTGATGATCCTGGGATAGATGAAGGCTGTACATCTCGCCGTTCTCTGCTGCTTTCTTGCACAGAGCTGTCTCTTTCAGACTCCCTATCATGGTCAAGATGAGAGCACCACTCACTGCCTATCCATTTTCCTTGTTGCCTCCAATGTTGCAGACATTTATGATTAACTACCCGATTGTGGCTGTGTTCGGTGTCCCGGGTAAATGATTGCGCCTGAAATTGAAAGAGTTGATTTCTTCCGGCAGTTATCTGGACAAAACATGGATTTTAGCCGTTACTGTTCAAAACTTCATGGACCTTCTGTATGACCAAGATAAAGATAATTTGGATAGAGCATTTAGTGAACAAGAAATTAAGGAAACACTTAAATGTTTACAGATTAACACGTTTCCATGAGAGCATAGATTTCCTGTCGAAGTTTGGTAATGAATTAAAGACTTAATAATTACTTTATTTATGCTAGTATTAGAGCTCAGTGCCAACGTCTCCGCAAACCAATACGCCCCTTTATGTTTCACCGTCGAGTGAATACCCTATTCCAGAAACCTTTTCAAAGGTGAGAATTATAGGTATTTCTAACAAAGTCAGATATCCATTATGATCACCTTAATATCGACCAATTTAATTGTATAACATTGATTATAAAGTTATAGTGAAGATCTTAGCAAAGAGAATAAACGTTCCCTTTGTCATTTAATTTATACATATAGATCAACATTTTCTTAAAAAAACCTGTGAAGATATAGTAAGATTATTAAGTTTAATACAAAGAGAGGCGACTAAAGTTGTATTAGTTGCAAAAAAAAAGCTTTTGATACATTCGAAAATGATTATTTATTTAAAGTATTAGGTAAATTTTGTGTTGGATTTAATTTTGTAAATTGAATTAAAGCACTTTACAGAAGTCCTCAAGCTAAAGTAATAACTAATAGGCAAATATCTAAATCATATAATTTGAATGGATCAAGTCGGCAAGTTCGTCCTTTATCCTTGTTTCAGACGTGCCCAATTTCTACTTTGTTTGCATTGGTTATAGAACTTCTGGCACAATTTATTGGTATTGATGAATAGTTAAAAGATAAATCAATTGAGCAGAAGATTATTTGCAGATGTTGTTTTTTATATGTTTGGTTCAGACTCAACTCTCATTATCTGGACTTTAAGAGCAACTAATAGATTATCAAAAATTTCTGGTTATAAAATGAATTGGGATAAAACTGAAAATGTGGAATTAGTACAAGGTGATTATTCACATTGTCAATTATATATTAATTTATATTGTTTAGCAAAGTGATTAACTATTTATGAATACGTACAGATAATAACTTGAACAATATATAAATTACATTATTTTCCATTACATAAGAATGTAAATGAGGAGTTGAAAGAAGGATATATTTTCCTAAAACATTATTTGGAGGTGTTGATTGTATTAAATGAATATTTTTTTTCCCTAGAATTCGATACTTCTTTCAGACATGGCCAATTTCTATAACACAAACTTTATTCAGGAATTAAATAAAATTGAATTCGTGGAAAAATATTCACCTTTATATAATTTAGTGACTGATAAAAGATAAAGGTAAATCTTTCTATTGAATCAAATGTGCTTTAATCTTTCTCAATAATGGTACAAAATATAAATTATACAACGATTGAAAATTTACATCAATCATAATCCCTATCTTTTCAATTGTATCAGTCCTCCAAAATTTAATAATTTGCCTAGATTGATCGTAATTGATATAATTTTCTGAAGAAATTGGTAACATTTCACTTTTCGCCCAATTGACTTAATGTCCAGAAAATTTACCATAGAATTCGAAAAAAATTTGAAAATAAATTAAAGATTGATATGGATTATTTAAATATATCAAAAGATCATCTTATATTCATCCTGTCCAATCATTATACCTGTAATATTTTCATTCTGCCTGATATCCAGAGCTAACGGATCAATGACCAATGCAAATAGTGTTGGGGACATAGGACAACTTTGATGAGTTGAATGTGCTAATATAAAAAAAGGAAGAAGATTGAACATTTGATGGCACCCTTGCTACAGGATTATTGAATAATGTCTTCACCCAACCAATTTTAATGGTCCAAATGTATATTTCTACAAAATTTTAAATAAAATGTTCCATTCGGCCCTATGAAAAGCTCTTTCAGCATCTAATGATACTACCATTGGTCGGCTGGATTTCTGATGTGAAGCATTGATCAATGAAACCACTCGAAGAATATTATCCAAAGCATACCTATCTTTAATAAAACTGTGCTGGTCAGAATGTACTAATTGAGGTAAATACTTTCCTAAACTATTTGCTAATAATTTCGCTATTGTTTTATAATCCACATTAAATAAATATTTTTAAATAAATATTAAATAATAAATAAATTTATTTTAACAAAGAAATTGGGATATAAGAAGAAACCTTCAAAGGCTCTCAGTCTTTTTTTTGGTATAATATTTATTATTGCATTCAAACACGGATCTGGGAAAGCTCTTTCCTGAGTTACCTGATTAAGAACATACATGAATCAGATCAGCATAAAAAACCTATCATATCCTGGTGACTTCCCATTAGGCATTTGTTGAATAACATCCTTCATTTCTAAATCCGTAAAATGAGAATCCATCTTTCTCACATCCTCCTCCTTCAATATTGGTAAGTACAACTCTGGGAAATACGTTTCAAAAGAACCATCTCTCACACTCCCTCACAAGCATTTAATTTCTGATGAAATGACAAAAAAATGGTCATTAATTTCCTGAGGTTTAAAAATAAATCTATTGTCGTTCTTCACATCATTAATAATCCTTGAAACTTGTACAGTTTTCAATTGTGCTCTGTCTCCTGACACGCAATAATGTTGCTTAAATCTTTCAATCAAATAGTCAAATAGGGCAGTTTGCAATATTGTATATTTTAGCTTCTATTTTGTCAAAAAGCCTTATTATCTTATGTAGAATTCCTCTGAAATTCCTTTTGCAACTCCCCTAGTTGTTTATCCAACAACTGAGACTCTCCCACAAATTTCTTCTTTTCCTTTGATGCATAACTAATAATTTGACGACATAGAATTGCATTGAAATCATACTACAGAATAAAATTAATCTTGACTGCATTCTTATTCAAATCTAAATATATAGCAATTTGATCCTCAATAAAGTTTACAAATTTGATTTTTTTCAATATCATTATGTTAAACATCCAGCAAAAAATAGATTGATTAACATCCAGTCCCACACAAGAAATAAACAGCAAATAATGCTCAAGAATTACATGACTCTTATATTCAGCTTGAGTAACACTTGCTTGCAAATGTACTGATGCTAAAAAAAGTCAATCCTGGAAAATGAATAATGGCGTGAGGAATAAAATGAAAATTCTTTCTAAGTAGGATTTAATCTTCTCCAGACCTCTGTCAAATTCATTTCTTTCATCAAGGAAACCAATTGACTGCTGCTTTCCAATTTTTCAAAACTTTCAGAAATGTATCCAATAATGGGTCTCAAACACAATCGAAGTCTCCTCCAATCAAAATATTTTCTTTATCTTGACCTAAACCTAAGAAAGCCTCAGACACATGCTGTTCATCGTCAATATTAGATGCATACACATTCAATAAAGACCATGGCTCAGTCAACAAATTTGTTTCAATCGATTCCTTGTTCTCTACTGGAATTTTTTTCAAGATTTTGAGAATTTTTATGGAAAGGAAAATTAACAAGATTGTCAATGGATAAATTGACCTGGATGTAGGCTTTGGGAGGTTTGCATTTACCTAATTTTTAAAATTATTATGAAGCAGATCAATTAAGATTTATTAATTGTATGTCAGATATTTTGCTCCCTCCTAGTTGGGCGAGGGTGGAATTCTCCGCAAAATTGGAACCTTATCCCCATCAGTTTGTCTGGGCACCCAATTTGGGATACATCTGGACAAAAACAAGAAAGAAGTATAAAGTAGCAAAATGTATGGTTCGATCAATGCTGGAAATGATACCTGTTTATATATGGAGGAGGCAACACCCAAGTGAGAAGAAATGTTCAGATTATTTGAATAGGCACAAAACTCTTGATTAAGTGTTGATATGTTTTTGTTTGTCAGCCCATATTAATGGGAAAGGAAGGAAAACTGAGTATAAAGCGAGGCCCCTATCACATCATTCACCCTATTATAAGCAATAGAACTGGAGCGTCTCCCACCAAGAACATTTCGATAGTTAAACTCCATGCTACTTAAAAGATGGGAGTTCAGGGAATTGATTGAATGCTAAATTAAAACTTATTTTGAAATAAGCGCAGGATCATTGAGAGACAAATTTATATTATGGGATGCAATGAAAGCCTTCATTAGAGGGGAGCTAATATGTTATGTGACTCAGATGAAAAAGATGACATCATAGTATACCTAACAGAACTAGAGGCATCAGTAACAGGATTACATAAGAAATTGAAGGAATATGGAGAAATATCTGTCTACACGATCAATGGAAATAAATGTGAAGAGATGCCAATGGTTAATGCAGACTATTCAGAATTAAATAAAAATGAATCACCATTTAAGTGCAAGCACAAGCAATCCGATACCTCGTGATCAGGTTAGATAATAACTTAAGTCACTTATACAAACTAAATTATCAGCCACTAATGAAGAAATTGCACGATGACGTAGAACATTGGAAAGAATTACCACTAACGTTGATTGGGAGGGTAAATTGCATTAAAATGAACGTGTTGCAAAGGATAGAATAATTATTTCAAAAATTACCAATTTGTTTAACACCAAAATCCTTTAAGGAACTAAAGAGAATAATTGGGAAATTCTGGTGTAAAGGGAGGAATCCAAGGGTAGCGTTAGATTAATTAGAAGAGAGTATAATTAAGCTGGTTTAAAGTTACCACATCTTAGAAATTATTATAGAACCGCACAATTAAGGTATTTGTCAGGTTTTACCAGAAAAGGGGAAAACCAGACTGGACTAAGATAGAACGAGAATAAATTGGGGAAAAAGTACTGGAACTTATACTTTATATGTGGGATGAAAGCTGGTGAAATATAAAAACTCAGCAATATTGCATCATTTAATTAATACATGGAAGAAGATCCACTTAAAAAGAAAAAAAAATGAATGACCAAATACCAGAATTACTATTGACATAATATCCACTTATCAAAAGAATAGAAAATCGTTTTTTTGTGAAATAATTTATTAACATTTGAACAAGTTAAGTGTAGATATGCAGTAACTCATGGTACAATCTTTGCATATCATCAATTGAAAGCTTACTTGAAGGATAAATTTGGAAACAGCTTGAGATTACCTGAAGGAAGCAGCTTTGAATGGGTTATTACATAAAAATTGATAATCAAAAGATTTATAACTATTATGTACACTAAGATGCAAGATAAGTAAAATGAAATAAAGTATAAACCTAAGCAGAAGTGGGAAAAGGAACTAAACATAAAGATAAAAAAATGAAGTATGGGAAAAGATATGTTCTTGAACGATCAAGAAGACAATAAACACAAGGTTATGCATGATACAGGATAATTAGTTACACAGGGTATATAGTACTCGTCTAAAATATAAAAAAATTGATTCAACATTATAGAATAGCTGTTTTCACTGTAAGAAGAAAATAGGATTAACATTACATGCAACATGGGCATGTTTGAAAGTAAATACGATAAGGGAAAGAATTAAATCAGAGACGAAATAAAATTACAAAAAAAACATACCAAAAAAGAAACCCAGATTTTTTAAAAGTAACATAAGAAGTAGAGAATAAGGCATCAAATTGGATAAAGTGGAAAAGAAATCATTATAATAAACTTAGCAATATCAAAAAAATGTATAATGTCAACTTGGTAAATGGAAGGAAGCATGAGTATACAGCAATGGTACATGGAAATGAATAAATGTATTCGATTGAAAAAAATAACATATAATTTTAACAATAAAGTCACAATGTTTGAACAAATTTGGGAACCATACATGGAACATATCAGAGTGAGCTTGCCTACGAATCCAACCCCTAAAATGAGAATGGAAATGATAAGAAGACAAAAAGACTATATTCATTTTGTAATAAATTGATGAAATATTTTTCTTGTTTATTTGCCTTTGTGTGAAAATAATGTTTTATGGTATTGTATAGGTTGAATATTTATGGGGTTTAGAGGGGGGTGAGTAGAGGGAAGGGAAGGAAATGGGAGGGAAAAGGGGTGAAAGACCAGTATGTAAATTTAATGAAATATGTTTGTACACAATTTGGTTGATATGATACACAATGCAAAAGATTTAAAAAAAAAGAATTATACATTACCCCTCAATAATTTAATAGATGGAAATTAGATAATTTCCGAGCAATGTTTTAGATGTGCTGAAGATAATCGAATTTTCTTCATTCTATTTGGTCTTGTTCAAACCTTAAACATTTTTGGATTTCTGTTACCATGATATTGCTACAGATTATAAAAGCTGGGCAGAACTAGTAAGTTAATAAATAATGAGGAAATAATATCATTAATACGATCTGCAAAGTTTACAAGGTTGGGGATAGTGGAGTGTAAATCAGGGTTCGAAAATTGTCAAAGGAAGTTTAGAGGGTGGATGATTGGTCGGGGAAGTTTGACATTTTAGTGCGGTTCTGCAACATTGGAGATCGGATGTGAATGATTTGGGAAATGTTGGGTCAATTGTTAATTTTACCACAGTTAAGTTTTCTTCAGTAGAGTCAACACCGATACTCAACTCATCACACTAAGAAATCTCGGAACGTGAATAAAGGACTTAATTGATATATACTGACTATTCATTCGTGACTTTCCTTATTTAACAGCTAACGTGATGTCCATTGTGATCCTTTCGCGGGGGAATTGCGGTCTGTCCAGGTGTGTCTCTCGCTACATCGTCGCCATGAAAACTGCGGAGTTTTCGCCATGAAAACTGTTGGTCATTGTCCTTGACGTGATACTGTTTCGTGTGAATGAATATTATTTTCCAACAACGTTCCTGTTCATAACTCAGGTGTGCGCTTTCCAGATCACACTGATACACGTCGCCACGGATATTTCCGTGTGGTTGACTCTCGCATTTACATTTGACCGATATGTAATGATTTGTTGCCACAAACGGAGGACGGAGGTTTGCTCCGAAATAACAGCCCGCAATTTGATAACAATAGTGTGTCCGCTGTTCGTCTGTAAAAACATTCCTTGGTTCTTTCTATTTGAACCCATTTTTACTGTGGGTAACACAGATTGGTTATGTATATCGGTACGTCAGGCTTGGACCCACCCTGGATAGATATTATTCACCTGGCTTCATCGAGTGTTAACACCTCTGTTCCCAATGTTACTGATATCACTTCATAATGCTCTGACGGTCGCGCGTATTGTTGCAGCCACCAGCGCCCGCAAGGTTCTGAGAGGCATCAACAATTATGCGGATGAGAATGATTCCGAGGTTAAAAGTCGATGGAAGTCCATCATCTTACTCTTTGTAGTATCAGGAATCTTCATATTGCTTTGGATGACCTATTTAATATTTTTCCTGTGGATGCAAATAACACAACGGATTGCTTTGACCAGTGTGAAAGACCCAATTTTTATCGTGGACCAAACCAGTTACATGCTCTTAGTTCTGAGTTGCTTCACAAATACTTGTATTTATGCAGCGACTCAGTCTAATTCAGGGAGGAGCTGATCAACGTCATGAAATATCCATTAAATATACTATTGAAATGTTTAATTGGAGGAAAATGTTTGGTTTTCTGGATATCGGATTCCGCCAGCATTTAAAACCAGATAGTTTCCCTTCTGCCAACTCTAACCTATTATCTCATGGAATGTTGGAAGAAAATAAGCGCAGCGCAATGCGTATTTGCTGGTAAATTTCAGTTGAAACAGAGCAAAGTCAAATCTATTCTTTCAGTGTGTGATTCCTTGAACATTCTTATTACGGTGGAAAATCATTTGTAATTGAATCAGGTTGTGATCTTGCAACCGTTTGGTTTATTTTCCCAATGATGGAGGTTGCGCGAAGTGCCAGCAGCATAGGGTAAGCCTTTTAATATATCCCCTGCTTCTCCGCGGGAGCAGTAATTTCAGATGGAATTGAATGAAAGGAAGGTCAGAGATAGGATAACAGTTCATTTCTCGAACTTCTGCATTTTCTTTCGGTCTTGAGTGGAGATTTCCTGAACCAGGTAGCATGTCCTCCAATAGGATACTTTGTATGATGGTCTTGTAAGTATGGTTCAAGACAACAGTTTGTTACGAGCCCAGAGGACCCAAAACAAACCATAAGCATTCGATATTAAACCAGACAAATGGTTATTATTAAAAGTTGCTTTGAATTATATTTTAACATGAAAATAGTATAAGCATTTAACTGATCTTCCTGACTTAACACCCTTCTAATTGTATGACCACATGTATGTATGTGTGCAAAAGTTTAGAACAGTTGTTTAATTCATAGTCTGATCTCACTTTACCACTCCTCCAAGTTCACTGGATGCTGGCAATCCTTTTTACTGTTCACAGAATCTCACATTGATGAATTTCACCAGACATTAGTGCTTGAAAGGTAAATGGTTACCACTCAGGAAGGTTCATGTCGGTTTTCAGAGAGATATTTGTTGTTATATGGATGCAATCTGCACCCTTCTAATCTGCCATATCATTGTTTTGCTGAACATATTTTTCCAATCTTTGCGTTCCTGATTAAAACATTTCTTTAAGGTCAACACAGAGTTCCTTTTTGTTTCTCTTATTTCAAGTGAAACAAACGGCAGCCAGTCTTGTATTGGCCACAAGGGCTTTACCCAGGTTAAAAAATGCACTCACTACCTGTCTTCTTTTTATTTCTTGCATTATGTGTCATATCAATAACAACATTCACAAATGATCATCTTCAATATATACATTTTGAAATTTCTACTTTTTTCCCCTCCTCATCCCTCTCCACTTCCCCACACATCTTGAAAATCAATAAATAATAAAACACATAAAACAAAGAAATAACAAAAAGCAAAAAAGAAAAAAAGTAGTACCGACACCTTTCGCATATTTAAATCTATTGTTCTGATAATTATGTTGTTTAAAGAGATGGAAGTTTGAGGTCAGCATTCTCAGACACATTTTATGTATGGTTTCCAAATTTGTTCAAATAATGTACACCAGTTTTTCAGATTATATGTATTTTTGTTTTTTAATAGAATTCTCTTGTTAAGTTCTTCATACCACTTTTGTATTTTAATGATTGTATCCACTTTTCAGGTTGTCATAATACATTTTTTGGCTCCTGGTTGCGATATCATAATAAATGTTATTTGGTCTCTGTCTAATTTTCGACATAACGCGTTGTCTCATATCAGTTAACAGAAGTTCTTAGGATTATTCGGTATATTATTTTTTGTGAATTTTTTTATTATTTGGTTTAGATCTTCCAAGAGAATTTTAACTTTTGAACATGTCCAAATTGTATGTAAAGTTGATCCAGTCTCTTGTTCACAAGGGAAGCATCTATCCGTTGCTGTTGGGTATCACTATTTTAATTTCTGAGGATTAATATATAATCTGTGTTGCCAGTTATATTGCATCATACATTATCTAGTACTTTTCGTGTTTCACATTGTTTCTGTACATAACTTCTCCCTTGTTTCCTTCTTTATCTCTGTGTTAAAATCTTTTTCCCAACCTTGTTTCGTTTTATACTTCATTTTATCCTCTTCGTTATATTGCAATATGATATACATGTTGGTAATAATTTTTTAAATTATCATTGTGTCTGTGATTAAATATTCATAGTTGCTACTTTTTCGGAATTTCAAACTATTTCCCAGTGTATCTTTTTTGTTATTTTATACTTTATTTATTCATTTAAAATACAGATAATAAATATCATATATAACAATAAACAAAGCATGAACGTTATATTTTATATACATATTTTTATAAAAAGAAAGAAAAAAATAAAGAGCCCCCCCCCCCCCTTTCAACCAACTCTCCTAAGGAGAGCCATAAAGAAAAGAGAAAAAATAAAGAAAAGTAAGCATACATATTAAAATCTAGTCAATATAAATCAAAATGTAAATATTCTGTATATAACAACCACATATTAATTTAAAAAAGCTATAGTTATTTGCAAAACAGATGTAATGTTTTCCATTATTAAACAATATTTGATCTCATTTTGCCAAAAGTCTCAAATTTTATCATTTCAGGTAAAATCATATCTCTAATGAACACATGTTTTATCATGGATCGAACTTGATAAAAATAGTCTTATGCTTAATCAGACTTTTTAAATCGTGAACATTAAAAGTAGCAAACTTCAACTTTGATATATCCCCTAATATTACCCACCTCACTGACAAAAGGCAAAGGAGAAAAAACCCAACACCCAACCCCAACCAACCAATTTTCCCCTGCAACCACTGCAACCGTGCCTGCCTGTCCCGCATCGGACTTGTCAGCCACAAACGAGCCTGCAGCTGACGTGGACATTTACCCCCTCCATAAATCTTCGTCCGTGAAGCCAAGCCAAAGACTAAAAACTAATAATATCTAAATATATAAAGACTCAGCTCAACGTAAATAGGCCCTCCAATAGGAGAAAAATAAACCACAAATTAAAGTAAAAATAAAATGAAAATAAAAAAAAGTTAAAAAGAAAAATAAACCCAAAAAAACTACCAAAAGGTCGTAATCCCTCAATGCAAGTTGGGTGTGGATCAGCCACCAGTGGCTGATGACTAGTAGAACATAGAGCAAATGTCTCCCTCCCCAGCCAAACAAAGAATAACAACAAGATAACATAATGACATAAAATAAAGTAAAAATAAGAAAAGTTCTTCTATTCATCCAAGTAATTCCAGACTCAGCGACCCCATTTCAAGGAAATGGACTCTTTCTATTCCCATTTCTCCCATTTATGCTGTTTATTCCATTTCCAGAACAAACAGAGTTTTCTTCAGGAGACAATGGTGGGCTACGTCTTTGTCCTCTTACATCTGGCAACGAATAATCAAAACTCATTGCTTCACGCTCATTCTCAAAAAAACCGAGATTGAATGTCTCCACAAAACACTTTCAACACTGCCAGATAGCGAAAAGTAGACCTATAACCTTTGTGCCACAAAACGTATTTAACTGGATTAAATCGACACTGATGCTGAAAAACCTCTTGACTCAAATCAGGATGTAAAAAACTCTACTATTCTGAATCATTAACGGGGCTTGTTGTTGTCTCGCATTTTGCACTGCAAAACAAAGTATCGTTTCTCTGTCCAAATAATACAAACATCGAATTATCATGGGTCTCAGTGGTTGACAAGGCAGAGGTCTTCTTCTTAAGGCTCTATGAGCTCTTTCCAATAACAGACCTGCAGAGAAAAATTCCTGCCCCAGTATTTGTGGAATCCATTCGGTAAAAAACTAAGAGGATCTTGTTTTTCCATACCTTCTGGCAAACCAACAATCTTCATATTATTCCTTCTACTTTGATTCTCCAAATAATCTACTTTCATCTCTAACCCCCTCTCACGTTCTTGCAATTCTTTAACGGATTTCTCCACCTCTAACATTTTTTCTGTATTAGAAGCCACTTGTTGTTTACATTTCAAAAAACCAGCCTGAAATTGTTTAAAATCCTCACAAGATGCTTCCACACGTATTTTAACTGTATCCAGTTCCAAACTGATCCTTTGAGACATTTCATTTAGCATAGGCTGAATGATAAGACTTAGCTGTTTACATTGTAATTCAGAAATGCTCAGCCCTGCTTTCTCTTGCGTAGTCTCAGAACCAGGTAACTGCAGCTCCTGCTGCATCTCAACAACAGGCAGTTTAACAGTTTTCCTGCGGGTCTGGACTCCCAGCGACGACACCCTGACTTCCTCAGGGGTCCGACGCTGTTCTAACCCCGCAACCAGTTGTTGCTTCCAAAACTCACGGTAAAGATCAAGATATTCAGGTTAGAACACTTCCTGGGGCATTTCAAGCAATGGAATCGTCTTCTTGCGTGCCCCCTCCGTTAAAGTCGGCAGGCTGCCAGGATCGGGATCCACATCGGGGGCACACGGACCTTCCTCCTGAGAAAGGGTAATTCCAGCGATGACCTTCTCCTGGTGAGTAGTGGTCATTTTTCAAGCTCCCACAGGCAATCTCTGTGGTTTAGGCTTGAAAGAAAGAAAACCTGAAGTCGTAGCAGAATGTTAAGTCTCTAAATCTTCAACACTCTGAAAATGTAGTTTCTTCTGTACTTGATGTTTAATATTTTTACCATTAATATCCATAACAATTCTTTGATACTTTAAACTAAGTTTAAAAAAAATTAAACCTGAAAAAAAGAGTTTAAAACGGGTTATTAAAGGTCTTGCCAGAGAGGTCGAGTTTACACGTCTGGACTCTCGATTGCTTTTGTGCATGAAACACACTTAACGGAGATAGGACACAATACAATGAATAGAGATGGTGTAGGCCATGTAGTAGAATAATGATATAATTCAAAATCCAGGGGAGAAGCTATATTACTCAACAAAAATCTACCAATCAATATAAAATAAATAATAACTGATCCAGCAGGTAGATATGTAATGACAATGTGCCAGATATATTCTGAATTTTGGAATTTAATAAACATCTATGCTTTTAACAAAGACGACCAGCAATTTATGCAACACACCTGCAGAAAAATGGCAGATACATGGGGACATATCTTGCAACTTCAACCTGGAACCAATGATAGACAAAACTGAAAGACAATTAACAATAAGAATACATTAACTAAATTTAATCTAAAAGAAATGCAGGATATGAAACTAATCGATATATGGAGGAGGCAACACCAAAATGAGGGACAATATTCACACAACTCAAGTATAGAGTAGACCTATTCAAGAATAGACATGTTTTTGTTATCGGCACAGATCCAAGGCAGAGTTAAAAATGGAGTATAAAGTAAGATTATTATCTGATCACTCTCACCTATTATTAATCAATGAATAAAAGGATGTGCCAGAAAAAAAAAACATGTAGGTGGAGACTAAATCCTAAATTGTTAAAAAGAAAAAAAATTCAAATGATATATTGAACAGCAAATTAAAATATACTGCGAGATAAATATGGAATCAGGAGAGTACTAATTCATTTGATGGGAAGCCATGAAGGCTTTTTATTAGAGTAAAAAGAATTAGCTATATGAATAAAATTATAAAGGAATATAATCAGGAGGGAGAACAGTTAGAAAAAGAGATAACAATCATTGAAAAGGAATTAGCAGAAAGTCAAGATACAGAGAAAAAAGAGAAAACTGGCAGAGAAAAAATTAAAATAAGAAACATCACAACCAGTCATCAATTGTTTTACAGAATTTTACCAGCTTGTCCTATTCTAGATACAGCTACTGCTTCTGAACTGTAAGAAAACTGCCAAACTGAATCCAGTCTGTCGGAGAAAGGCCTATTTTACTCTCCCTGCTTACAAAACCTCAGGACACTCTTCGAAAAGCAACCACCACTCAAACAGACAGTTGTCCAAACTATATCCTCCAATTTCTTTCATCTTTTGCTTTTCAAAACAACAATCTATTTTCTAAGTCTCTTGGGCACTTCCCACAGCTTTTTTGAAAGGAATTCGAAGCTGGTCTGTCAAAGGTTTAGCTGAGTTCCAGTATTTTAAATGAGATAGTTTTAAAGTGTTTGTATCTGATTTTGTTATTGGCACAGATCCAAGGCAGACTACAAAATGAAATATAAAGCAAGATTATTATCTGATCACTTTATCTCCTAAAATCATATCTATTATGATATATAATATCATATATAAAGCACGAGCTATTCTGTCACAGTTGACATGGCTAATTTGGCATGACTGCAGAAGGTGAGACACAGATGTGCATGCTTAACCTTCTATGTCAATAAGGCGACTTTATTGGATAAATGCTTTCCTTGGAAGTTTGCTGTCCACTCTCACCCACTGATTTCCGCTGATAGGAACAGAAGAGTGTAGTTTACCCATCTAGTGGAAATCATCGTGCAGCTCCTTCATATTGGTGACATTGAGCGAGAAGTTAACATTCAGATCCCACGTTAGGCTGATACATCCCTGGCAACATCCAGCAAATCTTCCGTAATTCAGTATTTTGATTTATTGAACGAGATTGAATGTTGATAGTTGGAGAAATGCTGAGGGACTAGGTGGTCATGGAAATTAATTCTTGTCAAACACATATATTAAATTGAAGGCGTTTTTTGTTCTTCACTCGACATTTACGAGTGGATAATTATGGTATATTTCCACCTGCAAAAATCGGGCTGCTTGAGACACTCTGAGGGGTTGGTATCAGCTGCAGAGACCGGACGCAGGGTCTTGACTCGATCCGACCACCATCTCATTAGCGATATTGTTATGTGCCAGAGGAATCCACATCCCAGCAGCAATAGAAATTCACCAAGACAAGTGGTTACTAAAACAAAAATTGTTTTTAATTGTATTTAAACATGAAAACAGTATAAAATTTATCTTATTACTCTTAGGATAACTTATCCCAATTTAGCCATCTTGTAATTCTAACAGATTGGTATATAATGTGTGTACAAGTTCAGAAAGGTTCTTTCATTCACCGTCCAATCTCACTTCTCGTTCTGCAAAGTTCACTGTTTCCAGGGAATTCTTATACTGTGCACAGAATTGAACATTTATAAATTTCACCAGGCTTTGGTGCTGAAAAGGACAGTAGTTGCCACTCAGGAAGTTTCTTGACATTTTTCACAGAGAGATTTATTTCTCGCTAGACACAAACTGACTCCTTCCTATGAGCCACTTCTGTGTCTTGCTAAAGAAATGTGCTCCTAAAGGGTTGATAACCCTAAAGGGTTGATAACCTCATTCATTCACATCACGACAGAGTTCATTTTGATTCCCTTATTTCAAATGTAACATCTTTTGTATTGGCAAAAAAAACTTGGATTAGACTGAGCTAAGAACTAAGAACTCACAACCCTGCTTCAAAATGGGGGTTTTCTATAAGCTCGCCAGCTTGTCATGTTCCAGTCCCAGCTCCTGCCGCTGAACAGTGGAACAGAATTCGTCTCTCTCTATCTCGCTCTCTCTTTGAAAAGACCGTTTTACTCTCTCTGCTTGCAAAATCACACGATTTCCATTGAAGAGCAAACTACATTCTAATACTAACACTGTCAGAATTTCACATCCCAATCCACTTTTCCCACAACAATTCTTGCACTGAACTAGATGAATGGATTTGAACGTGATAAGTACGCGGTGATGCAATTTGGAATGTCAAACCAGCAAGATGAGTAGAGGATTAATGGATGTTAGGCTTAATTAATATGTGGATTGAGTTGAGTAGTCCAGTGGGCATGTGGAAACTCTACAAATCAATGCTGAGTCATTAACACTGTACTTCTGGAGAGTTGCTTAAGAACTGGGTGAAGGTGTATCACGAATCTGAACTGGGAGGCGAGAGGATGCCAGTGGGCTGAAGGTGGTGGAAGTAGATCCTCGAGTTAATTTCGAGAGACATTTAACAGGCCCTCGAATATTTCGCGGGGTGTGAGGGGTGGGGTGGAGGGGTGGGGATATAAATCATAAATGGTATTTCTATCCGGATATGATAGTCGGTGTCAATATACTATAGTAGATCCAATGGCCAGTTCGTGGGCTCCTGTGTGCAGAAAGTGTCCTTCTGAGCAGCATTTCACAAAACTAGAGATGTGGGAGAGGGCGGGGGCTATTGTTGGAACAGCTGTTGAGGATACTCTCACGCCTTCCCCCAGATAATGAAGAACCACAAATAATTTTAAAATTCTCACTACATATCACAAGTGCCTGCGCAGTCACTTTTGCATTATATTGCAATTAATGCAGACAAGACTTACATATTGGTCATGGTCAGGTCTGCAGGATACGCGGATGGGAAAATATCTTGGACAAGATACGAAGTTTCAAATGTTCATTGCGTCGGCGCTGATGTGGGGGCTGGGATGCCTGAACTGTGCTGAACTGCACTATTTTAAAATCTAATGATTAAATTTTTAAAATAAACAATCCAGCGCTACTGCTGACGGAAAGGTTCGTGTCCGACTGCAGAAATGTGACGGAAATCTGTGACCTTGGTTTTCGTGCTGAAGCGAATCAGTGGAGTTTAGAATTTACCTTCCACTGTCCCCTCATGAAATGATAACGGATTATCATACATTGTCATGGAGATAATCGGAAGTTTGATGAACATGGTGGGTCGGAAGAATGTGAAACACAAAGGGGCGTCACGGTTTGAGGAAAAGTTGGCGTTGAGCTCTTTCAGCTAACTGTGTCGCCGTTTGTTATTCCCAAATGTTCATTTAATTCCTGCATCTGCATCGTTAGGCACAAACAAAAATGTTGGCTCTGTTTCTGCGGCACTCATTGCTCCAGAGGCAATAAATGACTGTTTATTGATGATCCAGGGCTAGAGTCTAGCTGGGATAGATGAAGGAGGTATATCTAGCCCCTCTCTGCTACTTTCTATCATAGAGCTGTATCTTTCAGACTCCCCATCATTGTCAAGATGAGAGTTCCACTCACTGTCTATGCATTTTCCTTGTTGTCTCCAATGTTGCAGACACTTATGATTTACTACCCGATTGTGGCTGCGTTCTGACTACCGGGTAAGTGATTGCACCCGATTATGAAAGAGTTTATCTCTTCCGCCTGTAACCTGGACAAAGCATGGATTATAGCCGTCACAGTTCAAAACTTAATTGAGCTTCTATATGACCCAGATAAAGATAATTTGGATAGACCATTGAGTGAACAACAAGCTAAGGAATCAGTTAAATGTTTACAGAATTATAGGTCTCCATGAGAGGATGGATTTCCTTGGAATTTCGTTAAGGAATTAAAAATTTAATCGTTCCTTTATTTATTTAAGTAATAGAGCTTTGCTCCAACCTCTCCTCAAAACGTGATGCCACTTTGTGTTTCACTGTCGAGTGCATACGCTCTTCCAGAAACCTTTTCAACGGCGATAAATATGGCTATTCCTAAAAAAGTCAGTTATCCATTATAAGCGCATTAAGGTAGAACAATTTCATTGTTAAACGTTGATTATAAAATTATAGTTGCGATATTAGCAAATAGAATAAATAATTGACTTTCTGATTTAATATATACATTCGCTTTTTCTCAAAAATAGAAAAACTTCTGAAAATATAGTAAGATTATTGAGTATCGTTCGTTTAATAGAAAATGAGGCGATTTAAGTGTAGCAATTGTATTCGATGCATAAACATGCTTTTGGTATATTCGAATTGCATTTTATATTTAAGGTTTTAGGTAAATTTGTGTTGGATTTAATTTTGTACATTGAATTAAAGCACTTTACATAAGTCCTGAAGTAAAGTAATAACTAATGGGAAAATATCTCAATCATTTAATTTGAATAGGTCAAATAAGCAAGTTTGTCCTTTATCTACTGCTTTGTTTGCATTGGCTATACAACTTATTGCACAATTTATTTGTATTGATGAATAGTTAAAAGGCTTTATGATAAACCATCTGAGCATTAGGTTATTTGCAGACGATGTGTTTGTATGTTTGTTTCATACACAACTATCATTATCTAGACTTTAAAAGCAACTGATAGATTATGATAAAAGTTTTTGATTATAAAATAAATTGGGATAAAATTGAAGATATGGAATTAGTACAAGATGATTATTCACAATGTCAATTAGATATTCAATTTATATGGTCTAGCAATGGTATTAAGTATTTCGTACAGCTAATTACTTGGAAAAAAATTAATTTATTTTCCATTACATAGGAAAGTAAATGAAAGTAAATGAGGAGTTGAACGAAGGAAAAATTTAACTAAAATTTTATTTGGATGAATTGACTGTATTAAAATAAATATTATTTCCGAGAATTCAATAGTTGTTTCAGAAGTGGCCAATTTGTATAACACAAACTTTTTTCAGGAATTAAATAAAATTGAATTCACGGAAAAATATTCATCTTTATACTATTTACTTGACCTATTAAAGTTATATCTATCCATTTCATTAAATCCACTTTAAATTTTTCATTAAAGGTACATAATATAAATTATACAATTATTGAAATGTTTCATCAAACATTATCCATAAGTACTGAATTTTATCATTCCTCGAAATAAACTGATTTGTCTAACTTGATCGTAATTTCCATTAGAACTTGGTAGCATTTCAATTTTATCCCAATTCACTTTTTATCCAGATTATTTATCATATCATTCGAAACAATTTTGAAAATAAATTTAAGTTTGATCAGGATTAGTTAAATATATCAAAACATCATCAGCAAATAAATTAATCTTATTTTGATCCTGTCCAATCCTTATACCCGTAATATTCTCATTATGCCAGATAGCCATTGCTAATGGTTGAATTATCAATGCAAACAGGGCTGGTGACAAAGGACAACATTGACGAGGTGAACATGTTAATTTTAATAAAAGGAAGACGTTGTCAATTTGTCACCACGCTTGCTACAGGATTAATATATAATGCGTTCACCCAACCAATAAATAAGTGTTTAAATGTATATTTCTCAAAAAATGTAAATATAAAATTCCATTCGACCCTATCAAAAGCATTCTCAGAATATAATGATACTACCATTGGTGGGTTGGTTTGCTGACGTGAAGCATTAATCTATGAAACCACTGTAAGAATATTATCTGAAGCATACCTATCTTTAATAAAGCCAGCCTGGTCAGAATGAATTAATTGTGTTAAAAACTTTACTAATCCATTTGGTAATAATTTTGCTATTATTTTATAATCCACGTTTAATAAAGAATTTGGTCGATAAGAAAAATCCTTCAAAGAATCTCTGTTTTTTTCTGGTATAACTGTCCCACTGAAACTCATGTCTGGTAAAGCTTGTTCCTGAGTTGCCTAATTAAGAACATCCATGAATACAGAGGACAGATCATCCTAAAAAAAATTATAAAATTCAGCAGTGAAATCATCATTTCCTGGTGACTTGCCATTCGGCATTTGTTGAATAACATCCTTTATTTCTAAATCCGTAAAAGAGAATCTAACTTTCTCACATCCTCTTCCTTCAATATTGGAAATGTTTAACACTGCCAAAAATGCTTCAATAGAACCATCATCTCGCACTCCCTCACATATATATAATGTGAAATAAAATGACAAAAATTGGTCATTAATTTCCTGAGGTTTAGAGTAACTGAATTGTCCTTCCTCACAGCATTAATAATCCTTCAAGCTTGTTCAGTTTTCAATTACCATGCCAAGACTTTATGTGCTCTCGAACATAACTCATAATAACGTTGCTTAGATCTTTGAATCAAACATTCAAATTGGTCAGTTTTCAATATATTATATTTTAACTTCAAATTTGTCAAGAAACCTTGTTCTGTAGAATTCCTATGAAATTCCTTTTCCAACACTGATATTTGTTTATCCAACAACTGAGACTCTACCAGAAATGTCTTCTTTTCCTTTGAGGCATAACTAATGATTTGACCACGTAGAAATACCTTTAAAGCATTCCATAGAAAATTTACATCTGATTGTATTCTTATTCAAATCTAAACACGTAGCAATTTGATGCATAAGAAATTTTACAAATTACAGTTTTTTTCAAGAATAATCTATTAACCCTCCAATGAAAAAGTGATTGATTAATTTCCAGCCCCACACAAGAAATTAACAGCAAAGAATGGTCACAAATTATGCGAATTTTATATTCAGCTTGAGTGAAGGTTGCTTGCAAATGTGGTGATACTAAAAAATAATCAGTCCTAGAAAACAAATCATGACGTGAAGAATAAAATGAAAAATCTTTCTCAGTAGGATTTAATCTTCTCCAGAACTCTATCAAATTCAGATCTTTCATCAAGGAAACCAACTGAACTTCTGCTTCCGATTTTTCCACAACTTTCGGAATTTTATCCAATAATGGGTGAAAAACACAATTGAAGTTTCCTCCAATCAAAATATTCCCCTTAGCGTGACCTAAATTTAAGAAAGCTTCGGAAACAATCTGTTCATCATCAACGGTAGATGCACACACATTCAATAAAGATGATGGCTCAGCAAACAATTTTGTTTTAATCGATTCCTTGTTCTCTTCCAAAATCCTTTTTTCAAGATTTAAATAAAGTAGTTTGATCATTTTTATGGAAAGGAACATTAGCAATTGTGGCGATGCATAAATTGTCCTGGAAGTATGCTTTGGGACATTATTATGAAGCACCTCAATAGAGATCTATTAATTATATGTAGATATTTCAATCCCTCCTAGATGGAATAGGGTGGAATTGGCTGCGATATTGGAACCTTGTCCCCATCAGTTTGTACTTAAATGGAATACTGTCTAACGACAGAAATATAATGTAACAATCTTGAAACATTGATTAGAAATTTGGACTAAAAGGAATTTATTAATAGGATCAAAAGGTAGTTTATCTGTTCAAACCCCAATTTTTCAAAATAAAGTGACTCCTTTTTCATAGAATAATAGAGTTTTAGAAGATTGGTGGATTAAAGGAATAAAAAGATTGCAGGATTGTGTTGATGAATGCAATTTATTATAATTTAATTAGATTTAATTACATAATAATTATGATTATTTTTTAAGGTGCGGACACCATATATGAAGAATATGGATTTAGTAATATTGTAATTACTAAATATTTTTGTTTATTTTTAATGCTTCCCTTTCGGGATCTGTTGTGGGAGGGAGGAGGGGATAGGTTTGTTTTACTGATTTATTATTAGACTACTTATTCTGTAAAAGTCTATTTATTTTTATTGGAAATACATACTAAATATAGTTTATAAAAGTTATTAAATAAAATTAAGAATTTCTTTTGAAAGATAAGAAGGCAAGAATATTGATAGGAAAATATACTTGGAAATATGAAATAGGTGGTTACAATTTCCAAATTTAAAAAATTATATATAAAGCTTTACTATTAAGGTTTCTTGCCTCCATATTGGGAAATATTAAACCATCACGGGTGGAAATTGAGTTAAATAAACTTGGAGAATGTACAGCTGAAGAATTTATTTACAAATGAGAGCCAAGCTTAATGTCTGTTAACATGATTGAAACATTTGTTTAATATTTGGAATAAAATAAAGTAAGAAAATGATGGAATCTCTCTGTCTTCAAAAATCCCATTAATTAATCCTCTCATGAATTTTTCAAAAGAGATTCCTTTTTTAAACATATGACAGAGTGAAGGAATTTTTAAAATATGGGATTGTTATGATAGTGGTAATGTATTGCCATTTGATCAATTGAGAATTAGATATGATATTCCTTATAATACACTTTTTGTTTCTTTCAATTGTGATCTAAATTAAGTGGAAAAATTAGGATCAGAAATTGTATTACAGGACTGTACGGAATTAGAACAATTGGTTACTGACAGAATTGTCAAGAGGTTTATTTCATTAGCATAACTGAAACTTCAAGATACAACACCTAAATTAGGATTATTTGAGCATTGGAATGATAGGGACATGATTTGAATTTATCAGTAGATTAACAAGTTTGGCAACATTTATGTAAAGCTGCTCTGTCTAATGCAATTAACGTAAGATATAGATTACTTCGGAATAACATTTTACATCAATTATATATTACACTTCAAAAATTGAATAGATGGAAATTGGATATATTGGAGCAATGAAAAAATGAAGGTGAAGGTGAAGGTTTTGATTTTATTGATTTTTTATTGATTTTTTTTCATTCTACATGTTCTTGATCAATCGTTAAAGCTTTTTGAATTTCTGTTAGCTACCTTTTGCAACAGATTATAAGTGCTATGTGTTCATTGAATACTGAGTTATTTTTGATGGGGGTGGGGGGAGGATTTTGAAAAGTTTTCTCCTAAATTAATTATATTTATCACATTTTGAATTGAAATTTTTAAAATTAGCTCTGGTGACAGCAAGCAAATGCATTGCAGTTAGTTGCAATTCAGCTGTCTCTTCATCACCAGGAAGTCGGCAAACAGAATTTCAAAGTTGTATATCATTAGAAAAAAACACTCATATAATTTGAGAGATACATATCCTGTGTTTTCGATGGAGTTGCATTCCGTATGCTCGAACATTAGGTTTAAATTTATAAATAATTCCTTTGAACCCTTCGGACCAATGTCGTCTTCCCTTAATAGATAATGTTTCTTGAGAAATACTTTTAGGAATCTTTTGAATGTTTCCTAAAGCAATCCAATTTTTAATATATATATATCTATAATTCATTATAATATGTTAGTAATTTAAGTTTTTTCTATAGTTTGGTACAGTATTTACTCCGGTGTTCGGAGGGGGTTTTAGATGGGCTTTTATTCTGTAGCTTTCATTCTCTTTTCTCTCTATTCAAATCAACATATATTCCACCATTCATTTGTAACAGTGTGATATATGGTTTCTATTTGCTTTATATGTGTTAATTCTAACTAAAATATTCAAAAAGTAATGTCGGTATAACCTATCGCCGGTTTTTTAGAAGAACCGATCTCGGTGACATTTTTTTGCAACCAATCATTCACATTTTGCGAACAAATAATAACACAGATGATTGAATTAATTTAATGTATTTTCCACGTGTTACGTTTAACCTGAAATACATGACCTATAAACGCGATTATTTTCACTTATACAGTTTTATTTGATGAACAGATCATCTCTCCCACTGCGCTACTCTCGGTAGCATCTTGGCAGAAGTACTTCATCTCTATATTATAAAATAGTGTTTCCACTTTGCTGTGCACGGACACTTTCCCAGAACCTCGTGCGGACCACTGACTTATAGTTCCTTGCTTCAGCAGCGCCTTTAATTCTCATTACTTTATGAGAAATGGAAGGATATTGTTCATACTCATCCTGGTTCATTCTCTATTGTTGGACGCAACTTATCATCGTTTCTTCTCAGAGGCACAAATCTTTCTTCTCCCCTCATATTTCTCTTTACTGAAGCGATATGCCTGTCCCCTAGGGGTTCTGCTCCCGACCAGAATACCTTGCATCGCGTTGAGCTTGAAGGAAGGCTGCATCTCTCTTGGAATCTACCCTGATATTGTCCCTCTTTCACAATTCCCTCTCGCACAGAAAGTTCCTTGTGTTCTACTCGCGGCTTTCGTTTTGAATAAGACACTCGTTCATTTTTCCATCAAATATGCATGAAATAATGCGAATGAAAAGGCCAATAATTCCCCTCCCTTGGTTAATATTCGTGGACCCGTTGAGTTCTCCCCACAGTTTCTTGGGCAAGGCTCCTCTCACTTTGAACTAATATTGTCCGGTTAACAACATTTTTTAAATTGTTTTAAAGTGGGAGGGGATATTTTAACCAAATGTAGCAGGTCCAACTTTGACAGAGAAAGTACTGATACATGGAAACGTCCACTTCAACATCAATATTGGTTTAGCTGCTTGAGACCGTTAACCAATTGACTGATATTATTGAACAATACGCCCTAAATTGATTCTATCTGTGTGCAAGTAGTAAAAATAATTCAGGTTGTCAAACCGCATTCAATACAAACATGAATAGGCACAGATTTCGGTTTTTTTTTTACGTTCTGGTCGCTGCCTTACACAGTTCAAGCGTTTGAGAGGTGGTGAAAGTGTTGGACGGAACATTCCCTGGATTAGAAAGTATTGAATACTAAGAGACTGTTATATGCAACATTGGAGGCGAAGGTGCGGGTAGATAAATGTTCACATCACTCATGAAAAGCCTGGATAGAGTGGATGATCAGGATGTTTTAATACCAGGGTCAATGCCAAGAAAGCATTGTTTTAAAGTGGGAGGGGATATTTTAACCACATTTAGCAGGTCCAACTTTGACAGAGAATGTATTGAAGGATACTTCAATGCATTATTTTATGTTCGACACCAACGTTCTATAATCTCTGTGCGACGACCGTACGGTTGAAACATTCTAGGGATTGGCCACTCATGATGTTTGATTTTAATTTCCACACTTCCGAGTAAAATCAAATATTCAAAAACAATCCATGATCTGATACCAGTGCCATGCGTCGATCTCCAGTCCGGGGAAGCAAGTACATATCTGGCACCTCTCTCTGCATTGTTTCATTATTTCACCATCACAGTTATATCGGTTCTAGCCCATGATTCCTTTGGCATCAGGTCATCTAAACAAGTCCGTGAGAGTCAATTTGCCAAATATTTCAATATATTCCACGCTCACCCCCCCCCCCTCACCCCACCGTATCTTTACTAACTTCATGTGTTTCATTATGTTGTTGGTGATTTTAAATTGTTTCCCGTTACAAGTCCAAGGACTGTAAAACCCAGCAGCAACAGAAATTCACCAAGACAAACAAACTTAAACAAAAGTTGCTTTTAATTTTGTTTAGACATAAAATCAGAATCAAACTTTAACTAACTCCATTCTAATTCGATGCACACGTGTATGTAATGTGGAAAGTTCATTGCTTTAATAGTCCAGTTATGCCCTTATCATTTCTCGAAGGTCACCGGTATTAGGAAATTCATATACAGTGCACATAATTTAACATTTATGAATTTTCACCAGGTTATGGTGTTTAAGGTAAACCATTACACCTCAGGAAGTTTCTAATTGGTTTTACAGAGAGGGATTCTTTACTCCATGGACATACACACGAACTGAATTCCTCGGATCAGCCAATTCAGTGTCTTGCAAAGAAATTATCCCCATCATGAGTTTTCCATATGATGAGTTGTTCTTCCAGACGATCACAGAATTCCTCTTGTTTCCCCTATTTCAAGCGACAACCTCTAGCCAGCCATTTAATCTTGTAAGTTTAAAATGCTAAACTCAGATCTCACAACCTGTCTTCAAAACGGGATTTCAACAAACTGTCAACTTGCTATGCTGTAGCCTCCTAAGGCCACTGCAGAATTTTTGAAATTAACTCTCTCTCTCTCTTTCTCTCTCTCTCTCTCTCTCTCTCTCTCTCTCTCTCTCTCTCTCTCTCTCTCTCTCTCTCTCCTCTCTCACTGTTTCTCTCTCTTTGCAAAACCACATGTCTCCCCTTAGAAAAGCAAATTGCAACCAGACAGATTACTGGCACCAGAATCAATTTCTGACTGGGCATCTGTTGCTTTAAAGACATCAGTGTATTTGATCCACAACACTTACTTGTGAAGTCTCTATAAGCATTTTTCAAAGTTTCAGTCTACTCACTCTACTTATGCATTGCTCTTACATTTTAAATCAGATGTCTTTTGTGAAGTTATCTGCAATAAATCTCCACATTCTATCACATTACAAAAACACATTTAGATATAATATATAACAGAATAATGAGCATTGATGTGGGTGATTTAGCAAAACATTTCTGGGTTGTCCTTACATTCTTTACGCTTTTTAAAATCAATGGATGGTATTCTCTCAAGTAGAAAATTGCAATTTAACTCACCGAGAATTGCCCACGCCCATTCTTTGATTGCTCCTTCCAGTCTCCTAGTGATGTTGCGTATTGAATTAAAAGCTCAGCATCCGATTGCGTGTGTGTAAACTGATTCACTACGCATGCTTGATCAAACAGCACTATGTAATGTTATGGCATGGAAATAGGCCCCTCCATCATTTTCATCTTTGTTGAACGTTTATTCTGCCCATATCCACTCAAGTGTATCCAGGACAGATCCCTGCATAACACTCACAGTCATGGACCTGTACAAGTATTTCTAATATGTTACTATTGAGGACGCGTTCATTTCTTCAGCTACCAACTCGTTAAGCCTCTTGTGTGAATAACGTACGACTTATATGTACATATATATATATATAAATAGATAGATAGATAGATAGATAGATAGATAGATAGATAGATAAATAAATAAATAAATAAATAAATAGATAGATATATATGTATATATATATATATATATATATATATTTATGCGCAATTAATTTATATACCCTCATTCGCTATGCTCCAGGAAATAGAGACCAAAGCTGTTAAACCTTTCCCTCTCTGTCAATTCCTAAATCTTCTTAAATCTCTGCACTCTTTCAAACTTATTAAATTATTTCCATTTCTTAGGTGACTCCATGTTTTGAGTCACCCCTGAACTTTGCAAATTCAGATAGTCATTATTTTATTTTATGAAGGTTAAGGTACTAAAAGATCCCTTCCTGTCCCCTAAGTTCCATCGATTTCAGGGAATTATATATCTGTATTCGTTGATGTCTCTATTCTATCACAATCTTCAGGGCCCTGCATTTCACCGCATGCATCTTTCTTTGGTTTATCCAGCCAAAATGCAACAATTCAAACTTGTCCTTATTAAATGTCTTCTGTAATTTTCATGAAATTATTCCATCTGGTACAGACAAAGCCCTGTCAAATCTGACCAAGCTGATCAGGCAGAACTAGTTAGTTAATAAATAATGTGGAAATAATATCATTAATACGACCTGCAAAGTTAGCAAGATTGTGGATAGTGGAGTGTAAATCAGGGTTCGAAAATTGTCAAAGGAAATATGAAGGATTGATGATTGGGTCGGGATGTTTAACATTTAAGTGCAGTTCTGCAACATTGGAGATCGGATGTGAATGCTGTGGGAAATGTTGGGTTAATTGTTAATTTTACCATTGTTAAGTGTTTTTCAGTTGAGTCAATGCTGATGCTCAAACCATCACAGTAAGAAGTCTCGGAACGTGAAGTAAAGGACTTATCTGATATATACTGACCATGCATTTTTCATCTTTCTTATTTAACAGCTAACGTGATATCCTTTGTGATCCTTTCGCGGGCGAATTGCGGTCTGTCCAGGTGTGTCTCTCGCTACCTCGTGGCCATGGCAACGGTGTATCTGTTGGACCTTGTCGTTGATGTGATACTGTCTCGTGTAAATGAATAACATTTTCCAACAATGTTCCTGGTCATAACTCAGATGTGCGCTTTCCAGATTACACTGATGCACGCCGCCACAGATATTTTCATGTGGTTGACTCTCCCGTTTACATTTGACCGACGAGGTTTTGTACGGTAAAAACAGCCCGCAATGTGATAACAATAGTATACCTGCTATTCGTCTGTAAAAACATCCCTTGGTACTTTTTATTTGAACCCATGTTTACTGTGGGTAACACAGACTGGTTTTGTATATCCGCAAGTCAGGCATGGACCCATCCTGGATGGATATCATTCATGTGGATGCATCGAGTGTTGACTCTTCAGCTCCAAATGGTTCTGATATCACTGCTTAATGCTGTATTAGAGGATGTGGACCATGCTTTTGTTTGTGCAAGGCTGAGTATCAGTAACCTACTTTGAGAATAATGAGCTAAATTCCACCCTCGGGCCCATTGATGCACTTATCTGACAATAAAAAAGATCTGGTACCAAGAACGTTTAATCTTCCTGCTTGTTTGCTGGTTGCTGAACTTTGAGATTGATGGGACTATTGGTCGCAGACTGTCAGGCGAGACCTTGAAGCTAAGTAAACCACTGTATTCTAAGTGATAAGCTAGAAAGTTGTGGTATTTGATTAATACCTAGGCGTGTTCGGTTATCTTTTTTATTGTGCAGTATATCATATCCAGTTCTGAAATAATTAATGCACGGTAGATGGAATAGGTGCTTGAGTAAGCACTTTATGGATAATATAAGCCGTGGTCCCGCTGCTGAAGTTTCAGACTCTCCGAGAGGTGTGGAAACGTCTCTCGGCAAGAAGAAGAACTTCTGGACTCCAACCAACGTCCAGGTGAGGGGAGGTGGGGAAGCTGCAACCTGCGCCCCTGCAACCTCCAACAAGTGTGCGGTCGTTGCTTCGCTTCAGCAGTTGTAACCTGTCCAGGCGATGATAAGTATAATTGGGAAGGGCTTGCATATTGTAGTTTGAAATCAGCTTAAGATCTTGTAAAAAAGATTTGTATAAATTGAAGTGCTCACGGCGTGTGTCTGTATTTTTTCGGTACCTCATACACTATGAGCAATCTAAAACGAACAAAGTGAGAGGTACAAGTGAGAAGAATAAATGCTCTGACAGTCGCGCGTTGTATTGCAGCCACCAGCGCCCGCAAGGTTCTGAGAAGCAGCAACGATTATGACGATGAGAATGATTCCGAGGTTAAAAGCGGATGAAAGTCCATCATCTTACTATTTGCAGTATCAGGAAACTTCATATTGCTTTGAATGACCTATTTAATATTTTTCCTGTGGATGCAAATTATACAGCGGTTTGTCATGACCAATTTGAAGGACCCAATATTTATCGCAGACCAAATTATTTACATGCTCTTGGTTCTGAGTTGCACCACAAACAGTTGCATTTATGCAGCGACTCAGTCTAAATTCAGGGAGGATTTAAGCAACGTAATGAAATATCCGAAAAAAATACTATTGATATATTTTATGGGAGGAAAATAAATTCGGCGATCCGGATATCTGATTCCACCAGCATTTAAAACCCGAGAGGTTCCCTTCTGCCAACGCCAACCTGTTATCCCATGGAATGATGGACGAAAAACAGTGCAGAACATTTGTATTTGCTGGTAATTGTCAGTTGGAACAGAGCAAAGTTCTTTCAGTTTGTGGTTCCTTGAACATTCTGACAATGGTGGAAAATCATTTGTTATTGAATCATGTGGTGATCTCTCAACCGTTATGTTTATTTACCCAATGATGGAGAGTGAGCGAAGTGCCAACAATGTAGGTTGAGCCCATTAATATATCGCCTGCTACTCTGAGGGAGCAGTAATTGCGGATGGAATTGATGGAAAGGAATGTCTGAGATAGGGTAACCATTCATTTGACGAACTTCTGCATTTTCTTTCGGTCTTGAGTGGAGATTTCCTGAAACAGGTAGCATGGCTTCCAACAGGATACTTTGAACGATGCTCCTGTAAATATGGTTCAAAACAACAGTTTACTACGAGCCCAGAGGATCACACAACCCAGGAACAATAGATATTCACCAAGACAAATGGTTACTATAAAAAAGTTGCTTTGAATTATCTTTAAACCACAAAATAGGATAAAACTTTAATTTATCTCCCTGACTTAACCCCCTTCTAATTATAAGCGCACGTGCATGTATGTGTGCTTAAGTTTAGAACAGTACTTTAATTCACAGTCCATTCTCACTTTTCCACTCCTCCAAATTAACTGGTTGCTATGAAATCTTATACTGTGTATAGAATCCCACATTGATGTATTTCACCAGACCTTGGAGTTTGAAAGGCAAATAGTTACCACTCAGGAAGTTCATGTCGGTTTTAAAAGAGAGATTTGTTGATAGCTGGATGCAAATGATTCCCTTCTAATAAGGCACGTGAGTGTCATGCTAAACATATTGGACCCATCAGCATTTTCCTGATTGTAATTTATTTATTTAAGTTCACCAAAGAGTTCCTTTGTTTTTCTTATTTAATGCAAAACCTTAGCCAGCCAGGCCTGTCCTCTTGTGTGGGTCACATGGGCTTTGACCAGGATATGATAAGCTCTCACAACCGGTTTTTAATTTTTTAAAATTTCTTGCACTTTCATATCAATAACAACATCCACAAATGATGATCATCAATGAAGACATTAAAACACCTTTTTACAACAGAATTTAACACAATAAAAATAAAAATGAAAAAAACAAAATAGCAGAAGATAGAGTACAAAAACTACAGCTGGCCATGTCAGATAAAGGAATAAACAGATGAAGTGGAAGAAAAACAGACAACTTTGCAATTATAAATTAATGAACTAAAAGAAGAACTGAGAGATAGAGACAAAGCAATTAAAGAGATCCGTTAATTCAAAAAATTGATGTGTTAGAGAATTATAGCAAATGAAATAATATAAAAATAGTAGGTGTACAAGAAGGCATAGATGGATCAGACATAAAAGGATTCATAAAAAGAAGAATCCAACAAGTCTTGGAAGCAGAAGATCTACAAGACAAAATTGAATTGAAAAAGCACACAGAACATCGGCACTAAAGTCTTATTAAAACCAAAAACCAAGATCCATAATAATAAATTTACTAAGACACACAATGAGAACAAAAACATTAGAGTGGGCAAAGGACAAATTAAAAGAATATAAACAACTACTGGAATAGAAAGGACAAAATTTCTATCCAGACATCAGCTTTGAACTCTTAAAAGAATCGAAAGAATTGAATCTGACAAAGCAGATATTATGGAAGAAAGGCAATAATTTTAATCGACGATATCCAGCAGTATTAAAAATATTAATTCCAGGGCAAAGTAATAGACTGTTCTCAGACCTGAATGATGCCCATCAAGTTGCAGAACAATTGCCAAACAGAAAACAAAATGAGAAGTATTATAAAAGACTATCAAAACAATGTACATAAATAAATTGTAAAGATAATAGTGTAAATATAAAGTTATGTTTGGAAAATAGGAGGAAAAAAAGATAAGAAAAATGTGTGAAAAAAGCTCTGTTACATTTTTTGAAAATATATAGTGTTTCTCTAGGGGGAGGTGAGGAAAAGAAAAATAACTACTATTTCAAAATCTGTTGATGCTTGCAGTTATTACCTCAACCCAAATAGATAAGGGAATTAGAGTTGTCTCACAAGGAGTCAGAGACAACCCAATACGTGGGTGTTTCGGGACTTTCATTATTCTCAGTAGGAATATTTTATTTGTTAATTTTAGTAGGGGTTTCAAGGATAAGTTGCTTTTTCTAACCATGTCGGAATGTATTAAGATGTGCAAAAAGTATTTTTTTAAAATATTGGTAATAAAAAAGATATGAAATAATTGAGGCGACAAGAAAGAATTGAAAAAAAGAAGTAAAAGATGGATACATTAAATTTCATGACTGTAAATATTAATGGAAAACTCAATCAAATTAAAAGGAAATGGTTTCTGACTACTAGAAGAAGAGAAAATCGACATTGCTTTTGGCCATAAACACACTTAACTGAGATAGGACACAGTAAATTGATGGGAGAATGTCTAGGCCATGTAGTGGAGTCATAATACAATTCAAAATCCAGGGTCATAGCTCTATCAATCAACAAAAATATACCAATCAATATAAAAGAAATAACAACAGATCCAGCAGGTTGATATGTAATGACAAAGTGCCAGATATATTCTGAATTTTGGAATTTACTAAACATCTATGCTTTTAACAAAGAAGAACAATTTATGCAATCAATCATCAGAAAACGAACAGAAACTTGGGGACATATCTTGCTCGGAGGGGAGTTCAACTTCAACCTGGACCCAATGATGGTCAAAACTGGAAGACAATTAACAATAAGAATAAAGAAACTAAATTTATACTAAAAGCAATGCAGGATATGTGATGAATTGATATATGGAGGAGGCATCATCAAAAAAAGAGACAATATTCACACTGCTCAAATGGACAGAAGACATACTCAAGAATAGACGTGATTTTGTGATCGGCACAGATCCAAGGGAGAGTTAAAAATGGAACGTACAGCAAGATTATTAGCTGATCACTCTCACCTATTATTAACAATTGAATAGGAGGATCACCACCAAAGACATGAAGATGGAGACTAAATCCTACATTTTTAAAAAGAAAAGATTTTAAAGGATATATCGAATAATAAATTAAAATATTTTTCAAGATAAAAATGTAATCAGTAAAAGACTAATTTATTTTATGGGAAGCAATGAAAACTTTTATTAGAGTATATATAATTAGCAATATGATTAAAATTAAAAAGAAATATAATCAGGACGTCGAACAGTTGGGAAAATAGATAGCAATCATAGAAAAGGAATTAGCAGAAAGAGAAGATATAGAGAAAAAGAGAAAACTTGCAGAGAAAAATTTAAAATATGAAACATCACAACCCATCTTCAACTTTTTTTACACATGTTTCCCAGTTTGTCCTATTCCAGCCCTAGCTACTGTTGCTGCACTGTCAAGAAAACTGCAGATAAAAACCTATTTTACTCTCCCTGCTTGAAAAACCACAGGACTCCCTTCAAAAAGCAACCTCCACTCAAACAGACAGTGGCTCCAAACCTAATCCTCTTCTTTAATCCTTTGCTTTTCAAAACAGCAATCCCTTAGTTAACTCTCTTGGACACTCCCCACAGCTTTTTGGAAAGGTATTCTAAGCTGGCCTGTCTAGGCTAGGCAGAGTTCCGGAATATTTTGAATCAGTTTTGAAGCGTTTGTATGTGATTTACACTAGAAGAACCTACAACACTTTATCTCCCAAAATCATATATATATATCTATACAATATTTAAAAAAAACCTTTTATATGTCATTTAAAAAACAATTAGTACATGACATATACAAGTAACTCTAAACATGAACGTTATTTTTTTATATATAGAGAAAATAAAGGAAAGAAAAGAAGAGAAACACCCCCTTCTGCCAACTCTCCAAAGGAGAGCCATAAAGAAAGAAAAAATATATTAAGAAAAAATTAAGCATACATATTAAAATCTAATTAATTTAAATTGAAATGTAAATATTCTGAATATAATAACCACTTTATTAATAAAAAAACTATAATCACGCGAAACATGTAATTTTTTCCATTATTAAACAATATTGCATCTCATTATGACATCTATTAATATCAATCATATTTGTATCTTTCCACGTACTAGCAATACATTTTTTCGCTACAGATAATGCTAAATATACAAAAGCAAGTTGACATTTATCTAATCCCAGACCTTTCAGAGGTTGCAAACTACCCAATAAAAATACTGTCGGACTAATGGTATTTTAATCTTATACAGGTATTCTAAAAACAATTGAATTTTCTTCCAAAAAGATTTTATATATGTACATATATATATGTATATGTACATGACCAGACAGCATGAAAAAAATGTTCCTACAGAATTACCGCATCTAAAACACAAATCTGATTCATAAAAACCATAATTTTTAAAATTTTCATGCCTTAAATATAATTCATGTAAAAATTATAGTTAATGATTTCATAGCTTGTATTTATTAGTCTAGTTACACTATCATAACAAATATCTGACCAATCATCCTCGGAAAAAATAAAACCAATATCCACTTCCCATTTACTTTTAGATTTATCCCAACCCTTTTTATCCATACCATCCTGTAATATTTGATACATTGATGAAATATAACCCTTCTCTGGTACCTTCATAAGAAAAATCTCATATTTAGTCATTTCATGTAAAATCATATCTCTACCAAACACATGTTTTACCAAAGATCGAACTTGATAATAAAAAAACAGAGTTCTTATCAATACCATAACTGTCCCTCATCTGATTAAAAGATAAAAGATTACCTCCTTTAAAACAATCTCCCAAATTTTCCACACCTTTAGAACTCCAATGTAATAAACCGATTGTGTATTGAAAAAGAAATAAGTTGATTATTATACAATGGAGTCAAAGCCGATAATTCACCCCTAAAACATATCATTTTCTTTTTCTTTGTCCATAATTTCATTGAATGTTTTAATATAGGCACATTATGTTGCTGTAACAAATTTATATTCAATCTAAACAAAACTTGATGTATTTCAAATTGAGAAATATTTGCCATCTCAATTTTGGCCGAACTAGGGAGCCGTTCCAAATCCATCAATGAACTAATAAATTTAAGTTGGGCTGCTTTATAAGTTAGGACCAAACTTAAATTTCTCCAAAACTGTAAACAAAAAAATCCACTTAACTCTATCAAATGCTTTTTCTGCATCTAAAGATATCATGATTGGGTGATCTAAAGAATGTCAAAACCTATTAATCAAACTAATCACACTCAGTATATTATCTGAGGCATTTATATTCTTTATAAAACCTGTCTGATCCATATGAATCAACTTAGGTAAAAGCTTAGCCAATCTATTGGCTAAGGTTTTAGCTATTATTTTATAATCTACATTTAAAAACGAAATTGGTCTATATGAAGATACTTTCAAAGGATCTATCTTTTTTTGGAATTACTGTAATTAAAGCACTAGAACAAGGCTCAGGCAATTCATAGCATTCTCCAACTTAATGTAATAAACCTCGAAACACTGTAGAGAGATCATCATAAAAAAATTTATAAAATTTAACCGAAAATCCATCGTCACCAGGCGATTTACCATTCAGCATTTCCATCATAGCCATTTTAATTTCCGAATCAGTACAATGGTGCATCCAACTCCCATATATCTGCATCTTCTAATGTCAGTAAATTCAACTGTGATAAAAAAAAAAGATCAATCGATCCATTTTCTTGTTTACCTTCAGATGTATATAACTTTTTATAAAATGAACAAAATTCATCATTAATCTCACGAGGTTTTTCAGTGATTAAAGAATTCCATCTACCAGCATTAATAGTCCTTGAAACCTGTTCTTTCTTTAATTGCCGTGCCAATACCTTATGTATTTTCTCTCCCCATTCATAATACCATTGTTTAGTCCTATTAATCATACATTCAAATTGATAAGATTGCAAAGTATTATATTCCAGTTTCAACCTAGATAATTCTATTTTCTGATCTTCTGTAGCATCTTCATGAAATTCCTTTTCTAACTCATCAATCTGTTTCTCTCATTCAAGACTCTGATTTAATCGATTCTTTTTTATTTTAGAAGCATAACTAATTATTTGTCCTCTCAAATAAGCTTTCATAGCATCCCATAATACAAACTTACTTTGAACAGAATTAGAATTTTCTTTTAAAAGAAGATTAATTTGTTTTTACAAAAAATCAATAAATTCCATATTTTTTAATAACATTATATTAAACCTCCAACGATAGGCCACTTGAATTTTCTCAGAGGTTCCATATGCAAAGTATAACAAAGAATGATCTGAAATCACCCTACTTTTATATTCCACTTTTTGTATTTTCCCTTGTAAATGTGCCAATACTAAAAATAAGTCAATTCTTGAAAACGATTCATGTCGAGATGAGTAAAAGGAGACGTCTTTCTCTGTCGGATTAAGACATCTCCAAATATCTACTAAATTAAGATCTTTCATCAGTGCTTGAACCTGAACTGCCATTTTAGATTTCTTAATTTTCTTCGGAGGTTTATCTAATAAAGGTTCCAAAACACAATTAAAATTAGCACCAACTAAAACATTATCATTAGCCGGATCCAGATATAAAAATGCATCTGAAATAAATATTTCATCATCTACATTTGGGGCATAAATATTAAGTAAAGTCCAAAATTCACTACAAATCTGACAATTCAATTTAAGAATACATCCTGCCTTTTCCTCCATTGATTGTAATTCAAAAGATGAACTTTTATGTATTAAAGTTGCTACACATTTAGACCTGGAATTAAATGAAGAATATACATGCCCTACCCAGTCCCTCTTCAATTTCATACTTTCTTTGATGTTCAAATGTATTTCATGTAAAAAAGCAACGTCAATTTTCATAACATACTCCAAAATTTGCTTACGCTTAATCGGACTGTTTAAACCTTGAACATTAAAAGTAGCAAACCACAACTTTGACACATCTAGTAATATTACTAAGAACTAATAATATCTTTATATAAAAGCTCAAATCAACGTAAATAGGCCCTCAAATAGTAAAAAACCATTCACAAATTAAAGGCTAGATAAAATAAAAAAAAGAAAATAATAAAAAATTAATCAACCCCCCCTCACAAAGTGGCTGATGACTAATAGAACTTAGAGCAAATCTCTCCCCCCCCCCCCCTAGCTGATCAAAGAATATCCAAGAGATTTCAAACTCGGAGACCACATTTCAAGAGAAGTTGGACTCTTTCAATTCCCGTTCTTCCCATTTCTGTCATTTCTTCTGTTTTCAGAACAACCACATTTTTCTTTAGGTGACAATGGTGGACTACGTCTTTGTCCTCTTACATCTGGCAATTAATCAGCAAAAATCATTGCTTCATGATCATTCTCAAAAAAACGAGATTGATAGTCTCCATAAAACACCTTCAACACTGCCGGATAGCGAACAGTAGACTTATAGCCTTTATGCCACAAAACTTCTTTAACTGGATTTAATCGACATCGATGTTGAATGACCTCTTGACTCAAATCGGAATTTAAAAAACTCTGCTATTCTGAATCAATAATGGAGTTTTTCATTGTCTCGCATTTTGCACTGCTAGACGAAGTATTGCTTCTCTGTCCAAATAATTCAAACATTGAACTATTACAGGTCTCAGAGTTTGACCAGGTAAAGGTGTTCTTCTTGAGGCTCTATGAGCTCTTCCCAATACCAAGCCTCCATAAAAAATTCTTGCCTTAGTACTTGTGGGATCCAGTCCTTAAAAAACGAAGAGGAACTTGTCCTTCCATACCTTCTGGGAAACCAACAATTTTCACATTATTCCTTCTGCTTTGATTCTCTAAGTAGTCTATTTTCCTCTCTAACTCCTTCTCATGCCCTCACAATTCTATAACGGATTTTTCAACCTTCAAAACTTTTTATGCATTAGAAGCCACTTGCTGTTTACATTCCAAAAAAGCAGACTGAAATTTTTAAAAATCTTCACAAGATGCTTCCACACGTGCTTTAACTGTATTCAATTATGAACTAAACATTTGAGCCATCTCGTTTATTATAGACTGGATGACAACATTTAACTGTTTACATTGGAGCTCAGAAAAACTCAGCCCTGCTTTCTCAAACTACTATTAATCATACATTCAAATTGATAAGATTGCAAAGTATTATGTTTCAGTTTAAACCTAGATAATTCTATTTTCTGATCTTCTGTAGCATCTTTGTGAAATTCCTTTGCTAATTCATCAATCAGTTTCTCTAATTCAAGACTAATTTATTCGATTCTTTTTCTTAAGGCATTTTAACGGTTTTACTGTGGGTCTGGACTCCCAGCGACAGCACCCAAACTTCCTCAGGGGGTCGACGCTGGTCTCCACCCGAAGCTCATTGTTTTTGCAAAAAATCACGGAGGAGATCAAGATCTTCGGGTTGGAATGCTTCCTGAAGCTTTTCAGGCAATGGAGTCGTCTTCCTGCGTGCTCCCTCCGTTAAAGTCGGCAGGCTGCCAGAATCGGGATCCATGTTTTGGGAACATGCACCTTCCTGCAGAGAACAGGTAATCCCAGTGCTGTCCTTCACTTGGTGAGTAGTAGACATTTTTTCAGCTCCCACAGGCAATCTTTGTGGTTTAGGCACTAAAGAAGTTAAACCTGAAGCTGCAGAAAGTTGTTTAGGCCTCAAATCTTCAACAATTCGAAAATGTAACTTCTTCTGCACTTGAAGTTTAATCGTCTTACCATTAATGGCAATAACAGTTCCTTAATACTTTAAACTAAAATTTTAAAAAGTTTAAATTTGAAAAGAAGGGGTAAAAAACGCGTACTTAATTTGGCAAGAACCTGAAGAATGGGAAACGCTGGTCTGCATGTTTAATCTTCTTTGCCAATAAGGTGACTTTATTGAATAAATGCTTTCCTTGGAACTTTTCTGTCCACTCTCACCCACTGATTTCCGCTGATAGGAACAGAAGACGGTAGTTTGCACATCTAGTGGAAATCATCGTGCAGCTCCTTCATATTAGTGACATTGAGTGAGAATACTACATTCAGACCTCAAGTTAGGCTGATTCATCCCTGGCAAGATCCAGCAAATCTTCGGTATTTCAGTATTTTGATTTATTGAACTAGATTGAATGTTGATTCTCAGAGAAATGCTGAGGGACTTGGTGGTCATGGAAATTAATCCTTGTCTAACACATATATTAAATTGAATGTGATTTTTGTTCCTCACATTATGTTCATGAGTGGATAATTATAGAATAATTCCACCAGCATAAATTGAGCTCTTGAGACACTCTGAGGGGTTGGTATCAGCTGCAGAGACCGGACACAGGGTCTTAACTTGTTCCAACCACCATCTCGTTCACGATATGGTTGTGGGCCCAGAGGACTCCACAACCAAGCAGGAATAGAAAAACACCACGACAAATGGTTACTTAAACAAAAGTTGCTTTTCATTATATTTAAACATGAAAAGAGTATCGAAATAATCTTATTACTATAAAGATAATATCCCAAATTTTCCCCCTTCTAATTCTAACAGGTATGTACATAATGTGTGTAGAAATTCAGAAAGGTTCTTCGATTCACAGTCCAATCTCACTTCTCATTCCTACAATTTCACTGTTTGCTGGGAAGTCTTATACTGTGCACAGAATTTAACATTAATGAAGTTCACCAGGCTTTGGTTTTGAAACGTTCAGTAGTTACTGCTCAGGAAGTTTCCTGACATTTTTCAGAGAGATGTTTGTTGCTCGCTCGACAAGCACTGACTCCTTCCTATGAACCATTTCAATGTCTTTCCAAAGAAACATGCCGATAAAGGGTTTTCCAATTTATAACCCCATTCATTCAAATCAGCACAGAGTTCATTTTTGTTTTTCGTATTTCAAATATAACACCTCCTTTTGTATTGACAAAGAGAACTTGGAATAGATTGAACTAAGAGTTAAGAACTCACAATGCATCTTCATAATGAGGGTTTTCTATAAGCTTGCCAGCTTGTCCTGTTCCATTCCTAGCTGCTGCTGCAGAACTGTAGAAAGGAATTTTCTCTCTCTATCACCCTCTCTCTTTGAAAAGCCCGTTTTACTTTCTCTGCCTGCAAAACCACATGACTTTCATTGAAGAGCAAACTACATTCTAATAGTAACAATGTCAGACCTTCACATGCCAATCCACTTTTCACACAATAATTCTAGCACTGAATTAGATGTAAGTGAGAGCAATTCAATGACAAACAATGATTTTAGCTGGGGATCACGGAGTGGTGTCCCAGCACTCCTGCTGGGCAAAATCATACATTTGGACTTCTGTCACCTTCATTCAGGCCTGATACTGCCCAAATAGAGCTGATCGTGGATTCATTTAAATATCACGTGACTGTGTAGTCAACCTCAAAGATTGTGGGGCGCTAAATTATAAAGAAGGAAACATGCCTAATGGTAGAGGAAGATAGGATGTTCATAAATGAATACATTGCTTAAATATTCACAAGTGATAATGAACTTGATCACGAATAGAGCAAGGATATGAGCATTTGGAGAAGAAAGGTCGACTGAAGTTTACTCAACATTTATGTCTGAATGAAAAGTCATTGAAACATAGAAACATAGAAGATAGGAGCAGGAGTATGTCATTCGACCCTTCGAGCCTGCTCCGCCATTCAACAAGATCATGGCTGATCTTAAAGTTCAGTGCCCCGTCCCCGCCTTCTCTCTGTAACCTTTAATACCCTTATACTGAAGAAATATATCTAATTCCCTCTTAAATATATTTAATGAACCTGCCTCTACTGCCCTCTGTGGCAATGAATTCCACAGATTCACCCCCCTCTGGGAAAAGAAATTCCTCCTCATCTCGGTCCTAAATGGTTTGCCTATTATCCTCAAACCATGGCCCCTGGTTCTGGATTTTCCCATCATTGGAAACATCCCATCTGCATCCATTCTGTCCAGTCCTGCCAGAATTTTATAGGTCTCTATGAGATCCCCTCTCAATCTTCTAAACTCCAGCGAGTACAATCCCAATTTGCGCAATCTTTCCTCATAAGTCATTCCTGCCATTCCAGGTATCAGCCTGGTGAATCGCCTCTGCACTCCCTCCATTGCAAGAACATCCTTCCTGAGATAAGGTGACCAAAACTGCACACAATACTCCAGGTGTGGTCTCACCAAGGCCCTGTACAGTTGCATTAAGGTATCCTTGTTCCTATACTCAAACCCTCTTGATATGAAGGCCAACATACCATTTGCCTTTTTAACCGCTTGCTGTACCTGCATGCTCGCCTTCAGAGACTCGTGTACAAGTACTGCTAGGTTTCTCTGCACTTCCCCATCTATTAATCTATTGCCATTCAAATAGTAATCTGCCCTCTGGTTTGTACTTACCAAAGTGGATAACCTCACATTTATCCACATTGTAGTGCATTTGCCATGTATCTGCCCAGTCACTCAATTTATCCAAATCACACTGGAGCTTTCTGACCCCCTCTTCCGTGCACACAACCGCTCCTAGCGTAATGTCATCTGCAAATTTGGAGATATTACATCCAATCCAAAAGCCATAACATTTGAGAAGATAACAAACAAAATTAACAATGATAAGCATGTTATGTAGTTTATATAGATTTTAGTCCTCTTTGAGAGATTAGTTCAGAATGTCATAATGTTGGGTTTCCATGAAATCGTAGCTGTGTGTCTAACAAACTGCCATGACTGTAGAATGCAGATAATAATAGTGGAAGAAATATATTCTGCATGGAGGACAGTGATTAATGAAGTTCTGCAATGATTGGTTCTGGAATTCCTGGTCATTGTGCTTTTAGAAATGATCCACATGAAAAGGAGAAAGGATATACCCGAAATGAATGCAAATGTACAAACATTGCAGAATTCTACATGGTGCTGAACGTTGTCGGAGTTTACAAAGGAGAGAGGCAGGATTGTAATGGAAGATTCTCACCTATTTTTTATCCTGTTTTTTTCTTCATTTGCAGCTCTTGGTTCTGGAGGGCTGAGAACCTGTTTATTTTAAACTTGCAGCTTTGGGTTCTGCAAGGCTGAGAACCTAATTGTTTTTAGAATCAGCAGACATAAGCAAAATTCCACCAAGGGGCCAGAGATGCTTTTATCTAAAGAAAGGACATCTGTGTACCGAGAACGCTTAATCTTCCTGCTTATTTTGGTCAAAGACTGTCAGAGGCCTAGCCTTGATGCAAAATAAACCATTGTATTCAAAGTGATAAGCTGAAAATTATGTTGTTCGTTAGAAGCCTAGCATGTTAGCTTGCTTTCTTATCTTTCTTGCTGTGCTAGGAATAGGTGCTTGGATAAGCAGTTTTTGGGGTAATATAAGTTATGGTCCCGCTGCTGAAGTTTGAGACTTTCCGAGAGGTGGCAACATCTCTCAGCAAGAAGAAGAACTTCTGGAGTCCAGCCAACATCCTGGTCAGGGGAGGTGGACAAGCTGCTACCGGCACCTTGACAACCTACTACAAGTGTGCAGTCGTTGCCTCGCTTCAGCAGTTGGGACATGTCCAAGCATTGATAAATATAGTCGGGAAGGGCTTGCATATTGTAGTGCAAAATCAGCTTTTGAATTTGTAATAAACATTTGTATAATCTGAACTGCTCTCGGTGTGTGTGTGTCTATTTTCTTTCGGTAGCTCAAACACTGTGACCAATCTAAAACGAACCAAGTGAGAGGTACAAGTTTTCCCAAGACAATTGGCGCTGTGAGCAGGGTTGGATTCAAGATGTTTTGCCAAAAGAAAGAGGTGAGCCCTGAGCAGTTCTTGATTACTGGATGGACTTCCAAAGACAATGGTTTTGGCATGTTGGTCAATACCCTGTCTTTGTTAGGACCACCCATTAGTTGGGATGAGGTAAGATTTATCAAGTGTACCTCTGGGAGAGCGGGTTGCCACTCTCTTTCGAGAAAGAAAATTTCCTGATAAAAAGGGGATGCTGACGGATGATTTTTTGGTTGCTGGCCACAGCCTTATGCCACTCCATTCAGCGTGAAGCAGAATCAGTTCAAAGAGAAGTATAATCTCAGCACAAGAGAAAGCAATTAGAGGAGGAGCTAGAAGCCATGCGACAACGCTGTTCCATGATGAGCGAAATTGTTCGCTCCAGTCAGGACAGAGCCAAAGAATGGGGAGATAAGCATGTCCAAATGATCTGCCGTAATATTAAACTCCGGCTGCAGCTCTATGCAGGTAAGGACAGGCAAGGAGTAGAACCCAATCCATTTCGTACTCGTGCCATGATAAGGAATGGTGATGATCCTGATGTAATTAAGGATTGGGATGGGAATATCTGGAATGATGACAATCGTAATGATGCAGATACTCCCCAGCATGTGTCTAACATACTACCCTATCCACCACCTGCTGTTCATGCCTACCCCATAAAGCAGCAGACTTCCCAAACAGACAGAAGGGGGATGATGTAAGGGTAGAGATGGAAGGGATAGATACTCCGGTCTCCCACGTGGACCCAGGGGAAAATACCCAAACCCCTGCTTATGCTCTATGGTCTACTCCCTCTATGGCCTCAACCCCCTCCCCTAGACTGGATGGATGGCCCTGCAGGCCAAAGTGGGAACAGCGGTCGTAAGCAATCAATGATATGTGACTTCTCTGTAAAAGAGCTGGCTGCCATTGGAGATCAATTTAGGCAAAATGCAGGAGAAACTCTGGCAGCCTGGCTCCTGCATGTCTGGGAACAAGGAGGGGGTAATGTATTTTTAACCCCTGAGGAATTGTTGGGATTAAGAACATTATCTACTGATGTCAGGGTCACTGCTGAGCTGCGGGGTAGAGGGAGAGAGATGTATTACTTACTTACTTCTCTAGGCGATGCCCTGCTACGGGTATACCCATCACCAGTAGATTGGGATTTACATTTGCAGAATAATTGGAGAACCCCAGAGGAGGGTATAGCAGTAATTCATCAACATGCCCTGGCCTCTGCCTTGTATGCATGGCGTTTGAAGCTATGGGTACATGGGGGGAGCCCAGATGAAGAGATATTCACGGTTGGAATGCATACCAGATTGGTTTGTTCTGCCTGCTAGAAACAGAATTACCTTTAAAGAAATTGCTCGAGACAAAAATTGAGAACAAAGAACATTTATTATACAACAATGCAAAGTTGGGTGCTTCCACTTACCCTGGGATTACACACATACACTGGGGCTCACCCAACTTTTATACAGTTTATCTCAGTATAGGAATAACCACCCCCCCCCTTACATTCTTCTGCCTCCTGCTGGAGAGGTTTGGCATTAGGCAATCCTGCCTGCCGATGTGCTGTTTCTGTGCACTTGGAGGACCAGGGGGGTATCCTGTCGGTGTCTTCTCATGTCATTATCCTCATTGTCCTGATTCACAACCTTGCCCTTGTCCCCATTCACTCCTCTCAGAGTTACAGTCTCTTCATATGCAGAGTTCGCTAATCCTGTCTAGGGTTTACTTGTTTAATATACATAACTTGATAAATCTGTATAAGGCTTACTAATTATATATGTAGAACTGGCTAATACTGTCTAAGGTTTTCTAATTATTTATGCAAGCCTTGCTAATTCTATCTGGGGCTTGGAGACCCTTATCTCGTTCAGACTAACTCTACTTCTATCATCAACTCTGTCCTTATCTCCTTCATTTAGTGAACTTGCTGATTCTGTCTGAAGACTAGGAGATTCTTATCTTACTCAGACAGTGTCAGCTTCCTGCCTTCTAATATCCATGTCTCATGTTGTTTGTACTGGTTTCATTCATTTACTTATGTATCAATTTTATTTTCTTCATGTTCATATTGCAATATCAGGTTTTCTCATCTCTCACATGCCCAACCCACTACACGTGGGCTGGTTCTGTCCGTAACATTTCCACTAATTGGGCACCCTGTGTCTGAGGTGGTGCACACCTTATCTGGGCTTTGAGAATTAGAACTGGGAGGTAAAATCCACTCACGTACAGCCCAGGTTAAATCAGACAAGCAGGATGAAAAGAGAGGGCCTGCTGCCAATAACGGACCGACAAGGAAGGACCTTTTTCTAACCTTGTTAAAGTTAGGCGTACCTAAAAGTGATATTGATGGGAAGCCTACTGCGGTCCTTTATGCCCTTTATAAGAGAAACGCAGGGAAACATCATCCCCAGCTGCTGAGTCCTCCTGGCCCAGCTGTGCACTTGGCTCCCCCTGCTGCTTCTATCGAGCAGGCTTCTCCTGTTCCACTTACCCGTGATGAGGTACAACAAATGGTTAATAAGGCTCATGGATAATAGTGGCATGTGGACCCCCGAACCCTACTGAAGCATGAAGGTGTGGGCAGGGCTCACATGTCTACACCATTGAGATACGGTGGATACACGGGGACCCACGGCCCTACATACCATTAACAATCCATTGGGGTGGTGGTAATGACTGCCAATATTTGGCCTTGGTCGATACGGGTGCGGAGCACTTGGTGATTCCGGGTAACCCCAACCTCTGCACTGGACCGACCTTTTGAATAGAGGGGTTGGGAGGTGCGGTCACCCTGGCAAAGGAAATAAAAGTCCATGCCATGGTGGGTGATAGCCCTCCCCCTATCTGGTTCCATGCCCTGGTGGCTGCTACTGACGAGTGTATCCTGGGTATTAATATGTTGGCTGGTACGACCCTCAATACTATCCAAGGGGGATTTGCCTTTGGAATTCGGACTATTAGAAAAATCTAGTAATGGATCAGGCTAAGTGGGATCCTGTGATGGTGCCACCCCCCATGAAACCAGTGTGCATTCCACAATATTGCCTCCCTGGAGGGCAAGAAGAGATTACTGCCACCATCGATGCTTTGCAAGAAGAAGGGGTAATGAGGCCCAGAACGTCGCCCTTTAATAGCCCTGTGTGACCGGTCCAGAAGCCGGACGACTCCTGGAGAATGACAGTTGATTATCGCTTTTTGAACAAACATGCCCCTCCACTTTCTTCAGCAGTTCCGGACATTGATTCCCTTACTGAAAACATTGCTCCTGGGAACTCAGGAACATGGTATGCTGTGATTGATCTCGCTAACACCTTCTTCAGTTTTCTTATTGCTGAGGACTCACAGGATTAGTTTGCCTTTTCCTGGAAGGGCCGCCAGTACACCTTCACTCGCCTCCCACTATTTGACACAGCCTAATTGCCCGTGACCTGGAGACGGTGACAGTATCGCCTTCCCTCTCGATTTACCATTATATTGATGATGTGATGATCCAAGGGGCCACAGAAGAGATGGTACAGGAAGGTTCGGAGAGTGTCCAAGATACCCTGATGCAAAGAGGGTGGGCCATTAACCCTGCAAAGGTACAGGGCCTGTCCCAGACAGTTATGTTCCTTGGAATTCAGTGGAATGCTGGAGAACAAGTGGTTCCCGATGAAGTTCACAATAAAATCACAGACTTGGCCACTCCTACTAACAAAAAAGAGACCCAGCGTTTCCTGGGGTTATTGGGATACTGGCAATGTCATATTCCACACTTGCATTGCTTTTACGTACTCTGTATAAGGTTACCCAAAAGAAAACAGACTTTGTATGGGGTGATGATCAGGAAAGGGCATTCCAGTCCGCCAAGAAGGCTGCCCGCATCCCAGATATCCCCTACGAACTACAGGTCTCCGTTACTGATGATGTGGCCTGCTGGAGCCTCTGGCAGAAACAAGAGGGTCGCTGAGTCCCGCTGGGATTCTGGTCACGTACCATGCCTGAGGCTGCCACTCGTTATTCTGCTTTTGAACAACAGTTACTAGCCTGTTACTGGGCCCTGCTGGAGACTGAAAGAATGACAGGTGATGCAGATGTTCAATTGTGACCTGCACTTCCAATAATGAATTGGGTTATGGCTAATGATGCTAATCTAAAGATCGGGCGGGCGCAGCAGTCTTCTATTGTTAAATGGAAGTGGTATATTCAGAGTAGTGCAACCAGAGGTCCTGAAGTGGTGGGCCGCATGCACAAACAGGTGGCTGATCTTCCGTCTCATCATGAGGACGTTGAACCTGCCTTGGCCGCTCATTACCCCACTCACCAGTTCAGTGGGGTGAACCATATGATTTGCTCACTCCAGCAGAACAAGAGGATGCCTGGTTCACTGATAGTAGCAGCCAGTGTGTGCAAGGAAACTAAAGTGGAAGGCAGTGGCTTACCATCCCAAGACAGGAACTTACTTATGCTGAGTTGAAGACAGTGACTTTACCACTACATCCCCATGATCACCCTCTTCACCCGTTTACTGATTCCTGGGCTGTGGCTAATGGACTTGTGGTATGGATGCCTGGTTGGCAAAAGAATGACTGGATGATACATGACCGCCCAGTGTGGGGAAAAGAGTTGTGACAGCTGTTGTGGGATGCTTCCCACCACCATGAGATAACTGTGTATCACGTTGACGCCCATACCAATGTGTTGACCAACATGGCACAACATAATGCAGTTGCAGATAAGCTTGCCATTATCAGCCGTGCTGATACCGTCCCCCTGGCTCGATGGGCACAAGAACAGAGTGGTCATTTGTGGGAGAAGGGATGAGCTATGTGGGCCTGTACACATGCTTCACCCGTCCATCAGGATGATGTCCGCATGGTCATGCGTACATGCCCAGAATGTCAACTTGTGAAGTCCCGTGTAATTCCTCCTGGTCCGCATGGCAGAATAAAACGGGGTGCTCGCCCAGCTGCGGTTTTGAAAATTGATTACATAGTCCCCATGCCAGACTGTATGGGTAAATCTTACGTCCTAGTAATGGTTGACACCTTTTCGGGCCTGGTCTTTGCTTTTCCCACCAAGACGGCTGACCAAGCTAGCACTATCCAAGGACTAAATCATTTAATTTCTCGTTATGATCTTCCAGAGGAGATTCAGTGTGATAATGGCTCGCACTTCTCCGGGGAGGCAATCTGTGATTGGACAACTGACAACGGTATCTTATGGGTTGACCATATTCCTTATTACCCGCAGGCTGTTGGGTTAGTTGAACGAATGAATGGCTTACTGAAGGAACAAATTCGTTTGTTAACACCACTGGGAACCCTGAAGGGGTGGTGTCATGTGCTACAGCAAGCAGTCGACAATTTGAATCATCGCCCTTTAAAAGGAGGTACACCTTTCCACCGACTTCTTCACGCTTCTGAACTACAGCCTACTCCAGAAGAAAAACAATCATTGCCCCACACTCCTGAACTAGAGAATGCCGGACAAAAGGTATGGGTGGCACCACCAAGTAGTGGCCCTCCTGTAAAAGGAGAAATAGTGACACCTGCACAGGGTCACACTCGGTGGGTAGCTATTAAGGGACAAGATGATTTAGTCTGTTTAAACACTGAACGCTTACGATATCGTGAGTGACATGTGTCAGGCTTCTTTGTTCCATGTTCTCCATTTTACGCTCCTGGTGTTCTGGCTTAACAGCTGCTTTGGTGCCAACAATTGGATTTGTAATAATGAGGACGTTCCAAGGGAGATATCCATGGGAGACGCAGTGTGGTGAATTACATCAAGGAAGTCCTCAGTCACCTGCCTCAAGTGCAACTTATATCGATACGTTATTGCCAGTGTCGGTTCTTATATTTTGATTGTAGATGGACCAACTGAAGAGGTTGCCACCTACTTCTGTGATGGTCATTTTTGTACTCACTTTGTATCTTGTAATAACTCTGCTCCACCTGCTGCTAAGTGGCGGAAGGATTCCAGTTCTCTGGAGGATTGGTGCTCTGCCTTGCCATCAAACATTCCTTCAGATTTGTCTGACACTTCCTTTCTCCATGTTTCCTATGCATACGCTCACCGATTAAATGTTTCTGATTGTTGGGTTTGTACTATAGGCCCTTTGCATGCTGGTATAGGCATTCCCATGATCCCCATTCCTTTCACCCGGAAATATTTTGACCCCTCCAAAGGCAGAATTTACATCCTGAGGAGGCTCATTTCTTTAATCTGAGTGATATTTTGGGTATTTTCTGAGGATGGCATATTTCTACCTCCTCTCATAATGTCACACCCCCTATTTTATTGTTTCCCAATATGTGAAGGGCTCTGTCTGTTTTTGTAAATTCCCTGCCAAACCTGCTGATTCACTGAGATTCAGTAATTTTTTGACATATTCCCTTTTTATTTCCAAGCCCCCTGTGAATGCGACTTATTGGGTTTGTGGGTCTCGCGCCTATGCCTGGCTACCCCTTACCTGCGGTGGTTGCTGCTATTTAGCATATGCCGTCCCCTACCTACACCATATTTCCCGTTTAGAGGACCATTCCTCGCTTATGCATAGGTCCCCTGTCCTTCGGCATAGATGTCATCTTTCAGGTGCCGAGATTTTCCTTGGCGCCTTCATGCCAGGTTATGGTGATATTTGCATTTCCCTAGAGGTTCTCAAATTATATGATCTGATGAACTCTGTTGCCAATGAGACATCCTTTGCCCTTTTGCCTGTCAATCAGGGCCTTAGTGACCTTAGTGATGAACTCTCTGCCAGGAGGACAGTGTCTTTACAGAATCGTATGGCCTTGGATTTTCTGTTAGCAAAACAGGGTGGCACATGTGCCATTGTCGGTTGTGAATGTTGCTCGTATATTCCCAATGTAACCACTAATATTTCTGCTATTATTCAGCATGTTTTGAATTCTGTTCGTGAGCTCCAGCGTCTGGGTATTGTGGCCAACAAGGATATTTTGAGCCTTGGTTGGAATCCTTTTTCATGGTTAGCTGGTACATTTAGGGGTTTATGCCACGCTATTCTTCGTTGGTTGCTCGCTTTATTGCTTGTTTTTGTAATTATTGTAGTTTTAATTTCTCTTTTACGCTCTTTTTGTACTCAAATACTTGTCAAGTCTCGTGTCTGACAGTCTGTGATCAAGGGGTGGAATGTAATGGAAGATTCTAACCTATTTTTTAACCTGTTTTTTCTTAATTTGCAGCTCTTGGTTCTGGAGGGCTGAGAACCTGTTTTTTTTTACATTTGCAGCATTGGGTTCTGAAAGGCTGAGAACCTAATTGTTTTTAGAATCAGCAGACATAAGCAAAATTCCACCAAAGTGCCAGAGATGCTTGTATCTGAAAAAAGGACATCTGTGTACCGAGAACGTTTGATCTTCCTTGCTTGATTTGGTCACAGACTGTCAGAGGCCTAGCCTTGATGCAAAATAAACCATTGTATTGAAAGTGATAAGCTGAAAATTATGTTATTCATTAGAAACCTAGCACACTAGCTTGCTTGCTTATCTTTTTGCTGTGCTAGGAATAGGTGCTTGGGTAAGCAGTTTTTGGGGTAATATAAGTTATGGTCCCGCTGCTGAAGTTTGAGACTCTCCGAGAGGTGGAAACATCTCTCAGCAAGAAGAAGAACTTCTGGAGTCCAGCCAACGTCCTGATCAGGGGAGGTGGACAAGCTGCTACTGGCACCTTGACAACCTACTACAAGTGTGAATTCATTGCCTTGCTTCGGCAGTTGGGACCAGTCCAAGCATTGATAAATATAGTCGGGAAGGGCTTGCATATTGTAGTGCAAAATCAGCTTTTGAATTTGTAATAAAAATTTGTATAATCCGACCTGCCCTTGGTGTGTCTGTCTATTTTCTTTCGGTAGCTCAAACACTGTGACCAATCTAAAACGAACAAAGTAAGAGGTACAAGTTTACCCAAGACAAGGATGCAAAAGTTGAGCAGAAAAGTGGCATGTGGATTTCAACATGATAAATGTGCGGTGATGCAATTTGGAAAGTCAAACCAAAAGGATGAAAAGAGGATTAATGGATGTTGGGCTTTATGAATATGGGGATTGAGTTCAATTGTCCAGTTGGTATGTGGCAACTCGACAAATGTATGCTGAGTTCACATGGGTATTGCGTTCCATCTGGTCACCTCATTATATGAATGGTGTGAAAGCAAAAGGAGGGGGCATGGAAGATTTGACAGCATGTTGCATTGTTTGAAAGATAATTCTTATGATGCAAGATTATCAGAACTAAGATTTTTATTTTTTTTTAGCAAGGAAGAATGAGACCAGACCTACTAGAGGGTTACAAAATTCTGAGAAGCACAGACCGGGTAGACAACCAATGCCTTATTCACAGAGCAGGAATAGTGAATACCAGGCTACACATGTAGAAAGTGTAAGGAGGAAAGTTGAGGGTCGACATCACAAGTAGGTTCATACACAGATTTGTGGCTGCTTGTAATGGAATGACTTACCAGGAATTGAGATAGAGTATGAATCATCTGTGTAATTTAGGAGACTCTTGGATAGACAAATGGATGAATATAAAATAAAGAGTTATGAGGCAGGAATGGTTTAGTGCATTTTTTGAAAACATTATTTATAATTAATAAAAAACGATACATTCAATAAATAATACAGTATTTATTTTGTCCTACAAAAACCACATGGTTATCCATCCAAACTCACCCAGCCAACTATGAAACGTCACAAAAATAAAGAAAAATGGAAACAATAATAGAGAACGTAAAAAAAAGCCAATACATTCAGGTATGGGTCGCGGTTGGTGAAAACCCTATCCCTTCATGGGAAATATTTTAACAATTTAAACATGTTCATCCATGTATGGGCTCTAAACTTTAACAAATAGATAATTATTTTTAGATTATTTGTTATCTTCTCTAACGGAATACATGACCTCTTCTCTGCATGCCGCCGGTGAATATTCAATTCAATATCATTCTTCCATGGAACTGCAAGGCATTTCCTAGCAATTGCTTAACTTTAACTCTAAGCATAATGTTTTATATTATCCAAAAAAATATTATTCTTTAAAATGGAATTTCAAATTTAAATATAACTTCCTAAAATTCTTTAATATTATCCAAAAACTGTTAAACGGTATCACATTTCCAACCGACTGTAAGAAAGTTCCTACTTCCATATGAGATCTAAAACAAAAATATGAAGTGACATATTAAACTTTCTTCACCGCGGTTAAATATAATTGATGAAAACATTTCTAATGCATCAATCAATATCGCACATTCACACTCTTAAGACATACTATCTTCGCATATCAATATCTAATCATCTGGGGAGATGGATATATCTTCATCTGTCCTGTGCATTTATGAATAAATGTTTGTGTCGCCATAATAAAAAAGCTTTATGCGCATTGTTTTATGTTTTTTTTGTGACACATATGTTGGTCAGCAGCCACGAGGTGGAGCTGGCTACAGGGAAGCAGTGGAATATCACAGGACACCAGAAAATTGAGAGAACAACACACATTTGAGATTGAGAATTGAGTTGATGACCACAACACTGGACCGATGAAGGGCTCTGCGGCTGAAGAAAGCACATTCAGCGGACTTGGTTAGTCGGGGTAAGGACCCTACGGAGGCCACTGGCTGATTACGACTGCGGGTGAAGTATTCACAAAGGTCGGCTGGAGAGTTGCTCAAGAATTGGGTGAAAAGGTATCACGAATCTGAACTGGTAGTCGAGAGGATGCCTGTGTGCTGTAGGTGGTGGAAGAAGATCCAGGAGTGAATTTCCAGAGACATTTAAGAGGCCCGTGAATGTGCGGCGTGGGAGCGTGGTGGGATGGGCAGATAAATCATGTGGAGAGATTTGGTATTTCTCACTGGATATCATAGTCGATGTCAACATATTGTAGTGAATCCATTGGCCAGTTCTTGAGCTCCTTTGTGCAGTATGTGTCATTCTGAGCTGCAAGTAACAAACCTAGAGATGTGTGTGTGAGAGAGGACGGGGCTGTTGTTGGAACAATTGTTCAGGAGACTCTCCCGCCTCCCCCAGATAATGAAGAATCACAAATATTTTTAAATTCTCCCTATTTATCATAAGCGCCTTCGCGGTCACTTATGCATCAAACTGCAGTTAATGCAGACAAGAATTATATATTGGTCCTGGTCATGTCTGCATGACACGAGGATGGGAAAAACTCTCGGACAAGTTAACATGTTTCAACTGTTCATTGTGTCGTCGCTGATGTGAGGTTTGAGGTACCTGAACCTGAGCTGAACTCCACTATTTGAAAACTTAATGATCAACTTTTCAAAAATAAACGATCCTGCGCTACTGCTGACTGAGAGGTTAGTGTCCGACTGCAGAAACCTGACGAAAATCTGTGACCTTGGTTTTCGAGCAGAAGCGAATCCGTGGAGGATGGCATTTCCCTTCCACTGTCTCCTCATGTAATGTTCACGGATTATCAAAACTTTTTCATTCAGATAATCAACACTTTAGATACTGAAATTGGAAGGAATTATGAACATGGTGGGTTGAACGAGGGTGAAAAACAAAGGGCCGTCAGGTATTGGGCAACGGGTGGCGCTGTGCTCTCTCTCTGCTGACTGTGCCGCGGTTTGTTATTCCCAAAGATTTGTTTAAATTCCTGCATCTGCATCGTTAGGCACAAACAAGAATGTTGGCTGTGTTTATGGGACGCTCATTTCTCTGGAGGTAACATCAATTACCGTTTATTGATGATCCTGGGATAGATGAAGGCTCTCTGCTACTTTCTTACACAGAGCTGTCCCTTTCAGACTCCCCATCATCGTCAAGATGAGAGCTCCACTCACTGTCTATCCATTTTCCTCGTTGCCTCCAATGTTACAGACAATTATGATTTACTACCCGATTGTGGCTGTCTTCGGGGTCCTGGGTAAGTGATTGCACCTGAATTTGAAAGAGGTGATTTCTTCCGGCAGTTATCTGGACAAAACATGGATTTTAGCCGCCACTGTTCAAAATTTAATGCAACTTTCTGAATGACCAAGATAAAGATAATTTGGATAGACCATTTAGTGAACAAGAATTTAAGGAAGCACTTAAATGTTTACAGAATAATACGTCTCCACGAGAGCATGGATTTCCTGTGGAAGTTTGTTAAGGAATTAAAGACTTAATAATTACTTCATTTATGCTAGTATTGTAGCACAGTCCCAACGTCTCCGCAAAGCGAGTCGCCACTTGGTGTTTCTCCGTCGAGTTCATACCCTCTTCCAGAAACCTTTTCAACGGCGAGAATTATGGTTATTCCTAACAAAGTCAGATATCCTTTAAGATCACCCTAATTTCGACCAATTTTATTGTATAACATTGTTCATAAAGTTATAGCGAAGAACTCTAATTGGGCTGTAAGATGAGATCGCAGTGATCGGCATGGTTTAGCTATATCTGTAGGTTTTTTTAAAAAGATTTTTTTAAAGTTTTTTTTAATTCAGATTTGTTTTTTCTTCTTTTTTGGGTTTTTTTTTCTCTTTTTTCATATATTGATATTAATTATATCTTTTTTTTAGAGATAGTTCACACCCTAAACTGATCTAAAAATTTTTTTATGATATATTTTTATTCTGTAATATTATTGTTTTATATCTCTGTATTAATTCATTACTTACTATGTATTTTTATATCTCTTTGAACTGTATGTGTTTATAAATTATAATAATAATAAAAAGATTGAAAAAGAAAGAAAAGATCTCAGCAAGCAGAATAAATATTCCGTTTGAGATGTAATAGATATTGATCAACAGTTTTCTTAAAAGCAAGACAAACATCTGAAGATATAGTAAGATTATTGTTTCAGGCACAAAGAGGCGACTAAAGTTGCATTAGGTGACATAAAATGCTTTTGATATATTCGAAAAGATTATTTACTTAAAGTTTTAGTTAAATTTTGTGTTGGATTTAATTTTGTAAATTGGATTAAAGCACTTTACAGAAGTCCTCAAGCTAAAGTATTAGCTAATAGGCAAATATCTAAATCATTTAAGTTCAAGAGGTCAAGTAGGGAAGTTCGTCATTTATCCTTGTTTCAGACGTGGCCAATAACTACTCTGTTTGCATTGAATATAGAACTTCTTGAACAATTTATTTGTATTGATGAACAGTTAAAAGTGTTTAAGACAAATCAACTGAGCATAAGATTTATTGCAGATGATTTCTTTGTATGTTTGGCTCAGACACAACTCTCATTATCTGGACTTTTTAATCAACTGATAGATTATGAAAAAGTTTCTGGTTGAAAAATAAATTGGGATAAAACTGAAGATATGGAATTAGTACAAGGTGATTATTCACAATGTAAATTAGATATATAGTTCATATGGTCTAGCAATGTGATTAAGTATTTAAGAATACTTGTTTCAGACGTGGCGGATTTCTATACCATAAACTTTATTCAGGAATTAAACAAAATTGAATTTGTGGAAAAATATTCACCTTTATACAATTTAGCGACCTATAAAGATAAAGGTAAATCTTTCAATTTAATCAAATGCACTTTAATCTTTCTCATTAATGGAACATAATATAAATTATAGAATGATTGCAAATTTACATCTATCATAATCCCTAAGTACTCAATTTTATAAGTCCATCAAAGTTTACTAATTTGCCTAGCTTCATCGTAATTGATCATAATTTCCTTCACAAATTGGTAGCTTTTCTCCCAATTCATTTAATGTCTAGAAAATTTACCATATAATGCAAAACAATTTTCAAAATAATTTAAAGATTGTTTCGGATTATTTAAATATATCTAAAAATCATCAGAAAATAAATTAATCTTATATTCATCCTGTCCAATCCTTATACCTGTAATATTCTCATTCTGCCTGATATCCAGAGCTAACAGTTCAATGTCCAATTCAAAAAGTGCTGGGGACAAAGAACATCCTTGATGAGTTGAACGTGCTCATATATAAAAGGAAGAAGATTCACATTTTGACGCCACCCTTGCTACAGGAGTATTATATAATGCCTTCACGCAACCAATTAATTAGGGTCCAAATTTATATTTCTACAAAATTTTAAATAACAAATTCCATTCGACCCTATCAAAAGCTTTTTCAGCAACTACTGACACTACCAGTGGTAAGTTGGGTTGCTGACGTGAAGCATTGATCAATGAAACCACTCAAAGGATATTATCCGAAGCATACCTATCTTTAATAAAACGAGGGTGGTCAGAATGTACTAATGGAGGTAAATACTTTCCTAAACTATTTGCTAATAATTTCACTATTGTTTTATAATTCACATTAAATAAATATTTTAAAATAAATATTAAATAATAAATAAATTTATTTTAATAAAGAAATTGGGAGAGAAGTAGAAACCTTCAAAGGCACTCAGTCTTTTTTTTGGTATAACATTTATTATTACACTCAAATATGAGTCTGGTAAAGCTTTTTCCTGAGTTACGTGATTAAGAACATCCATCATATCCTTGTGACTTCCCATTAGGCATTTGTTGAATAACATCCTTTATTTCTAAATCCGTAAAAGGAGAATCCATCTTCCTCACATCCTACTCCTTCATTATTGGTAAGTTCAACTCTGGCAAAAATTCTTCAATAGAACCATCGTCTCACACTCCCTCACAAGCATTTATCTTCTGATAAAATGACAAAATTGGTCATTAATTTCCTGAGGTTTTAAAGCAACTGAATTATCCTTCCTCACAGCATTAATAATCCTTGAAGCTTGTACAGTTTTCAAGTGCCATGCCAAGACTTTATGTGCTCTGTCTCCTAACTCATAACTTTGCTTAGATCTTTCAATCAAATGGTCAAATAGGTTAGTTTGCAATATATTATATTTTAGCTTCAATTTTGTCAAAAAAGCCTTATTATCTTCTATAGAATTCCTCTGAAATTCATTTTGCAACTGTGCTATTTGTTTATCCAACAACTGAGACTCTCCCAGAAATTTCTCATTTTCTTTTGATTTGATGACATGGAAATGCATTGAAATCATCCCATACAATAAAATTACTCTTGACTGTATTCTTATTCAAATCTAAATATATAGCAATTTGATCCTTAATAAATTTTACAAATTTCATTTCTTTCAATATCATTTGGTTAAACATCCAGAGAAAAATAGATTGATTAACATCCGGCTCCACCCAAGGGAGTTGTTAAACTCCACCCCAGGGAGTTTAATTAGCTCCGATGATATCAAGCAAATGCATTGCAGTTAGTTGGAAATCAGGTGTCAATTTAACATTAGGGAGTCCGAAAACAGAAATTCAAAGTTGTTTACCATGAGATAAAAAAAATCATATAACTTGAGAGTTTTTTAAATGGAGTTGCATTCCGTATACTCGAACATTAGGTTTAAATGTATAAATAATTCATCTGAAAACTCTGGTCCAATGAAGTCTTCGCTTAATAAATTATCTTTGTTTGAAATGATTTTAGGAATCTTTCGAATGTTTACTAAAACAATATAATTTAAAGTATATATAATTAGTTATAGATATAACCATATATATATTCATAATTCATGATAGCATATTAGTAATTTTATATATATATTTATAATTCATGATAGCATATTAGTAATTTAACTTTAGTACAGTTTATAGTTGGGGCAGGTCGAGGACCGGTGTTCAGAGGGTGTTATAAATGGGCTTTTATTCTGTAACTTTCTTTCTTTTTTCTCTCTATTCAAATCAACAAATATTCAATCAATCATTTGTAACAATGTGATATATGATTTCTATTTGTTTTATATATATTAATTCTAAATAAATAAAATCAATTCCTGGATTCCGGCAAAATCTTAGTAAATCGTAATAAATCTCCACACTCTTTGAAACTTATTGAATGTTTTCCTTTTCAAAGGTGACCCCAGGTTTTGCGTCATCACTGAACTTTGACAATTCAGAAAGTCATTATTTTATTTTATGAAGGTTAATGTACTAAAATATCCCTTCCTGTCCTCCAAATTCCGTTGTGTGGATTTCAGGGAATTATGTATCTGTATTCCTGGATCTCACTCTCCTTTCACAATCTTCAGGGCCTTGCGTTTTACCATGTGCATCTTACCTTGCTTTGTCCTTCCAAAATGCAACAATTTGAACTTATCTCTATTAAATTTCGTCTGTCATTTTCATCGAATTATTGCACCTTGTACAGACAAAGCCCTGTCGAAGTGTGGCCGTGCTCACCGGGCAGAACTAGTAAGATAATTAATAGTGAGGAAATAATATCATCAATACGATCTGCAAAGTTAGCAAGGTTTCGGATAGTGGAGTGTAAATCTGGGTCCGAAAATTGTCAAAGGAAGTGTAGAAGGTGGATGATTGGGTCGGGATGTTTAATATTTTGGTGCAGTTCTGCAACATTAGAGATCGGATGTGAATGCTGTGGGAAATGTTGGGTTAATTGTTAATTTTACCATTGTTAAGTTTCGTTCAGTAGAGTCAACGCCGATGCTCAACGCATCACAGTAAGAAATCTCGGAACGTGAAGTAATGGGCTTACTTGATATATACTGACCATGCATTTGTGATCTTTCTTATTTAACAGCTAGCGTGATGTCCATTGTGATCCTTTCGCGGGGAAATTGCGGTCTGTCCAGGTGTGTCTCTCGCTACCTCGTGGCCATGGCAACGGCGGATCTGTTGGTCGTGTTCCTTGACGTGATACTGTATCGTGTGAACGACTATTATTTTCCAACAACGTTCCTGTTCATAACTCAGGTGTGCGCTTGCCAGATCACACTGATACACGCCGCCACGGATATTTCCGTGTGGTTGACTCTCGCGTTTACATTTGATCGATATGTGATGATTTGTTGCCACAAACTGAGGACGAAAGTTTGCTCCGAAATAACAGCCCGCAAAGTGATAACAATCGTGTTCCCGCTGTTCGTCTGTAAAAACATCCCTTGGTTCTTTCTACTTGAACCCATGTTTACTGTGAGTAAAACAGATTGGTTCTGTGTTTTTAGAAGTCAGGCTTGGACCCATCCTGGATGGATATTATTCACGTGGATTCATCGAGTGTTGACTCCTCTGTTCCCAATGTTAATGATATCACTTCTTAATGCTCTGACGGTCGCGCGTATTGTTGCAGCCACCAGAGCCCGCAAGGTTCTGAGAGGCAGCAACAATTATGCGGATGAGAATGATTCCGAGGTTAAAAGCCGAAGGAAGTCCATCATCTTACTCTTTGCAGTGTCAGGAAACTTCATATTGCTTTGGATGACCTATTTAATATTTTTCCTGTGGATGCAAATAACACATTTTGTCATGACCAGTGCAAAGGACCCAATGTTAATCGCGGACCAAACCAGTTACATGCTCTTGCTTCTGAGTTGCTGCACAAACACTTGCATTTATGCAGCGACTCAGTCTAAATTCAGGGAGGAGCTGATCAACGTGATGAAATATCCGGTAAAAATACTACTGAAATGTTTAATTGGAGGAAAATAAGTTCGGCTTTCGGGATATCGGATTCCACCAGCATTTAAAACCAGATAGTTTCCCTTCTGCCAACTGCAACCTGTTATCCCATGGAAAGATGGAAGAAAATACACGCAGCGCAATGCTTATTTGCCGCTAAATTTCAGTTTAAACAAAGCAAAGTCAAATCAATTCTTACAGTTTGTGATTCCCTGAACATTCTTATAACGTGGAAAATCATTTGAAATTGAATCAGCTGATGATCTCGCAACCGTTTGGTTTATTTTCCCAACGATGGAAGTTGAGCGAAGTGCCAGCAGCGTAGGGTGAGCCTTTTAATATATCCCCTGCTTCTCCGAGGGAGCAGTAATTGCGGATGGAATGGAAGGGAAGGTCTGAGATAGGATAACCGTTCATTTCACGAACTTCTGCATTTTCTTCGATCTTGGGTGATGTCACATTTGTGGCCCGAAATGTGAAGTTAATAAAACATTAAACACAAGTCTTATCAGGTAAACTTCTTAGTGTCTTTATTCTCCCGTTTTCCTTTGTTCTCCTGCTTGTGTTCTTATCACTCTCTCTCATACCACGTGACTTCCGGTATATCTCATACATATTCATTATCATGACATCCCTCCTTTAATCAGAAATAAACTTTACCTTCACTTACCAATATCCCTTGGAAACTTACAAACATCGTAACTAATGGTAATACTATAACTCTACTACATAAAGTTTACTTCCTACAGCACTCATACATGCACTTTATGATATAAGATTAAATACTGTCCCAAAGTTCTTATCAAACTATGGCACAAAGTCTTCGTATCGTTTGGGCACTTTCCGGTTTCGTTTCGGCCTGTCTGCGATATTGTCGTTAATTCTCGGTTGTTCACTCTCAGCGTCGGACATACTGCTCACCACGGCTTCGGGTGTTTCTGGCGCTCTAGTCACTTCATCAGGAGTGCTGGTAACTGCCTCTGGAACATCATCAGGTCTCTCAGTTTCAGCATCTCGTATTGGCCTTTCAACCTCTTTGCTCGATGTATCTCTGGACTGATATCTTTTTACACCTGATACATTTCTCTTATACAGGATTCCAGTCGGAGACTTGACTGTCAGCATACTGCCACTTCTGGATACGACAGTTTAGGGTTGATGGTAATAAGGTGTGTCTAGCTTACCACCAGTTTCATGCCTCTCTAGAACATTATCTCCTGGCATGATGTCTGAGTACTTGGCTCCACGTTTCGAATCTGTGTACAGCTTTGCTGCACCTTTCTTTTCAGCATCCTGGTCCCTCATCACCTGGTCATCTCGGATTTCCTTTATTTCTGGCATTTTTGTGCGGATTTTTCTCCCAAAAAATGCTTCTGCAGGACTTTTTCCAGTGGTTGCATGAGGCGTTGCTCGATAGACAGCCACATAAGATAGCAATGCTTCTCGCCAATTTTGTCCTTCTGCGTGTGCAATCCTCAATCGTTTTTCAATGGACTGATTTTGTCTCTCTACTTCTCCATTGGCTTGTGGCCATTTCGGAGTTACTTTATGATGGTGGATACCTGTGGTCCTCATGTATTCTGCAAATGTCTCTGAAATGAATTGTGGACCATTGTCAGAGTATAATGTAACAGGTAATCCATATCTTGCGAATATCTCTGCTAACGCTTGTATTGTTTTTTCAGTGATTGTGGACTTCAACACCACGTACTCATAGTATCTGCTGTAGTAATCTAGCACTACCATAATTGATTCACCCGTCGGTAAAGGTCCAAGAAAATCAACAGCTACGTCGATCCATGGTCCTGTTGAAAGTTGCGTACTCCGGATCGGTTCTGGCGATTACTCATACTTGTGATTTGACATCCATGACAAGTTTTAGCAAATTTCTCTGCGTCTTTATCACAACTTGGCCACCATACCTTGGTCCTGAGGTTTTGCTTGGTACCAACAATACCTAGGTGTCCTTCATGCGCTAAGGATACGATCTTCGGTCTCAATCTTTGCGGAATCACCAATCTGCAACCTCTTAATACACACTGTCTGATGCAACAAAGTTCATCTCTAATGGGAATGTGAGCCTTGTGAGTACACTTGTCCCATTGTCCACTCTGTATGCATTCTCTTACTTCCATGAGTTCTGGATCACGTTCGGATTCTCTCTCGACTTCCTTCGTAGTCACAGCTTTCGGTGTGGCCTGAATAGCTACGAAGCATACTAAGCTCTCTGTTTCTGTTCCCAATTCTGACTTGTATTGTGGACCACCATATTTCACCAATCTGGACAGTGGATCAGCAATGTTTGCTTTCCCTGCAATGTGCATTACTTTATATTTGTAGGGTTGTAGTCTGAGTACCCATCTCTCTATTCTGGCACATGGTTTGGATCTAGGTGCATAGATCACCTCTAATGGCTTATGATCTGTGATGAGTTCAAATTCAATGCCGTATAAATATGCATGGAACCTCTCACAGGCCCATACAAGTCCGAGTGCTTCTTTCTCTGTCTGAGAGTATCTTCTTTCCACATCTGATAACGATTTGCTGGCATAGGCAATGATTCTTGGTCCTCCATCATTCATCTGGACCAACACGGCTCCTAAACCAACCAGGCTGGCATCCGCTATGACTTTGGTTGATGCTGCCGGATCGTAATATCCAAGAGTTTTTGCATCTGTCAGGCTTTGCTTCAGCGCTGTGAACGCTTTCTTCTGCTCAGATCCAAAATGAAAAGGTACACCTTTCCTGGTTAGTTTCCTTAGTGGTTCTGCCACTGTAGCAAAATTAGGAATGAACTTTGCACAAAAATTCACCAATCGCAGGAAACTCCTCACCTCTGTTGCGTTCTGAGGTGCACGTGCCTCTTCAATAGCTTTCACCTTGGCCTCTGCAGGGTTTAGTCCTTCCCATGTAAGTCTGTGTCCCATGAAGTCCATTTCTGACACTCCGAACTGGCACTTGTTTCCATTCACGGTAAGGCCGGCCTCCTGTAGTCTAGATAGTACATGCCTCAACCGTTTGTCATGCTCTTCCTTCGTTGGTGCATGGACTATGATGTCGTCAGAAATGTTGGCAACTCCAGGAATGCCTTGAATCACTCGATAGATTTCATACTGGTAGATCTCGAAAGCTGCATTTATTCCAAATGATAGTCTCTTGTAATGATACAATCCACAGTGAGTCACAAATGTTGTTACATCTCGGGAACCTGGATCCAGCTCTTATTGATGATAGCCCCATTTCAGATCAATTTTTGAGAATATCTTGCTGGTAGTTATTTCTTGAAGTATTTCCTCCACTGTTGGTATAGGGTGTCGTTCTCTAATTATAGCTTCATTGGCCATTCTCATATCAACACATAGTCTAATGGTTTGGGCACAATCACTTCGGGACTGACCCATTCTGTCAAATGTTCCACCAGTTCAGTAATGTCTTGTTCGATCAATTCTTTAATTTTGGCTTCGACTTTCCCACGAAGTCCAAACAGAGTTCGGTGCCTTGGTTGTGCCTTGGGTTTGACCGTTTCATCTACCACTAGCTTCAATTGTCGACCTTTCAGCTTTCCCACTCATTGGAAGACTGCGGGGAATTCTTGGTTCATATCTTTGTATGACTGAATTGAATTGACAGAAGCTCCAATATGAAGTATTGCCAGGTCTTGCGCTGTGCTTCTACTCAGCAATGGTTCTCCCCTCTCTTCTATGACCATAAACTCTGCTTCGGTGCACTTATCTCCAGCTTCAACAGTTGCAGTAAAACATCCAATGGACTGCAATGGGTTGGTTGGATACAGTTTCTTGGAAAACCTCTTTGAGGTACAGATGATCTTTTTCCTTTTCAACTTCTCCCATAAATGTCGATCAATCACATTACTGTCACTGCCTGAGTCTACAATGACCTGAACTGTCACTCCACCAATGATCACTGGGACCTTCTCATGATGTCCTTCATTCAACGTAAATTGGTAACAACTCTGGTCCTCCTGGGTATCATCATCGTCACCGTCTATCTGGTGAATGGTATCTTTCTTTCCAGGATACTTTCCTTTCCCCCAGGCTTTGCCTTTGGAAGTTGTACTCTTCCTCTTTTGGTCTGCATTGGACGAGCTTTTGCACTTCTTTGCAAAGTGGTCATGACCTCCACACTTTCTGCAAACTTTGCCTTTGGCCGGGCAATATGGGTCTTTTCCAAAGTGACCTCGGTTTCCACATCTATAACACTCCACGTCCTGTGTCGGCGTATATCCTGGCTGGTTATGGCGATGTGAGAGCCTCTTAATTTGCTGGCTTGAGTTGTCTTTCAGGGTCATGGTATGAAATTGCCCTTCAACAGCCTCTAATGCAGCAGCAATGGTTAAAGCATCGGTGAGTTCCAACTCCCTCCCTCTTTCCAGTGGACGTCTTCTGAGTTTATCTGATCTGCAGTGCTGTACAAGTTGATCCAGTAATTGGTTGTCCAAATCAACTGGCATGTAATTGCATCCAACAGCTAGCTGGCGTAGTCTCATCACGTACTGAGCAATTGTCTGGCCATCTTCTTGCCTCATTCTCCGAAACAAATGGCCTTGAAATGTAGCATTCGGTGTCACTACATAGTGTGCATTTAATGCATCTACCACTTTCTGGTACTCATCCTTTCTTCAAGTATTCAAAAGTGTCTTAAATGTTTCTCGAACTGAGGGTCCTGCAGTGAAAATAAGTAATGCCCTTCTCTGCGCTTTTTGTTCAACTGTACCGGTATCTAGAAATAGGCCACGACTGTCGGCATAGGATTCAAATTCTTCCAGACATGCCTTCCACTTCACACTAACAGTGCTTGCATCACCCGTTGGATCAAAATGAACAATTCCACTATATGTTAGAAAGTCACCGTCTGCACCAGCCATGAGGAAATATTCCAGCCCCAAAAGTACTGAGTCACAGAGAAATTTCTTATCACCTGGAAGTTGTCTGTAAACCTCTGTAATCTTGTTTATAGTCTTTAATTTTCTTCAAGCTTCTTTCATCCTCGTCGCCAATGTCACATTTGTGGCCCGAAATGTGAAGTTAATAAAACATTAAACACAAGTCTTATCAGGTAAACTTAGTGTCTTTATTCTCCTGTTTTCCTTTGTTCTCCTGCTTGTGTTCTTATCTCTCTCATACCACGTGACTTCCGGTATATCTCATACATATTCATTATCATGACTGGTGAGATTTCCTGATCCAGGTAGCATGGCCTGAAATAGTATATTTTGTATGACACTCCTGTAAATATGGTTCAAGACAACAGTTTGTGACGAGCCCAGAGGACCCAAAATCCCAGAAGCAATCGATATTCAACCAGACAAATGGTTATTATTAAAAGTTGTTTTTAATTATTTTTAAACAAGAAAATAGTATAACATTTTAACTGATCTCCCTGAGTTAACCCCCTTCGTGTTGTAAGCGCACATGTATGTATGTGTGCTTAAATTTAGAACAGTACTTTAATTCACAGTCCAATCTCACTTTTCCACTCCTCCAAGTTCACTGTTTGCTGGCAATTCTTATACTGTGCACAGAACCAGACATTGGTGCTTGAAAGTTAAATGGTTACCATTCAAGAAGGTTCATGTCGGATTTTGGAGAGAGATTTGTTGTTAAATGGACGCAATCTGATCCATTCTAATCAGCCATATCATTGTCTTGCTAAACATATTTTCCCCATCTTCGTTTTCGAGATTAAAACTTATTTCTGTATGGATACCACAGTGTTTCTTTTTGTTTCTCTTATTTCAAGTGAAACATTAGGCAGCCACTCCTGTTCTCTTTTTTTGGCCACAAGGGATTTGCCCAGGCTGAAACATGCACTCACAACCTGTCTTCGTTTTATTTCTTGCATTATGTGTCATATCAATAACAACATTCAAAAAAGATCACCTTCAATATATACATTGTAAAATTTCTATTTTATTCCCCTTTGCATCCCTCTCCACTACCTCACACCACTTCAATATCAATAAATAATAAAACACATAAAACAAAGAGATAACAAAAAGCAAAAAAAAAAAAATGTAGTACCGACCCATTTCACATATTTAAATCTATTGTTCTAATAATAATGTTGTTTTAAGAAAGTTTGTGGTCAGCATTCTCAGACACATTTTATTTATGGTTTCCAAATCTGTTCAAATAATGTACATGCTCTTGGTTTTGAGTTGGTGCACAAACTCTTGCATTTATGCAGCGACTCAGTCTAAATTCAGGGAGGAGCTGATCAACGTGATGAAATATCCGTTAAAAATTCTATTGAAATGTTTAATTGGAGGAAAATAAGTTCAGCTTTCTGGATACAAACTTTCAGATTGTATGTATTTTTTTTTCTAATGGAATACACTTGTTAATTTATGTATACCATTTTTGTTTTTTAAGGATTGTTTCAATTTTCCAGGTTGTCATAATATATATTTTTTGCAACTGGTTGCGCAATCATAATAAATGTTATTTGGTTTATGTCTAATTTTGGACCTAATGTTTTGTCTCATGTTATTTAACAGACATTCTTTGCATTATTTAGTATGTCATTTTATGTGAGTTATTTTATTATTAGGTTTAGATCTTCCAAGAGAGTTTTAACTTTTGAACATGTCGTTCACAATGGAAGCATCTATCCCATGCTGTTGGGTATCACTATTTTAATTTCTATGGATTAATTAATAATCTATTTAGCCAGTTATATTGTGTCATATATTATCTAGTATTTGTCGTGTTTCTCATTGTTTCTATACATAACTTCTTCCTTGTTTCCTTTTTTATCTCTGTGTTAAAATATTTTTTTCCCAGCTTTGTTTCTTTTTGTACTTTATTCATCCTCTTCGTTAAATTGCAATATGATATACATGCTGGTAATAAGTTTTTAAATTATCATTGTGTCTGTGATTAAATATTCATAATTGATACTTTTTCAGAATCTCAAGCTATTTACCAGTTTATCTTTTAAATAAGTTTTCAATTGGTAATATGTAAACATTGGACCTTGGAATATTCCATATTTATCTTTTAATTGCTCAAATGTGAATAAATTGCCTCCTAAAAAACAATCTTCTATTATCTTGATTCCTTTTCTATCCCATTCTTTGGAAAATAAATTAACCATTCTAAAGTGAATTAATGAGTTTTGTGTTTATATCATTTTTGGTATTTGCTAATTTATCTTTTTTTTCTTCCAGGTGTATACTTTTCCATAATTTAAGTATGTGATGTAGCACTGGTGAATTGTTATATTGCACCAAATTTTCAAATCATTTGTAAAGTATTTGTTCCAGGATATTTTCTCCCCATTTGTTTAATTCTATCTTAGTCCAGTCCAGTTTTTCTCCTCAATGATAAAAATGTCATAAGTACATTAACTGCACTGCTCCGTCGTAATTTTAAGGGTGACATCATCCGATGGAATAATGGCTGTGGAATTGTAGACATGGCAGAGAAAATAAAATAAAGAAAAAAACAGGATGGACATCAAAAACACAGAGGTCCTGAAAGATAAATAAAGCAAGAAGAACCAAGAGATGGCAACAAAAAGGAAAAGACCAGAGAGACAGATAAAGAATAAGACAGGAAAACAGCAGGAAGAAAAGAGGTAGGCCTGACCATAAAAAGAATGTCCGATCCCTGAAACCAATGGACGCCCTTCTGGGCAAAGGCCCTCCTCGGAACAACGTACAAAGATGGCTCACTGAGCCACAACTTGATGCTTAATGGCTCATAACAACAAATACACTGATGGGAGGGCGGTCCAGCAATGGGACAAAGTTGAACTGACAGAAAAATCAGACAGATATCGCAGCAATATAAGGTGAACAGAAGACAAGAGAAGGAGCTAGAGAGAGAAAACAAAGAAGATGATAAAGACTTACATGTAAAAGAGGAAAGTAATAAAGATAAACAGTTAATAGATATTGAATATTTTGATGAACAAATGAAAACATTAAAATATATTTTAAAAACAGAATTTAACAATAAAAATAAAAATGGAAAAAGCAGAAGAGAGAATCTAAAAATTAGAGCTGGCCATAGCAGTTATAGAAAAAAAAACAGATGAAGTGAAAGAAAGTCAGACAGCTGTGGAATTAGAACTTAATGAACTAAAATAAGGGCCGAAGGATAGAGACAAAGAAATTAAAGAGATCTGTTCATTCACAAAATTGATGTGTTAGAGAATTATAGCAAATGGAACAATATAAAAATTGTAGGTGTACAAGAAGGCGTAGAAGGATCAAACAAAAAGGGATTCATAGAAGGTGGATCCAAAAGTCTTGGAAGTAGATGATCTACTGGACAAAATTGAAATTCAAAGAGCACATAGAACATTGGCACTAAAGCCTTACTTAAACTAAAAACCACGATCCATAATCATAAGGTTATGAAGACACACAACGAGAGAAAGAAATGTTAGAGCGGCAAAGGATAAAGTAAAATAAACTACTGGAATATAAAGGACCAAAACAATTTCTATCCAGACATTAGCTTCGAGCTCTTAAAAGAAAGGAAAGAATTGAACCTGACAAAGCAGACATTATGGAAGAAAGGCAATAATTTAAATCTACGACATCCAGCAGTATTAAAAATATTCATTCCAGGGCAAAGTAATAGACTGTTCTCAGACCTGAAAGATGCCCAACACTCATCAGAACAATTGCATAACAGACAACAAAATGAGAAGTATTATAAAAGAGTATAAAAACAATTTACAGATGTAAACTGTAAAGATATTAATGTAAATATAAAGTTTAAGTTTGAAAAATAGGAGGAAAAAAGATAAGAAAAAAGTGACAAAAGCTTTGTTACATATTTGGAAAATATATAGTGTTTCTCTGGGGTGGTGTCTAGGTAGAGAAAAACGAACTGCTATTTCAAACTCTGTTGATTTTTGCAGTTATTACCACACCCAAATAGATAAGTGAATTGTAGTTGTCTGACAAGGAGTATAGGACAAGCCAATATGGGGATGGGGCAGGGGGCTTGTCATTCATTATTTTGTGCATGAATATATTATTTTTAAATTTCAGTAGGGGTTTTAGGATAATTTGCTTTTTCTAACCATGTCGTCATGTAATAAGGTGTGCAAAAATTATTTTTAAGATTTTGGAAAAAATGATATGAAAGAGTTGAGGAGACGAGAGAGAATTGAAAAAAAATAAGTAAAAGTTATTTCATGACTGTAAATATTAATGGAATGCTCAATCAAATTAAAAGAAAGAGGTTACTAACTACACAAAAAAAGAGAAAGTCGTCAATGCTTTTTTTTCAAGAAACACATGTAACCGAGATATGACACAGCACAATGAAGAGAGGCTGTGCAGGCCATGTAGTGGAATCATAATAAAATTCAAAATGCAGGGGAGAAGCTATATTAGTCAACAAAAATCTACCAATCAATATGAAAGAAATAATAACAGATCCAGCAGGTAGATATGTAATGACCAAGTTGCAGATTTCTTCTGAATTTTGGAATTTACTAAACATCTATGCTTTTAACAAAGCATCTTCAGACAAATGGCAGATACATGCGGACATATCTTGCTCGGAGGGGAGTTCAACTTCAACCTCGACCCAGTAATAAACAAAACTGGAAGACAATTAAGAATAGGAATAAATTAAGTAAATTTACACTAACAGCAATGCAGGATATGAAACTAATCGATATATGAAGGAGGCAACACCAACATGAGGGACAATATTCACTCGACTCAAAAAGTAGATAGAAGACCTATTCAAGAATAGACATGTTTTTGTTATTGGCACAGATCCAAGGCAGAGTTAAAAATGGAATATAAATCAAGATTATTATCTGATCACTCTCACCTTTTATTAACAATTGAATAAGAGGATGTGCCAGCAAAGACATGTAGATGGAGACTAAATCCTACATTGTTAAAAAGAAAAGATTTCAAAAGATATATTCAACAGCAAACTAAAATATACTTCGAGATAAATATGGAATCAATAAAAGAATAATTCATTTCATGGGATTCCATGAAGGCTTTTATTAGAGTAAAATAATTAGGCACATGACTAAAATTAAAAAGGAATATAGTCAGGAAGTAGAACAGTTGGAAAAAGAGATAACAATCATTGAAAAGGAATTAGCAGAAAGAGAAGATACAGAGAAAAAGACAGAACTGGCAGAGAAAAACTTAAATTATGAAACATCACAACCCGTCCTCAATTTTTTTTTTACACACATTTACCAGCTTGTCCTATTCAAGCCACAGGTACTGCTGCTGAACTGTAAGAAAACTGCAGAACTGAATACAGTCTGTCAGAGAAAAGCCTATTTTACTCTCCCTGCTTGCAAAACCTCAGGACTCTCTTCGAAAAGCAACCTCCATGGATTATCATGGAGATAATCGGGAAGTTTGATGAACGTGGTGGGTCGGACAAGGGTGAAACACAAAGGTTTACGGAAAGTTTTGCTCTGAGCTGTCTCTGCTAACCATCCCGCCGTTTGTTATTTCAAAAGATTCATTTAAACTCCTGCATCTTCATCGTTAGTCACAAAGAAGAATGTTGGGTGTGTTTATGCGACGCTCATTTCTCTGGAGGTAATAATAATGACTGTTTATTGATGATCCAGGGCCAGGGTTCAGTTGGGATTGATGAAAGAGGTATATGTTGCCGCTCTCTGCTACTTTTTATCAGAGAGCTGTCTCTTTTAGACTTCCCATCATGGTCAAGATGAGAGTTCCACTCACTGCCTATCCATTTTCCTTGTTGCCTCCAATGTTGCAGACAATTATGTTTTACTACCAGATTGTGGCTGTGTTCTGGGTCCCGGGTAAGTGATTGCACCTGATTATGAAAGAGTTGATCTCTTCCACCTGTTACCTGGACAAAACATGGATTTTGGGCGTCGCTGTTCAAAACTTAATTAAACTTGTGTATGACCAAGGAAAGGATACTTTGGATAGACCATTGAGTGCACAACAAGTTAAGGAATCACTTAAATGTTTACAGAATAATAGTCTCCATGAGAGGATGGATTTCAAGTAATGTAGCTTAGCTCCAAACTATCCTCAAACTGCGATGCCACTTTGTGTTTCACCGTCAAGTGCATACGCTCTTCCAGAAACCTTTTCAACGGTGATAAACATGGCTATTCCTAAAAAAGTCAGTTATCAATTATAAGCCCATAAAGGTAGACCAATTTCATTGTTGAACGTTGATTATAAAATTATACTGAAGATATTAGCAAATAGAATATATCATTGTCTTTACGAGTTAATATATACATTCACTTTTTTTCTCAAAAAGAGACAAACTTCTGAAAATATAGTAAAATTATTAAGTATCGTTCGTGAAATAGAAAAAGAGGAGATTTAAGTGGAGCAATTGTATTAGATGCAAAAAAATGCTTTTGATATATTCGAATAAGATTTTTATTTCAAGTTTTAGGTAAATTTGTGTTGGATTTAATTTTGTACTTTGAATTAAAGCACTTTACATAAGTCCTAAAGCTAAAGTAAAAACTAATGGGGAAATATCTCAATCATTTAATTTGAATAGGTCAAGTAAGCAAGTTTGTCCTTTATCTACTGCTTTGTTTCCATTGACAATAGAACTTCTTGCACAATTTATTTGTATTGATGAATAGTTAAAAGGCTTCATGATAAATTAAACTGAGCATTAGGTTGTTTGCAAATCATGTGTTTGTATGTTTGGCTCAGACACAACTATCATGATCTAGACTTTAAAAGCAACTGATAGATTATGATATAAGTTTCTGATTATAAAATAAATTGGGATAAAATTGAAGATATGGAATTAGTACAAAGTGATTATTCACAACGTCAATTAGATATTCAATTTATGTGGTCTAGCAATGGTATTAAGTAATTACGAACTCGTACATATAATAACATGAAAAAATATATAAATTAATTTATTTTCCATTACATAGGAAAAACAATTGAGGAGTTGAATGAAGGATCCAAATTTTATTTGGCTGAATTGATTGTATAAAAATGAATATGTTTTCCAAGAAATCAATACTTGTATCAGACATGGCCAATTTCTATACCACAATTTTTTTTTTCAGGAAATCAAGAAAATTGAATTCACAGAAAAATATTCATCTTTATACAATTTACTCGACCTATTAAAGTTAAAGTTGAATCTTGCCATTTAATCAAATGCACATTAAATTTCTCATGAATGGTAGATAATTTAAATTATACAATTATTGAATTGTTCCATCAAACATTATCCCTAAGTACTGAATTTGATCAGTCCATCGAAATTTACTAATTTGTCTATCTTGATCGTAATTTCCATTAGAACTTGGTAGTATTTCAATTTTATCCCAATTCACTTTTTATCCAGATTATTTATCATATCATTCGAAACAATTTTGCAAATAAATTTAAGTTTGATCAGGATTAATTTAATATATCAAAATATCATCAGCAAATAAATTAATCTTGTATTCATCCTGTCCAATCCTTATACCTGTCACATTCTCCTTCTGCCAGATAGCCTGAGATAACGGTTGAATTATCAATGCCAATATAATGCTTGTGAGAAAGGACAACACTGACGAGGTGAACGTGCTAATATAAAAAAAGGAAGAAGATTCAACATTTGATGCCACCCTTGGTACAGGAGTATTATATAATGCCTTCACCCAACCAATTAATAAGTGTCCAAATGTATATTTCTACAAAATTTTAAATATAAAGTTCCATTCGGCCCTATCAAAAACTCTTTCAGCATCTAATGATACTACCATTGTTAGGTTGGGTTGCTGACGTGAAGTATTGATCAATGAAACCACTCGAAGTATATTATCTGAAGCGTACTTATCTTTAATAAAACCAGGCTGGTCCGAATACAATAATTTGGTAAATACTTTCCTAAACTATTTGCTAATAATTTCGCCATTATTTTATAATCCACATTTAACAAATGTTATTCAATAAATATTAAATAATAAATAAATTTACTTTATTAAATAAATTGGGAGATAAGAAGAAACCTTCAAAGGCTCTCAGTCTTTTTTTTTGGTATAATATTTATTATTGTATTCAAACATGGGTCTGGGAAAGCTTTTTCCTGAGTGACCTGATTAAGAACATACATGAATCAGATCAGCATAAAAAACCTATCATATTCTGGTAACTTCCCATTAGGCATTTGTTGAATAACATCCTTCATTTCTAAATCCGTAAAATGAGAATCCATCTTTCTCACATACTCCTCCTTCAATATTGGTAAGTTTAACTCTGGGAAATATGCTTCAAAAGAACCATCATCTCGCACTCGCTCACAAGTATATAATGTCAAATAAAATGACAATAATTGGTCATTAATTTCCTGAGGTTTGAAAGTAACTGAACTGTCCTTCCTCACAGCATTAATAATCCTTGAAGCTTGTTCAGTTTTCAATTGCCATGCCAAGACTTTATGTGCTCTCAAACATAACTCATAATAACATTGATAGATCTTTGAATCAAACGTTCAAATGGGTCATTTTTCAATATATTATATTTTGGCTTCAATGTTGTCAAAGAAACCTTATGATCTTCTGTAGAATTCCTATGAAATTCCTTTTCCAACACTGCTATTTGTTTATCCAACAACCGAGGCTCTCCCAGAATGTCTCCTTTTCCTTTGTTGCATAACTAATTATTTAACCACGTAGAAATACATTAAAGCATCCCGTACAATAAAATTACTTCTGATTGTATTCTTATTCAAGTCTAAATCCATAATAAATTTTACAAAATACAGTTATCTATCAAGAATATTCTATTAAACCTCCAACGAAAAAGTGATTGATTGATTTCCGGCCCCACACAAGAAATAAAAATCAACCCCAGAAAATGAATCATGACGTGAAGAATAAAATGAAAAATCTTTCTCAGTAGGATTTAATCTTCTCCAGACCTCTATCAAATTTAGATCTTTCATCAAGAAAACCAACTGAACTGCTGCTTTCAATGTTTTCACAACTTTCCGAATTTTATCCACTAATGGGTATAAAACACAATTGAAGTCTCCCCCAATTAAAATATTCCCCTTAGCTTGACCTACATTTAAGAAAGCTTCAGAAACAAACTGTCCATCATCAACAGTAGATGCACAAACATTCAATAAAGATGATGGCTCTGCAAACCATTTTGTTTCAATTAATTCCTTGTTCTATTCCGAAATACTTTTTTCAAGATTTAAATAATGTAGTTTGAACATTTCTATGGAAAGGAACATTAGCAATTGCGGTGATGCATAAATTGTCCTGGAAATATACTTTGTCCTGGAAATATACTTTGTCCTGGAAATATACTGCGCTACTCTCGGTAACATCTTAGCATAAGGACCTTGTCTTTTTATTATAAAATAGCCTTTCCACGTTGCTGTGCACGGACACTTCCCCAGAACCTCGAGCGGACCATCGACCTAATATTCCTAGCTTGAGCAGCGCCTTTAATTCTCACTACTTTATGAGAAAGGGCAGGACATTGTTCATACTCATGCTTATTCGTTTCCTATTGTTGGACCGCATTCGGTAAAGACACAACTTATCATCGTTTCTTCTCAGAAGCACAAATCTTTATTCTCCCCTCATATTTCTCTTTACTGCAGCGAGATGCCTGTCCCCTAGGGGCTCTGCTCCCGCTAAGAATTGCTTGCATCGCATTGCGCTTGAAGGAAGGCTGCATCTCTCTTGGAATCTAGCCTGATATTGTCCCTCTTTCACAATTCCCTCTTGCACATAGAAAGTTCCTTGTGCGCTACTCGCGGCTTTCATTTTGAATAAGACACGCGTTCATTTTCCCATCAAATATGCATGAAATAATGCGAGTGGAAAGGCCAATAATTCCCCTTCTTCTGTTAATATTCCTGGACGCGGTGAGTTTCTTACGTCAGGTCCCTCTCACTTTGAACTAATATTGTCCAGTTAACAACTTTCCCCATCATGGGTTTTCCACATGATGACCTGTTCTTCCAAATGAGCACAGAATTCCTCTAGTTTCCCATATTTCTTTTCAATTGTTTACAGGTGGGAGCTGACATTTTGACCACATGTAGCAGGTCCAACTTTGACAGAGAAAGTACTGATCCATGGAAACGTTCACTTAAACATCAATATTGGTTTAGCTGCTTGAGACCGTTAACTAATTGAATGATATTATTGAACAATACGCCCTAAATTGATTCTATCTGTGTGCAAGTAGTAAAAAGAATTCACGTTGTCAAACCGCATTCAATACTTACATGAATAGGCACAGATCTTATTTATTTATTTATTTATTTACGTACTGATCGCTGCCTTACACAGTTCAAGCGTTTGAGAGGTAGTGAAAGTGTTCGCCAGAACATTCACTGGATTAGAAAGTATTCAATTCTAAAGAGACTGTTATATGGAGCACCAGAGGCGAAGGTGCGGGTAGATAAATGTTCACATCACTCATGAAAAGCCTGGATAGAGTGGATGATCAGGATGTTCTAATACCAGGGTCACCGCCAAGAAACCATTGTTATAAAGTGGGAGGGGATATTTTAACCACATGTAGCAGGTCCAACTTTGACAGAGAAAATACTGAAGGATACTTTAATGCATTATTTTATGTTCGACACCAATGTTCTATAATCTCTGTGAGACGACCGTGTGTTTGTAGCATTCTAGGGATTGGCCACTCATGATGTTTGATTTTAATTTCCACACTTTCTTCCGAGTAAAATCAAATATTCGAAAACAATCCATGATCTGACACCAGTGCCATGTATCGATCTGCAGTCCGGGGAAGCAAGTATGTATCTGGCACCTCCCTCTCCATTGTATACTTACTTTGCCTTCACAGCTATACCGGTTCTAACCCATGATTCCTTTGGCATCAGTTCATCGGAACAAGTGCGTGAGTGTCAATTTGCCAAATATTTCAATATATTCCACGCTCACCCCCCCCCCCGTATCTTTACTAACTTCATGTGTTTCGTTCCGTTGTTGGTAATTTTAAATTGTTTCCCCTTACGAGTCCAGATGACTGTAAAACCCAGCAGCAATAGAAATGCACCAAGATAAACAAAAGTTGTTTTAATTTTCTTTAAACATAAAATCAGGATCAAACTTTATCTAACCCCCTCTAATTCTATGCACACGTGTACGTAATGCGAACGTTCTTTGCTTTAATAGTCCAGTTATTCACTTATCATTTATCGAAGGTCACCGTTATCAGGAAATTCAGACACAGTGCACATAATTTAACATTTATGTATTTTCACCGGGTTCTGGTGTTTAAAGGTAAATCATTACAGCTCAGGAAGTTTCTACTTGGTTTTACAGAGAGGGTTTCGTTGTTCCATAGACTCACGCACAAACTGATGTCTTCATAAGCCAATTCAGTGCCTTGCCAAAGAAACTTTCCCCATCATGGGTTTTCCACATGATGAACTGTTCTTCCAGATGACCATAGAATTCCTCTTGTTTCCGATATTTCAAGCGAAAACCTTTAGCCAGCCATTTCATCTTGTAAGTATAAAGTGCTATACTCAGATCTCACAACCCGTCTGCAAAACGGGAGTTCGACAAACTGCCATACTGGCACCGGAATCATTTTCTGCCTGGGCATCTGTTGCTTTAAAGACATCAGTCTATTTACTCCACAACACCTACTGGTGAAGTCTCTATAAGCATTTTCCAAAGTTTCAGTCAAGTCACTGTAAAGCTGAAATTTCTACTTATGCATTGTTCTTTCATTTTAAATCAGATGTCTTTTGTGAAGTGATCTATAATAAATCTCCACATTCTATCACTTTACAAAAACACATTTATATATAATATATAACAGAATAATTTACATCGACGTGGGCGAATCAGCAAAACTTTTCTGGGGTAGACTTACATTCTTTGTGCTTTTTAAAATCAATGGATGGTATTACCTCAAGTAGAAAATTGCATTTTTTACTCACCGAGTATTGACCTCACCCATTGAGTTTAACTACTCCTTCTAATGTCCTAGTGAAGTCATGTATTGAATTAAAATCTAAATATCCGATTCCGTGTGTGTAAACTGATTCACTCCGCATGCTTTATCAAACAGCACTATGTAACGTTAGGCATGGAAATAGGCCTCTCCATCATTTTCAACTTTGCTGAACGTTTATTTTGCTTAGATCCACTCAAGTGTATCCAGTGCAGATCCCTGCATAACCCTCACAGCCATGGAGCTGTCCAAGTATTTCTAATATATTACTATTGAGGACGCGTTTATTACTTCAGCTGCCAGCTCGTTAAACCTCTTGTTGTGTGAAGAAGGTAATTCTTCTAGATATATCTTAGATTCACCCCTAACTCATGTTCTCTGTTTTGTTTATCTCGGCTGGAAGGAAAAAAGATGATTTGTAATTAATTTATCAAAGCTACCCTCATTCGGCTATGGTCCAGGAAAAAGAGACCAAAGCTGTTAAACCTTTCCCTCGATTTCAATTCCTAAATCTTAAATCTCTGCACTCTTTCAAACTTATTGAATTCTTTCCTTTTCTTAGGTGACTGCATGCTTTACGTCACCCCTGAACTTTGCCATTCAGATAGTCATAATTTTATTTTATGAAGGTTAATGCACTAAAAGATCCCTTGCTGTTCCCCAAGTTCCGTTGCGTCGATATCAGGGAATTATATATCTGTATTCCTAGATCTCCCTGTTCTATCACAATCTTCAGGGCCATGCATTTTATCGTGTGCATCTTTATTTGGTGTGTCCATTCAAAATGCAACAATTCAAACTTGTCTGTACTAAATTACTTCTGTCATTTTCATCAAATTATTTCACCTTGTGCAAACAAATCCCTGTCGATGTCTAACCCAGCTGAACAGACAGAACGAGTTAGTTAATAAATAATGTGGAAATAATATCATTAATGCGATCTGCAAAGTTAGCAAGTTGCAGATAGTGGAGTGTAAATCAAGGTTCAAAAATTGTCAAAGGAATTGTAGTGTCGGGGAAGTTTGACATTTTAGTGCAGTTCTGCAACATTGGAGATCGGATGTGAATGCTGTGGGAAATGTTGGGTCAATTGTTAATTTTCCCACTGTTAAGTTTTCTTCAGTAGAGTCAATGCCGATGCTCAAACCATCACAGTTAGAAATCTCGGAACGTGAAGTAAAGGACTTAATTGATATATACTGAGCATGCATTTGTGATATTTCTTATTTAACAGCTAACATGATGTTTATTGTGATCCTTTCGCGGGGGAATTGCGGTCTGTCCAGTTGTGTCACTCGCTACCTCGTGGCCATGGCAACGGCGGATCTGTTGGTCCTCGTCGTTGACGTGATGCTGTCACATGTGAACGAATAATATTTTCCAACGACGTTCCTGTTCCTAACTCGTGTGTGCGCTTTCAAGGTTACACTGCTGCACGCCGCCACGGATATTTCCGTGTGGTTTACTCTCACGTTACATTTGACGAATATGTGATGATATGTTGCCACAAACTGAGGACGAGGTTTTGTACGGTAAAAACAGCCCGCAATGTGATAGCAATAGTGTTCCCGCTGATCGTCTGTAAAATCATTCCTTGGTTCTTTCCCTTTGAACCCATGTTTACTGTGAGTAACATAGATTAGGTCTGTATATCCGTAAGTCAGGCATGGACCCATCCTGGATGGATATCATTCATATGGAATCATGGAGTGTTGACTCCTTTGCTCCTAATGTTACTGATATCACTGCTTAATGCTGTAATGGAGGATGAAGACCATGCATTTGCCTCTGCAAGGTTGAGCATCAGTAACCTACTTTGTGAATAATCTAAGATAAAGATGAAGACCAACATCTTCACAGAGAAATAGAAGGTAAAACGAATGGAAAAGAGAAATAAATGTTAAATCTGATGAAGAGAATATAGATAAAGTCTTTTTTGAAATATATCATTAGAGATTAATGTAATTAAAAAGAAAATGAAAAGAACAGAAGGTAAAATGCAAAGGTTAGACCAGGTCATGACAGAAATAGAGAAAAGAATAGAGAACATGGAAGAACAGAAGACTACTGGAGAAATGGAAGTGAACGACAAGAGAAAAATTGGAAGAAAGTGAAAAAAATTAAAGAGACACAAGAGTTTATATCTTTGAAAATTGATATGTTTGAAAATTATAGTCGGCAAAACAACTTAAAAATAGTGGGCCTGATGAAACGTGAAGAAGGCACAGACATGAAGGACTTTATAAATGGATGGATCCCAAAGGTCCTGGGAATGACAGAAATGCAAGACAAAATGGAAATATAAAGGGAACACAGAGCATTAGCTCCGAAACCACAGACACATCAAAAACTAAGATCCATCTTATTAACATTTTTGAGATATGCAAGAGAAAATATACTGTAACAGGTAAGGAGTAAAATTAGAGAAGATAATTAACCATTGGAATACAATGGTTAAAAATATTTTTTCACCCAGACATAAATTTTGAACTCTTCAAGTGGAGGAAGGAATTTAATACAGAGAAATCAACTTTATGGAAAAATGATAACAATTCATGTGACGATATCCAGCTGTGCTTAAAATATTTATAGCCGTGGAGCAAAACAGACTGTTCTTGGATACAGAGAAAGCGAATGATTTCGCAGTACGTTTGCAGGACAGGAGAAGAGATGAAGAGAAGTAACAAGAATGAAGAATGTTGATAAAGTATAAATAAAGATGTAAAAGCAATGTATATGTAAAGATCTAAAGAGGGAAAAGAGAAGGGAAGGAAGGGAGTAAGAAGGGAAAGAAGAGAGACAGAGATTTGATATATGTTGTAATCATGTTTTCTGGTGAGGTCTGGCTGGAGGGGGAATAACTGTCACTGCAAAATCAGTTGACTCTGCGAACATGATCGCAATCCAAATGAATAGGAGAGTTGTGGTTGCCCGGCAAAGGGTATGAGGCAACTCAGAAAGGGGGTAACTTTTTGGGTTAAGGTATTAGTGATTGTGGGAACTGTGGGGGTACTTTAAGTCTTAATTGTGTTGTCATACATTAAGTGTAATAAGAGAAAACTAAGATGAAAATGGGGAAAAGTGGGATGGAGGTGGCAAAGAGTTAGAAAACAGATGTATGCAAGGTTTGAGTTGGCCATGTTAAACCAGATGAATATAAACATTAATGGAACACATAACCAAATTAAATGGAAGAGTCAACAAAATTTATTGAAGAAGCAAAAAATAGATATAGCATTTGTGCAGCAAACGCATTTAACTGAAGTGGAACATAACAAACTAAGGAGAGAGTGGGTAGGGCACATAATGGCAGCATCTTATAATTCAAAAGCTAGAGGTGTAGCCATACTAGTCAACAAAAATGCACCAATCAAAATAGAGGAGGAAATAGTAGGTCCAGCATGGAAGTATCCAATGATAAAGTTTCAGATATACTCATAATATTGGAAATTGCTCAATATATATGCACTTAACGAGGAGGATCATAAGTTTATGTTGGAATATTTTTGAAGTTTGCACTCACACAAGGGAATATATTGATAGGAGGGGATTTTAATCTTAATTTGGACCCAAAGTGAGATACATCTGGACAAAAACAAGAAAGACAAATTAAGTAGCTATATGTATGGTTAGATCAATGCAGGAAATGAAACTTATGGATATGTGGAAGAGGCAACACCTAGGAGAGAAGGAATGGTCAGATTATTTGAATAGGCACAAAATTTAATCAAGCATTGATATGTTTTTGTTTCTCAGCCCATATTCAACGGAGAGTTAGAAAATCTGTGTATAAAGCCCTATTATTAGCATTATAACTTGAGGAAATCCCACCAAGAACATATATGAAGTTACACCCCATGCTACTTAAAAGACAGGAATTCGGATAATTTATTGAACACCAAATTACAACAAATTAAAATAAATTTTGAAATAACCGCAGGATCAGTGAAAGACAAATTTATATTATGGGATGCAATGAAAGCCTTTATTAGAGGGCAGATGATATGTTATGTAACTCAGATGAAAATGGAATACAACAGGAAAGAGGAATTGGAAAGGGAGATAATAAGTAGGGAAAAGGAATTAGTAAAAAGGAGTGATATAATGAAAATGAGAGAATTACAATTAAATTAAAATAAAATACAAAACATTACAAACGTACAAGGTAGAGAAGAACATCATGAAAACAAAGCAAAAGTATTGTGAATTGGGTGAAAGACACATGTAACATTAGCCCGGCAACTTAAAACAGAAGAAGCTAAAAGCACGATACTGGCTTTAATGAAAAGGGACAAACAAAGTTCATATAATCTAACAGAGATTAATGAAAACTTTAAGGAATTTTATGAACAATTGTAGCAAATTCCAAACGAGGGGAAAAATCATAAAATAGATGAATTTGGAGCTACAATTGAAATGCCAAAATTGCAAGAAAAGGAACGAAACAAACTAATAAAACGATTTGAAATAGGGGAAGTAACGGATATATTTTTAACAAAAGCTGCTAAACAATAAAACACAAGGTGAAAATGGATTTCCAATTCAGTAAAACATTGAAGAGTTATTAATTACTCCTCTCCTGGAAGTAATGAACCAGATAGAAGAAGCACAATACTTGCCAGATTCATGTAAGAGAGCAATAATTACAGTAATACCACAGATGGGGAGCGATCCATTAACACCATCATCTTATATCTGTAGTTATCTCAAACAATAAGATAATAGCGAAAACATTAGCAAACAGATTGGCTGATTGTGTACCTAAAATAGTGAAACAAGATCAAACTGTTATTAAACTGCAAGAAAAGGAGAATGAGGAAACAAATGGTAAAACTAAACAAAAATGGGAACAAGATTTAAATGTAAAGATAAAAAAGGAAACATGGGAGAAATTATGTTCTGGAACGATGTGAAATACAATAAATACAAGGCTACGTATGATACAATATAATTGGTTACACAGACTATACATTACACCGCAAAAGTTAAATAAATGGGACCCAACAGTATCTGATAGATGGTTTCGATGTAAAAAAGAAATGGGAACAACAATTCATGCAATCTGGACATGTGAGAGAGTAGAAAAATTTTGGGATGATCTCAATCAGATATTAAATAAAATAACAGAAAACAATATATCAAAGAATCCAGAGATCTTTCTCCTAAGTAACATAAAAAACAAAGAATTTGGAATTGATTTGGAGGATGCACAAAAAAGATTTGTTAAGATAGACCTAGCCGTAGCAAAGAAATGTATTATGTCAACCTGGAAATTGGAAGATAATTTGAAAATACAACAATGGTATATAGAAATGAATAAATGTATTCCATTACAAAAAAATAACATACAGTTTAAGAAATAATATGGAAATATTCGAACAAGTATGAGAGCCTTACATTAAATACTATAGCGAAAACCTAACGGGGACAAACATTACCTAAGTTGATGGAAGGAGAAGGAAAGAAAAGAATGGACTCAGTAGAATTTCTGGTGTATTTTTGTTGAATGACAACATTGTCTGACTGAATTAATGCAACCTAGATTGTATACCTAAAATGGATGGGGGGGGGTGGGGGGGTGGCTTGGGAGGATGGAGGGGGGGAGGAGAAAAAGTCACTGTAAATGTGTGAAAAAGAAAAAGTGTATATCATGGCTAATGTGATTTATGGTGTGAAAAAAAGAAAAGATGAACAGTGGGCAATTTCTGTAAATGTATTAATCAAATCCATCCATCCATCCAAGGAAATTAGAAACCAAGAGTTGCTGTTGCTCTAGACGCAGAAAAAGCGTTTGACAGAAGTTTAATCTACCATAAAAATATATAAATTGGATTAATGTATTATATAATGGTCCTTTGGTGAAAGTAACAGTAAATGGTTATGTATAGAGTAACTTTAAATTAAGTAGGTCATCTAGACAGGGACGTCCACTATTCCCCTCATTAAAATAAAGGAGAAGGAGTATAAAATCATCTTATTTGCAGATGACATCATCGTATTCCTATCAGAACCAGAGGCATCAGTAAAAGTATTTCATAAGAAATTGAAGGAATATGGAGAAATATCTGTCTACATGATCAACACAAATAAAAGTGAAGAGATGCCAATGAGTAACGCAGACTAAACAGAATTAAATAAAAATGAATCACCATTTAAGTGCAAGCACAAGCAATAACGTACCTCGGATTCAGGTTAGATAATAACTTAAGCCATTTGTACAAACTAAATTATCAGCCACTAATAAGGAAATTGCAGGAAGACTTAGAACATTGGAAGGAATTACCGCTGACGTTAATCGGGAGGGTAAACTGCATTAAAATGAATGAGTTGCAAAGGATACAATATTTATTTCAAAATTTACCAATTCCCTTAACAATAAAATTCTTTAAGGAACTAAAGAGAATAATTGGAAAATTCCTGAGTAAAGGGTGGATTCCAAGTGTACCGTTAGATAAGTTAGCAGAGAGTATAATCAGGCTGTTTTAAAGTTACCACATTTTAGAAATTATTATAGAACCGCACAAATAAGGCATTTATCAGTTTTTATCAGAAAAGGGGAAAACCAGACTGGACTAAGATAGAACGAGAATAAATGGGGGAAAAGGTACCGGAATGTATAGTTTATGTGGGATGAAAGCTGGTGCAATATAAAAACTCAGCAGTACTGCATCATTTACTTAATACATGCAAGAATATACACTTAGAAAGAAAAAAATGATAATTTCAGAATTACTATTGATGCAAAATCCACGAATCAAAAGAATAGAAAACATTTTTTTGTGAAGTAATTTATTAACATTTGAACAATCGAAGTACGAATATGGAATAATTCGTGGTACAATATTTGCATATCATCAATTGAAAGCCTATTTAAAAGGATTAATTGAGAAACAGCTTGAGATTACCTGAAGGAAGCAGCTTTGAATACGTTATTACAGCCAAAATGATAATCAAAGGATTTGTAACCATTATGTACACTAAGATGCAAGATAAGTAAAATGATATAAACTATGAACCTCAGCAGAAGTGGGGAAAGGATCTAAACATAAATATAAAATATGAAGTATGGCAAAAGTTATGTTCTTGAACGATTAAGAATATAATAAACAGAAGTGTATGCATGATACAGGATAACTGGTTATACAGGGTATATAGTACTCGACTAAACTTAAAAAAATGGGATTCAACAATATCTAATAGGTGTTCTCGCTATAAGAAAATTAGAACAAAATTATATGCAAGTTGGGCATGTTTGAAAATAATTACGTTTAGGAGAAGAATTAAAACAGAGATTAATTAAAATTACAAACAAAAATGCAAAGAAACAGAGATTATTTTTTAAGTAACAGAAGAAGTAGAGAGGTAGGTCTCAAATTCGATAAAGTTCAAAATAGATCATTTTGATGGATTTAGCGATAGAAAAATAATGTATAATGTAATCTTGGAAATTGGAAGGGAGCATGAGTATACAGCAATGGTACATGGAACTGAATAAATGTATTCCATTGGAAAAAACAACATATAATTTTTAAAATAAAGTCACAATGTTTGAACAAATTTGGGAACCATACATGGAACATATCAGAGTGAGCTTGCTTACGAATCCATCCCCTAAAATGAGAATGAAAATGATAAGAAGACTAAAAGACTAGATTCAGTGCGTAATAAATAGATGATGCATTTTTCTTTTTATTTTCCATTGAGTGAAAATATTGTTTTATGGTTTTATGGTATTGTATATGTTGAATATTTATGGGTTTTGGAAGGGGTGAGTAAAGGGGAAGGAGGAAAATGGGGGGATAAAGGGGAGAAAGAACAGTGTGTATATTGAATGAGATACGTTCGTTCATATTTTGGTTGGTATGATTCACAATGTAAAAGATTAAAAAAATAAAAAAAGAATTATACATTACCCCTCCAAAATGGAATACATGGAAATTAGAAATACCCCAGCAATGCTTTCGATGTGGTGAAGATATTGGAATTTTCTAAATTGCATTTGGTCTTGTTCATACGTTAAATATTTTTAGCATGATTTTGCTAAGATTAGAAAAGTTATTTTTCCGTTGAATCCTGAGTTATTTTATTGGAGAAATTTGAAAATATAGCTCCTAAATTATATTTATCAGATTACGCTGATGCACGCCGCAGATATTTCCGTGTGTTTGACTCTCGCGTTATGTTTGACCGATATGTAATGATTTGTTGGCACAAACTGAGGATGAAGGTTTGCTCCGAAATAACCGCCCACAATGTGATAACAATAGTGTGTCCGCTGTTCGTCTGTAAAAACATTCCTTGGTTCTTTCTATTGGAACCCATTTTTACTGTGGGTAACACAGATTGGTTCTGTATATCCGTACGTCAGGCTTGGACCCATCCTGGATGGATATTATTCACGTGGATTCATCGAGTGTTGACTCCTCTGTTCCCAATGTTAATGATATCACTTCTTAATGCTCTGACGGTCGCGCGTATTGGTGCAGCCACCAGAGCGCGGAAGGTTTTGATAGGCAGCAACAATTGTGCAGATGAGAATGATTCCGAGGTTAAAAGCCGAAGCAAGTCCATCATCTTACACTTTGCAGTATCAGGAACTTCATATTGCTTTGGAGGACGTATTTAATATTTTTCCTGTGGATGAAAATCACACAACGGTTTGTCATGAACAGTGTGAAGGTCCCAATATTTATCGTGGACCAAACCAGTTACATGCTCTTGCTTCTGAGTTGCTGCACAAACACTTGCATTTATGCAGCGACTCAGTGTAATTTCAGGGAGGAGCTGATCAACGTGATGAAATATCTGTTAAAATACTATTGAAATGTTTAATAGGAGGAAAATAAGTTAGGATTTTGGATATCGGATTCCACCTGCATTAAATACCCGAGAGTTTCCCTTCTGCCGACACCAACCTATTATCCCATGGAAAGATGGAAGAAAATAAGCGCAACGCAGTGCGTATTTGCCGGTAAACTTCAGTTCGAACAGAGCAAAGTCAAATCTATTATTTCAGTGTGTGATTCCCTGAATATTCTTATAACGTTGGAAAATAATTTCTTATTGATCAGGTGGTGATCTCGCAACCGTTTGGTTTATATTCCGAATGATGGAGTTTGAGCGAAGCAGCGGCATGGGGTTTCCTTTTAATATATCCCTGCTTTTCCGAGGGTGCAGTAATTGTGGATGGAATTGATGGAAAGGAAGATCTGAGATAGGGTAAACATTCATTTCACGAACTTCTGCATTTTCTTTCGGTCTTGAGTGGAGATTTCCTGAAGTAGGTAGCATGACCTCCAATAGGATACTTTTTATGATGCCCCTGTAAATATGCTTCAAGACAACAGTTTGTTACGAGCCCTGAGGACTCCAAAACCCAGCAGCAACAGATATTCACCAAAACAAATGGTTACTATAAAAAAGTTGTTTTTAATTATCTTTAAACAACAAAATAGGATAAAACTTTAATTTATCTCCCTCACTTAACCCCCTGCCAATTGTAAGCGCACGTGTATGTATGTGTGCTTAAGTTTAGAATAGTACTTTAATTCACAGTCCAATCTCACTTTTCTATCCCTGCAAGTTCACTGGTTGCTGGCAATTCTTATACTGTGCACAGAATCTCGCACTGATGTATTTCACCAGACTTTTGTGGTTGAATGTTTAATGGTTACCTCTCAGGAAGGTTCATGTCGGTTTTCAGAGAGAGATTTGCTGTTAGCTGGACGCAAACTGATCCCTTCTAATAAACCACGTGCGTGTCTTGGTGAACAGATTTGCCCCATCAGCGTTTCCCTTATTTCTTTAAGTTGATCAAAGAGTTCCTTTTTGTTTCTCTTATTTCAAGTGAAACCTTAGGCAGCCAGTCCTGTCCTCTTGTGTGGGTCACGAGGGCTTTCACCAGGCTTTACTAAGCTCTCACGACCTGTTTTTGTTTTAAATTTCTTTCATTATGAATCATATCAATAACAACATCCACACATGATGATCATCAATATATACATCGTGACATTTCTTCTTCTTTGCCATTTTCATCCCCCTCCCCTTCCCCACGCCTCTTCAAAAATCAACAAATAATAAAACAAATAAAACAAATAAATAACAAAAAGCAAAAAAGATAAAAAGTAGGATCGTCCACTTTCATCTATATATAAATCTATTCTTCTCTTAATTATGTTCATTTAAGGCATGGAAGTTTGTGGTCGGCATTCTCCGACATATTTAATTTTCTTTCTTTGGCTTGGCTTCGTGGACGAAGATTTATGGAGGGGTAGGTCCATGCCTGCTGCAGGCTCATTGGTGACTGACAAGTCCAATGCGGGACAGGCAGGCACGGTTGCAGTGGTTGCAAGGGAAAATTAGTTGGTTGGGGTTGGGTGTTGGGTTTTTCCTCCTTTGTCTTTTGTCAGTGAGGTGGCCTCTGCAGTGTTCTTCAAAGGAGGTTGCTGCCCGCTGAACTACGAGGCGTGAAGATGCAGGGTTGCAGGCGATATCAGCCCACTGGTGGTGGTCAATGTGGCAGGCTCCAAGAGATTTCTTTAGGCAGTCCTTAGTACCTCTTCATTGGTGCACCTCTGTCTCGGTGGCCAGTGGAGAGCTCGCCATATAACATGATCTTGGGAAGGCAATGGTCCTCAAGTCTTGAGACGTGACCCACCCAGTGCAGTTGGATATTCAGCAGCATGGATTCAATGCTTGCGGACTCTGCCTTCTCGAGTACTTCAATGTTGGTGATGAAGTCATTCCAATGAATGTTGAGGATGGAGTGGAGACTGCGCTGATGGAAGCCTTCTAGGAGCCGTAGGTGATGCCGGTAGAGGACCCATGACTCGGAGCCGAACAGGAGCATGGGTATGACAACGGCTATGTACATGCTGATCTTTGTGTGTTTCTTCAGGTGGTTGTTTTTCCAGACTCTTTTGTGTAGTCTTCCAAAGGCGCTATTGCCTTGGCGAGTCTGTTTATCTTGTTGTCGATCCTTGCATCAGATGAAATGGTGCAGCTGAGGTAGGTAAACTGGTTGACCGTTTTGAGTTCAGTGTGCCCGATGTAGATGTGGGGGTGGGCGGGGGGGTGGGGGGGGGCGGGCTGGTAGTCATGGTGGGGAGCTGGCTGATGGAAGACCTCAGTTTTCTTCAGGCCAACTTCCAGGCCAAACATTTTGGCAGTTTCCGCAAAACAGTATGTCATGTGCTGGAGAGCTGGCTCTGAATGGGCAACTAAAGCGGCATCATCTTCAAAGAGTAATTCACTTCAAGTTGCTCTTGTGTCTTGGTGTGAGCTTGGAGATGCCTCAGATTGAAATGACTGCCATCTGTGTGGTACCGGATGTAAACAGCATCTTCATTGTTGAGGTCTTTCATGGCTTGTTTCAGCATCATGCTGAAGAAGATAGTAAAGAGGGTTGGTGCGACGATGCAGCCTTGCTTCACGCCATTGTCAATGGAGAAGGGTTCGGCAATCTCATTGCTGTATTTGACCCGACGTTGTTGGTTCACGTGCAGTTGCATAACCATGTTGAGGAACTTAGGGAGGCATCTGAGGCACTCTAGTATTTGCCAAAGCCCTTTCCTACTCACGGTGTTGAAGACATTGGTGAGGTCAACAAAGGTGATGTAGAGTCCTTTGTTTTGTTCTCTGAACTTTTCTTGGAGCTGTCTGAGGCAAAGACCATGACAGTAATTCCTATGTTAGCTTGAAAGCCACACTGTGATTCTGGGAGGACATTTTTGGTGACACTAGGAGTAGTCTATTAAGGAGAATCAAAACGAAGATTTTGCGGGGCCGTGGCAAGATGGCGTAAGGAACAGAGTGCCTTCCATTTCTCTCCTGACTCTTTGTTATTGTTTTGTCTATAAGTTTAGAAATAGTTAGAGGTGTTGAATTTGTTTCTAATGGTACAATTGCTGAAAAGAAGTAAAAACAAATGGCAACAGATCATTAAGAAACTGCATTTCCCGAGGTTATCTCAGCCTACCTGTTTATAAGAAGCCAGGACTCAGCGTGGAACGGATCCAGGAAGAGAGGTACAAGATTCGGCAAAGGAGCTCTTCTCTTTATCGGCAGGGCTCTTTAAAGATGGCGCCCGGCAGCCCTTGGAACAAAGGACTGGCCAGGCGCATGCGCGTGAATCAACGCCCACTGTGAGCGCTGTCAGTGAATCTTTGACAGCTAGAACAGCTGGGACGCTGCCAGCTGAAGACCCGACTCTGAAAAGACGCTTACCCATTGATGTAGCGGTGGCGCTGCGAAATGCACCTCCAGTAATGAAGACTTCAACAGACATCGATGTAATGAAGGCATTTGATATAATATGGGTTAAGGATAACCCTGGCCATCAGCCTCCAGATACTGCTGAAGAGGTTGTGGCAGGTGTTTCCAAACGCAGTCATACTATAAGAAAAACAGTTAAACTAAAGGAAATAGAAGACCCTTTGGCTATACAGAAACAGCAAGATCCTACTGTGCCTGAATCTATTACAGTAGATATGCTTATTAAGAATCTTGAATCTAAGTTATCCTCCACAATAAAAGAAATAGGTAAGGCTTTAGTTCAGGTTAATACAAAGCTTAATACTTTGGTGGACATTAATACTCAACAGATGATTGATTATGGAGCTTTTAAGCTTGAAACGAGTGAAAGACTTGATGGTTGTGACCAAGGCATAGTCGAGGTACGAGACCAAATACAAGATGTAAATAAAACAATTGAAATTTTACAAATTCCAAATAAAAATTTGGCGAAAAAGGTTGATTATTTGGAGAATCAATCTCGATGGAATAATATTAAAATTGTTGGTTTGCCAGAAGATATGGAAGGATCAGATCCAAGAAAATTCTTCACTGAATGGATTCCACAAGTGTTAGGACAAGATAAGTTTCCAGAAGGCTTAATATTGGAACGTGCCCATAGAGATTTGAGAAGAAAGCCTTTTCCAGGACAAAATCCAAGACCTGTTTTTTGGTTCGTTGTTTAAATTATTATGATTGAGAGACAATTTTGCATGTGGCTATAAGAAATGCACAACAAAGAAGATCTCCCTTGATGGTTCAGAACAATTGTGTTTTTTTTATCCAGATTTGAGTCAAGAAGTTATGTCTCAACGACGTGAATTTAATCCTGTGAAAGAAGTGTTGTGGAAAAAAGGATATAAAGCAACATTTAGATACCCTGCAGTATTGAAGATTTTTCAAGATGGCTATCAACCAAAATTTTTTGATAATCCTAAGGAAGCTATGAACTTTGCTCAATTATTGCCAATTACGCAATTTCAGGAAGGACGTAATCCACCACGGTCTCCAAGGAGAGTGGAGATGCAAGATGGGAACCGAATTCCAAGAGGAAATGGAAGCAATGGTGGTCGGAGTGACAAAGTTGATTAAAGTTTTTTTTCTGAGAAAATTTCAGATAATGATGATAGTTTAATGTGAAACGGAATTTGGGAGAGGGAGCTGGGTGGGCATCATTTTCCAGAAGTCATCAGCTACGTGTGAGTTATCTTACACCCAATATTTTGTGGGAGTTACCGCATTGAGCGGTTGAGACAGGAGGAGGTGGTTGCAACCTCCTACCTGTTCTTTTTTTTTTAATCAATTTTTGGATTAAGTAGTGAAGTTTTTTTTATTACTATCTTTAATTTTTTTTAGTTTTAGGAGGAGATAAGGGAAGGGGGTGTTTTTCTTTTTTTTCTCTTTTTTCACGTTTCTTTTTTTTCTCCTTCTCTTTTTCTTTGTGTTATTTTAAGTAATGTCTAAAGTTAAGTTTGCCTCTTTTAATGTTCAGGGTTTAAATAATCCGATTAAGCGTAAGAAAGTACTTGCTTACTTAAAAAAATTAAAAGTAGATGTGGCTTTTTTGCAGGAAACTCATTTAACTGAGAAGGAACATTTGAAACTTAAACGTGAATGGGTTGGACAAGTTTTCTATTCTTCATTTAATTCAAAGGCGAAAGGAGTGGCAATTCTGGTGCATAAGAATTTACCATTTCAGTTACAGAATGAAGAGAAAAATGGAGGAAGATTATTAAAACTGAATTGTACAAATCTTAATGAGGCTTGGACTCTGCTTGATGTTTATGCTCCAAATGTTGAAGATACAACTTTTATTGTAGATGTGTCTTTATTACTTGGACAAACAAATTCCAATGTGATGATTAGGGGAGATTTAAATGTGGTATTGGAGCCTTTATTGGACAAGTATCCAAGAGTAATTAAGAAATCTAATATGGCAGTACAAGTGACTAATATGATGAAAGATTTGAATTTAATTGATATTTGGCAAAAATTTAATCCTACAGAGAAAGATTTTTCTTTTTATTCTTCACGTCCTAATTCCTTTTCAAGAATTGATTATTTCTTAATTTCAACACATTTGCAGGATAAGGTTATATCTGTGGATTATAAGGCAAGGTTGGTGTCAGATCATTCATTATTATTATTAGAATATCAGAGTTCACAAGATGTTCAGAAAAGCCCAAGATGGAGATTTAACATTATGTTATTACAAAAACCAGAATTTATTAGTTATTTAAATAAAAACAAATTGAGGATTTTATTAGGAATAATGTTCATTCTGTTTCTAGTCATTTTGTTTTATGGGATGCAATGAAAGCTTTTTTACGAGGTCAAATTATTAGCTATGCATCTAAAGTAAAGAAAGAGAGAATTAGAGAGATTGAAGATTTAGAGAAAAAAATAACTGTTAGTGAAAAATAATTTCAAAAAAATGCACCTGAAGTGCAAAAGAACCATTTAACTAATTGAAAATTAAAGTATAATGAATTACAAACATATCAATTTGAATGTTTAATGAATCGAACTAAACATACGTTTTATGAATGGGGTGAGAAAGCTCATAAAGTTTTATCCTGGCAGTGAAAAAAAGAACAATTATCTAGGATTATACCAGCAATTAGAAAAAGATCGGGTATTACTTTTAGACAAAAAGAATTTAATGAGGAATTTTGTAATTTTTATAAAAAATTATATACATCTGAGTGTAAAGATGTAAGTGAAGATGCAATAGATTCTTTTTTGAAAAATATTAATTTGCCACAGTTGAATCAAGAAGATAGAAAAGAGTTGGATGAATCTTTTACAGAGAATGAAATTGAAATGGCTATAAGAGATATGCCAAATGGAAAGGCACCCGGTGAAGACGGGTTCTCTATAGAATTTTATAAAACATTTTATGTTGATGTATCTTCTATTTATAACAATGTAATACAGCAAATTTATAAAACTTTTCAATAACCTGAATCTTGTTCTAATGCAATAATTACGGTTATTACAAAAAAAGATAAAGTTCCTTTACAGGTTTCTTCATATCGACCAATATCGTTGTTAAATGTAGATTATAAAATTGTAGCTAAAGTTATGTCTAATAGATTGGCTCAATATTTACCTAAAATAATACATAAAGATCAAACAGGATTTATAAAAAAAAACCAGATATGCATCTGATAATATTTTTTGACTAATTACTTTCATAAATAAATTTAAATCTCAAATGAATTATACAACAGTGGTTTCATTCGATGCAGAAAAGGCTTTTGATAGAGTGGAATGGAAGTTTTTATTTCAAGTACTTGAGAAATTTTGTTTTGGTTCTTCGTTTATTGGATTGATAAAGCCTTTATATAATAGTCCGAAGGCTAGAGTTGCTACCAATGGACAAATTTCAGAATCTTTTGATTTAACAAGGTTTACTGGACAAGGATGTCCATTGTCACCTGCTTTATTTGCTATAGTTATTGAACCTTTGGCACAGTTAATACGTCAAAATGAAAATGTTAAGCGTATGAGAGTTTTGAATGAGGAATATAAGATTAATTTATTTGCAGATGATGTTTTATTATACCTGGTAGACCGTGATATTTCTTTACCAACAATTCTAGAATTTTTAGAAAATTATGGTCAGTTATCTGGTTATAAGGTAAATTGGGCTAAAAGTGAAATTTTGTCAATTTGTAAAGATGATTATACGATTTATAAAAATATCACGAAATTGAAGTGGACAAAACAAATTAAATATTTGGGAATTAATGTCAATACAGAATATCAAGATTTATATTTAATTAATTACCTTGCTTTAATTAAAAAAAGATTAAATGAGATTTGATTAGGTGGAAGGACTTACCTTTAGGTTTAATGGGGAGGATTAATACTATAAAAATGAATATTTTTCCTCGGATGCAATATTTATTTCAATCAATTCCTTATTTTTTTTTAAGTTTTTTTAAGGATTTATATAAAGGAGTTAGAGAATTTTTATGGAAGGGAAAATTTCCGAGGGTACCAATGAAAAAAATGATGTGGGACTTTCAATTTGGAGGTTTGAGATTACCTAATTTTCAATATTATTATGAGGCAGCTCAATTTAAATTTCTTAGTGCATTAATGAATATGGAGGACCCGCCCTGTTGGGCAAAGTTAGAACTGGCAGTTATTTTAGAAAAACCTCCTCATGAATTTTTGTTTCGATGGAATAAAAATTTGTTACGAACTTATGATGTACCAATATTGAAACATTTATTGAATCTATGGACGAGTAAACTTGATAAAATGGGGCTTAAAAATAAATTGTCTGGGTGATTGCCATTATATAATAATCAATATTCCTTTTACGGTCTCCAATATCACTTTGAAACAATGGGAAAGGAAAGGAATAAAAAACTTATCTGATTGATTTTTTGAAGGACAGTTTTGTTCTTTTGAGGAATTACAAAAGAAATTTGGTATTCGTGGAAATTCTGTATTTGTGTACTATCAGTTAAGATCATTTGTAAAACAGGTATGTGGTCGGCAAATGATTTTATTGCCCGAAACTAGTTTTGAGAAATATGTACTTTCAATACCAGAAAAGGGGTATATATCTGATTTGTATTGTATCTTACAAGAAAATGAAAGTAAGAAAGATTGGGATAAAAATAAGTTGAAATGGGGAAAAAGATTTAGGTTTTACAATAGCTGAAGAAGCTTGGATGGAAATTTGTCAAAATAGTATTCGGAAAATGATTAATGCTAGATTAGCGATGATTAATTATAATTTTATACATCAATTATATTTAACACCAGAAAAATTAAAAAAAATTGGTCTTAGTAAGTCAGACTGTTGTTTTCGTTGTGACCAGACAGCTAAAACTTTTTTACATACTGTCTGGTCCTGTGACCGATTGCAACAGTTTTGGAAAGGTATTCAATCTATATTTAATAGATTATATAATATTTGTGTTGTATTTGATCCTGATATATTTTTATTAGGGAATATGCAATCATTAATTGATTTAGGATTAAATGATTATCAGATTTCTTTTCTCAATTTAGCTTTAGCAGTGGCTAAGAAATGTATAGCATCTACTTGGAAAGTTAGAAATATACTAACTTTGGTTAGGTAGTATTGAGAGATGAAGTCTTGTTTAATTATGGAAAGGATATCTTTTTGAATTCAAGATAAGATGTCTTTTTATTAGTTGAAGTGGACTCAATTTGCTAAGTATATGCAATTAAATTTGATTTAAGTATGTTCTTAGATGTGATATTTTAGATCTGATAAATCCTTTTTTAAATTATTTTTATTTGTCATATTTTTCTTTTTCTTTGTTTGTGTTTTTTAATACATAATATTATTAATTTTTTATACATATATTTTTTAATTCTTGTATATGTAGGGAGGGTTAGGTTGAATTAAGTTAGGTTATTAATGTTGTATTGTAATTATATTAATTTATTTTATATCTTTTCTTTAAATGTAAATTTTCTTTTTATTCCTGTGATAAAATCTTTAAATAAAGTTTAAACAAAAGAAGATTTTGCCTGCAATGGAGAACAGCGTGATTCCCCTGCAGTTTGAGCAGTCTGATTTCTCGCCTTTGTTTTTGTACAGTGTGATGATGATGTCATCACAAAGGTCCTGAGGCAGCTTTCCTTTGTCCCAGTAGAGCATGAAAAACTAATGCAGTTTGGTATGCAGAGTTTTGCCGCCAGCCTTCCAGACCTCTGGGGGAGGGGGGTATTCCATCCATACCTGCTGCTTTGACACTTTTAAGTTTTTCAATTGCCTTATATGTCTCTTCCCGGGTGAGGACCTCATCCAGCTCTAGCCTTAAGGGCCGTTGAGGGAGCAGGAGCAGGGTGGATTCTTGATCTGAGCGGTTGGCACTGAAAAGAGATTGGAAGTGTTCTTACCATCGGTTGAGGATGGAAATCTTGTCGCTGAGGAGGACTTTGCTGTCTGAGCTGTGCGGCGGGCTTTGGACCTGGGGTGAGGGGCCGTACACAGCCTTTAGAGCCTCGTAAAAACCCCTGAAGTCACCAATGTCCGCACTGAGCTGGGTTTGTTTGGCGAGGTTAGTCCACCACTCATTTTGGATCTCCCGGAGTTTTCATTGAAGATGGCTGCATGCGAGACAGAAGGCTCGTTTCGTCCCTCGCCACAAAGACTTTGCAAGGTGAGCCTGATGGGCAGATCGCTTCTTTGCTAGCAGCTCCTGGATTTATTGGCTGTTTTCGTCAAACCAGTCCTTGTTTTTTCCTGGAGGTGAAGCCCAGTACTTGAGGCGTACTTGAGTGTGCTTGAGGCGTATGGTCCGCTTGGTCATCCTGAAGGGCTGGCATTCCCGGGCCGCTCAAGAACTCTTATTTCAAGTGAAATCTTAGGCAGCCAGTCCTTTGACCAGGCTTTAATAAGCTCTCACAATCTTTTTTTTAAATTTCTTGCACTATGAGGCCACATAAACAACAACATCCACAAATGATGATCATCAATATATACATCGTGACATTTCTTCTTCTCCCCCTTTTCATCACTCTCCCCTTCCCCACGCCTCTTCAAAATTCAAAAAATAATAAAACACATTAAACAAAGAAATAACAAAAAGCAAAAAAGAAAAAAAAAGTAGGATCATCCACTTTCACATATTTAAATCTATTGTTCTCATAATTATGTTGTTTTAAGGGATGGAAGTTTTTGGTCCGCATTCTCCGACATGTTCAATTTCTGGTTCTCAAATTCATTCGAATAACATACACTTGTCTTTCAGATTGAATGGATATTTTTCTAATGGAATACACTTGTTAATTTCTGCACCACTTTTATATTTTAAAGAGTGTTTCCATTTTCCAGGTTGTCATAATATAATTTTATTTTGCTACTGGTTGCGCTATTATAATAAATGTCATTTGGGCTCTGTCTAATTTTAGTCCTAAATTTTTGACTCTTATATTATATAATAGAAATTCTTTGGATTATTTGGTATATTTATTTTGTGATTTTGTTTAGTATCAGGTTTAGATCTTTGCAGATAGGTTTAAATTTTGAACATGTCCAAAATGTTGCTCCAGTCTCTTGTTAACAATGGAAGCATATATCTGATGCTGTTGAGCATCACTATTATAATTTCTGAGGATTAATTTCTAATCTATGTAGCCAGTTATATTGTATCAAACATAGTCTAGTATTTGTCACATTTTTCATTGTTTGTATATTTAACTTCTCCCATGTTTCATTCTTGAACTCTGTGTTAAAATCTTTTTGCCAACTTTGTTTCATTTTATACTTTATTTCATTCTCTTCCTTTTATTGCAATTTGATAGATATGTTGGTCATAATCTTTTAAATTATCATTGTGTCTGTGATTAAATATTCATAATTTCTACCTTTTATAATCTCAAGCTATTTCCTAGATTATTTTTTAAATATGTTTTCAATTTGTAACATGGGAACATTGTACCTTGTGTTATTCAATTTTCCTCTTTTAATTGCTAAAATGTTAAGAAATTATTTTTCAAAATGCAATCTTCAATTTCTTTGATTCCTTTTCTATCCCATTCCTTGAAAAATAAATTATCCATTGTAAAGGGGATTCATGAGTTTTCTGTTAATATTATTTTTGGTATTTGATAATTTATCCTCTATTCTTCCAGGTGTATTCTTTTCCATAATTTAAGTATAAATTGTAGTACATGTGAATTGTTATATTGCACCAAAATTTCCTCCCATTTTATAGTATATGTTCGTTGATAATTTCTCTCAAATTGTCCAATTCTATTTTAGGACAATCTGGTTATTCTCCTCTGTGATACAAGTCTGATAAATATCTTAACGTTGCTGCCCTGTCATAATGTTAATGGTGATATCACGCTGATGGAGTAGTGCCTGCAGAAGAATAGCCCTCCGAAGAGAAAAGAAAAAAAAAGAAACAATGCTGGACAGAAAAAAAAACACTGAAATACTGAAAGATAAAGAAAGCACGAATACCGAAGAGATGGCATCAAAAAAGGAGAAGACCAGAGATACAGATAAAGAAGAAGACAGAAAAACAGCAGAAAGAAAAGAGGTAGGCCTTACCTTAAAAATTACATCCGACCCCTAAAGCTGATGAGAGTACCACTTGGCAAAGTCCCTCTTTCGAACTATGTACAAAGTTGGCTCACTAAGCCACAAAATGTTGCACAACCGCCCATCACAAAAAAATAGACTGAAGGAAGGCAGGTCAAGCAATGAGACAACGTTAAATTGATAGATGAATTGGGGTGATGGCATCGCAGCGATAAGAGTTGAACAGAAGACAAGGAGCTAGTGAGTGAAGACAAAGAAGATGACACACGGAAAAGAGGAAGGTAAAAAAATAAACATTTAACAGACATTGAATATTTTGATGAACAAATAAACACTTTAAAATACATTTTTACAACTGAATTTAACACAGTAAAAATAAAAATGGAAAAAACGCAGAAGATATAATTGAAAAACTAGAGCTGGCCATAGCATATCCATGAAAACGAACAAATGAAGTGGAAGAAAGCCAGACAGCTGTGGAATTAGAAATGAATGAAGTAAAAGAAATTCTGAATGATAGAGACAATGAAATTAAAGAGATCTGTTAATTCAAAATATTGATGTGTTAGAAAATTATAGCAAATGGAACAATATAAAAATAGTAGGTATAAAGAATGCGTAGAAGGATCAAACATAAAGGGATTCATAAAAAGATGAATCCCACAAGTCTTGGAGGCAGAAGATCTACAAGACAAAATTGAAATGAAAGAGCACATAGAACATCGGCACTAAAGGCTTATTAAAACCAAAAACCATGATCCATAATAATAAATTTACAAAGACACACAACGAGAGCAAAAAATGTTTGAGCAGGCAAAGAATCTTCTTTCTTTGGCTTGGCTTCGCGGACGAAGATTTATGGAGGGGGTAAAAAGTCCACGTCAGCTGCAGGCTCGTTTGTGGCTGACCAGTCCGATGCGGGACAGGCAGACACGATTGCAGCGGTTGCAAGGGAAAATTGGTTGGTTGGGGTTGGGTGTTGGGTTTTTCCTCCTTTGCCTTTTGTCAGTGAGGTGGGCTCTGCGGTCTTCTTCAAAGGAGGCTGCTGCCCGCCAAACTGTGAGGCGCCAAGATGCACGGTTTGAGGCGTTATCAGCCCACTGGCGGTGGTCAATGTGGCAGGCACCAAGAGATTTCTTTAGGCAGTCCTTGTACCTTTTCTTTGGTGCACCTCTGTCACGGTGGCCAGTGGAGAGCTCGCCATATAATACGATCTTGGGAAGGCGATGGTCCTCCATTCTGGAGACGTGACCCATCCAGCGCAGCTGGATCTTCAGCAGCGTGGACTCGATGCTGTCGACCTCTGCCATCTCGAGTACCTCGACGTTAGGGGTGTGAGCGCTCCAATGGATGTTGAGGATGGAGCGGAGACAACGCTGGTGGAAGCGTTCTAGGAGCCGTAGGTGGTGCCGGTAGAGGACCCATGATTCGGAGCCGAACAGGAGTGTGGGTATGACAACGGCTCTGTATACGCTTATCTTTGTGAGGTTTTTCAGTTGGTTGTTTTTCCAGACTCTTTTGTGTAGTCTTCCAAAGGCGCTATTTGCCTTGGCGAGTCTGTTGTCTATCTCATTGTCGATCCTTGCATCTGATGAAATGGTGCAGCCGAGATAGGTAAACTGGTTGACCGTTTTGAGTTTTGTGTGCCCGATGGAGATGGTAGTCATGGTGGGGAGCTGGCTGATGGAGGACCTCAGTTTTCTTCAGGCTGACTTCCAGGCCAAACATTTTGGCAGTTTCCGCAAAGCAGGACGTCAAGCGCTGAAGAGCTGGCTCTGAATGGGCAACTAAAGCGGCATCATCTGCAAAGAGTAGTTCACGGACAAGTTTCTCTTGTGTCTTGGTGTGAGCTTGCAGGCGCCTCAGATTGAAGAGACTGCCATCCGTGCGGTACCGGATGTAAACAGCGTCTTCATTGTTGGGGTCTTTCATGGCTTGGTTCAGCATCATGCTGAAGAAGATTGAAAAGAGGGTTGGTGCGAGAACACAGCCTTGCTTCACGCCATTGTTAATGGAGAAGGGTTCAGAGAGCTCATTGCTGTATCTGACCCGACCTTGTTGGTTTTCGTGCAGTTGGATAATCATGTTGAGGAACTTTGGGGGACATCCGATGCGCTCTAGTATTTGCCAAAGCCCTTTCCTGCTCACGGTGTCGAAGGCTTTGGTGAGGTCAACAAAGGTGATGTAGAGTCCTTTGTTTTGTCCTCTACACTTTTCTTGGAGCTGTCTGAGGGCAAAGACCATGTCAGTGGTTCCTCTGTTAGCGCGAAAGCCGCACTGTGATTCTGGGAGAATATTCTCAGCGACACTAGGTATTATTCTATTTAGTAGAATCCTAGCGAAGAATAAATTAAAAGAAAATAATCAACTACTGGAATAGAAAGGGCAAAATTTCTATCCAGACATCAGCTTCGATCTCTTAAAGAAAGGGAAAGTATTGAACCTGACAAAGCAGACATTATATAAGGAAGGCTATAATTTTAATCTAACACATCCGGCAGTATTACAAATATTCATTCCAGGGCAAAGTAATGGACTGCTCTCAGACCTGAAAGATGCCCAACACGTTGCAGAACAATTGCTGAACAGACAACAAAATGAGAAGTATTATAAAAGACTATCAAAACAATGTACATAAATAAATTGTAAAGATAATGATGTAAATATAAAGTTTAGTTTGGAAAATAGGATGAAAATAAAGATAAGAAAAAAGTGTGAAAAATGCTTTGTAACATTTTTTGAAAATATATCGTGTTTATCTGGGGGGAGACGAGGGAGAGAAAAATAACTGCTATTTCAAAATCTGTTGATGCTTGCAGTTATTACCTCAACCCAAACAGATAACGGAATTGGAGTAATCTAACAAGGAGTCATCGACAACCCAATATTTGAAATTTCGGGACTTTCATTATTCTGGATAGGAATATTTTATTTGTTAATTATAATAGGGGTTTCAAGGATAAATTTCTTTTTCTAACAGTGTCTGCGTGTATTAAGATGTGCAAAAATTATTTTAAAAAATATTGAGGAAAACGATATGAAAGAGTTGAGAACATGAGATAGAATTGAAAATAAAGAAGTTAAAAATGGATAGATTAAATTTAATGACTGTAAATATTAATGGAAAACTCAATCAAATTAAAAGGAAGAGTTACTGACAACTAGAGGAAAAAAAATCGACATTGATTTTGTGCCATAAACACACTTAACTGAGATAGGACACAGTAAATTGAAGGGAGACTGTGTAGGCCATGTAGCAGAGTCCTAATACAATTTGAAATCCTGGGGAGCAGGTATATTAGTCAACAAATATCTACCAATCAATATAAAAGTTATAATAACAGATCCAGCAGGTAGATATGTAATGACTAAGTGCCAGATTAATTCTAAATTTTGGAATTTACTAAACATCTATGCATTTAACAAAGAAGACCAGCAATTTATGCAAACAATCTTCAGGGAAAATAGCAGAAACATGGGGACATATCATGCTCAGAGGGGAGTTCAACTTCAATCTGGACCCAATGTTTGTTAAAACTGGAAGACAATTAACAATAAGAATAAAATAAAAAAATTTATACTAAAAGCATTGCAGGATATGAATCGAATTGATATGTGGAGGAGGCAACAAGAAAAAGAGAGACAATATTCACACTGCTCAAATAGACAGAAGACATACTCAAGATTAGACTTGATTTTGTGATTGGCACAGATCCAAGGGAGAGTTAAAATTGGAACATATAGCAAGATTATTATCTGATCACTCTCACGTATTATTGAAAATTGAATAACAGGATGCAATACCAAAGACATGTAGATGGAGACTAAATCACACATTCGAACTTCTGTCATCTTTATTCAGACCTGATACTGCGTAAATGGAGCTGATGATGGATTCATTAAATTATTATGTGACTGCAGGGTCAACCACAAAGATTGTGGGGCGCAAAATTATAAAGAAGGAAACGTGCCTAATGGTAGAGGATGTTAGGATTGTCATAAATGAAAACATTGCTTAATTATTCACAAGTGATAAGGAACTTGATCATTTTGCGTTATGAATAGAGCAAGGATGAGTGCTGAATTGTGTTGTTATTAAGGAAGGGGAAGTGTTGGATCTTCTTAAATCTAAGTAATTGAGAACTTCCTGGGGCTGGACGTGATCTACCTCAAGTTATTGCGGTAAGTGAGGGTGGAGGTATCATAAGCCGTGGCTATGGTCTTTGTGTCTTATTTGCCAACAGGGGAATTGACAGAGGATTTGAGAATTACAATGGTGGACTCTTTGTTTATTTTATAAATAGAATATTGAAAATACTTGGAATTTTTGAACAGAGAGTCTTGCATCAGAGGTGTATCAAATATTTGAGAAGATTCGTAAGGATAGAAACGATGAGCATTTGGAGAAAAAATGTCGAATGAAGGTTAGTCAATGTGTATGTCTGAATGAAGAGTCATAACATTTGTGAAGATAACAAACAACATTAATAATAATCAGCTTGTTGATGTAGTTTATGTGGATTTTAGTCCTCTTTGAGAGATTAGTTCAGAATGTCATAATGGAGGGGATCCATGAAATCGTAGCTGCGTGTCTAAAATCTGTATTGCCTGTAGAATGCAGATCGTAATAGCAGAAGAAATATATTCTGCCTGGAGGACAGTGATTAGTGAATTCTGCAATGATCTGTTCTGGAACTCCTGGTCATTGTGTTTTGAGAAATGATCTAGATGAAGGGGAGGAAGGATGTACCAGAAATGCATGCAAATTATATAAATATTGGAGACTTCTTTATGGTGCTGAACATTATCGTAGTTCACAGAGATAGACAGGATGCAAAGTTGAGCAGAAAAGTGGCATGTGGATTTTAACATGATAAATCGGCGCTGATGCAATTTGGAAGGTGAAACCAGAAGAATGAGAAGAGGATTAATGGATGTTGGGTTTCATTATTATGGGGATTGAGTTCAATTGTCCAAGGGGAATGTGGAAACTCTACAAATGTATTCTGAGTTCACACGGGGTATTGTGTTCCATCTGGACACCTCATTATATGAATGGTGTGCAAGCTATGGGACGGTGCAGGGGAGATTTGGCAGCATGTTGCATTGTTTGAAAAATAAGTCGTATGAGGCAAGGTTATCAGATCTGGGACTTTTCATTTTTTGTAGCATAGATGATTGAGACTACAAGATTCTGAGAAGCACAGAGTGGGTAGACTGCGAATGCCTTTATCACAGAGCACGGATAAGGAATACCAGAGTACATATGTGGAAAGTGACAGGAGGAAAGTTGAAGGTAGACATCACAAGTAGGTTTGTACACTGAATTGTGCCTGCCTGTAATGGAATGAGTTTCCAGGAATCGAGGTAGAGTATGATTCATCTGTGTCACTTAGGAGACACTTGGATAGACAGATGTATGAATATAAAATAGGGAGTTATGAGGTAGGAATGATTTGGTGCATTTTTTGTAAATATTATTTATAATCAATAATAAATGATACATTCAACAAACAATACAATATTTATTTTATCCAAGAAAAACCTCACACCCATGGCTATCCATCCAAACCCACCCAACCCACTATTAAACGTCACAAAAAATAAAATGGAAACAATAATGTAGCACATGAACTAAACCAACACATGCAGGTATGGGTCGCAGTTGGGGAAACCCCTATCCCTTCATGGGAAATATTTTAACAATTTGAACACATTCAATCCATGTACGGCCTCCAAATATTAACACATAGATAATTATTCTTAGATTATATGCTACATTCTCTAATGGAATATATGACCTCATCTCTGCATGCCAACGTTGAACATTCAATTCAATATCATTCTTCCATGTAACTGCAAGGCATTTCCTAGCAATATAAAATTGTTTAACTTTAACTCTAAACATAATGGTTTAGTATTATCCAATGAAAATATTATTGGGTAAAATGGAATTTCAAATTTAAATATAACTTCCTAAAGTTCTTTAATATTATCCAAATCTGTTAAACCATCTCACATTTCCAACCAAACGTAAGAAAGTTCCTACTTCCATATGACATCTAAAACAAAAATATGAAGTGACATATTGAACTTTCTTCACCGGGGTTAAATATAATTGATGAATAAAATTATAATGAATCAATCTGTATAGAAACGTAGGAACATGGAAGATAGGAGCATGAGTAGGTCATTCGGCCCTTCGAGCCTGCTCCAGCATTCAATAAGCTCATGGCTGATCTTAAAGTCCAGTACCCCTTTTCCGCCTTCTCTCCATAACCCCTAATACCTTTATACTGAAGAAATATATCTAATTCCCTTTTAAATATATTCAATGAATCTGCTTCTACTGCTCACTGTGGCAATGAATTCCACAGATTTACCACCCTTTGGGTAAAGAAATTCCACCTCATCTCGGTCCTAAATGGTTTGCCTATTATCCTCGAAACATGGCCCCGGGTTCTGGACTCCCTCACCATCGGAAACACCCCTTCCGCATCTATTCTGTCCAGTCCTGCCTGAATTTTATATATCTCCATGAGATCCCCTCTCAAATATCTAAACTCCAGCGAGTACAATCCCAATTTGCGCAATCTTAGACATTCACAATCTTAGACATACTATCTTCCCATTTTAGTATCTAATCATCTGGGTAGATGGATATATTTTCATCTGTCCTGGGCATTTATGAATAAATGTTTGTGTCGCCATAATAAAGAAAGCTTTATGTGCAGTGTTCTATGTTCTTTGTGACACATGTATTGGGCAGCAGCCCCGAGGTTCTGCAGACTGCATGGAAGCAGTAGAATATCACAGGACACCAGAAATGTTGAAGAACAACACACATTTGAAAATGAGAATTCAGTTGATGACCACGACACTGAACCAATGAAGGGCTCTGCGGCTGAAGAAATGAACATTCAGCGGACTTGGTGAGTCGGGGTAAGGAACCGACGGTGGCCACTGGCTGCTTACGAATGCGGGTGAGGTATTCACAAAGGTCGGCTGGAGAGTTGCTCAAGAACTGGGTGAAGAGGTATCACAAATCTGAACTGGGAGTCGAGAGGATGCCTGTGCGTTGGAGGTGGTGGAAGTAGATCCACGAGTGAATTTCCAGAGACATTTAACAGGCCCGTGAATGTGCGGCGTGTGAGGATGGTGGGATGGGGATACAAATCATGTGGAGAGATTTGGTATTTCTACCTGGATATCATAGTCGATGTCAACATAATGTAGTGGATCCAATGGCCAGTTCCTGAGCTCCTTTGTGCAGAATGTGTCCTTCTCAGCTGCATAGAACAAACCTAGAGATGTGTGTGTGTGTGTGAGAGAGAGAGGACGTGGTCTATTGTTGGAACAGTTGTTCAGGAGACTCTCACGCCTCCCCCAGATAATGAAGAATCACAAATAATTTTCAAATCCTCGCTATTTATTATAAGCGTCTTCGTAGTCACTTATGTATCAAACTGCAGTTCATGCAGTCATGACTTATATATTGGTCTTGGTCAGATCTGCAGGACACGCAGATTGGAAAACCACTTGGACAAATTTCTATGTTTCAACTGTTCAATGTGTCGGCGCTGATGTGAGGTTTCAGGTGCCTGATCCTGTGCTGAACTCCACTGTTTTAAAACCTAATGATCAAACTTTCAAAATTAAACGATCCTTCGCTACTGCTGACCATTTCTCTGGAGGTAACATCAATTACCGTTTATTGATGATCCTGGGATAGATGAAGGCTGTACATCTCGCCGTTCTCTGCTGCTTTCTTGCACAGAGCTGTCTCTTTCAGACTCCCTATCATGGTCAAGATGAGAGCACCACTCACTGCCTATCCATTTTCCTTGTTGCCTCCAATGTTGCAGACATTTATGATTTACTACCCGATTGTGGCTGTGTTCGAGGTCCCGGGTAAGTGATTGTGCCTGAATTTGAAAGAGTTGATTTCTCCCGGCAGTTATCTGGACAAAACATGGATTTTAGCCGTTTACTGTTCAAAACTTCATGGACCTTCTGTATGACCAAGATAAAGATAATTTGGATAGAGCATTTAGTGAACAAGAAATTAAGGAAACACTTAAATGTTTACAGAATAACACGTTTCCATGAGAGCATAGATTTCCTGTCGAAGTTTGGTAACGAATTAAAGACTTAATAATTACTTTATTTATGCTAGTATTAGAGCTCAGTGCCAACGTCTCCGCAAACCAATACGCCCCTTTATGTTTCACCGTCGAGTGAATACCCTATTCCAGAAACCTTTTCAAAGATGATAATTATGGTTATTTCTAACAAAGTCAGATATCCATTATGATAACCTTAATATCGACCAATTTAATTGTATAACATTGATTATAAAGTTATTGTGAAGATCTTAGCAAAGAGAATAAACGTTCCCTTTGTCATTTAATTTATATATATAGATCAACATTTTCTTAAAAAAAACTTGTGAAGAAATAGTAAGATTATTAAGTTTAATACAAAGAGAGGCGACTAAAGTTGTATTAGATGCAAAAAAAGCTTTTGATACATTCGAAAATGATTATTTATTTAAAGTATGAGGTAAATTTTGTGTTGGATTTAATTTTGTAAATTGAATTAAAGCACTTTACAGATGTCCTCAAACTAAAGTAATAACTAATAGGCAAATATCTAAATCATATAATTTGAATGGATCAAGTCGGCAAGTTCGTCCTTTATCCTTGTTTCAGACGTGCCCAATTTCTACTTTGTTTCCATTGGCTATAGAACTTCTGGCACAATTTATTGGTATTGATGAATAGTTAAATGATAAATCAATTGAGCAGAAGATTATTTGCAGATGTTGTTTTTTATATGTTTGGTTCAGACTCAACTCTCATTATCTGGACTTTAACAGCAACGAATAGATTATCAAAAATTTCTGGTTATAAAATGAATTGGGATAAAACTGAAAATGTGGAATTAGTACAAGTTGATTATTCAAAACGTAAATTAGATATTTAGTTTATATGGTCTAGTAATGTGATTAAGTATTGACGAATACGTACAGATAATAACTTGAAATATATATAAATTACATTATATTCCATTACATAAGAATGTAAATGAGGATTTGAAAGAAGGAAACATGTTCCTAAAACATTATTGGGAGGTGTTGATTGTATTAAAATGTATATTTGTTTTTCCCGAGAATTCCTAACTTGGTTCTGATGTGGCCAATTTCTATAACACAAACTTATTCACGAATTAAATAAAATTTAATTTACGGGTAAAAAAAAATTTCCTTTATAGAATTTAGCCACCGATTGAAGATAAAGGTAAATCTTTCAATTGAATCAAATGCTTTTTAATCTTTCTCATTAATGATACATAATATAAATTATACAATGATAGCAAATTTACATTACTCATAATCCCTAATTATTCAATTTTATCATTCCATCAAAATTTATTAATTTTATTCAGAAATTGGTAGCATTTCACTTTTCTCCAAATTCACTTAATGTCCAGAAAATTTACCATAGAATTCAATACAATTTTACAAATAAATTAATGATTGATTGGGATTATTTAAATATATAAAAACATCATCAGCAAATGAATTAATCTTAGATTCATCCTGTCCAATCCTTATATCTATACTATTGATATTCTGCCCGATATCCAATTCTAACAGTTCAATGACCAACGTAAGTAGTGCTGGCAACAAAGGACAACCTTGATGAGTTGAATGTGCTAATATAAAAAAAAGGAAGAAGGTTCCCCATTTGACGCCACACTTGCCACAGGAGTATTATATAATACATTCACCCAACCAATTAATAAGGGTCCACATTTATATTTCTACAAATTATTTAATAAAAAATTCCATTCGACCCTATCAAAAGCATTTTCAGCATCTAATGATACTACAGATACTAGGTTGGGTTGCTGATGTGAAGCATTGATCAATTAAACCACTCAAAGAATATTATTCAAAGCATAGCTATTTTTAATAAAGCCAAGATAGTCAGAATGTACTAATTGTGGTAAATATTTTCCTAAACTATTTGCTAATAATTTTGCTATTTTTGTATAATCCACATTTAGTAAATATTTTCAAATAAATATTAAATAATAAATAATTTAACTTTAATAAAAAATTGGGAGATAAGAAGACACCTTCAAAGGCTCACAGTCTCTTTTTTGGTATAACATTTATTATTACACTCAAACACGAGTCTTGTAAAGCTTTTACCTGAGTTTCCTGACTAAGAACATCCATGAATACAGAGGCCAGATCAGCATAAAAACCCCATCATATCCTGGTGATTTCCCATTGGGCATTTGTTGAATAACATCCTTCATTTTTAAATCCATAAAAGGAGAATCCATCTTTCTCACATCCTCCTCCTTCAATATTGGTAAGTTTAACTCTGCCAAAAATGCTTCAATAGAACAATTGTCTAACACTCCCTCACAAGCATTTAACTTCCGATAAAATGACAAAACTTCGACATTAATTTTAGGTTTAAAAGTTACTGAATTTTCCTTCCTCACAGCATTAATAATGCTTGAAGCTTGTACAGTTTTCAATTTCCATGCCAAGACTTGATGTGTTCTGTCTCCTAACTCAAAATAACATTGCTTAGATCTTTCAATCAAATGGTCAAATAGAACTGTTTGCAATATACTATATTTTAGCTTCAATGTTGTCAAAAGAGCCTTATTATTTTCTGTAGAATTCCTGTGAAATTCCTTTTTCAACTCTGCTATTTGTTTATCCAACAACTAAGACTCACCCAGAAATTTATCATTTTCCTTTGCTGCATAATAATGATTTGACCACTTGGAAATGTATGGAAATCATCCCATTCAATAAAATGACTCCTGACTGTATTCTTATTCAAATCTAAATATATAGCAATTTGATCCTTAATAAATTTTACAAATTACAGTTTATTTCAATATCATTATGTTAAACATCCAGCAAATAATAGATTGATTAACATCCGGCCTCACCAAAGAAACAAACAGCAAAGAACGCTCAGAAATTATACGACTCTTATATTCAGTTTGAGTGACACTTGCTTGCAAATGTACTGATGCTACAAAAGTCAAACCTAGAAAATGACACATGACGTGAAGAATAAAATGAAAATTTTTTCTAAGTAGGATTTAATCTTCTCCAGTCCTCTATCGAATTCATTTTTTTCAACAAAGAATACAATTGAACTGCTGCTTTTGAATTTTTCAAAATTTTCATAAATGTATCCAATAATGGGTCTAAAACACAATTGAAATCTCCCCCAATCAAAATATTCTTTTTATCGTGACGTAAAGCTAAGAAAGCCTCAGACACAAGCTGTTCATCATCAACATTAGATGCATACACATTCAATAAAGACAATGGCTCAACCAACAAATTTGTTTCAATCAATTACTTGTTCTCTACCGGAATTCTTTTTTCAAGATTTAAATAAAATATTTTGAGAATTTTTATGGAAAGGAAAATTAACAAGAGTAGCAATGGATAAATTGACCTGGAAGTAGGCTTTGGGAGGTTTGCAATTACCTTATTTTTAAAATTATTATGAAGCAGCTCAATTAAGATTTATTATTTGATTTTAGATATTTTTCACCCTCCTAGTTGGGCGAGGATGGAATTGGCTGCAATATTGGATCCTTATGCCCATCAGTTTCTAGTTAAATGGAAACTGTCTTACGACAGAAATATAATGTACCAATTATGAAACATTTATTCGAAATTTGGACTAAAAGGAATATATTAATAAGATTAAAAGGTAGTTTACCCATTCAAACCGCAATATATCAAAATAAAGTGACTCGTATTTCTTTGAATAATAGAGTTTTAGAGGATTTCTGGATTAAAGGAATAAAAAGATTGCAGGATTGTTTTGAAGAAGATAAATATTTATCATTAAAACAGCTTAAAGAGAAATCTGGGATTTTAGAGAATTCTCTTGTTTGTTTAAGAGAAATGAAAATTTCAAAGTTGAGCAAATTTGAATTTATTGTTTCTTATTTTTCATATAAATGTTTTATATCAGAAATGTATGCAGTATTACAAGATACAGTGGTTAAAACTTTTAGGTACTTCTATGATTAAATAGGAGCATGATTTAAGATGTGAGATGACTCAGGTGTATTGGGAATATATGTGTTATCATGGGTTGACTTCATTAATGAATTTGTTAATTATAATATTTTGCATCAGTTATATTTAGCCCCTGAAAAATTGAAAAATACATGGATTTAGTAAAACAGATTTATGTTTTAGATGTGGATTATGTCTTGGAACATTAATACATTCTGTTTGGTTTTTTGGAAAAGTTCATCCTTTCTGTTTAAAATTAGGAGTTTTCTTCAAAGTTTGTTTAAAATTCAATTTACTTTCGATCCAATATTTCTTTTTATGTTATTTTACACCCTTCATGGACTTCGGGTTGGATAAGTTTCAGACAGCATTTATTTGTCCAACATTACAGTTGCTCATAACTGTATTGCTATGTCTTGGAAAGATGAAGTGGAGTTAAATGTAGTTCGAAGGCATAATGAGTTGAAGTTGTGCATCTATATGGAGGAAATAACATATAATTTACAGAATAATTATAATTATTTTTTTAAGATGTGGACACCATACATGAAGAATATGAATTGAGTAATGTTGTAAATTACTAAAGTTTATGTTTGTTTTTGATACTTCCCTTTAGGGATCTGTTGTGGGAGGGAGGAGTGGATGTGTTTGTTTTACTGTTTTATTATTTGACTACTTATTCTGTAGAAGTCTGTTTATTTTCATTGAAAAACTTACTAAATAGAGTTATAAAATGGAATGAAATAAAATTAAGAAATAGTTTTGTAAAGATATAAATGCGAGAATATTGATAGGAAAATTAACAGGGAAAGATATATTAGGTGGATTACAATTTCCTAATTTTAAGGATTTTATATAAAGCATTACAATTCAGGTTTCTTTCCTCCACATTGGTAAATATTTAACCATCATGCATGAAAATTGAGTTAAATAAACTGAAGAATTTATTTACAATTGGGAGCCAAGGTTAATATCTTGACATTATTTAAACATTTGATTAATATTTGAAATAAAATTTAACAAGAAAATAATGGAAGTTCTTTGTCACCAAAAATGACATTAGTTAATCCTGTCATGACTTTTTCAAATGAGAATCATTTTATAATCAAATGACATTGTGAAGGTATTTTTAAGAAAGGGAGTGTGAGAAAGGGAGTGTTTGATAAATTGAGAATTAGGTATGATATTCTTTATAATACTCTTTTTTGTTCTTTTGAATTGTGATCATATTTGAGTGAAATATTAGGATGAGAAATTGTACGAAAGGTCTGTACGGAATTAGAACAATTGGTTACTGACGGAATTGGCAAGAGGTTTATTTCATTAGCATATGTGAAACTACACCTAAATTAGGTTTAATTGGGCAGAGCAAAGATGGGAACATTATTTATATTTATCAATAGATGAACAAATTTTGCAACATTTATATAAAGCTGCTCTGTCTAATACAATTAACACAAGATAAAAATGACTTCATAATAATATTTTACATCATTTATATATTATGCCTAGCAGTTATGTGATGGAGTAAAGGCCGGTTGGGAAAACCAGACCTCCCCAGGAAAATAGGGAATACGTTAGGAAAAAAGCCAAGCGTAACAAAAATAGAGCACAAGAAATAGAAGATAAAGATACATAAATAGAAAGTATATGGCTTTCAAGAGGGAGAAAGTAAAAACTACTGGAAAAAAATTAAGTTATATGTCCCGGAGAAGAAGGAAGTAGGTCTTACCTGCAGGAGGAACATGACCCTGTGATGATGAGCAGCGCCCAACCCCAGAGGTCAGTGTGCCTGTCCTTCAGATTAATGACCCACAAGCCAGTGCACTACAAAAATGGCTGTCAGAGCCAAACAGAAATGCACAACTGTGCATGCGCAGAGAACAGTCCAAGGAGAAAGAGGACACTGGCAGGAGGGTGCTCAGCTCAAGAGTGGATGTCACAGAGTGAGCAGCTGATGGACACCCGACACAAGGGCTGACAGCCGGAGGGCAAGGAACAACAGACGTGAAGACCAGGAGGGGAGGATCATCAACAATAAGCCCAGCAAGAAGAGGCCCAACAAAAAATACAAGCAGTTCATCAAGAAAAACAGAAGAGACACCGACACAAAGAAGAGAAGAAGACACAAACACAAACACAGACACAGAAGAAGATAAAGATGAAGACCAAGATCTTCACAGAGAAATAGAAGGTAAAACGGATGGAAAAGAGAAATAAAAGGTCAAACTGATGAACAGAATATAGATAAAGTCTTTTTTGAAATACAAATTAGATCACTAAACGTATGGTCTTCATGAGAGATTAATGTAATTAAAAAGAAAATGAAAAGAACAGAAGGTAAAATGCAAAGGTTAGAACAGGTCATGACAGAAATAGAGAAAAGAATAGAGAACATGGAAGAACAGAAGACTACTGGAGAAATGGAAGTGAACGAGAAGAGAAAAATTGGAAGAAAGTGACAAAAAATTTAAGAGACTCGAGAGATTTTATCTTTGAAAATTGATATGTTGGAAAATTATAGTAGGCGAAACAACTTAAAAATAGTGTTTCCCCCAGACATAAATTTTGAACTCTTCAAGTGGAGGAAGGAATTTAACACAGAGAAATCAACTTTATGGAAAAATGATAACAATTCATATGACGATATCCAGCTGTGCTTAAAATATTTATAGCCATGGAGCAAAACAGACTGTTCTTGGATACAGAGAAAGCAAATGATTTCGCAGTATGTTTGCAGGACAGGAGAAGAGATGAAGGGATGTAACAATAATGAAGAACGTCGATAAAGTATATATAAAGATGTAAAAGCAATGTATATGTAAAGATCTAAAGAGGGAAAAGAGAAGGGAAGGAAGAGAGTAAGAAGGGAAAGAAGAGAGAGCGATTTGATATATGTTGTAATTATGTTTTCTGGTGAGGTCTGGATGGAAGGGGAATAACCGTCACTGCAAAAATCAGTTGACACTGCAAATAAGTTCGCAATTCAAATGAATAGGAGAGTTGTGGTTGCCCAGCAAAGGGTATGAGGCAACTAAGAAAGGGGGTAACTTTTGGGGATAAGGTATTAGTGATTGTGGGAACTGCAGTGGTACTTTAAGTATTAATTGTGTTTTCATACATGAAGTGTAATAAGAGAAAACTAAGATGAAAATGGGGAAAAGTGGGATGCAAAGTGTTAGAAAAGAGATGTATGCAAGGTTTGAGTTGGCTATGTGGAACCATATGACTATAAACATTAATGGAACACATAACCAAATTAAATGGAAGAGGCAACTAAATTTATTGAAGAAGCAAAAAAATAGATATAGCATTTGTGCAGCAAACGCATTTAACTGAAGTGGAACATAACAAACTCAAGAGAGAGTGGGAAGGGCACATAATGGCAGCATCTTATAATTCAAAAGCTAGAGGTGTAGCCATACTAGTCAACAAAAATGCACCAATCAAAATAGAGGAAGAAATATTAGGTCCAGCATGGAAGTATCCAATGAGAAAGTTTCAGAAAAACTCATAATATTGGAAATTCTTCAATATATATGCATTTAAAGAGGAGGATCATAAGTTTATGTAGGAATATTTTTGAAGCTTGCACTCACGCAAGGGAATATATTGATAGGAGGGGATTTTAATCTTAAACAAAGTGAGATACATCTGGACAAAAACAAGTAAGACAAATAAAGTAGCCATATGTATGGTTAGATCAATGCAGGAAATGAAACTTATGGGTATGTGGAAGAGGCAACACCCAGGAGAGAAGGAACATTCAGATTATTTGAATAGGCACAATACTTAATCAAGCATTGATATGTTTTTGTTTGTCAGCCCATATTCAAGTGAGAGTTAGAAAAACTGTGTATGAAGCCCTATTATTAGCATTATAACTTGAGGAAATCCCACCAAGAACATATATGTAGTTACACCCCATGCTACTTAAAAGACGGGAATTCAGAGAATTTATTGAACACCAAATTACAACAAATTAAAACAAATTTTGAAATAATTGCAGGATCAGTGAAAGACAAATTTATATTAAGGGATGCAATGAAAGCCTTCATTAGAGAGCAGATAATATGTTATGTGACTCAGATGAAAATGGAGAACAACAGGAAAGAGCAATTGGAAAGGGAGATAATAAGTAGAGAAAAGGAATTAGTAAAAAGGAGTGATATAATGAAAGTGAGAGAATTACAATTAAATTAAAATAAAATACATAACATTACAAACATACAAGGTAGAGAAGAACATAATGAAAACAAAGCAAAAGTATTATAAACTGGGAGAAAGACACATGTAATATTAGCCTGGCAACTTAAAACAGAACAAGCTCAAAGCACGATACTGGCTTTAAGGAAAAGGGACAAACCAAAGTTCATATAATCCAACCGAGATTAATGAAAACTTTAAGGAATTTTATGAACAATTGTTGCAAACTCCAAACGAGGGGAAAGATGATAAAATAGATGAATTTGGAGCTACAATTGAACTGCCAAAATTGCAAGAAGAGGAACGAAACAAACTAATAAAACAATTTGAAATAGGGGAAGTAAAGGATATATTTTTAACAAAAGCTGCTAAACAATAAAACACAAGGTGAAAATGGATTTCCAATTCAGTAAAACATTTAAGAGTTATTAATTCCTCCTCTCCTGGAAGTACGAACCAGGTAGAAGAAACACAAAACTTGCCAGATTCATGTAAGAGAGCAATAATTACAGTAATACCACAGATGGGGAGCGATCCATTAACACCATTGTCATGATAATGAATATGTATGAGATGTACCGGAAGTCACGTGGTATAAGAGAGTGATAAGGACACAAGCAGGAGAACAAAGGAAACGGGAAAATAAAAAGACACTGAGAAGTTTACCTGATAAATCTTGTGTTTAATGTTTTATTAACTTCACATTTCGGGCCACAAATGTGACATTGGCGACGAGGATGAAAGAAGCTTGAAGAAAATTAAAGACTAAACAAGATTACAGAGGATTACAGACAACTTCAAGGTGATAAGAATTTCCTCTGTGACTCAGTACTTTTGGGGCTGGAATATTTCCTCATGGCTGGTGCAAACGGTGACTTTCTAACACATAGTGGAATTGCTCATTTTGACCCAACGGGTGATGCAAGCACTGTAAGTGTGATGTGAAAGGCATGGCTGGAAGAATTTGAATCCTACGCCGACCGTCGTGGCCTATTTCTAGATACCGGTACAGTTGAACAAAAAGTGCAGAGAAGGGCGTTACTTCTTTTCACTGCAGGACCTGTTGTTTGGGAAACATTTAAAACACTTTTGAATACTGGAAGAAAGGATGAGTACCGGAAAGCGGTAGATGCATTAAATGCACACTATGTAGAGACACCGAATGCTACATTTCAACGCCATTTGTTTTGGAGAACGAGACAAGAAGATGGCCAGACAATTGCTCAGTACGTGACGAGACTACGCCAGATAGCTGTTGAATGCAATTACATGCCAGCTGATTTGGACAACCAATTATTGGATCAAGTCGTATAGCACTGCAGATCAGATAAACTCAGAATACGTCTACTGGAAAGAGGGAGTGAGTTGGAACTCACCGATGCTTTAACCATTGCTGCTGCATTAGAGGCTGTTAAAGGGCAATTTCATACCATGACCCTGAAAGACAACTTAAGCCAGCAAATTAAGAGGCTCTCACATCGCCATAACCAGCCAAGATATACGTTGACACAGGACATGGAGTGTTATCGATGTGGAAACCGAGGTCACTTTGGAAAAGACCCATATTGCCCGACCAAAGGCAAAGTTTCCAGAAAGTGTGGAGGTAAGGACCACTTTGCAAAGAAGTGCAAAAGCAAGTCCAATGCAGACCAGAAGAGGAAGAGTACAACTTCCAAAGGCAAAGCCTGGGGGAAAGGAAAGTATCCTGGAAAGAAAGATACCATTCGCCAGATAGACGGTGACGACTATGATACCCAGGAGGAGCAGAGTTGTTACCAATTTACGTTGAATGAAGTACATCATGAGAAGGTCCCAGTGATCATTGGTGGAGTGACAGTGCAGGTCATTGTAGACTCAGGCAGTGACAGTAATATGATTGATCGACATTTATGGGAGAAGTTGAAAAAGAAAAAGATTATCTGTACCTCAAAGAAGTGTTCCAAGAAACTGTATCCATACACAGCAACCAAGCCATTGCAAACCATTGGATGTTTTACTGCAACTGTTGAAGCTGGAGATAAGTACACCGAAGCAGAGTTTATGGTCATAGAAGAGAGGGGAGAACCATTGCTGAGTAGAAGCACAGCGCAAGACCTGGCAATACTTCATATTGGAGCTTGTGTTAATTCAATTCAGTCATACGAGGATATGAAGCAAGAATTCCCCGCAGTCTTCCAAGGAGTAGGAAAGCTGAATGGTCGACAATTGAAGCTAGCGGTAGATGAAACGGTCAAACCCAAGGCACAACCAATGCGCCGAACTCCGTTTGGACTTCGTGGGAAAGTCGAAGCCAAAATTAAAGAATTGATCGAATGAGACATTATTGAACCGGTGGAACATTCGACACAATGTGTCAGTCCCGTAGTGATTGTGCCCAAACCAAAGGGTGACATAAGACTATGTGTTGACATGAGAATGGCCAATGAAGCTATAATTAGAGAACGACACCCTATACCAACAGTGGAGGAAATACTTCAAGAACTAACTACCAGCAAGGTATTCTCAAACATTGATCTGAAATGGGGCTATCATCAATTAGAGCTGGATCCAGGTTCCCAGATGTAACAACATTTGTGACTCACTGTGGATTGTATCGTGACAAGAGACTATCATTTGGAATTAATGCAGCTTCGGAGATCTACAAGTATGAAATCTATCGAGTGATTCAAGACATTCCTGGAGTTGCCAACATTTCTGATGACATCATTGTCCATGCACCAATGAAGGAAGAGCATGACAAACGGTTGAGGCGTGTACTATCTAGACTACAGGAGGCAGGCCTTACCATGAATGGAAATAAGTGCCAGTTCGGTGTGTCAGAAATGGACTTCATGGGACACAGACTTACACGGGAAGGACTAAACTCTGCAGAGGCCAAGGTGAAAGCTTTTGCAGAGGCACGTGCACCTCAGAACGCAACAGAGGTGAGGAGTTTCCTGGGATTGGTCAATTTTTGTGCAAAGTTCATTCCTAATTTCGCTACAGTGGCAGAACCACTAAGGAAACTAACCAGGAAAGGAGTACCATTTCATTTTTGATCTGAGCAGAAGAAAGCGTTCACAGCGATGAAGCAAAGCCTGACAGATGCAAAAGCTCTTGGATATTACGATCCGGAAGGCATCAACCAAAGTCATAGCGGATGTCAGCCCGGTTCGTTTAGGAGCCGTGTTGGTCCAGATGCATGATGGAGGACCAAGAATCATTGCCTATGCCAGCAGGTCGTTATCAGATGTGGAAAGAAGATACTCTCAGACAGAGAAAGAAGCACTCGGACTTGTATGGGCCTGTGAAAGGTTCCATGCATATTTATACGGCATTGAATTTGAACGCATCACAGATCATAAGCCATTAGAGGTGATCTCTGCACCTAGATCCAAACCATGTGCCAGAATAGAGAGATGGGTACTCAGACTACAACCCTACAAATATAAAGTAATCCACATAGCAGGGAAAGCAAACATTGCTGATCCGCTGTCCAGATTGGTGAAGGATGGTGGTCCACAATCCAAGTCAGAATTGGGAACAGAAACAGAGAGCTTTGTACGCTTCGTAGCTATTCAGTCGACACCGAAAACTGTGACTACGAAGAAAGTCGAGAGAGAATCCGAACGTGATCCAGATCTCAGGGAAGTAAGAGAATGCATACAGAGTGGACAATGGGACAAGTGTACTCACAAGGCTTACATTCACATTAGAGACGAACTTTGTTGCATCGGACAGTGTGTGTTAAGAGGTTGCAGATTGGTGATACCTCAAAGATTGAGACCGAAGATCGTATCCTTAGCGCATGAAGGACACCTAGGTATTGTTGGTACAAAGCAAAACCTCAGGACCAAGGTATGGTGGCCAGGTTGTGATAAAGATGCAGAGAAATTTGTTAAAACTTGTCACGGATGTCAAATCACAAGTAGGAGTAATCCGCCAGAACCGATCCGGAGTACGCAACTCCCGACAGGACCATGGATCGATGTAGCTGTTGATTTTCTTGGACCTTTACCAACGGGTGAATCAATTATGGTAGTGATAGATTACTACAGCAGATACTATGAGTACGTGGTGTTGAAGTCCACAACCACTGAAAAAACAATACAAGCATTAGCAGAGATATTCGCAAGATATGGATTACCTGTTACATTATACTCTGACAATGGTCAACAATTCATTTCAGAGACATTTACGGAATACATGAGGACCACAGGTATCCACCATCATAAAGTAACTCCGAAATGGCCGCAAGCCAACGGGGAAGTAGAGAGACAAAATCAGTCCATTGAAATACGATTGAGGATTGCACACGCAGAAGGACAAAATTGGCGAGAAGCATTGCTATCTTATGTGGCTGTCTATCGAGCAACGCCTCATGCAACCACTGGTAAAAGTCCTGCAGAAGCATTTTTTTGGAGAAAAATCCGCACAAAAATGCCAGAAATAAAGGAAATCCGAGACGACCAGGAGATGAGGGACCAGGATGCTGAAAAGAAAGTTGCAGAAAAGCTGTACACAGATTCGAAACGTGGAGCCAAGTACTCAGACATCGTGCCAGGAGATAATGTTCTAGTGAGGCATGAAACTGGTGGTAAGCTAGACCCACCTTATTACCATCAACCCTATACTGTCGTATCCAGAAGTGGCAGTATGGTGACAGTCAAGTCTCCGACTGGAGTCCTGTATAAGAGAAATGTATCAGGTGTAAAAAGGTACCAGTCCAGTGATACATCGAGCGAAGAGGTTGAAAGGCCAATACGAGATGTTGAAACTGAGAGACCTGATGATGTTCCAGAGGCAGTTACCAGCACTCCTGATGAAGTGACTAGAGCACCAGAAACACCCGAAGCCGTGGCGAGCAGTATTGCCGACGCTGAGAGTGAACAACCGAGAAGCAGCGACAATATCGCAGGCAGGCCGAAACGAAACCGGAAACCGCCCAAATGATATGAAGACTTTGTGCCATAGTTTTGATAAGAACTTTGGGACAGTATTTAATCTTATATCATAAAGTGCATGTATGAGTGCTGTCGGAAGTAAATTTTATGTAGTTGAGTTATAGTATTACCATTAGTTACGATGTTTGTAGGTTTCCAAGGGATATTGGTAAGTGAAGGTAAATTATATTTTTGATTAAAGGAGGGTGTCATGATAATGAATATGTATGAGATGTACCGGAAGTCACGTGATATAAGAGAGAGATAAGAACACAAGCAGGAGAACAAAGGAAACGGGAAAATAAAAAGACACTGAGAAGTTTACCTGATAAATCTTGTGTTTAATGTTTTATTAACTTCACATTTCGGGCCACAAATGTGACAACCATCATCTTATATCTCTACTTACCTCAAATGATAAGATAATAGCGAAAACATTTGCAAACAGATTGGCCGATTGTGTACCTAAAATAGTGAAACAAGATCAAACTGCATTTATTAATAAAAGATGAATGGCGGACAATTGCTGTAAATGTATTAATCAAATCCATGCAGTTCAAGGAAATAAGAAACCAAGAGTTGCTGTTACTCTAGACACAGAAAAAGCCTTTGACAGAGTAGAGTGGTATTACTCATTTAAAATATTACAGAAGTTCAATCTACCATGAAAATATATCGATTGGATTAAAACATTGTATAATGGACCATTGGCGAAAGTAACAGTAAATGGATATGTATTGAGTCACTTTAAATTAAGTAGGTCATCTAGACAGGGACGTCCACTATCCCCTTCACTGAAATAAAGGAGAAGGAGTATAAAATCATCTTATTTGCAGATGACATCATAGTATACCTAACAGAACCAGAGGCATCAGTAAAAGTATTTCATAAGAAATTGAAGGAATATGGATAAATATCTGTCTACACGATCAACACAAATAAAAGTGAAGAGATGCCAATGAGTAAACAGAATTAAATAAAAATGAATCGCCATTTAAGTGCAAGCACAAGCAATAACGTACCTCGGATTCAGGTTAGATAATAACTTAAGCCACTTGTACAAACTAAATTATCAGCCACTAATAAGGAAATTGCAAGAAGACTAAGAACATTCGAAAGAATTACCACTGACGTTAATAGGGAGGGTAAACTGCATTAAAATGAATGAGTTGCAAAGGATACAATACTTATTTCTAAAATTACCAATTCCCTTAACAGCAAAATTCTTTAAGGAACTAAAGAGAATAATTGGGAAATTCTTGAGTAAAGGGTGGATTCCAAGTGTAGCGTTAGCTAAGTTAGCAGAGAGTATAATCAGGCTGTTTTAAAGTTACCACATTTTAGAAATTATTATAGAACCGCACAAATAAGGCATTTATCAGTTTTTAGCAGAAAAGGGGAAAACCAGACTGGACTAAGATAGAACGAGAATAAATGGGGGAAAAGGTACCGGAACGTATAGTTTATAAGCTGGTGCAATATAAAAACTCAGCAGTACTGCATCATTTACTGAATACATGGAAGAAGATACACTTAGAAAGAAAAAAAAGAATGATCAATTTTAGAATTACTATTGATGCAAAATCCACGAATCAAAAGAATAGAAAACCGTTTTTTTTGAAATAATTTATTAACATTTGAACAATGGAACTATAAATATGGAATAATTCATGGTACAATGTTTGCATATCATCAAATGAAAGCTTATTTAAAGGATTAATTGAGAAACAGCTTGAGATTACCTGAAGGAAGCAGCTTTGAATACGTTATTACAGACAAACAGATAATCAAAAGATTTGTAACCATTATGTACACTAAGCTGCAAGGTAAGTAAAATGATATAAACTGTGAACCTCAGCGGAAGTGGGAAAAGGATCTAAACATATAGATAAAAAATGAAGTATGGGAAAAGTTAGTTCTTGAACGATGAGGAATACAATAAACCGAAGGGTATGCATGATACAGTATAACTGGTTACACAGGGTATATAGTACTCGACTAAAATTTAAAAAATGGGATTGAACAATATCGAATAGGTGTTCTCACTATAAGAAAATTGGAACAACATTGCATGCAAGTTGGGCATGTTTGAAAATAATTATGTTTAGAAGAATTAAAACAGAGACTAAATAAAATTACAAACAAATATGCCGAAAAACAGAGATTACTTTTTAAGTAACAGAAGAAGTAGAGAAGTAGGTCTCAAATTGGATAAAGTGCAAAATAAATCATTATGATAGATTCAGCGATAGCAAAATAATGTTTAATGTCAAATTGGAAAATGGAAGGGAGCATGTGTATACAGCAATGGCACATGGAAATGAATGAATGTATTCCATTGGAAAAAAGAACATATAATTTTTAAAATAAAGTCACAATGTTTGAACAAATTTGGGAACCATATATGGGACATATCAGAGTGAGCTTGCTTATGAATCAATCCCCTAAAATGAGAATGAAAATGATAAGAAGACAAAAAGACTAGATTCAGTGTGTAATAAATAGATGATGCATTTTTCTTTTTATTTTCCATTGTGTGAAAATATTGTTTTATGGTTTTATGGTATTGTATATGTTGAATATTTATGGGTTTTGGAGGGGGTGAGAAAGGGGAGGGAGGAAAATGGGGGAATAAAGTGGAGAAAGAACAGTGTGTATATTTAATGAGATACGTTTTTACATATTTTGGTTGATATGATTCACAATGTAAAAGATAAAAAATTAAAAAAAGAATTATGCATTACCCCTCCAAAATGGAATAGATGGAAATTAGATATATCCGAGTAATGCTATCGATGTGGTAAAGATATTGGAATTTTCTAAATTGCATTTGGTCTTGATCAAACGTTTAACATTTTTGGATTTCTGTTAGCATGTTTTTGCTACAGATTATAAAGTTATTTTTCCGTTGAATCCTGAGTTATTTTAGATGGGGAATTTTGAAAATATAGCTCCTAAATTGCACGCCGCCACAGATATTTCCATGTGGTTGACTCTCGCGTTTACATTTGACCGATATGTAATGATTTGTTGGCACAAACTGAGGACGAAGGTTTGCTCCGAAATAACGGCCCGCAATGTGATAACAATAATGTGTCGTCTGTAAAAACATTCCTTGGTTCTTTCTATTTGAACCATTTTTACTGTTGGTAACACAGATTGGTTCTGTATATCCGTACGTCAAGCTTGGACCCACCCTGGATAGATATTATTCACGTGGCTTCATCGAGTGTTAACACCTCTGTTCTCAATGTTACTGATATCACTGATTCATGCTCTGATGGTCGCGCGTATTGTTGGAGCCACCAGAGCGCAGAAGGTTCTGAGAGGCAGCAACAATTATGCGGATGAGAATGATTCCGAGGTTAAAAGCCGAAGGAAGCCCATCATCTTACACTTTGCAGTATCAGGAAACTTCGTATTGCTTTGGATGACCTATTTAATATTTTTCCTGTGGATGCAAATCACACAACAGTTTGTCTTTACCAGTGCGAAGGACCCAATGTTAATCACGGACCAAACCAGGTACATGCTCTTGCTTCTGAGTTGCTGCACAAACACTTGCATTTATGCAGCGACTCAGTGTAAATTCAGGGAGGAGCTGATCAACGTGATGACATATCCGTTAAAATACTATTTGCAATGCTTAATTGGAGGAAAATATGTTCGGATTCTGGATATCAGATACCATCAGCATTAAACACCCGAGAGTTTCCCTTCTGCCAACGCCAACCTGTTATCCCATGGAAAGATGGGAGAAAAAAAGTGCATATTTGCCGGTAAATTTCAGTTGGAACAGAGAAAAGTCAAATCTATTATTTCAGTGTATGATTCCCTGCACATTCTTATAACGGTGGAAAATCATTTCTTACATTTGACCGATATGTCTCGGTGGCCAGTGGAGAGCTCGCCATATAACATGATCTTCGGAAGGCGATGGTCCTCCATTCTGGAGACGTGACCAACCCAGTGCAGTTGGATCTTCAGCAGCATGGATTCAATGCTTGCGGACTCTGCCTTCTCGAGTACTTCGATGTCGGTGATGAAGTCATTCCAATGAATGTTGAGGATGGAGTAGAGACTGCGCTGATGGAAGCGTTCTAGGAGCCGTAGGTGACGCCGGTAGAGGACCCATGACTCGGAGCTGAACAGGAGCGTGGGCATGACAATGGCTATGTACACGCTAATCTTTGTGTTTTTCTTCAGGTGATTGTTTTTCCAGACTCATTTGTGTAGTTTTCCAAAGGCGCTATTTGCCTTGATGAGTCTGTTGTCTATCTCGTTGTTGATCCTTGCATCAGATGAAATGCTGCAGCTGAGGTAGGTAAACTGGTTGACCGTTTTGAGTTCAGTGTGCCCAATGGAGATGTGGGGGGGGGGGGCGGTAGTCATGGTGGGGAGCTGGCTGATGGAGGACCTCAGTTTTCTTCATGCCGACTTCCAGGCCAAACATTTTGGCAGTTTCCGCAAAACAGGATGTCATGCGGTGGAGAGCTGGCTCTGAATGGGCAACTAAAACGGCATCATCTTCAAAGAGTAGTTCACAGACAAGTTGCTCTTGAGTCTTGGTGTGAGCTTGCAGGCGCTTCAGATTGAAGAGACTGACATCTGTGCGGTACCGGATGTAAACAGCGTCTTCATTGTTGAGGTCTTTCATGGCTTCATTCAGCATCATGCTGAAGAAGTTAGTAAAGAGGGTTGGTGCGAGGACACAGCCTTGCTTCACGCCGTTGTCAATGGAGAAGGGTTCGGAGAGCTCATTGCTGTATCTGACCCGACCTTGTTGGTTCACGTGCAGTTGAATTTAGGGGGGCATCTGAGGCACTCTAGTATTTGCCAAAGCCCTTTCCTACTCATGGTGTTGAAGACGTTCGTGAGGTCAACAAAGGTGATGTAGAGTCCTTTGTTTTGTTCTCTGCACTTTTATTGGAGCTGTCTGAGGGCAAAGACCATGTCAGTATTTCCTCTGTTAGCGCGAAAGCCACATTGCGATTCTGGGAGGACATTTTCGGCAACACTAGGTAGTGGTCTATTAAGGAGAATCCTAGCGAAGATTTTACCTGCAATGGAGAGCAGCGTGATTCCCCTATAGATTGAGCAGTCTGATTTCTCGCCTTTGTTTTTGTACAGGGTGATGATGATGGCATCACGAAGGTCCTGAGGCAGCTTTCCTTGGTCCCAGCAGAGCATGAAAAACTCATGCAGTTTGGCATGCAGAGTTTAGCCGCTGGCCTTCCAGACCTCTGGGGGAGGGGGGTATTCCATCCATACCTGCTGCTTTGCCACTTTGCAGTTGTTCAATTGCCTTATATGTCTCTTCCCGGGTAAGGACCTCATCCAGCTCTAGACTCAAGGGCTCTTGAGGGAGCTGGAGCAGGGCAGATTCTTGGACTGAGCGGTTGGCACTGAAAAGAGATTGCAAGTGTTCTGTCCATCGATTGAGGATGGAGATCTTGTCGCTGAGGAGGACGTCGCCTTCTGAGCTGCACAGAGGGCTTTGGACTTGGAATAAGGGGCCGTACACCGCCTTTAGTGTCTCATAAAAACCCCTGAAGTCGCCAATGTCGTCGCTAAGCTGGGTTCATTTGGCGAGGCTAGTCCACCACTCATTTTGGATCTCCCGGAGTTTGCGCTGAAGATGGCTGCATGCAAAACGGAAGGCTCATTTCGTCTCTGGCCAGGAAGGCTTTGCAAGGTGAGCCTGGTGGGCAGATCGCTTCTTTGCAAGCAGCTCCCTGATTTCCTCGCTGTTTTCGTCAAACCAGTCCTTGATTTTCCTGGAGGAGAAGCCCAGTACCTCCAGTGGATTGCAGTCTGGAAGATTTCAGCTGATCCCAGAGGGTTTCAGGCAACGTGTCCGTGAGGCAGTTTGCATCCTCGAGCTTTGCTTGGAGGTTTGCCTGGAAGTTTCCTCTCACTACGTCTGACTGCAGGTTTCCAACATTGAACCTCTTTCTGGGGGCTCCATTGTTCTTGAACTTTGGCTTGAAGTGAAGGTTGAGTTTGCAGTGAAGAAGCCCGTGGTTAGTGTGGCATTCCGTGCTGGGATGACCCTGCAGTGGAGCACATCTCGTTTGTCTCTTCCTCATACCAGAATGTAGTCCAGGAGGTGCCAGTGTTCGGATCAGGGATGCATCCAGTTAGTCTTCAGGCTGTCTCTCAGCTGGAAAAGGGTGTTAGTAATGACAAACTCCAACAGGAGGCACCCGTTGTCATTGGACTTGCTGACACCATGCTTGCCAAGGATTCCTGTCCACGTTTCTGATCTTTGCCGACACGAGCGTTGACGTCACCGAGGATGACAACCTTGTTGGCTGTAGGGGTGCGTTGGATGAGGTTGCACAGATCAGTGTAGAACTTGTCCTTTTCTGCTGATTCCGCTTCAAGGATTGGAGCATAGACACTGATGAGTGTGATGCGTCACTTGTTTTGAAGGGGGAGTCGCATGGACATGATCCGGTGAGAGTGGCCTGTTGCGAGGTTTTTGAGTTTGGAGGCAATGGCGTTCTTGACCATGAAGTCAACACCAGATAAGTGTGATTTAGCCTGAGGCTTGCCAGACCAGTAGATTTATGTAGCCCGCACCATATTCTTGGAGGCTGCCTACATCTCTAAGGCAGATTTCACTGAGAGTGGCTATGTCGGTCGAGTCTGAGGAGTTCATGTGCGATGAGGGCAGACCGACGTTCAGGTCGGTGGCAGTCAGCATTGTCTAGCATGGTTCTGATGTTCCAGCATGCTAGCTTGAGTATGTGTGCATCTTTTGATGGGGAGGATGTGGATATGTCCTTGGGCCTGTGCAAAGGAGCTTTTAGGTGGAGTGCAGAGTGCGCAGTACTGGCCTCACCCTTTACACCCGTGGTTCGTGTGCCGTGGCCAAGCAAGCTGGGATGTGGCAACGAAGTCCTTGGCTCGTATGTTTTATATTGGAGTGTCCTTCTCCTATGCACGTTGCTTAACCGGGCTGAAGAGGCCTGCCTCCCCTTTTAGGTCAAACCATATATTTGGAGTTAAACTACAAACTTCTGTTAAACTTCATCTTTGTAGCGCACTTGAGGCATACGGTCCACTTGGCCATCCTGATGGGCCAGCGTTCCCAGGCCACTCAAGAACTCAGGTGGCCGGCTAGGGCGGGTCCCCAGCCCCTGGGCCGAAACCTCGAGCTCTGGTACCAAGCCATTGTTTTGAGCGTCCTTTGTGCGTTCTCTCCCATCGCAACCGGGTGCTGGCAGTGTGGGGCTAGCCCTGAACCGTTCGCTTTCTTCTGCCCTTCCTGCCGGGCCCTGCAGCACCTGGACCAGCCGCTCAATTACTTCCAGCTGCTGGGACTCCCCCGCCGCTTCCAGTTGGATGTCGAGCGGCTGCGGGAGTCACACTGGCACCTGCAGTGGGCCCTCCACCTGGACAACATTGGCCGGAGTTCCGAGACTGAGCACCGAAGAGTTCCTTTTTGTTTCTCTTATTTCAAGTGAAATCTTAGGCAGCCAGTCCTGTCCTCTTGTGTTGGTAACATCGGCTTTGACCAGGCTTTAATAAGCTTTCACAACCTTTTTTTAAATTTCTTGCACTGAGGCATATCAATAACAACATCCACAAATGATGATCATCAATATATACATAGTGACATTTCTTCTTCTCCCCCTTTTCATCTATCTCCCCTTCCACACGCCTCTTAAAAAATCAACAAATAATAATACACATAAAACAAAGAAATAACAAAAAGAAAAAAAAGAAAATAATGTAGTATCCTCCAATTTCACATATTTAAATCTGTTCTCATAATTATGTTGTTTTAAGGGATGGAAGTTTTTGGTCGGCATTCCCCGACCTTTTCAATTTCTGGTTCTCAGATTTGTTCGAATAACATACACTTGTCTTTCAGATTGAATGGTTATTTTTCTAATGCAATACACTTGTTAATTTCTGTATACCACTTTTGTATTTTAAAGAGTGTTTCCATTTTCCAGGTTGTCATAATATAATTTTATTTTGCTATTGGTTACGCTATTATAATAAATGTTATTTGGGCTCTGTCTCATTTTAGTCCTAAATTTTTGTCTCTTATATTATTTAATAGAAATTCTTTGGATTATTTGGTTTATTTATTTTGTGATTTTGTTTAATAGATCTTTGCAGATAGTTTTAAATTTTGAACATGTCCAAAATATATGTAATGTTGCTCCAGTCTCTTGTTAACAACGGAAGCATATATCTGATGCTGTTGAGTATCACTATTTTAATTTCTGAGGAATAATTTCTAATCTATGTAGCCAGTTATATTGTATCATACATAGTTTAGTATTTATCGCGTTTTTCATTGTTTGTATACTTAACTTCTCCCATGTTTCATTCTTTAACTCTGTGTTAAAATCTTTTTGCCAACTTTGTTTCATTTTATACTTTATTTCATTCTCTTCCTTATATTGCAATTTGATAGATATGTTGGTCATAATCTTTTAAATTATCATTGTGTCTGTGATTAAATATTCATAATTTCTACCTTTTATAATCTCAAGCTATTTCCTAGATTATTTTTTAAATAGGTTTTCAATTTGTAATATGGAAACATTGTACCTTGTGTTATTCAATATTCATCTTTTAATTGCTAAAATGTTAAGAAATTATTTGCCAAAATGCAATCTTCAATTTCCTTGATTCCTTTTCTATCCCATTCCTTGAAAAATAAATTATCCATTGTAAAGGGGATTAATGAGTTTTCTGTTAATATTATTTTTGGTATTTGATAATTTATCCTTTATTCTTCCAGGTGTATTCTTTTCCATAATTTAAGTATATATTGTAGTACATGTGAACTGTTATATTGCACCAAATTTTCATCCCATTTTATAGTATATGTTCCTTGATATCTTCTCTCAAATTGTCTAATTCTATCTTAATACAATCTGGTTTTTCTCCTCTGTCATACAAGTCTGATAAATACCTTAACTGTGCTGCCCTGTCATAATTTTAATGGTGATATCACGCCGATGGAGTAGTGGCTGCAGAAGAATAGCCCTTCGAAGAGAAATTAAATAAAAAAGAAACAATGCCGGACAGAAAAAACACAGAAGTCCTGAAAGATAAAGAAATCACAAATACTGAAGAGATAGCATCAAAAAAGGAGAAGACCAGAGAGACAGATAAAGAGGAAGACAGAAAAAGAGCAGAAAGAAAAGAGGTAGGCCTTACCTTAAAAATTACATCTGACCCCTAAAGCTGATGGGCGCACCACTTGGCAAAATCCCTCTTTCGAACTATGTACGAAGTTGGCTCAATAAGCCACAAAATTTTACACAACCGCCCATAACAAAAAATAATACACTGAAGGAAGGCAGGTCCAGCAATGTGACAATGTTAAACTGATAGATAAATTGGGGTGATGGCATCACAGCAATAAGAGTTGAACAGAAGACAAGGAGCGAGAGAGTGAAGACAAAGAAGATTACACACGGGAAAGAGGAAGGTAAAAAATATAAACAGTTAACAGACATTAAATATTTTTATGAACAAATAAAAACTTTAAAAGACATTTTTACAACTGAATTTAACACAATAAAAATAAAAATGGAACAAAAGCAGAAGATAAAATGCAAAATCTAGAGCTGGCCATAGCATATCCATGAAAACGAACAAAGGAAGTGGATGAAAGCCAGACAGCTGTGGAATTAGAAATGAATGAAGTAAAATAAATTCTGAATGATAGAGACAAAGAAATTAAAGAGATCTGTTAATTCAAAATATTGATATGTTAGAGAATTATAGCAAATGGAACAATATAAAAATAGTAGGTGTAGAGAATGCATAGAAGGATCAGACATAAAGGGATTCATGAAAAGATGAATCCCACAGTCTTGGAGGCAGAACATCTACAAGACAAAATTGAAATGAAAGAGCACATAGAACATCGGCACTAAAGGCTTATTAAAACCAAAAACCATGATCCTTAATAATAAATTTACTAAGACACACAACAAGAGCAAAAAATGTTTGAGCGGGCAAAGAATAAAATATAGGAAAATAATCAACTACTGGAAAAGAAAGGGCGAAATTTCTATCCAGACATCAGCTTCGATCTCTTAAAGAAAGGGAAAGTATTGAACCTGACAAAGCAGACATTATATAAGGAAGGCTATAATTTTAATCTAACACATCCAGCAGTATTACAAATATTCATTCCAGGGCAAAGTAATGGACTGCTCTCAGACCTGAAAGATGCCCAACACGTTGCAGAACAATTGCCAAAGAGACAAAAAAATGAGAAGTATTATAAAAGACTATCAAAACAATGTACATAAATAATTTGTAAAGATAATAATGTAAATATAAAGTTTAAGTTTGGAAAATAGGATGAAAATAAGGATAAGAAAAAAGTGTTAATTACGCTTTGTATCATTTTTTGAAAATATATAGTGTTTCACTGTGGGGAGGCGAGGGAGAGAAAAATAACTGCTATTTCAAAATCTGTTGATGCTTGCAGTTATTACCTCAACCCAAATAGATAACGAAATTGGAGTTGTCTCACAAGGAGTCATAGACAACCCAATACGTGATGTTTCGGGACTTTCATTATTGTGGGTAGGAACATTTTATTTTTTAATTTTAATAGGGGTTTCAAGGATAAGTTTCTTTTTCTAACAATGTCTGCATGTATTAAGATGTGCAAAAATTATTTAAAAAATATTGAGGACAAAGATATGAAAGAGTTGAGGAGATGAGATAGAATTGAAAATTAAGAAGTTAAAGATGGATATATTAAATTTAATGACTGTAAATATTAACAGAAAACTCAATCAAATTAAAAGGAAGAGTTGCTGACAACTAGAAGAAGAAAAATCGACATTGCTTTTGTGCCTTAAACACACTTAACTGAGATAGGACACAATAAATTGAAGGGAGAGTGTGTAGGCCATGTGGCGGAGTCCTAATACAGTTCAAAATCCTGGGGAGCAGGTATATTAGTCAACAAATATCTATCAATTAATATAAAAGTTATAATAACAGATCCAGCAGGTAGATATGTAATGACTAAGTGCCAGATTAATTCTGAATTTTGGAATTTACTAAACATCTATGCATTTAACAAAGAAGACCAGCAATTTATGCAAACAATCTTCAGAGAAAATAGCAGAAACATGGGGACATATCATGCTCAGAGGGGAGTTCAACTTCAACCTGGACCCAATGATAGTCAAAACAGGAAGACAATTAACAATAAGAATAAAGTAACTAAATTTATACTAAAAGCATTGCAGGATATGAATCGAATTGATATGTGGAGGAGGCAACAACAAAAAGAGAGACAATATTCACACTGCTCAAATAGACAGAAGACATACTCAAGAATAGACTTGATTTTGTGATTGGCACAGATCCAAGGGATAGTTAAAATTAGAACATATAGCAAGATTATTATCTAATCACTCTCACGTATTATTGACAATTGAATAACAGGATGCATTACCAAAGACATGCAGATGGAGACTAAATCACACATTCAAACTTCTGTCATCTTTATTCAGACCTGATACTGCGTAAATGGAGCTGATGATGGATTCATTTAAATATTATGTGACTGCAGGGTCAACCACAAAGATTGTGGGGCGCAAACTTATAAAGAAGGAAATGTGCCTAATGGTAGAGGATGTTAGGATTGTCATAAATGAAAACATTGCTTAATTATTCACAAGTGATAAGGAACTTGATCATTTTGCGTTATGAATAGAGCAAGGATGAGTGCTGAATTATGTTGTTATTAAGGAAGGGGAAGTGTTGGATCTTCTTAAATCTAAGTAATTGAGAACTTCCTGGGGCTGGACGTGATCTACCTCAAGTTATTGCGGTAAGTGAGGGTGGAGGTATCATAAGCCGTGGCTATGATCTTTGTGTCTTATTTGCCAACAGGGGAATTGCCAGAGGATTTGAGAATTACAATGGTGGACTCTTTGTTTATTTTAAAAAAAGAATATGGAAAATACTTGGAATTTTTGAACAGAGAGTCTTGCATCAGAGGTGTATCAAATATTTGAGAAGATTCGTAAGGATAGAATCTATGAGCATTTGGAGAAGAAATGTCGAATGAAGGTTAGTCAATGTGTATGTCTGAATGAAGAGTCATAACATTTGAGAGGATAACAAACAACATGAATAACAATAAGCTTGTTGATGTAGTTTATATGGATTTTAGTCCTCTTTGAGAGATTAGTTCAGAATGTCATAATGGAGGGGATCCATGATATCGTAGCTGCGTGTCTAAAATCTGTATTGCCTGTAGAATGCAGATAGTAATAGCAGAAGCAATATATTCTGCATGGAGGACAGTGATTAGTGAAGTTCTGCAATGATCTGTTCTGGAACTCCTGGTCGTTGTGTCTTGAGAAATGTTCGAGATGAAGGGGAGGAAAGATGTACCAGAAATGCATGCAAATGATATAAATATTGGAGACTTCTTTATGGTGCTGAACATTATTGTAGTTCACAAAGGAGAGAGGCAGGATGCAAAGTTGAGCAGAAAAGTGGCATGTGGATTTCAACATGATAAGTCGGCGGTGATGCAATCTGGAAGGTAAAACCAAAAGGATGAGAAGAGGATTAATGGATGTTGGGTTTCATTATTATGGGGATTGCGTTCAATTGTTCAAGGGGAATGTGGCAACTCTACAAATGTATTCTGAGTTCACACGGGGTATTGTGTTCCATCTGGACACCTCATTATATGAATGGAGTGCAACCTATTAGACGGAGCAGGGGAGATTTGGCAGCATGTTGCATTGTTTGATAAATAAGTCTTATGAGGCAAGGTTATCAGATCTGGAACTTTTTCATTTTTTGTCGCATAGATGAATGAGACTACAAGATTCTGAGAAGCACAGAGCGGGTAGACTGCGAATGCCTTTATCACAGAGCAGGGATAATGAATACCAGAGTACATATGTGGAAAGTGAAAGGAGGAAAGTTGAAGGTAGACATCACAAGTAGGTTTGTACACAGATTTGTGGCTGCCTGTAATGAAATGACTTACCAGCAATCGAGGTAGAGTATGTGTCACTTAGGAGACACTTGGATAGACAGATGGATAAATATAAAATAGGGAGTTATGAGGTAGGAATGATTTAGTGCATTTTTTTGAAAATATAATTTTTATATAAACAATATAATATTTATTTTATCCCACAAAAACCACACACCCATGGCTATCCATCCAAACCCATCCAACACACTATTAAACGTCACAAAAATAAAAAAAAATGGAAACAATAATGGAGCACATGAACTAAACCAACACATGCAGGTATGGATCGCAGTTGGGGAAAACCCTATCCCTTCATGGGAAATATTTTAACAATTTGAACACATTCAATCCATGTACGGGCTCCAAACATTAACACATAGATAATTATTTTTAGATTATATGTTATCTTCTCTAATGGAATACATGACCTCATCTCTGCATGCCAACGTTGAATATTCAATTCAATATCATTCTTCCATGTAACTGCAAGGCATTTCATAGCAATATGAAATTGTTTAACTTTAACTCTAAACATAATGGCTTAGTATTATCCAATGAAAATATTATTGGGTAAAATGGAATTTCAAATTTAAATATAACTTTCTAAAGTTCTTTAATATTATCCAAAAACTGTTAAACTGTCTCACATTTCCAACCAAACGTAAGAAAGTTCCTACTTCCATATGACATCTAAAACAAAAATATGAAGTGACATATTGAACTTTCTTCACCGGGGTTAAATATAATTGATGAATAAAATTATAATGAATCAATCTGTATAGAAACGTAGGAACATAGAAGATAGGAGCATGAGTAGTTAATTCGGCCCTTCGAGCCTGCTCCAGCATTCAATAAGATCGTGGCCGATCTTGAAGTCCAGTACCCCTTTTCTGCCTTCTCCCCATAACCCCTAATACCCTTATACTGAAGAAATATATCTAATTCCCTTTTAAATATATTCAATGAATCTGCTTCTACTGCTCACTGTGGCAATGAATTCCACAGATTTACCACCCTTTGGGTTAAGAAATTCCTCCTCATCTCGGTTCTAAATTGTTTGCCTATTATCCTCGAAACATGGCCCCGGGTTCTGGACTCCACCACTATCGGAAACACCCCTTCCGCATCTATTCTGTCCAGTCCTGCATGAATTTTATATATCTTCATGAGATCCCCTCTCAAACATCTAAACTCCAGCGAGTACAATCCCAATTTGCGCAATCTTAGACATTCACAATCTTAGACACACTATCTTCGCATTTTAGTATCTAATCAAATGGGGAGATGGATACATTTTCATCTCTCCTGGGCCTTTATGAATAAATGTTTGTAAGCTTTATGTGCAGTGTTCTATGTTCTTTGTGACACATGTATTGGGCAGCAGCCCCGAGGTGCTGCAGACTGCATGGAAGCAGTAGAATATCACAGGACACCAGAAATGTGGAAGAACAACACACGTTTGAAAATGAGAATTGAGTTGTTGACCACGACACTGGACCAATGAAGGGCTCTGCGGCTGAAGAAACGCACATTCAGCGGACTTGGTGAGTCGTGGTAAGGAACCGACGGAGGCCACTGGCTGATTACGACTGCGGGTCAGGTATTCACAAAGGTCGGCTGGAGAGTTGCTCAAGAACTGGGTGAAAAGGTATCACGAATCTGCACTGGGAGTCGAGAGGATGCCTGTGCGCTGTAGGTGGTGGAAGTAGATCCACGAGTGAATTTCCAGAGACATTTAACAGGCCCGTGAATGTGCGGCGAGTGAGGATGGTGGGATGGGGATACAAATCATGTGGAGAGATTTGGTATTTCTAACTGGATATTGTCAGAAATAAAACTTCTCACACATGAGTCTCTTTAAAACTGATGACACGACAAGCTTTATTTACAAGTCTGCAGAGTTGGACTCAACTGGTTTCTCACCAGTTAAGCCCCGATACATACAGTGCATTGATTTCTATACCTTTATTATTTGCCCTTCCCCTTCTTATTAATACTGTTTTAATTGGTTAGTATTACAAAAACATTCTAAGTATAACTGCATTATTAATTATCACGTTCGTTACGTACGCTGTGAACTCTACATTCACTGAATTCTGTTTCTCACACTTCTTATCAATCCTTTGTCTCCTGCATGTCTCTCACTATGACCATGAAAAGATAGGTTTAAAAAAACATATTCAGCAGCTCCTTCTGTCCTTGACTGCTAGTAAACTCTCTGTCCGTCCTGGCTTCCCTGTTTATGATTAATCATCACATTTTAACTTAAGTCTTTTTAACCTAAATTCTCTATATCACAATCCACCCCTTTCTCTCTTTCTGTCCTTTACTTATCTGGTGTCCCAGATATACCACAGTTCTCTCAACGAACTGTAACTTGTTCCTGGACACCCGTAGACCCTTTTTCACCAGATAATTCAAGAGTCTAATTGTATCTCCCCTCATTTCTTGTTCCTTGGGTCCTGATAATAGTAAATCGTCCACATACTGCATTAGTTGGGAATCATCAGATTGTGGATAGTCCGCCAGGATTTGTTCTAACATTTGTCCAAACAGGTTCGGAGATTCAGTGAACCCTTGGGGCAATACAGTCCACCGAAGCTGTCTCCGTCTACCTGTCCATGGATTTTCCCATTCAAACGCAAACATATCTCTACTTTCCTCTTCTAACGGACAAGTCCAGAAGGCATCCTTCAAGTCGATAACACTAAACCACTCATGGTCTGGGGGAATCCGACTCATAATAGTATAGGGATTAGGCACCACTGGGTGGCGGGTCTGAACAATAGCATTCAAACTTCTTAGATCCTGAACTAGGCGATAGGATCCATCTGACTTTTTTACTGGGAGTATAGGGGTGTTATAAGGTGACATGCATTCTTCTAATAGTCCGTCTCGTATTAAAGTCTCAATTACCGGCTGTAGCCCTTTTCTCCCTTCCAAAGTAATAGGATACTGACGTTTCCTTACCGGCTGATGACCTGGTATTAATGTGACATGTAAAGGTGGGATGTCCAGACCTCCTCGATTTCCCTCCTTATACCAGACTCTCTCGTCAATCTGCCGTTCATCCTCTTCCTTTAAAGCGCAGAGGTGGACTCGCACTTCTCCGTCCACAGGGAGAGCACCCAAACCTAGGAGAGCCTGTAAGTCCCTTCCTAGGAGGTTAAATCCAGCCGAAGGTAATAACAAGAGGTCTTGTACCCCTTCTCTTTCTTCCAGTTTCACTGTTACTTGGGGAATTATTGATACCATTCTGGGAGCTCCTTCTATCCCAGAAATTGTCAAATTACTTTTTATAGGCTCAGTTCCGATTGGCACAGTTATTACACTACTTCGTTCCGCTCCTGTGTCCACCATAAACACCACCTCTTCTCCCTTGGGACCAATTTTTAGTTTTACCAGGGGTTCCCTCTTATACTTGGTCCCTAACATTTGGAACCCCTGACACCCCTAATCTTCTTCCATAAGTTCGAGGGCACGCAATTCCCTCTTGTATCGGGGGCATTCCCTCTTAAAGTGTCCTTCCTCATTGCAGTAATAGCACTTAACGAATCTCCGGGGTCTTCCCTCTCTTGGATATCTTGGATTGTTTAGAGGAAGGTTTTGTTTTCTTTCCCCTCTGGATTCGGCATTCATCTGTCGGATAGTCTGTACCATAACCTTTGTCGCCTTCTTTTGATCTTCTTCTTCTCTCTGCACATATACTTTTTGCGCCTTTTTTAACAGGTCGCTTAGGGGTTTTTCGCTCCAGTCCTCCTCCTTTTCTAGTTTCTTTCTAATGTCCTGCCATGATTTGGAAACAAATTCAATTCGAATAAGCTGTTCACCCATTGGTGTACTAGGGTCCACGCCCGCATACTGTTGGACATTCTTTCTCACCCTCTCCAAAAAATCAGTAGGGGACTCGTCTTTCCCCTGGTGGTTCCCAAATGCCTTGGTGAAATTGTGACCCTTTGGCACAGCCTCCCGTATCCCTTTAATTGTCCACTCTCTATATTGTCTCATACTTGCCAATCCCTCGGGTGTTCGTTTGTCCCACCTGGGTTCATTTAAGGGATATTTTTGTTCATGGGGTCTAGGGTCCCCAGGTTGTTCATATTCCCACATGAGGAGGGCAGCCCGTCGAATCATCTGCCTCTCCTGGGGTGAAAATAATGTTCCCATTATTGCCTGCATCTCTTCCCACGTATATGTGTTTGGTCCCAGGAATTGGTCGAGCTGTTCGGCCAGTCCTATAGGATCTTCCAATAACTTTTTCATTTCTTTCTTAAATCCCCGCACCTCTGTACTAGTTAGGGGAACATTCACATATCCCGTTCCCCCTCCCGGTCCTCCCATAGGAACTTCCCTCAGGGGATTTAGGCTTACTGAAAACTTTGATGGTCCTGGACCAGTCTGGGATCTTGTCCAGGGTTGGTTTACCGGTGGAAGTTTAGGGTCCGACTCCCTTAATTCATCCTTTTTATCCCGGCCCCCTTCGGGGCAATCAGATTCATCACCTTTCCCCTCCGGTAATAAGCTTTCCTCGGGCGCAGTAGGCACCGGGGGATATAAGGAGGGGGAAGGTTGTCCAGAGGTTCCCATTTCTTTTCTCCTGCCACTCTCAATTTAAAACATTCTGTTAAGGATCCTGGCCAGGGAACCCAACAAAATGCATATGCTGAGTCTTCTTGATTCACCTTTGGTCTCGAATTTACATATATGTTTAATGCTTGTCTAACCCAATCCTCATCAGATCCAAATTTCGGCCACCAGACCGAGGAACCTTTAATAGGTTGTTTCGACCAAAGGAGACAATATTGAACCATCTTTTTCTTGTTTTTGTCCCGATATCTATTACTATCCCAATTTTCAAACATTCTCCCCAAAGGGCTGTCAAGGGGTACTCCCAGGAATTGTCCTGAATTTTCAGACGAGCCCTTAGATTTTGATCCTCCCATTTTCCCACCTAGATCTGTTTATCGTTGCTGAGGACCCTCTCGCTCTGGACCCTACTCCCTTCCTCTCAGACGCCTCGTCGGAGGTGCTGTCCCTCCTTCGGTTACCGCTGAGGTTTTCCTGGGGTTGACCCCTCTCTTCTCGGCACTTCGTCGGAGGTGCTGTCCCTCCTTCGGTTACCGCCGAGGTTTCCCTGGGGTCTATCCTAGAGTCCCGCGACAGGGTTCTCACACAACGACAAAAGATCTATACTTAATCTATTCCGTTAGGTTTTTATCTAAACAGGTGTATCCCGTTACACCTGTTACCCAATCCCCACACCACAATCGTAAGTCGTCACTTACCGGTGTCTTCCCGGGGATTGAACCGTCACCCTTCTCCTCTCCGTCTTGTCGTGTCACCCTGTCCGGATACCACTCGCTCAAGCCGCCCGAAGCGACGAGCAAGGGACTAGGAGCCGCTGAACTCAGCGGGGTGCACCGCCTCCGATGTCCCTCTTCTCGCCTCCCCTCACGGCCGGAGTGTAGATCCCGGACGAGCCCCCATTTGTCAGAAATAAAACTTCTCACACATGAGTCTCTTTAAAACTGATGACACGACAAGCTTTATTTACAAGTCTGCAGAGTTGGACTCAACTGGTTTCTCACCAGTTAAGCCCCGATACATACAGTGCATTGATTTTTATACCTTTATTATTTGCCCTTCCCCTTCTTATTAATACTGTTTTAATTGGTTAGTATTACAAAAACATTCTAAGTATAACTGCATTATTAATTATCACGTTCGTTACGTACGCTGTGAACTCTACATTCACTGAATTCTGTTTCTCACACTTCTTATCAATCCTTTGTCTCCTGCATGTCTCTCACTATGACCATGAAAAGATAGGTTTAAAAAAACATATTCAGCAGCTCCTTCTGTCCTTGACTGCTAGTAAACTCTCTGTCCGTTCTGGCTTCCCTGTTTATGATTAATCATCACATTTTAACTTAAGTCTTTTTAACCTAAATTCTCTATATCACAGATATCATAGTCGATGTCAACATAATGTAGTGGATCCAATGGCCAGTTCCTGAGCTCCTTTGTGCAGAATGTCTCCTTCTCAGCTGCATATAACAAACCTAGAGATGTGTGTGTGTGTGTGAGAGAGAGAGGACGTGGTCTATTGTTGGAACAGTTGTTCAGGAGACCCTCACGCCTCCCCCAGATGATGAAGAATCACAAATAATTTTCAAATTCTCGCTATTTATCTTAAGCGTCTTCGTAGTCACTTATGTATCAAACTGCAGTTCATGCAGACAAGACTTATATATTCGTCATGGTCAGGTCTGCAGGACACGCGGATGGGAAAACCTCTTGGACAAATTTCTATGTTTCAACTGTTCAATGTAATTTGATTGAAAGGAAGGTCAGAGATAGGATAACAGTTCATTTCTCGAACTTCTGTATTTTCTTTCGGTCTTGAGTGGAGATTTCCTGAACCAGGTAGCATGGCCTCCAATAGGATACTTTATATGATGCTCCTGTAAGTATGGTTCAAGACAACAGTTTGTTACAAGCCCAGAGGACCCAAAACAAACCATAAGCATTCGATATTCAACCAGATAAATGGTTATTATTAAAAGTTGCTTTGAATTATATTTTAACATAAAAATAGTATGAACATTTATCTGATGTTCCTGACTTAACCCCCTTCTAATTGTAAGACCCCATGTATGTATGTGTGCAAAAGTTTAGAACAGTTGTTTAATTCATAGTCCGATCTCACTTTACCACTCCTCCAAGTTCACTGGATGCTGGCAATCCTTATACTGTGCACAGAATCTCACATTGATGAATTTCACCAGACATTGGTGCTTGAAAGGTAAATGGTTACCACTCAGGAAGGCTCATGTCGGTTTTCAGGGAGAGATTTGTTGTTATATGGATGCAATCTGCACCCTTCTAATCTGCCATATTATTGTTTTGCTGAACATATTTTTCCAATCTTTGCGTTCCAGATTAAAACATTTCTTTAAGGTCAACACAGAGTTCCTTTTTGTTTCTCTTATTTCAAGTGAAACAAACGGCAGCCAGTCCTGTTCTCTTGTATTGGCCACAAGGGCTTTACCCAGGCTAAAAAATGCACTCACTACCTGTCTTCATTTTATTTCTTGCATTATGTGTCATATCAATAACAACATTCACAAATGATCATCTTCAATATATACATTGTGAAATTTCTACTTTTTTCCCCTCTTCATCCCTCTCCACTTCCCCACACATCTGGAAAATCAATAAATAATAAAACACATAAAACAAAGAAATAACAAAAAGCAAAAAAAGAAAAAAGTAGTACCGACACCTTTCACATATTTAAATCTATTGTTCTGATAATTATGTTGTTTTAAGAGATGGAAGTTTGAGGTCAGCATTCTCAGACACATTTTATTTATGGTTTCCAAATTTGTTCGCATAATGTACACCAGTCTTTCAGATTGTATGTATTTTTGTTTTCTAATGGAATTCTCTTGTTAAGTTCTGCATACCACTTTTGTATTTTAATGATTGTATCCACTTTTCAGGTTGTCATAATACATTTTTTTTGCTCCTGGTTGTGATATCATAATAAATGTTATTCGGTATCTGTCTAATTTTCGACCTAATGCTTTGTCTCATATTAGTTAACAGAAGTTCTTTGGATTATTTGGTATATTATTTTTTAACTTTTGAACATGTCCAATTTGTATGTAATGTTGATCCAGTCTCTTGTTCACAAGGGAAACATCTATCCGTTGCTGTTGGGTATCACTATTTTAATATCTGAGCATTAATATATAATCTATGTTGCCAGTTATATTGCATCATACATTATTTAGTATTTTTCGTGTTTCACATTGTTTCTGTACATAATGTCTCCCTTGTTTCCTTCTTTATCTCTGTGTTAAAATTTTTTTTTCCCAACCTTGTTTCGTTTTATACTTTATTTAATCCTCTTCGTTATATTGCAATATGATATACATGTTGGTAATAATTTTTTAAATTATCATTGTGTCTGTGATTAAATATTCATAGTTGCTACTTTTTCGGAATTTCAAGCTATTTCCCAGTTTATCTTTTTTGTTTTTTTTATACTTTATTTATTCATTAAAAATACAGATAATAAGTAACATATATAACAATAAACAAATCATGAACGTTATATTTTATATATATATATATATATATATATATATATATATATATATAAAAAGAAAGAAAAAAAAGGAAGAAACCCCACCCCTCTTTCAGCCAACTCTCCTAAGGAGAGCCATAAAGAAAAGAGAAAAAAATAAAGTAAAGCATACCTATTAAAATCTAGTCAATATAAATCAAAATGTAAATATTCTGAATATAACAACCACATATTAAATTAAAAAAGCTATTGTTATTTGTGAAACATATGTAATGTTTTCCATTATTAAACAATATTTCATCTCATTGCGCCAAAAGTCTCAAATTTTATCATTTCAGGTAAAATCATATCTCTACCAAACTAAAAGTTCGTTTTACCATAGATGAACTTGATAAAAGTACTCTTATGCTTAATCAAACTGTTTAAACCCTGAACATTAAAAGTAGCAAACTTCAACTTTGATATATCTACTAATATTACAAACTAATAATATATATATATATATATATATATATATATATGTATGACTAGTCGAACATAGAGCAAATGTTTTCCTCCCCAGCCAAACAAAGAATAACAACAAGATATCATAATGACATAATAATAAAGTAAAAATAAAAAAGTTCTTCTATTCATCCAAGAAATTCCAGACTCAGCGACCCCATTTCAAGAAAATGGACTCTTTCTATTCCCATTTCTCCCATTTCTGCTGTTTCTTCCATTTCCAGAACAACCAGAGTTTTCTTTAGGAGACAATGGTGGGCTACATCTTTGTCTTCTTACATCTGGCAACGAATCAGCAAAACTCATTGCTTCACGCTAATTCTCACAAAACCGAGATTGAATTTCTCCACAAAACAATAGACAATAGACAATAGGAGCTGGAGTAGGCCCTTTGGCCTGTCGAGCCAGCACCACCATTTTACCGATCATGGATGATCACTAACATCAGTACCCATTTTCAGCCTTATCCCCATAACCCTTAGCTCCTTTGCCCACTAGTGTCTTATCTAACTCTCTTTGGAACATAATCAGCGAATCTGCCTCTACCACCCTCTGTGGCAGAGCATTCCACAGATTCACACTTTCAACACTGCCAGATAGCGAAATGTAGACCTATAACCTTTATGCCACAAAACTTATTTAACTGGATTAAATCGACACTGATGCTGAATAACCTCTTGACTCAAATCAGGATAGAAAAAACTCTACTATTCTGAATCATTAATTGGGCTTGTCGTTGTCTCGCATTTTGCACTGCAAAACGAAGTATCATTTCTCTGTCCAAATAATTTAAACATCAAATTATCACGGGTCTCAGTGGTTGATAAGGCAGAGGTCTTCTTCTTAAGCTCAATGAGCTCTTTCCAATACCAGACCTGCAGAGAAAAATTCCTGCCCCAGTATTTGTGGAATCCATTTGGCAAAAAACAAAGAGGATCTTGTTCTTCCATACCTTCTGGCAAACCAATAATCTTCACATTATTCCTTCTACTTTGATTCTCCAAATAATCTAAAATTCATCTCTAACTCCCTCTCAAGTTCTTGCAATTCTTTAACACCTTCAACATTTTTTTCTGTATTAGAAGCCACTTGTTGTTGACATTTCAAAAAACCAGCCTGAAATTGTTTAAAATCCGCACAAGATGCTTCCACACGTATTTTAACTGTATCCAGTTCCAAACTGAGCCTTTGAGACATTTCATTTAGCATAGGCTGAATGATAAGACTTAGCTGTTTACATTGTAATTCAGAAATGCTCAGCCCTGCTTTCTCTTGCGTAGTCTCAGAACCAGGTAACTGCAGCTCCTGCTGCATCTCAACAACAGGCAGTTTAACAGTTTTACTGCGGGTCTGGACTCCCAGCGACGGCACCCTGACTTCCTCAGGGGACTGACGCTGTTCTACCCCCGCAACATGTTGTTGCTTCCAAAACTCACGGAAAAGATCAAGATATGCAGGTTGGAACACTTCCTGGGGCATTTCAAGCAATGGAATCGTCTTCTTGCGTGCCCCCTCCGTTAAAGTCGGCAGGCTGCCAGGATCGGGATCCACATCGGGGGCACACGGACCTTCCTCTTGAGAACGGGTAATTCCAGCGATGACCTTCTCCTGGTGAGTAGTGGTCATTTTTCAAGCTCCCACAGGCAATCTCTGTGGTTTAGGCTTGAAAGAAAGAAAACCCTGAACTCGTAGCAGACCGTTAAGGCTCTAAATCTTCAACACTCCGAAAATGTAGTTTCTTCTGAACTTAATGTTTAATATTTTTACCATTAATAGGCATAACAATTCCTTGATACTTTAAACTAAGTTTAAAAAAAAATTTAAACCTGAAAAAAAGAGTTTAAAACGGGTTATTAAAGGTCTGGTCAGAGAGGTCGAGATTACACGTCTGGACTCTAGATTGCTTTTGTACATGAAACACACTTAACGGAGATAGGACACAATACAATGAATAGAGATGGTGTAGGCCATGTAGTAGAATAATAATACAATTCAAAATCCAGGGGAGAAGCTATATTACTCAACAAAAATCTACCAATCAATATAAAAGAAATAATAACTGATCCAGCAGGTAGATATGTAATGACAAAGTGCCAGATATATTCTGAATTTTGGAATTTACTAAACATCTATGCTTTTAACAAAGAAGACCAGCAATATATGCAACACACCTGCAGAAAAATGGCAGATACATGGGGACATATCTTGCAACTTCAACCTGGACCCAATGATAGACAAAACTGGAAGACAATTAACAATAAGAATACATTAACTAAATTTTCACTAAAAGAAATGCAGGATATGAAACTAATCGATAAGTGGAGGAACCAACTCCAAAATGAGGGACAATATTCACACAACTCAAGTATACAATAGACCTATTCAAGAATAGACATGTTTTTGTTATCGGCACAGATCCAAGGTAGACTTAAAAATGGAGTATAAAGCAAGATTATTATCTGATCACTCTCACCTATTATTAACAATTGAATAAAAGGATGCGCCAGAAAAAAAAAACATGTAGATGGAGACTAAATCCTACATTGTAAGAATAAAAAAAATTCGAATGATATATTGAACAGCAAATTAAAATTTTCTTCGAGATAAATATGGAATCAGGAAAGTACTAATTGATTTGATGGGATGCCATGAAGGCTTTTTATTAGAGTAAAAAGAATTAGCTATATGAATAAAATTATAAAGGAATATAATCAGGAGGGAGAACAGTTGGAAAAAGAGATAACAATCATTGAAAAGGAATTAGCAGAAAGTCAAGATACAGAGAAAAAAAGAGAAAACTGGCAGAGAAAAAGTTAAAATATAAAACATCACAACCCGTCATCAATTGTTTTACAGAAGTTTACCAGCTTGTCCTATTCTAGACAGCTACTGCTTCTGAACTGTAAGAAAACTGCAGAACTGAATCCCGTCTGTCAGAGAAAAGCCCATTTTACTCTCCCTGCTTACAAAACCTCAGGATACTCTTCGAAAAGCAACTACCACTCAAACAGACAGTTGTCCAAACTATATCCTCCAATTTCTTTCATCGTTTGCTTTTCAAAACAACAATCTGTTTTCTAAGTCTCTTAGGCACTCCCCACAGCTTTTTGGAAAGGAATTCGAAGCAGGTCTGTCAAGGTTTAGTTGAGTTCCAGTATTTTAAATGAGATAGTTTCGAAGTGTTTGTATGTGATTTTGTTATTGGCACAGATCCAAGGCAGAGTTAAAAATGGAATATAAAGCAAGATTATTATCTGATCACTTTATCTCCTAAAATCATATCTATTATGATATGCGCTGGATTGTTTATTTTAAAAATTTAATCATTAGATTTTAAAAGAGTGCAATTCAGCACAGTTCAGGCATCCCAGCCCCCACATCAGCGCCGACGCAATGAACAATTGAAACTTCGTATCTTGTCCAAGAGATTTTCCCATTCGCGTGTCCTGCAGACCTATATAAAGCACGAGCTATTCTGTCACAGTTGACATGGGTAATTTGGCATGACTGAAGAAGGTGAGATGCCTGTGTGCATGCCTAATCTTCTATGTCAATAAGGCGACTTTATTGGATAAATGCTTTCCTTTAAACTTTGCTGTCCACTCTCACCCACTGATTTCCGATGATAGGAACAGAAGAGTGTAGTTTACCCATCTAGTGGAAATCATCGTGCAGCTCCTTCATATTGGTGACATTGAGCGAGAAGTTAACATTCAGACCCCACGTTAGGCTGATACATCCCTGGCAACATCCAGCAAATCTTCCGTAATTCAGTATTTTGATTTATTGAACGAGATTGAATGTTGATTCTTGGAGAAATGCTGAGGGACTAGGTGGTCATGGAAATTAATTCTTGTCAAACACATATATTAAATTGAAGGTGTTTATTGTTCTTCACGCGACATTTACGAATGGATAATTATGGTATAATTCCACCTGCAAAAATCGGGCTGCTTGAGACACTCTGAGGGGTTGGTATCAGCTGCAGAGACCGGACGCAGGGTCTTGACTCGATCCGACCACCATCTCGTTAACGATATCGTTATGTGCCAGAGGAATCCACATCCCAGCAGCAATAGAAATTCACCAAGACAAATGGATACTTAAACAAAAGTTGCTTTTAATTGTATTTAAACATGAAAACAGTATCAAATTTATCTTATTACTCTTAAGGTAACTTATCCCAATTTAGCCATCTTCTAATTCTAACAGATTGGTATATAACGTGTGTACAAGTTCAGAAAGGTTCTTTGATTCACTGTCCAATCTCACTTCTCATTCCGCCAAGTTCACTGTTTCCAGTGAATTCTTATTCTGTGCACAGAATTGAACATTTATGAATTTCACCAGGCTTTGGTGCTGAAAAGGTCAGTAGTTGCCACTCAGGAAGTTTGTTGACATTTTTCACAGAGAGATTTGTTTCTCGCTAGACTCAAACGGACTCCTTTCTATGAACCACTTCTGTGTCTTGTAAAGAAACGTGCCCATAAAGGGTTGATAACCCTAAAGGGTTGATAACCTCATTCATTCACATCACGACAGAGTTCATTTTGTTTCCCTTATATCAAATGTAGCATCCCCTTTTGTATTTGCAAAGAAAACTTGGATTAGACTGAGCTAAGAACTAAAAACTCACAACCTTTCTTCAAAATGGGGTTTTCTATAAGCTTGCCAGCTTGTCATGTTCCAGTCCCAGCTCCTGCCGATGAACAGTGGAACAGAATTCTTCTCTGTCTATCTCGCTCTCTCTTTGAAAAGCCCGTTTTACTATCTCTGCTTGCAAAATCACATGATTTCACCTGAAGAGCAAACTACATTCTAATACTAACACTGTCAGAATTTCACATGCCAATCCATTTTTCCCACAACAATTCTTGCACTGAACTAGATGAATGGATTTGAACGTGATAAGTGCGCTGTGATGCAATTTGGAATGTCAAACCACCAAGATGAGAAGAGGATTAATGGATGTTAGGCTTAATTAATATGTGGATTGAGTTGAGTAGTCCAGTGGGCATGTGGAAACTCTACAAATCAATGCTGAGTCATTAACAATGTACTTCTGGAGAGTTGCTTAAGAACTGGGTGAAAGTGTATCACGAATCTGAAATGGGAGGCGAAAGGATGTCAGTGGGCTGAAGGTGGTGGAAGTAGATCGCCGAGTTAATTTCGAGAGACATTTAACAGGCCCTCGAATATTTCGCGGGGTTTGAGGGTTGGCGTGGAGGGGTGGGGATATAAATCATAAATGGTATTTCTATCCGGATATGATAGTCGGTGTCAACATACTGTAGTAGATCCAATGGCCACTTCGTGGGCTCCTGCGTGCAGAAAGTGTCCTTCTGAGCAGCACTTCACAAAACTAGAGATGTGGGAGAGGGCGGGGGCTATTGTTGGAACAGCTTTTCAGGATACTCTCACGCCTCCCCACAGATAATGAAGAATGACAAATAATTTTTAAATTCTCACTACTTATCACAAGTGCCTGCGCAGTCACTTTTGCATCACATTTCAATTAATGCAGACAAGACTTACATATTGGTCATGGTCAGGTCTGCAGGACACGCGAATGGGAAAATCTCTTGGACAAGATACGAAGTTTCAATTGTTCATTGCGTCGGCGCTGATGTGGGGGCTGGGATGCCTGAACTGTGCTGAATTGCACTATTTTAAAATCTAATGATTAAATTTTTAAAATAAACAATCCAGCGCAACTACTGACGGAGAGGTTCGCGTCCGACTGCAGAAACATGACGGAAATCTGTGACCTTGGTTTTCGTGCTGAAGCGAATCAGTGGAGTTTAGAATTTCCCTTCCACTTTCCCCTCCTGAATTGATAACGGTTATCATAACATTGTCATGGAGATAATCGGAAGTTTGATGAACATGGTGGGTCGGACGAGGGTGAAAAAGAAAGGGGGCGTCACGTATTGGGCAACGGGTGGCGCTGTGCTCTCTCTCTGCTGACTGTACCGCGGTTTGTTATTCCCAAAGGTTCATTTAAATTCTTGCATCTGCATCGTTGGGCACAAACAAGAATGTTGGCTCTGTTTCTGCGACGCTCATTTCTCAGGAGGTAATATCAATGACCGTTTATTGATGATCCTGGGATAGATGAAGGCAGTATATCTCGCCGCTCTCTGCTACTTTCTTGCACAGAGCTGTCTCTTTCACACTCCCCATCATCGTCAAGATGAGGGCTCCACTCACTGCCTATCCATTTTCATCGTTGCCTCCAATGTTTCAGACAATTATGATTTACTACCCGATTGTGGCTATGTTCGGGGTCCCGGGTAAGTGATTGCACCTGAATTTGAAAGAGGTGATTTCTTCCGGCAGTTATCTGGACAAAACTTGGATTTTAGCCGCCACTGTTCAAAATTTAATGCAACTTTCTGAATGACCAAGATAAAGACAATTTTGATAGACCATTTAGTGAACAAGAAGTTAAGAAAGCACTTAAATGTTTACAGAACATACGTCTCCATGAGAGCATGGATTTCCTGTGGAAGTTTGTTAAGGAATTAAAGACTTAATAATTACTTTATTTATGCTAGTATTGTAGCTCAGTGCCAACATCTTCGCAAACGGAGGTGCCCCTTGGTGTTTCTCCGTGGAGTTCATACCTTCTTCCAGAAACCTTTTCAACGGCGAGAATTATGGTTATACCTAACAAAGTCAGATATCCTTTAAGATCACCTTAATGTCGACCAATTTTATTGTATAACATTGTTTATAAAGTTATAGCGAAGATCTCAGCAAATAGAATAAATATTCCGTTTGTGATTTAATATATATTGATCAACAGTTTTCTTAAAAACAAGACAAACACTTGAGGATATAGTAAGATTATTGTTTAAGGGACAAAGAGGCGACTAAAGTTGTATTAGGTGAAATAAAAAGCTTTTGAAATCTTCGAAAAAATTATTTATTTAAAGTTTTAGGTAAATTTTGTGTTGGATTTAATTTTGTAAATTGGATTAAAGCACTTTACAGAAGTCCTCAAGCTAAAGTATTAACTAATAGACAAATATCTAAATCATTTAAGTTCCATAGAACAAGTAGGCTAGTTAGTCATTTATCCTTGTTTCAGACGTGGCCAGTGCATTGAATATAGAACTTGTTGAACAATTTATTTGTATTGATGAACAGTTAAAAGTGTTTATGATAAATCAACTGAGAATAAGATTATTTGCAGATGATGTTTTTGTATGTTTGGCTCAGACACAACTCTCATTATCTGGACTTTGAAATCAACTGATAGATTATGAAAAAGTTTCTGGTTGTAAAATAAATTGGGATAAAACTGAAGATATGGAATTAGTACAAGGTGAGTATTCACAATGTAAACTGGATATTTAGTTCATATGGTCTAGCAATGTGGTTAAGTATTTACGAATACTTGTTTCAGACATGGCGGATTTCTATACCATAAACTTTATTCAGGTATTAAACAAAATTGAATTCGTAGAAAAATATTCACCTGTATACAATTTAGCGACCTATTAAAGATAAAGGTAAATCTTTCAATTTAATCAAATGCACTTTAATCTTTCTCATTAATGGTACATAATATAAATTATAGAATGATTGCAAATTTACATCTATCATAATCCCTAATTACTCAATTTTATCAGTCGATCAAAATTTACTAATTTGCCTAGATTGATCGTAATTGATCATAATTTCCTTCACAAATTGGTAGCTTTTGTCCCAGTTCACTTAATGTCTAGAAAATTTACCGTATAATTCAAAACAATTTTGAAAATAAATTAAAGATTGTTTCAGATTATTTAAATATATCAAAAAATCATCAGAAAATAAATTAATCTTATATTCATCCTGTCCAATCCTTATACCTGTAATATTCTCATTCTGTCTGATATCCAGAGCTATCAGTTCAATGTCCAATGCAAAGAGTGCTGGCGACAAAGAACAACCTTGATGAGTTGAACGTGCTCATATAAAAAAGGAAGAAGATTCACATTTTGACGCCACCCTTGCTACAGGAGTATTATATAATGCCTTCACCCAACCAATTAATAAGGTTCCAAATTTATATTTCTACAAAATTTTAAATAACAAATTCCATTTGACCCTATCAAAAGCTTTTTCAGCAACTACTGACACTATCATTAGTAAGTTGGGTTGCTGACGTGAAGCATTTTTCAATGAAACCACTCGAAGAATATTATCCGAAGCATACCTATCTTTAATAAAACCAGGCTGGTCAGAAGGTACTAATTGAGGAAAATACTTTCCTACACTATTTGCTAATAATTTCGCTCTTGTTTTATAATCCACAATAAATAAATATTTTAAAATAAATATAAAATAATAAATAAATTTAATTTAATAAAGAAATTGGGAGGGAAGAAGAAACCTTCAAAGGCTCTCAGTTTTATTTTGGTATAACATTTATTATTGCACTCTAACATGAGTCTGGGAAAGCTTTTTCCTGAGTTACGTGATTAAGAACATCCATCATATCCTGGTGACTTCCCATTAGGCATTTGTTGAATAACATCCTTTATTTCTAAATCCTTAAATGGAGAATACATCTTCCTCACATCCTCCTCCTTCATTATTGGTAAGTTTAACTCTGGCAAAAATTCTTCAATAGAACCATCGTCTCACACTCCCTCACAAGCATTTAACTTCTGATAAAATGACAAAATTGTTCATTAATTTCCTGAGGGTTTAAAGCAACTGAATTATCTTTCCTCACAGGTTTAATAATCCTTGGAGCTTGTACAGTTTTCAAGTGCCATGCCAAGACTTTATGCGCTCTGTCTCCTAACTCATAATAACATTGCTTAGATCTTTCAATCAAATGGTCATATAGGTTAGTTTGCAATATATTATATTTTAGCTTCAATTTTGTCAAAGAGAGACTTATTATTCTGTAGAATTCCTCTGACATTTCTTTTGCAACTGTGCTATTTGTTTATCCAACGACTGAGACTCTCCCAGAAATTTCTTATTTTCCTTTCATTTGACGACATGGAAATGCATTGAAATCATCCCATACAATAAAATTACTACGGACTGTATTCTTATTCAAATCTAAATATATAGCAATTTGATCCTTAATAAATTTTACAAATTCCATTTCTTTCAATATCATTTGTTTAAATATCCAATGAAAGATAGATTGATTAACATCCGGCTCCAGCAAAGAAATAAACAGCAAAGAATGCTCATAAATTATATGACTCTTATATTCAGCTTGAGTGAAACTTGCTTGCAAATGTATTGAGGCTAAAAAAGTCAGTCCTGGAACATGAATCATGACGTGAAGAATAAAATGAAAATTATTTCGAAGTAGGATTTAATCTTCTCCAGACCTCTATCGCATTCACTTCTTTCATCAAAGAAACCAATTGAACTGCTGCTTTAAAATTTCTCAACACTTACAGAAATTTATCCAATAATGGGTCTAAAACACAATTGAAGTCTCCCCCAATCAAAATATTCTCTTTATCTTCGCCTAAAGCTAAGAAAGCCTCAGACACAAGCTGTTCATTGTCAACGATAGATGCATACAGATTCAATAAAGATGATGGCTCATCCATCAACTTTGTTTCAATTGATTCCTTGTTCTCTACTGGAATTCTTTTTTCAAGATTCAAATAAAGTATTTTAAGAATTGTTATGGAAAGTAACATTAACAAGAGTGGACCTGGAAGTAGGCTTTGGGAGGTTTGCAACTACCTAAAATTTAAAATTATTATGAAGCATATCAATTAAGATTTATTAGTAGTATGTTAGATATTTCACACATTTCCTTGTTGGGTGAGGATGGAGTTGTCTGTGATATTGGAACCTTATCTCCATCAGTTTGTATGGGGACCCAGTGTGAGACACATCTGGACAAAAACAAGTAAGACAAATAAAGATTAATGCAGGAAATGAAACTTGTGGATATATGGAGGAGGCAACACCCAAGAGAGAAGAAGTGTTCAGATTATTAGAATAGGCAAAAAACTTAAATGAAGAGTTGATATGTTTTTGTTTGTCAGCCCATATTAATGGGACAGGAAGGAAAACTGAGTATAAAGCCAGGCCCCCATCACATCATTCACCCTATTATTAGCAATAGAACAGGAGGATATCCCACCAAGAACATATAGATAGTTATACTCCATGCTACTTAGAAGATGGGAGTTCAGGGAATTGCCAAATTAAAACATATTTTGTAATAAGCGCAGGATCATTGAGAGACAAATTTATATTACGGGATGCAATGAAAGCCTTCATTAGAGGGCAGCTAATATGTTATGTGACTCAGATGAAAAAGGATTATAACAGGAAACAGAGTAGTTGGAATGGGAAATAGTAAGTAGAGAAAAGGAATTAGTAAAATGGAATGACATATCGAAAAGGAGAGAATTACAATTAATTTAAGATAAAATACAAAATATTACAATCGTACAAGTTAGAGAAGAACATAATGGAAACAAAGCAAAAGTATTAGAAAATGGGAGAAGAACACATGTAATATTAGCCTGGCAACTTAAAACAGAACAAGCTAAAAGCACGATACTGGCTTCAAGGGAAAGGGACAAACATATTACATATAATCCATCAGAGATTATTGAGAACTTTAAAGAATTTTATGAACAATTGTAGCAAACTCAGTACGAGAGGCAATATGATAAAATAGATGAATTTTGAGCTAAATTGAACTGCCAAAATTGCGAGGAACAAAACAAACTAATAAAACCATTTGAAATAGGGAAAGTAAAGGATGTATTGAAAAAAGCTGCTAAACAATAAAACACCAGGAGAAAATGGATTTTCAATACTTTAAAACATTTAAGAGTTATTAATTCCTCCTCTCCTGGAAGTAATGAACCAGATAGAAGAAACACAAATCTTCCCATATGCATGTAAGTCTGCAATAATTATAGTAATACCAAAGGTGGGGAAGGATCCATTAACACCAGCATCATATAAACCAGTATCTCTTCTTATCTCAGAATATAAAATAATCGCAAAATGATTAGCACAGCTTAGCCGATTGTTTACCTGAAATAGTGAAACAAGATCAAACTGGATTTATTAAGAAAAGACGAACAGCGGACAATGTCTATAAACTTATTAATCAAATCGATGCAGTTCAAGGAAATAAGAAACCAACAGTGGCTGTTCCTCCAGAAGCAGAAAAAGCCTTTGACAGTGTAGAGTGGTATTAACCAATTAAAATATTACAGAAGTTCAATCTACCATGAAAATGTATAAATTTGATTAAAGCATTGTATGCTGGACCATTGGCGAAGTTAAAAGTAAATGGATTTAATTTAAAGAAGGAGTATAATATCAGTTTATTTGCAGATTACATTATAGTATACCTAATAGTTCCAGAGGTATCAGTAACAGGATTACATAAGAAATTGAAGGAATATGGAGAAATATCTGCGTACATGATCAACGGAAATAAAAGTGAAGAGATGCCAATGAGTAATGCAGCCTATACAGAATTTTTAAGATGAATCAGCATCTAAATGGCAAGCACAAGCAATCCGATACCTCGGGATCAGGTTAGATAATAACTTAATCCACTGATACAAACTAACTTATCAGCCACTAATAAAGAAATTGCAACAAGACTTAGAACACTGGAAAGAATTACTGCTAACGTTGATAGGGAGGGTAAACTGCATAAAATGAACGTGTTACAAAGAATAAAATATTTATTTCAAACATCACCAATTCCCTTAACAGAACAATTCTTTAAGGAACTAAATAGAATAATTGGGGAATTCTTGAGTAAAGGGAGGAATCCAAGGGTAGCGTTGGATACATTAGCAGAGATTATAATCAATCTGGTTTAAAGTTACCACATTTTAGAAAATATTATAGAACAGCACAATTAAGGTATTTATCAGTTTTTACCAGAAAAGGGAAAAACCAGAAAGGACTAAGATAGAACGAGAATAAATAAGGCAAAAGGTACCGGAAAGGTTAGTTTATAAGTGGAATGAAAGCTGGTGCAATATAAAAACTCAGCAGTACTGCATCATTTTCTTAATACATGGAAGAAGATCCACTTAGAAAGAAAGAAAAATGAATTATCAAATACCAGAATTACTATTGACGCAAAATCTACTAATAAAATGAATAGAAAACCGTTTTAGTGAAATACTTTGTTAAATTTTGAACAATTGAAGTATAAATATGGAGTGACGCATGGTACAATGTTTGCATATCATCAATTGAAAGGTTATTTAAAGGATAAATTGGGAAACAGCTTGAGATTACCTGAAGGAAGCAGCTTTGAATCCGTTATTACAGACAAAATGATCATCAAAAGATTGATAACCATTATGTACACTAAGATGCAAGATAAATAAAATAAAATAATCTATTAACCTAAGCAGAAGTGGGAAAATGATCTAAACATAAAGATAAAAAAAATGAAGTATGGGAAAAGTTATGTTCTTGAATGATCAGGAAGACAATAATCACAACATTATGCATGATACAGGATTATTGGATAATTGGTTACACAGGGTATATAGTACTCATCTAAAATTTAAAAATGGGATTCAACAATATCGAATAGGTGTTTTCACTATACGAAGAATATGGGAACAACATTATATGCAACTTGGGCATGTTTGAAAGTAAATAACTTTAGGGGAAGAATTAATTCAGAGACTAAATAAAATTACAACAATAAATCAAAAAAATCAGAGATTTTTTCTTTTAGTAGCTTAAGAAGTAGCGGAGTACGCCTCAAATTGGATAAAGTGCAAAAGAAATCATTATGATAGATTTAGCGATAGCAAAAAATGTATAATGTCATCTTGGAAAATGGAAGGGAGCATGAATATACAGCAATGTTACATGGAAATGAATAAATGTATTCCATTGGAAAAAATAACATATAATTTTTAAAATAAAGTCACAATGTTTGAACAAATTTGGGAACCATACATGGAACATATCAGAGAGAGCTTGCCTATGAATCCAGCCCCTAAAATGAGAATGAAAATGATAAGAATACAAAAAGACTAGATTCAGCATGTTTATTTTCAATTGTGTGAAAATATTGTTTTAAGGTTTTATGGTATTGTATATGTTGATTATTTATGGGTTTGGAGGGGGTGAATTGATGGGAAGGAGGGAAATGGGGGATAAAGGGAAGAAAGACCAATTTATTCATGAATCTTACATAAATCTGTGTAATGAGTTATGTTTGTACATATTTTGATCGATATGATTCACCATGTAAAAAATTTAAAAAAAAGAATTATACATTATCCCTCAAAAATTTAATAGATGGAAATTAGATATATCCGAGCAATGCTTTAGATGTGGTGAAGATATTGGAATTTTCATCGTTCCATTTGGTCTTGTTCAAACGTTAAACATTTTTGGCTTTCTGTTAGCACGTTTTTGCAACAAATTTAGAATGCTATTTTTCCATTGAATCCAGAGTTAAATTTGAAGGGGAATTTTGAAAATATAGCTCCTAAATTATATTTATCAGATTTTGATCTGAATTCTTTTTAATTAGCTCCGATGATATCAAGCAAATGCATTGCAGTTAGTTGGAAATCAGGTGTCAATTTAACATTAGGGAGTCCGCAAACAGAAATTCAAAGATGTATACCATGAGAGAAAAAAATCATATCACTTGAGAGTTTTTTAATTGAGTTGCATTCCGTACACTCGGACATTAGGTTTAAATGTATAAATAATTCATTTGAAACCTCTGGACCAATAAAGTCTTCGCTTAATAAATTGTGTTTGTCTGAAATGATTTTAGGAATCTTTCGAATGTTTGCTAAAACAATATAAATTAATGTATATATAATTAGATATAGATATAACCATATATATATATATTTTAATAATTCATGATAGCATATTAGTAATTTAAGTTTAGTACAGTTTATAGTTGGGGCACGTAGAGGACCGGTGTTCGGAGGGTGTTATAAATGAGCTTTTATTCTGTAACTTTCTTTCTTTTTCTCTCTGTTCAAGTAACAATGTGATATATGATTTCTATTTGTTTTATATATATTAATTCTAAATAAATAAAATCAATTCCTGGATTCCGGCAAAATCTTAGTAAATCTTAATAAATCTACACACTCTTTGAAATTTATTGAATGTTTTCCTTTTCAAAAGTGACCCTAGGTTTTGCGTCATCCCTGAACTTTGACAATTCATAAAGTCATTATTTTATTTTATGAAGGTTAATGTACTAAAATATCCCTTCCTGTCCCCGAAATTCCGTTGTGTGGATTTCAGGGAATTATGTATCTGTATTCCTAGATTTCACTCTCTTTTCACAATCTTCAGGGCCTTGCGATTTACCATGTGCATCTTACCTTGCTTTGTCCTTCTAAAATGCAACAATTCGAACTTATCTCTATTAAATTTCGTCTGTCAATTTCATCGAATTATTCCAGCTTGTACAGACAAAGCCCTGTCGAAGTGTGGCCGTGCTCACCGGGCAGAACTAGTAAGATAAGACATAGTGAGGAAATATTGTCATCAATACGATCTGCAAAGTTAGCAAGGTTTCGGATAGTGGAGTGTAAATCAGGGTTCGAAAATTGTCAAAGGAAGTGTAGAGGGTGGATGATTGGTCGGGGATGTTTGACATTGTAGTGGAGTTCTGCAACATTGGAGATCGGATGTGAATGATGTGGGAAATGTTGGGCCAATTGTTAAATTTCCTACTGTTAAGTTTTCTTCAGTAGAGTCAACGCCGATGCTCAACCCATCACAGTAAGAAATCTCGGAACGTGAATTAACGGGCTTACTTGATATATACTAACCATGTATTTGTGATCTTCCTTATTTAACAGCTAGCGTGATGTCCATTGTGATCCTTTCGCGGGGGAATTGCGGTCTGTCCAGGTGTGTCTCTCGCTACCTCGTGGCCATGGCAACGGCGGATCTGTTGGTCATTGTCGTTGACGTGATACTGTATCGTGTGAACGACTATTATTTCCCGACAACGTTCCTGTTCATAACTCAGGTGTGCGCTTTCCAGGTTACACTGATACACGCCGCCACTGATATTTCCGTGTGGTTGACTCTCGCGTTTACATTTGATCGATATGTGATGATTTGTTGCCACAAACTGAGGACGAAGGTTTGCTCCGAAATAACAGCGCGCAATGTGATAACAATAGTGTGTCCGCTGTTCGTCTGTAAAAACATCCCTTGGTTCTTTCTATTTGAACCCATGTTTACTGTGAGTAAAACAGATTGGTTCTGTGTTTTTAGAAGTCAGGCTTGGACCCATCCTGGATGGATATTATTCACGTGGATTCATCGAGTGTTGACTCCTCTGTTCCCAATGTTAATGATATCACTTCTTAATGCTCTGACGGTCGCGCGTATTGTTGCAGCCACCAGCGCCCGCAAGGTTCTGAGAGGCAGCAAGAATTATGCGGATGAGAATGATTCCGAGGTTAAAAGCCGAAGGAAGTCCATCATCTTACTCTTTGCAGTATCAGGAAACTTCATATTGCTTTGGATGACCTATTTAATATTTTTCCTGTGGATGCAAATAACACAACGGTTTGTCTTTACCAGTTTGAAGGACCCAATGTTAATCGCGGACCAAACCAGTTACATGCTCTTGCTTCTGAGTTGCTGCACAAATACTTGCATTTATGCAGCGACTCAGTCTAAATTCAGGGAGGAGCTGATCAACGTGATGAAATATCCGGTAAAAATACTATTGAAATGTTTAATTGGAGGAAAATAAATTCGGCTTTCTGGATATCGGATTCCACCAGCATTTAAAACCAGATAAGTTTCCCTTCTGCCAACGCCAACCTATTATCCCATGGAATGCTGGAAGAAAATAAGCGCAGAGAAATGCGTATTGGCTGGTAAATTTCAGTTGAAACAGAGCCAAGTCAAATCAATTCTTACAGTCTGTGATTCCCTGAACATTCTTATAACGTGGAAAATCATTTAAAATTGAATCAGCTGGTGATCTCGCAACCGTTTGGTTTATTTTCCCAACGTTGGAGGTTGAGCAAAGTGCCGGCATCGTAGGGTGAGCCTTTTAATATATCCCCTGCTTCTCCGAGGGAGCAGTAATTGCGGATGGAATGGAAGGGAAGGTCTCAGGTAGGATAACCGTTCATTTCACGAACTTCTGCATTTTCTTGCATCTTGAATGAGATTTCCTGATCCAGGTTGCATGGCCTCCAATAGGATACTTTGTATGACGCTCCTGTAAATATGGTTCCAGTCATCAGTTTGTGACGAGCCCAGAGGACCCAAAATCCCAGAAGCAATCGATATTCAACCAGACAAATGGTTATTATCAAAAGTTGTTTTTAATTATCTTTAAACATGAAAATATTACAAAATTTTTACTAATCTCCCTGAGTTAACCCCCTTCCTATTGTAAGCGCACATGTATGTATGTGTGCTTAAATTTAGAACAGTACTTTAATTCACAGTCTAATCTCACTTTTCCACTCCTCCAAGTTCACTGGTTGCTGGCAATTCTTATACTGTGCACAGAATCTCACATTGATGTATTTCACCAGACCTTGGTGCTTGAAAGGTAAATGGTTACCACTCAGGAAGGCTCATGTCGGTTTTCAGAGAGAGATTTGTTGTTAAATGGACGCAATGTGATCCATTCTAATCAGCCATATCATTGTCTTGCTGAACATATTTTCCCCATCTTCGTTTTCCAGATTAAAACTTATTTCTGTATGGTCACCACAGTGTTTCTTTTTGTTTCTCTTATTTCAAGAGAAACATTAGGCAGCCAGTCCTGTTCTCTTTTATTGGCCACAAGGGATTTGCCCAGGCTGAAATATGCACTCACAACCTGTCTTCATTTCATTTCTTGCATTATGTGTCATATCAATAACAACATTCAAAAATAATCATCTTCAATATATACATTGTAACATTTCTACTTTATTCCCCTTTTCATCCCTCTCCACTTCCTCACACCACTTCAGTATCAATAAATAATAAAACAAAGAGATAACAAAACGGAAAAAAGAAAAAAAGTAGTATCGACCCCTTACATATATTTAAATCTATTGTTCTAATAATTATGTTGTTTTAAGAAAGTTTGTGGTCAGCGTTCTCAGACACATTTTATTTATGGTTTCCAAATTTGTTCCAACAATGTACATGCTCTTGGCTCTGAGTTGCTGCACAAACTCTTGCATTTATGCAGCGACTCAGTCTAAATTCAGGGAGGAGCTGATCAACGTGAGGAAATATCCGTTAAAAATTCTATTGAAATGTTTAATTGGAGGAAAATAAGTTATGCTTTCTGGATACAATCTTTCAGATTGTATGTATTTTTTTTTCTAATGGAATACACTTGTTAATTTCTGTATACCACTTTTTTATTTTAAGGATTGTTTTCATTTTCCAGGTTGTCATAATATATAGTTTTTTGCAACTGGTTGCGCTATCATAATAAATGTTATTTGGTCTCTGTCTAATTTTTGTCCTAATGTTTTGTCTCATGTTATTTAACAGAATTTCTTTGCATTATTTAATACATTTTTTGTGAGTTATTTTATTATTAGGTTTAGATCTTCTAAGAGAGTTTTGACTTTTGAACATTTCATTCACAATGGAAGCATCTATCCCATGCTGTTGCGTATCACTATTTTAATTTGTGTGGACTAATTAATAATCTATGTAGCCAGTTATATTGTATCATATATTATCTAGTATTTGTCGTGTTTCTCATTGTTTCTATACATAACTTCTTCCTTGTTTCCTTCTTTATCTCTGTGTTAAAATATTTTCTTCCCAGCTTTGTTTCTTTTTGTACTTTATTTCATCCTCTTCGTCATATTGCAATATGATATACATGTTGGTAATAAATTTTTAAATTATCATTGTGTCTGTGATGAAATATTCATAGTTGCTACTTTTTCAGAATCTCAAGCTATTTCCCAGTTTATCTTTTAAATAAGTTTTCAATTGGTAATATGTAAACATTGTACCTTGAAATATTCCATATTTATCTTTTAATTGCTCAAATATGAATTAATTGCCTTCTAAAAAACAATCTTGGAAGCAGATGATCTACTAGACAAAATTGAAATTCAAAGAGCACATAGAACATTGGCACTAAAGCCTTATTTAAACTAAAAACCACGATCCATAAATATAAGGTTATAAAGTCACACAACGAGAGAAAAATGTTAGAGCGGAAAAGGATAAAGTAAAATAAACTACTGGAATATAAAGGACCAAAACAATTTCTATCCAGACATTAGCTTCGAGCTCTTAAAAGAAAGGAAAGAATTGAACCTGACAAAGCAGACATTATGGAAGAAAGGCAATAATTTAAATCTACGACATCCAGCAGTATTAAAAATATTCATTCCAGGGCAAAGTAATAGACTGTTCTCAGACCTGAAAGATGCCCAACACTCACCAGAACAATTGCATAACAGACAACAAAATGAGAAATATTATAAAAGACTATAAAAACAATTTACAGATATAAATTGTAAAGATATTATTGTAAATATAAAGTTTAGGTTTGAAAAATAGGAGGAAAAAAGATAAGAAAAAAAGTGACAAAAGCTTTGTTACATATTTGGAAAATATTTGGTTTCATTTAAATATTGTGTGACTGAGATTGTGGGGCTGGTAAATTATAAAGAAGGAAACGTGTCTCATTGTAGAGGAAGTTAGGCCGGTCCTAAATGAATACATTGGTTAATTATTCACAAGTGATAAAAACTTGATCATAGTGCATTATGAATAGAGCAAGGACGTGTGCTGAATTATGTTCTTATTAAGGAAGGGGAAGTTTTGGATCTTGTAAAAGCAATGTGATTGAGAACGTCCTGGGGCTGGATGTGATCTACCTCAAGTTGTGATTTGTGAGGTGCAGATACCTTAAGACGTGGCTATGATCTTTTTGTCATCTTTGCGAATGGGAGAAGTGCCAGAGGATTGAGGAATGGCAATGGAAGACTCCTCGTTTTTTTTTTTAATGAATATTGAGAATTATAGGAATCATTGACCAGAGAGTCTTGCATCAGAGGTGTATCAAATATTGGAGTAGATTCTTAAGGATAGAATCTATGAGCATCTGAAGGATAGTCAACATGTATGTGCGAATGCAAACTCATAACATTTGAGAAGATAACAAACCAAATTAATAATGATATTCTTGTTGATGTGGTCTATATGGTTTTAATAAAGCATTTGACATGGTCCTCTCTGAGAGATTAGTTCAGAATGCCATAAGACTGGGGATCCATGAAAACTCAGGTGGGTATCTAATAAACTGGCTTTCCTGTAGAATGCAGATAATAATATTGGAAGAAATGATCTGTGCTGGAATTCCTGGTCATTGTGCTTTTAGAAATGATCTAGAGGAAGAGGAGGAAGGATGTACTAGAATGCATGCAAATGACATAACAGTTGGAAGGTTTTGAATGGTGCTTAATGTTGGCATGGGTTACAAAAGGAGAGAGGCGGGATGCAGTGTTAAGCAGAAAAGTGGCATGTGGGATTGAACGTGATAAGTGCGCGGTGATGCAATTTGGAATGTCAAACCAGCAAGATGAGAAGAGGATTAATTAATATGTGGATTGAGTTGATTAGTCCAGTGGGCATGTGGAAACTCTACAAATCAATGCTGAGTCATTAACATTGTACTCTGGAGAGTTGCTTAAGAACTGGGTGAAGGTGTATCACGAATCTGAACTGGGAGGCGAGAGGATGCCAGTGGGCTGAAGGTGGTGGAAGTAGATCCCCGAGTTAATTTCGAGAGACATTTAACAGGCCCTCGAAAATTTCGCGGCATGTGAGGGGTGGGGTGGAGGGGTGGGGATATAAATCATAAATGGCATTTCTATCCGTATACATAGTCGGTGTTAACATACTGTGTTAGATACAATGGCCAGTTCGTGGGCTCCTGTGTGCAGAAAGTTGCCTTCTGAGCTGCATTTCACAAAACTAGAGATGTGGGAGAGGGCGGGGGCTATTGTTTTTAGGATACTCTCACGCCTCCCCCCAGATAATGAAGAATCACAAATAATTTTTAAATTCTCTCTACTTATCACAAGTGCCTCTGCAGTCACTTTTGCATCACATTGTAATTAATGCAGACAAGACTTACATATTGGTCATGGTCAGGTCTGCATGACACGCGGATGGAAAAATCTCTTGGACAAGATACGAAGTTTCAATTGTTTATTGTGTCGACGCTAATGTGGGGACTGGGATGTCTGAACTGTGCTGAACTGCACTATTTTAAAACCTAATGATTAAATTTTTAAAATAAACAATCCAGCGCTACTGCTGACGGAGAGGTTCACGTCCGACTGCAAAACATTATGGAAATCTGTGACCTTGGTTTTCGTGCTGAAGCAAATCCGTGGAGTTTAGAATTTCCCTTCCACTGTCCCCTTATGTAATGAGAATGGATTATCATAATATTTTCATGGAGATAATCGGAAGTTTGATGAACATGGTAGGTCGGAAGAGTGTGAAACACAATGGGGCGTCACGGTTTGAGGAAGAGTTGGCGCTGAGCTCTCTCAGCTAACTGTGCCGCTGTTTGTTATTCCCAAATGTTCATTTAATTCCTGCATCTGCATCGTTAGGCACAAACAAGAATGTTGGCTCTGTTTCTGCGATGCTCATTTCTCTGGAGGTGATATCAATGACCGTTTATTGATGATCCAGGGCCAGAGTCCAGCTGAGATATATGAAGGAGGTGTATCTAGCTCCTCTTTGCTACTTTCTATCATAAAACCGTCTCTTTCTGTCTACCCACCATGGTGAAGATGAGAGTTCCACTCACTGTCTATCCATTTTCCTTGTTGCCTCCAATGTTGCAGACACTTATGATTTACTACCCAATTGTGGCTGTTTTCGGGTTCCCGGGTAAGTGATTGCACCCGATTTTGAGAGTGTTGATCTCTTCCGCCTGTTACCTGAACAAAACATGGATTTTAGCCATCACAGTTCCAAACTTAATTGAACTTCTGTATGACCAAGATAAAGATCATTTGGATAGACCATTGAGTGAACAACATTGTGGTTTTAGAAATGGTCGAGATGAAGAGGAGAAAGGATGTAGCAGAAATGCATGCAAATTATACAAACATTGGAGATTTCTCCATGGTGGTGAACATTGTCATAGTTTACGAAGGAGAGAGGCAAGATGCAAAGTTGAGCAGAATAGTGGCATGTGGATTTCAACATGATACGTGGGCCGTGATGCAATCTGGAAGGTCAAACCAGAAGGATGAGAAGAGGATTAATGGATGTTGGGCTTTAGTTAGATGGGAATTGAGTTCAGTTGTCCAGTGGGCATGAGGGAACTCGACAAATGTATGCTGAGTTCACACGTCGTATTGTGTTTCATCTGGTCACCTCATTATATGAATGATGTGAAAGCCATGCGAGGGGAAGAGGAGATTTTGCAGCATGTTGCTTTGTATGAAAAATAAGTGTTATGAGGCAAGGTTATCAGAACTGAGTCTTTTTAATTTTTTGTAGCAAAGAAGAATGAGACCAGACTTAATCGAGGACTAGAAGATTCTTAAAAGCGCAGACAGGTAGACAGCCAATTCCTTTATCACAGATAAGGAATAACGAATACCAGAGTAGATATGTAGAAGGTGAAAAGAGGAAGGTTGTGGGTAGGCATCACAAGTAGGTTTGTAAACTGATTTGTGTCTGCCTGTAATGGAATGACTTACCAGGAATCGAGATGGAGTGTGAATCATCTGTGTCACTTAGGAGACTCTTGGAAAGACAGATGGATGAATATAAAATAGAGAGTTTTGAGGCAGAAATGATTTAGTGCATTTTTTGAAAACATTATTTATAATCAATAATAAATGATACATTCAATAAATACGATATTTATTGTATCCCACAAAAAACACACACCCATGGTTATCCCTCCAAACCCACCCAACCAACTATTAAAAGTCACAAAAAATAAAGAAAAATGGAAACAATAATAGAGAACATGAACTAAACCAATACATTCAGGTATGGGTCGCGGTTGGGGAAAACCCTATCCCTTCATGGGAAATATTTTAACAATTTGATCACATTCAATCCATTTACGAGCTCCAAACTTTAACAAATAGATAATTATTTTTAGATTATATGTTATCTTCTCCAATGGAATACATGACCTCTTCTCTGCATGCCAACATTGAATATTCAATTCAATATCATTATTCCATGCAACTGCAAGGCATTTCCTAGCAATATGAAATTTGTTCAACTTTAACTCTCAACATCATGATTTAATTTTATTCAATAAAAATATTATTGGGTAAAAGGGAATTTCAAATTTAAATATAACTTCCTAAAATTCTTCAATATTATCCAAAAACTGTTAAACCGTCTCACATTTCCAACCGAATGTAAGAAAGATCCTACTTCCATATGACATCTAAAGCAAATATATGAAGTGACATGTTAAAATTTCTTAACTTGTGTTAATTATATTTGATGATAAAAATTATAATGAATCTATCTGTATTGCTCATTCTCATTCTTAGACATACTATCTTCGCATATTAATAACTAATCATCTGGGGAGATTGAGATATCTTTATCTGTCCTGGGCATTTATGAATAAATGTTTGTGACGCCATAATAAAGAAAGTTTTATGTGATCTTTGATAACACATGTGTTAGGCAGCAGCCACGAGGTGCTGCAGACTGCAGGGAAGCAGTGGATTATCACAGGACACCAGAAAATTGGGAGAACAACACACATTTAAGAATGAGAATTGAGTTGATGACCCATTGAGTGATGACCACGACACTGGACCAATGAAGGCTGAAGAAATGCACATTCAGCGGACTTGGTGAGTCGAGGTAAGGAACCGACGGAGGCCACTGGCTGATGACGACTGCGGGTGAGGTATTCACAAAGACCAGCTGGAGAGTTGCTCAAGAACTGGGTGAAGAGGTATCACGAATCTGAACTGGGAGTTGAGAGGATGCCAGTGCTCTGAAGGTGGTGGAAATAGATCCACGAGTGAATTTCCAGAGACTTTTAAGAGGCCCGTGAATGTGCGGCGTGGGAGCGTGGTGGCATGGGGATATAAATCATGTGCAGAAATTTGGTATTTCTAACTGGATATCATAATCGATGTCAACATACTGTAGTGTAGTGGATCTACAGTTACCGGGCTCCTTGTGCAGAATGTGCCCTTCTGAGCTGCATTTAACAAACCTAGAGATGTATGTGTGTGCGAGGATGGGGGTTATTGTTGGAATAGTTGTTCAGGAGACTCTCCCGCCTACCCCAGATAATGAAGAATCACAAACAATTTTTAAAATCTCGCTATTTACCATAAGCGCCTTCTCAGTCACTTATGTATCAAACTGCAGTTCATGCCGACAAGACTTACACATTGGTTATGATCAGGTATGCAGTACACGCGGATGGGAAAACCTCTCCGACGTTACTATGTTTCAACTGTTCAATGTGTCGGCGCTGATGTGTGGTTTGAGGTGCCTGAACCTGTGCTGAACTCCACTATTTTAAAACCTAATGATCAAACTTCCAAAATTAAACGATCCTGCGCTTCTGCTGACCGAGAGGTTCGCGTCCGACTGCAGAAAGGTGACGGAAATCTGTGACCTTGGTTTTCGTGCAGAGGCGAATCCGTGGAGGTTGGCATTTCCCTTTCACTGTCCCCTCATGTAATGGTCACGGATGATCATAACATTTTCATGCAGATAATCAACACTTTAGATGCTGAAATTAGAAGGAATGATGAACATGGTGGGTCGGACGAGGGTGAAACACAAAGGGGCGTCACGTATTGGGCAACGGGTGGCGCTGTGCTCTCTCTCTGCTGACTGTACCGCCGTTTGTTATTCCTAAAGGTTCATTTAAATTCCTGCATCTGCATCGTTAGGCACAAACAAGAATGTTAGCTGTGTTTATGCGACGCTCATTTCTCTGGAGGTAACATCAATTACCGTTTATTGATGATCCTGTGATAGATGAAGGCTATACATCTCACCGCTCTCTGCTACCTTCTTACACAGAGCTGTCCCTTTCAGACTGCCCATCATGGTCAAGATGAGAGTTCCACTCACTGTCTTTCCATTTTCCTTGTTGCCTCCAATGTTGCAGACAATTATGATTTACTACCCGATTGTGGCTGTGTTCGGGGTCCGGGTAAGTGATTGCGCCTGAATTTGAAAGAGTTGATTTCTTCCGGCCGTTATCTGGACAAAACATGGATTTTTGGCCGTCACTGTTCAAAATTTAATGGAACTTCTGTATGACCAAGATAAAGATAATTCGGATAGACCATTTAGTGAACAAAAAGTGAAGGAAGCACTTAAAAGTTTACAGAATAATACGTTTCCACGAGAGCATGGATTTCCTGTGAAAGTTTGGTACGGAATTAAAGACTTCATAATTACTCTATTTATGCTAGTATTAGAGCTCAGTGCCAACGCCTCCGCAAACCATGGCACCCCATATGTGTTTCACCGTCGTTTGCATACCCTTTTCCAGAAACCTTTTCAACGGCGAGAATTATGCTTTTACCTAAGAAAGTCAGATATACATTATGATCATCTTAATGTCGACCTATTGCATTGTATAACATTGATTATCAAGTTATAGTGAAGATCTTAGCAAATAAAATAACCCTTTTTTATATATATATATATATATATATATATATGTATATAGATCAACATTGTTCTTAAAAAAAAATCTGTGAAGATATAGTAAGATTATTAAGGTTGATACAAAAAAGAGGCTAGTAAAGTTGTAGTAGATGCAAAAATAGCTTTTGATATATTCGAAAAAGATTATTTAAAGTTTTAAGTAAATTTTGTGTTGGATTTAATTTTCTAAATTGAATTAAAACACTTTACAGAAGTCCTCAAGCTAAAGTAATAACTAATAGGCAAATATCTATATCATTTAATTTGAATAGATCAAGTCGGCAAGTTCGTCATTTATCCTTGTTTCAGACGTGCCCAATTTCTACTTTGCTTTCATTGGCTATAGAACTTGCACAATTTATTGGTATCGATGAACAGCTCAAAGGATTTATGATAAATCAACTGAGCATAAGATTATTTGCAGATGATGATATTTGTATGTTTGGCTCAGACACAACTCTCATTATCTGGACTTTTAAAGCAACTGATAGATTATGAAAAAAATTATGTTTATAAAATAAATTGGGATAAAACTAAAGATATGGAATTAGTACAAGGTGATTATTCAAAACGTAGATTAGATATTTAGTTTTTTGGTCTAGTAATGTGATTAAGTATTTACGAATTTGTACAGATAATAACTTGAAAAATATATAAATTACATATATTACATATATATATATTCCATTACATAAGAATGTAAATGAGGACTTGAAAGAAGGACACATGTTCCTAAAACATTATTGGGAGGTGTTGATTGTACTAAAATGAATATTTGTTTTTCCCGAGAATTCCTAACTTGGTTTAGATGTGGCCAATTTCTATAACACAAACTTATTCACGAATTAAATAAAATTGAATTTACGCAAAAAAATTACCTTTATAGAATTTAGTGACCGATTGAAGATAAAGGTAAATCTTTCAATTGAATCAAATGCGGTTTAATCTTTCTCATTAATGATACATAATATAAATTATACAATGATAGCAAATTTACATTACTCATAATCCCTAATTATTCAATTTTATCATTCTATCAAAATTTATTAATTTACCTAGATTGATAGTAATTGATATAATTTTATTCAGAAATTGGTAACATTTCACTTTTCTCCAAATTCACTTCATGTCCTGAAAATTTACCATAGAATTCAAAATAATTTTACAAATAAATTAATGATTGATCGGGATTACTTAAATATATAAAAACATCATCAGCAAATGAATTAATCTTAGATTCATCCTGTCCAATCCTTATATCTATAGTATTGTCATTCTGCCCGATATCCAATTCTAACAGTTTAATGACCAACGCAAATAGTGCTGGCAACAAAGGACAACCTTGATGAGTTGAATGTGCTAATATAAAAAAAGGAAGAAGGTTCACCATTTGACGCCACACTTGCCACAGGAGTATTATATAATACATTCACCCAACCAATTAATAAGGGTCCAAATTTATATTTCTACAAAATTTTAAATAACAAATTCCATTTGACCCTATCAAAAGCTTTTTCAGCATCTAATGATACTACAGATAATCGGTTGGGTTGCTGATGTGAAGCATTGATCAATGAAACCACTCAAAGAATATTATTCAAAGCATAGCTATCTTTAATAAAGCCAGGCTGGTCAGAATGTACTAATTGTGGTAAATATTTTCATAAACTATTTGCTAATAATTTTGCTATTTTTGTATAATCCACATTTAGTAAATATTTTCAAATAAATATTAAATAATAAATAAATTATCTTTAATAAAAAATTGGGAGATAAGAAGACACCTTCAAAGGCTCACAGTCTCTTTTTTGGTATAACATTTATTATTACACTCAAACACGAGTCTTGTAAAGCTTTTTCCTGAGTTTCCTGACTAAGAACATCCATGAATACAGAGGCCAGATCAGCATAAAAACCCCATCATATCCTGGTGATTTCCCATTAGGCATTTGTTGAATAACATCCTTCATTTTTAAATCCATAAAAGGAGAATCCATCTTTCTCACATTCATCTCCTTCAATATTGGTAAGTTTCACTCTGGCAAAAATGCTTCAATAGAACAATTGTCTAACACTCCCTCACAAGCATTTAACTTCCGATAAAATCACAAAACTTCGACATTAATTTTAGGTTTAAAAGTTACTGAACTTTCCTTCCTCACAGCATTAATAATGCTTGAAGCTTGTACAGTTTTCAATTTCCATGCCAAGACTTGATATGTTCTGTCTCCTAACTCACAATAACATTGCTTAGATCTTTCAATCAAATGGTCAAATAGAACAGTTTGCAATATATTATATTTTAGCTTCAATGTTGTCAAAAGAGCCTTATTATTTTCTGTAGAATTCCTCTGAAATTCCATTTTCAACTCTGCTATTTGTTTATCCAACAACTAAGTCTCACCCAGAAATTTATCATTTTCCTTTGCTGCATAATAATGATTTGACCACTTGGAAATGCATTGAAATCATCCCATTCAATAAAATGACTCCTGGCTGTATTCTTATTCAAATCTAAATATATAGCAATTTGATCCTTAATAAATTTTACAAATTACAGTTTGTTTCAATATCATTATGTTAAACATCCAGCAAATAATAGATTGATTAACATCCGGCCCCACCCAAGAAACAAACAGCAAAGAACGCTCAGAAATTATACAACTCTTATATTCAGTTTGAGTGACACTTGCTTGCAAATGTACTGATGCTACAAAAGTCAAACCTAGAAAATGATACATGACTTGAAGAATAAAATGAATTTTTTTTCTAAGTAGGATTTAATCTTCTCCAGTCCTCTATCGAATTCATTTTTTTCAACAAAAAAAACAATTGAACTGCTGCTTTTGAATTTTTCAAAATTTTCATAAATGTATCCAATAATGGGTCTAAAACACAATTGAAATCTCCCCCAATCAAAATATTCTCTTTATCATGACCTAAAGCTAAGAAAGCCTCAGACACAAGCTGTTCATCATCAACATTAGATGCATACGCATTCAATAAAGACAATGTCTCAGCCAACAAATTTGTTTCAATCGATGACTTGTTCTCTACCGGAATTCTTTTTTCAAGATTTAAATAAAATATTTTGAGAATTTTTATGGAAAGGAAAATTAACAAGTGTAGCAATGGATAAATTCACCTGGAAGTAGGCTTTGGGAGGTTTGCAATGACCTTATTTTTAGAATTATTATGAAGCAGCTCAATTAAGATTTATTAATTGTATTTTAGATATTTTTCACCCTCCTAGTTGGGCGAGGATGGAATTGGCTGCAATATTGGATCCTTATGCCCATCATAGTTAAATGTAAACTGTCTTATGACAGAAATATAATGTACCAATTATGAAACATTTATTCGAAATTTGGACTAAAAGGAATATATTAATAAGATTAAAAGGTAGTTTACCCATTCAAACCCCAATATATCATAATAAAGTGACTCGTATTTCTTTGAATAATAGAGTTTTAGAGGATCTCTGGATTGAAGGAATAAAAAGATTGCAGGATTGTTTTCGAGAAGGTAAATTCGTATCATTAAAACAGCTTAAAGAGAAATCTGGGATTTTAGAGAATTCTCTTGTTTGTTTAAGAGAAATGAAATTTTCAAAGTTGAGCAAATTTGAATTATTATTGTTTCTTATTTTTCATATAAATGTTTTATATCAGAAATGTATGCAGTATTACAAGATACAGTGGTTAAAAATTTTAGGTACTTCTATGATTAAATAGGAGCATGATTTAAGATGTGAGATGACTCAGGTGTATTGGGAATATATGTGTTATGATGGGTTGACTTAATTAATTAATTTGTTAATTATAATATTTTGCATCAGTTATATTTAGCCCCTGAAAAATTGAAAAAAATACATGGATTTAGTAAAACAGATTTATGTGTTAGATGTGGATTATGTCTTGGAACATTTATACATTCTGTTTGGTTTTTTGGAAAAGTTCATCCTTTCTGTTTAAAATTAGGAATTTTCTTCAAAGTTTGTTTAAAATTCAATTTACTGTCGATCCAATATTTCTTTTTATGTTATTTTACACCCTTAGTGGACTTCGGGTTGGATAAGTTTCAGACAGCATTTATTTGTCCAACATTACAGTTGCTCATAACTGTATTGCTATGTCTTGGAAAGATGAAGTGGAGTTAAATGTAGTTCGATGGCATAATGAGTTGAAGTTGTGTATCTATATGGAGGAAATAACGTATAATTTACAGAATAATTATAATTATTTTTTTAAGATGTGGACACCATACATGAAGAATATGAATTGAGTAATGTTGTAAATTACTAAATGTTTATGTTTGTTTTTAATACTTCCCTTTAGGGATCTGTTGTGGGAGGGAGGAGTGGATGGGTTTGTTTTACTGTTTTATTATTTGACTACTTATTCTGTAGAAGGCTGTTTATTTTCATGGAAAAACAAACTAAATAAAGTTAAAAAATGGAATGAAATAAAATTAAGAAATAGTTTTGGAAAGATATAAAGGCGAGAATATTGATAGGAAAATTAACAGGGAAAGATAAATTAGGTGGATTACAATTACCTAATTTTAAGAATTTTATATAAAGCATTACAATTCAGGTTTCTTGCCTCCACATTGGTAAATATTTAGCCATCATGCATGAAAATTGAGTTAAATAAACTGAAGAATTTATTTACAATTGGGAGCCAAGGTTAATATTGAAACATTTGATTAATATTTGAAATAAAATTTAACAAGAAAATGATGGAAGTTCTTTGTCACCAAAAATGTCATTAGTTAATCCTGTCATGACTTTTTCAAATGAGAATCCTTTCATAATCAAATGACATAGTGAAGGAATTTTTAAGAAAGGAAGTGTGAGAGTAATTCCATTTGATAAGTTGAGAATTAGATATGATATTCCTTATAATACTCTTTTTTGTTCTTTTGAATTGTGATCTTATTTGAGTGAAATATTAGGAACAGAATTTGTACGAAAAGACTGTATGGAATTATAACAATTGGTTACTGACGGAATTGGCAAGAGGTTTAATTCATTATCAGATGTGAAACTACAAGATACAACACCTAAATTAGGTTTATTTGGGCAGAGCAAAGATGGGAACATGATTTATATTTATCAATAGATGAAGAAATTTCGCAACATTTATATAAAGCTGCTCTGTCTAATACAATTAACATAATATATAAATGACTTCAGAATAATATTTTACATCAATTCTATATTATGCCTAGCAGTTATGTGATGGAGTAATAGCCGGTCGGGAAAACCAGACCTCTCCAGGAAAATAGGGAATACATTAGGAAAAAAGCAAAGCGTAACAAAAATTGAGCACAAGAAATAGAAGATAAAGATACATAAATAGAAAGTAAATGGCATCCAAGAGGGAGAAAGTAAAAACTATTGGAAAAAATGAAGTAATAAGTCCGGGAGAAGAAGAGACACCGACACAAAGAAGAGAAGACACAAACACAAATACAGACACAGAAGAAGATAAAGAAGAAGACCAACATCTTCACAGAGAAATAGAAGGTAAAATGAATGGAAAAGAGAAATAAATGGTAAAACTGATGAACAGAATATAGATAAAGTCTTTTTTGAAATACAAATTAGATCACTAAATGTATGGTCATCATTAGAGATTAATGTAATTAAAAAGAAAATGAAAAGAAGAGAAGGTAAAATTCAAAGGTTAGAACAGGTCATGACAGAAATAGAGAAAAGAATAGAGAAAATGGAAGAACAGAAGACTACTGGAGAAATGGAAGTGAACGAGAAGAGAAAAATTGGAAGAAAGTGACAAAAAATTAAAGAGACACGAGAGTTTATATCTTTGAAAATTGATATGTTTGAAAATTATAGTCGGCAAAACAACTTAAAAATAGTGTGCCTGATGGAGGGTGAGAAAGGCACAGACATGAAGGACTTAATAAAAGGATGGATCCCAAAGGTCCTGGGAATGACAGGAATGCAAGACAAAATGGAAATATAAAGGGCACACAGAGCATTAGCTCCGAAACCACAGACACATAAAATACCAAGATCCCTCTTCTTAACGGTTTGGAGACACGCAAGAGAAAATATACTGTAACAGGTAAGGAGTAAAATTAGAGAAGATAATTAACCATTGGAATACAATGGTCAAAAATATTTTTAACTCAGACATAAATTTTGAACTCTTCAAGTGGAGGAGGGAATTTAATACAGAGAAATCAACTTTGTGGAAAAAAGGTAACAATTCATATGACGATATCCAGCTGTGCTTACAATATTTATAACCGTGGAGCAAAACAGAGTGTTCTTGGATCCAGAGAAAGCTAATGATTTCACAGTACGTTTGCAGGACAGGAGAAGAGATGAAGATATGGAACAAGAATGAAGAACGGCGATAAAGTATATATAAAGATATAAAAACAATGTATATGTAAAGATCTAAAGAGGGAAAAGAGAATGGAAGAAAGGGAGTAAGAAGGGAAAGAAGAGAGATTTGATATATGTGGTAATAATGTGTTCTGGTGAGGTCTGGGAGGAGGGGGAATAACAGTCACTGCAAAATCAGTTGACACTGCGAACAAGATCGCAATCCAAATGAATAGGAGAGTTGTGGTTGCCCGCCAAATGGTATGCGGCAACTCAGAAAGGGGGTAACTTTTGGGGTTCAGGTATTAGTGATTGAGGGAACTGCGGGGGCACTTTAAGTCTTAATTGTGTCGTCATACATTAAGTGTAATAAGAGAAAACTAAGATGAAAATGGGGAAAAGTGGGATGGAGGTGGCAAAGAGTTAGAAAAGAGATTTATGCAAGGTTTGAGTTGGTTATGTTGAATCATATGACTATAAACATTATTGAAATACACAACCAAATTAAATGGAAGAGGCAACTAAATTTATTGAAGAAACAAAAAATAGATATAGCATTTGTGCAGGAAATGCATTTAACTGAAGTGGAACATAACAAACAAAAGAGAGAGTGGGTAGGGCACATAATGGCATCATCCTATAATTCAAATCTAGAGGTGTAGCCTACTAGTCAACAAAAATGTACCAATCAAAATAGAGGAGGAAATAATAGTTCCAGCAGGGAGGTATCAAATGATAAAGTGTCAGATATACTCATAATTTTGGAAATTTCTCAATATATATGCACCTAACGAGGAGGATCATAAGTTTATGTAGGAATATTTTTGATGTTTGCACTCACAGAAGGGAATATATTGATAGGAGGGGATTTTAATCTTAATTTGGACACAATGTGAAATACATCTGGACAAAAACAAGTAAGACGAATAAAGTAGCCATATGTATGGTTAGATCAATGTAGGAAATGAAACTTATGAATATATAGAGGTGCAACTCACAGGACAGAAGGAATCTTCAGATTATTCGGATAGGCCAAACTTAATCAAGGATTGATATGTTTTTGTTTGTCAGCCCATATTTAAGGGAGAGTTAGAAAAACTCTGTATAAAGATCTATTATTAGCATTATAACTGGAGGAAATCCCACCAAGAACATATATATATAGTTAACCTCCATGCTACATAAAAGACGGGAATTCAGAGAATTTATTGAACACCAAATTACAACAAATTAAAACAAATTTTGAAATAACTGCAGGATCAGTGAAAGACAAATTTATATTAAGGGATGCAATGAAAGCCTTCATTAGAGAGCAGATAATATGTTATGTGACTCAGATGAAAATGGAGTACAACAGGAAAGAGCAATTGGAAAGGGAGATAATAAGTAGAGAAAAGGAATTAGTAAAAAGGAGTGATATACGAAAATGAGAGAATTACAATTAAATTAAAATAAAATAGAAAAAATTACAAACGTACAAAGTAGAGAAGTACATAATGCAAACAAAGCAAAAGTATTATAAACTGGGAGAAAGACACATGTAATATTAGCCTGGCAACATAAAACAGAACAGCCTAAAAACACGATACTGACTTTAAGGAAAAGGGACAAACAAATTACATATAATCCAACAGAGATTAATGAAAACTTTAAGGAATTTTATGAACAATTGTTGCAAACTCCAAACGAGGGGAAAGATGATAAAATAGATGAATTTGGAGCTACAATTGAACTGCCAAAATTGCAAGAAGAGGAACGAAACAAACTAATAAAACAATTTGAAATAGGGGAAGAAAAGGATATATTTTGTAACAAAAGCTGCTAAAGAATAAAACACAAGGTGAAAATGGATTTCCAATTCAGTAAAATATTTAAGAGTTATTAATTCCACCTCTCCTGGAAGTAATGAACCAGATAGAAGAAACATAAAACTTGCCAGATTCATGTAAGAGAGCAATAATTACAGTAATACCACAGATGGGGAGCGATCCATTAACACCATCATCTTATATCTCTACTTATCTCAAACGATAAGATAATAGTGAAAACATTAGCAAACAGATTGGCCGACTGTTTACCTGAAATAGTGAAACAAGATCAAACTGCATTTATTAAGAAAAGACGAACAGCGGACAATTGCTGTAAATGTATTAATCAAATCCAAGCAGTTCAAGGAAATAAGAAACCAAGAGTTGCTGTTGCTCTAGACACAGAAAAAGCCTTTGACAGAGTAGAGTGGTATTACTCATTTAAAATATTACAGAAGTTCAATCTACCATAAAAAATATATAAATTGCATTAATGTATTATATAATGGACCATTGACGAAAGTAACAGTAAATGGATATGTATTGAGTCACTTTAAATTAAGTAGGTCATCTAGACAGTGACGTACACTATCCCCCTCATTAAAATAAAGGAGAAGGAGTATAAAATCATCTTATTTGCAGATGACATCATAGTATACCTAACAGAACCAGACCAGAGGTATCAGTAAAGAATTACATAAGAAATTGAAGGAATATGGCGAAATATCTGTCTACACGATCAATGGAAATAAATGTGAAGAGATGCCAATGGTTAATGCAGACTATTCAGAATTAAATAAAAATGATTCACCATTTAAGTGCAAGCACAAGCAATCTCATACCTCGGATTCAGGTTAGATAATAACTTAATTCACTTATACAAACTAAATTATCAGCCACTAATGAAGAAATTGCACGATGACGGAGAACATTGGAAAGAATTACCACTGACATTGATAGGGAGGGTAAATTGCATTACAATTAACGTGTTGCAAAGGATACAATAATTATTTCAAACAATACCAATTCCCGTAACAGCAAAATTCTTTGTGGAACTAAAGAGAATAATTGGGAAATTCTTGAGTGAAGGGAGGATTCCAAGTGTAGCATTAGATAAATTAGCGGAGAGTATAATCAAGCTGTTTTAAAGTTACCACAATTTAGAATTATTATAGAACCGCACAATTAAGGTTTTATCAGTTTTTACCAGAAAATGGAAAAACCAGACTGGACTAAGATAGAACGAGAATAAATAGGGGAATAGGTAGCGGAACATATAGTTTATAAGTGGGATGAAATCTGGTGCAATACAAGAACTCAGCAGTACTACATTATTTACTGAATACATGGAAGAAGATACACTTTGAAAGAAAAAAAAATGAATGATCAATTTTAGAATTATTATTGATGCAAAATCCACTAATCAAAAAAAATAGAAAACCATTTTTTGTTGGATAATTTATTAACATTTGAACAATCGAAGTATGAATCTGGAATAATTCATGGTACAATGTTTGCATATCATCAATTGAAAGCTTATTTAAAGGATTAATTGAGAAACAGCTTGAGATTACCTGAAGGAAGCAGCTTTGAATATGTTATTACAGACAAAATGATAATCAAAAGATTTGTAACCATAATGTATATTAACCTGCAAGATAAGAAAAATGAAATAAACTATGAACCTAAGCAGAAATGGGAAAAGGATCTAAACATAAAGAGAAAAAATGAAGTATGGGAAAATTTATGTTCTTGAACGATCAACAAGACAATAAACAAAAGGTTATGCATGATACAGGATAACTGGTTACACAGGATATATAGTACTCGTCTAAAATTTAAAAAATGGGATTTAACAATATCGAATAGGTGTTCTCGCTATAAGAAAATTGGAACAACATTACATGCAAGTTGGGCATGTTTGAAAATAATTACGTTTAGGGGTAGAATTAAAACAGAGACTAAATAAAATTACAAACAAAAATGCCCACCCTAGATGGATATTATTCACGTGGCTTCATCGAGTGTTAACACCTCTGTTCCCAATGTTTCTGCTATCACTGCTTCATGCTCTGACGGTCGCGCATATTGTTGCAGCCACCAGAGGGTGGAAGGTTCTGAGAGGCAGCAACAATTGTGCGGATGAGAATCATTCTGATGCTAAAAGCCGAAGTCCATCATCTTACACTTTGCAGTATCAGGAAACTTCATATTGCTTTGGATGACCTATTTAATATTTTTCCTTTGGATGCAAATCACACAACAGTTTGTCATGAACAGTGTGAAGGACCCAATTTTTAAGCAGACCAAACCAGTTACATGGTCTTGGTTCTGAGTTGCTGCCAAACACTTGCATTTTTGTCCAAATTCAGGGAGGAGCTGATCAACGTGATGAAATATCTGTTAAAATACTATTGAAATGTTTAATAGGAGGAAAATAAGTTAGGATTCTGGATATTGGATTCCATCAGCATTAAATACCCAAGAGTTTCCCTTCTGCCGACACCAACCTATTATCCCATGGAAAGATGGAAGAAAATAAGCGCAACGCAGTGCGTATTTGCCGGTAAATTTCAGTTGGAACAGAGCAAAGTCAAATCTATTATTTCAGTGTGAGATTCCCTGAATATTCTTATAACAGTGGGAAATCATTTGTTATTGAATCAGGTGGTGATCTCGCAACCATTTGGTTTATTTTCCGAACAATGCAGTTTGAGCGAAGCAGCGGCGTGGTGTTTGCCTTTCAATATATCCCTGCTTTTCCGAGGGTGCAGTAATTGCGGATGGAATTGATGGAAAGGAAGATCTGAGATAGGGTAAACATTCATTTCACGAACTTCTGCATTTTCTTTCGGTCTTGAGTGGAGATTTCCTGAAGCAGGTAGCATGGCCTCCAACAGGATACTTTCTATGATGCCCCTGTAAATATAGTTCAAGACAACAGTTTGTTATGAGCCCTGAGGACTCCAAAACCCAGTAGCAACAGATACTCACCAACACAAATAGTTACTATAAAAAAGTTGCTTTTAATTATCTTTAAACAACAAAATAGGATAAAACTTTAGTTTATCTCCCTGACATAACACCCTTCTTATTGTAAGCGGACGTGTATGTATGTGTACTTAAGTATAGAATAGTACTTTAATTCACAGTCCAATCTCACTTTTCCACTCCTCCAAGTTCACTGGTTGCTAGCAATTCTTATACTGTGCACAGAATCACCTCACATTGATGTATTTCACCAGACTTTTGTGCTTGAATGTTTAATGGTTACTGCTCAGGAACTTCATATCGGTTTTCAGAGAGAGATTTGCTGTTAGTTGGACGCAAACTGATCTCTTCTAATAAGCCACGTGAGTGTCTTGCTGAACAGATTTGCCCCATCAGCATTTCCCTTATTTCTTTAAGTTCACCAAAGAGTTCCTTTTTGTTTCTCTTATTTCAAGTGAAACCTTAGGCAGCCAGTCCTGTCTGCTTGTGTGGGTCGCATGGGCTTTAACCAGGCTTTGATAAGCTCTCACAACCGGTTTTTAATTTTTTAAAATTTCTTGCACTTTCATATCAACAACAACATCCACAAATGATGATCATCAATATATACATCGTGACATTTCTTCTTCTTCGCCCTTTTCATCCCTCTCCCCTTCCCCACGCCTCTTCAAAATTCAAAAAATAATAAAACACATAAAACAAAGAAATAACAAAAAGCGAAAAAGAAAAAAATGTAGGATCATCCACTTTCACATATTTAAATCTATTGTTCTCATAATTATGTTGTTTTAAGGGATGGAAGTTTTTGGTCGGCATTCCCCGACATGTTCAATTTCTGGTTCTCAATTCGTTCGAATAACATACACTTTTCTTTCAGATTGAATGGAGATTTTTCTAATGGAATACACTTGCTAATTTTTGTATACCACTTTTATATTTTAAAGAGTGTTTCCATTTTCCAGGTTGTCATAATATAATTTTATTTTGCTACTGGTTGCGCTATTATAATAAATGTTATTTGGGCTCTGTCTAATTTTAGTCCTAAATTTTGTCTCTTATATTACTTAATAGAAATTCTTTGGATTATTTGGTTTATTTATTTCGTGATTTTGTTTAATATTAGGTTGAGATCTTTGCAGATAGTTTTAAATTTTGAACATGTCCAAAATATATGTAATGTTGCTCCAGTCTCTTGTTAACAATGGAAGCATATATCTGATGCTGTTGAGTATCACTATTTTAATTTCTGAGGATTAATTTCTAATCTATGTAGCCAGTTATATTGTATCATACATGGTCTAGTATTTTTCGCGTTTTTCATTGTTTGTATACTTAACTTCTCCCATCTTTCATTCTTTAACACTGTGTTAAAATCTTTTTGCCAACTTTGTTTCATTTTATACTTTATTTCATTCTCTTCCTTTTATTGCAATTTGATATACATTTTGGTCATAATCTTTTAAATTATCATTGTGTCTATGATTAAATATTCATAATTTCTACCTTTTATAATCTCAAGGTATTTCCTAGATTATTTTTTAAATAAGTTTTCAATTTGTAATATGGAAACATTGTACCTTGTGTTATTCAATATTCATCTTTTAATTGTTCAAATGTTAAGAAATTATTTGCCAAAATGCAATCTTCAATTTCCTTGATTCCTTTTCTATCCCATTCCTTGAAAAATAAATTATCCATTGTAAAGGGGATTAATGAGTTTTCTGTTAATATTATTTTTGGTATTTGATAATTTATCCTTTATTCTTCCAGGTGTATTCTTTTCCATAATTTAAGTATATATTGTAGTACATGTGAATTGTTACATTGCACCAAATTTTCATCCCATTTTATAGTATTTGTTCCTTGATATTTTCTCTCAAATTGTCTAATTCTATCTTAGTAAAATCTGTTTTTTCTTCTCTGTGATACAAGTCTGATAAATACCTTAACTGTGCTACCCTGTCATAATTTTAATGGTGATATCACGCCAATGGAGTAGTGGCTGCAGAGGAATTGCCCTCCGAAGAGAAAAGAAAAAAAAAGAAACAATGCCGGACAGAAAAATCACAGAAGTCCTGAAAGATAAAGAAATCACAAATACCGAAGAGATGGCATCAAAAAAGGAGAAGACCAGAGAGACAGATAAATAAGAAGACAGAAAAACAGCAGAAAGAAAAGAGGTAGGCCTTACCTTAAAAATTACATCCGACCCCTAAAGCTGATGGGCGCACCACTTGGCAAAGTCCCTCTTTCGAACTATGTACAAAGTTGGCTTAATAAGCCACAAAATATTGCACAACTGCCCATAACAAAAAAGAAAAACACTGAAGGATGGCAAGTCCAGCAATGAGACAACGTTAAACGGATAGATAAATTGGGGAGATGGCATCGCAGCAATAAGAGTTGAAAAGAAGACAAGGAGCTAGAGAGTGAAGACAAAGAAGATGACACACGGAAATGAGGAAGGTAAAAAAGATAAACAGTTAACAGACATTGAATATTTTGATGAAGAAATAAAAACTTTAAAAGACATTTTTACAACTGAATTTAACACAATAAAAATAAAAATGCAAATAAAGCAGAACATATAATGCAAAAACTAGAGCTGGCCATAGCATATACATGAAAACGAACAAATGAAGTGGAAGAAAGTCAGAAAGCTGTGAAATTAGAAATGAATGAAGTAAAAGAAATTCTGAATGATAGAGACAAAGAAATTAAAGAGATCTGTTAATTCAAAATATTGATCTGTTAGAGAATTATAGCAAATGGAACAATATAAAAATAGTAGGTGTAGAAAAATGCGTACAAGGATCAGACATAAAGGGATTCATAAAAAGATCAATCCCACAAGTTTGGAGGGAGAAGATCTACAAGACAAGATTGAAATGAAAGAGCACATAGAACATGGGCATGAAAGGCTTATTAAAACCAAAAACCACGATCAAAACAATGTATATAAATAAATTGTAAAGATAATAATGTAAATATAAAGTTTAAGTTTGAAAAATAGGACAAAAATAAAGATAAGAAAATAGTGTGAAAAACGCTTTGTAATATTTTTTGAAAATATATAGTGTTTCTCTGGGGGAAGGCGAAGGAGAGAAAAATAACTGCTATTTCAAAATCTGTTGATGCTTGCAGTTATTACCTCAACCCAAATAGATAAGGGAATTGGAGTTGTCTCACAAGGAGTCATAGACAACCCAATACGTGGATGTTTCGGGACTTTCATTATTCTGGGTAGGAATATTTTATTTGTTAATTTTAGTAGGGTTTTCAGGATAAGTTGCTTTTTCTAACAGTGTCGGTGTGTATTAAGATGTGCAAAAATTATTTTAAAAAATATTGAGGAAGAAGATATGAAAGAGTTGAGGAGATGAGATAGAATTGGAAAAAAAGAAGGTAAAGATGGATACGTTAAATTTAATGACTGTAAATATTAACGGAAAACTCAATCAAATTAAAAGGAAGAGTTGCTGACAACTAGAAGAAGAAAAATCGACATCGCTTCTGTGCCATAAACACACTTAACTGAGATAGGACACAGTAAATTGAAAGGAGACTGTGTAGGCCACGTAGCGGAGTCCTAATACAATTCAAAAACCTGGGGAGCAGGTATATTAGTCAACAAATATCTAACAATCAATATAAAAGTTATAATAACAGATCCAGCAGGTAGATATATAATGACTAAGTGCCAGATAAATTCTGAATTTTGGAATTTACTAAACATCTATGCATTTAACAAAGAAGACCAGCAATTTATGCAAACAATCTTCCGAGAAAATAGCAGAAACATGGGGACATATCATGCTTGGAGGGGAGTTCAACTTCAACCTGGACCCAATGATAGTCAAAACTGGAAGACAATTAACAATAAGAATAAAGTAACTAAATTTATACTAAAAGCATTGCAGGATATGAATCGAATTGATATATGGAGGAGACAACAACAATAAGAGAGACAATATTCACACTGCTCAAATAGACAGAAGCCATACTCAAGAATAGACATTATTTTGAGATCGGCACAGGTCCAAGGGAGAGTTAAAATTGGAACATATAGCAAGATTATTATCTGATCACTCTCACCTATTATTGACAATTGAATAAGGGGATGCATCACTAAAGACACGTAGATGGCGACTAAATCCTCCATTGTTAAAAAGAAAAGATTTTAAAGGATATATGTGACAGCAAATTAAAGTATACTTTGAGATAAATATGGAATCAGTAAAAGACTAATTAATCTTATGGGATGCAATGAAGACTTTTATTGGAGTACAAATAATTAGCAAAATGACTAAAATTAAAAAAAAAAGAAATATAATCAGGACGTTGAACAGTGCAGTAAAGAGATAACAATCAAAGAAAAGGAATTAGCAGAAAGAGAAGATACAGAGAAAAAGAGAAATGTGGCAGGGAAACATTTTAGATATGAAACATCACATCTTGTCTTCAATTGCTTTTCACAAGCTTGCCAGCTTGTCCTATTCCAGCCTCGGCTACTGCTGCTGCACTGCAAAATAAAACTGCAGAACTGAATGGAGCTGATGGTGGACTTATTTAAATATTATGTGACTGCGGGGTCAACCACAAAGATTGTGGGGCGCAAACTTATAAAGAAGGAAACGTGCCTAATGGTAGAGGATGTTAGGATTGTCATAAATGGAAACATTGCTTAATTATTCACAAGTGATAAGGAACTTGATCATTTTGCGTTATGAATAGAGCAAGGATGAGTGCTGAATTATGTTGTTATTAAGGAAGGGGAAGTGTTGGATCTTCTTAAATCTAAGTAATTGAGAACTTCCTGGGGCTGGACGTGATCTACCTCAAGTTATTGGGGTAAGTGAGGGTGGAGGTATCATAAGCCGTGGCTATGATCTTTGTGTCTTATTTGCCAACAGGGGAATTGCCAGAGGATTTGAGAATTACAATGGTGGACTCTTTGTTTATTTTAAAAAAAAGAATATGGAAAATACTTGGAATTTTTGAACAGAGAGTCTTGCATCAGAGGTGTATTAAATATTTGAGAAGATTCGTAAGGATAGAATCTATGAGCATTTGGAGAAGAAATTTCGAATGAAGGTTAGTCAATGTGTATGTCTGAATGAAGAGTCATAACATTTGAGAGGATCACAAACAACATTAATAACATTAAGCATGTTGATGTAGTTTATATGGATTTAGGTCCTCTTTGAGAGATTAGTTCAGAATGTCATAATGGAGGGGATCCATGAAATCGTAGCTGCGTGTCTGAAATCTGTATTGCCTGTAGAATGTAGATAGTGATAGCAGAAGAATTATATTCTGCCTGGAGGACAGTGATTAGTGAATTTCTGCAATGACCTGTTCTGGAACTCCTGGTCATTGTGTTTTGAGAAATGATCGAGATGAAGGGGAGGAAGGATGTACCAGAAATGCATGCAAATGAAATAAATATTGGAGACTTCTTTATGGTGTTGAACGTTGTCGTAGTTCACAGAGAGAGGCAGGATGCAAAGTTGAGAAGAAAAGTTGGGCATGTGGATTTCAACATGATAAGTCGGCGGTGATGCAATCTTGAAGGTGAAACCAGAAGGATGAGAAGAGGATTAATGGATGTTGGGTTTCATTATTATGGGGATTGAGTTCAATTGTCCAAGGGGAATGTGACAACTCGACAAGTGTATTCTGAGTTCACACGTGGTATTGTGTTCCATCTGGACACCTCATTGCATGAATGGTGTGCATGCTATGGGACGGGGCAGGGGAGATTTGGCAGCATGTTGCATTGTTTGAAAAATAAGTCTTATGAGGCAAGGTTTTCAGATCTGGAACTTTTTCATTTTTTGTAGCATAGATGAATGAGACTACAATATTCTGAGAAGCACAGAGCGGGTAGACTGCGAATGCCTTTATCACAGAGCAGGGACAATGAATACCAGAGTACATATGTGGAAAGTGACAGGTGGAAAGATGAAGGTAGACATCCCAAGTAGGTTTGTACACAGATTTGAGGCTGCCTGTAATGGAATGACTTACCAGGAATCGAGGAAGAGCATGATTCATCTGTGTCACTTAGGAGACACTTGGATAGATAGATGGATGAATATAAAATAGGGAGTTATGAGGTAGGAATGATTTAGTGCATTTTTTGAAAATATTATTTATAAACAAACAATATAATATTTATTTTCTCCCACAAAAACCACACACCCATGGCTATTCATCCAAACCCACCCAATCTACAATTAAACGTCACAAAAAAATAAAATAAATGGTATCAATAATTGAGCACATGAACTAAACCATCACATGCAGTATGGGTCGCAGTTCGGGAAAACCCTATCCCTTCATGGGAAATATTTTAACAATTTGAACACATTCAATCCATGTACGGGCTCCAAACATTAACACATAGATAATTATTTTTAGATTATATGTTATCTTCTCTAATGGAATACATGACCTCATCTCTGCATGCCAACGTTGAATATTCAATTCAATATCATTCTTCCATGTAAATGCAAGGCCTTTCCTAGCAATATGAAATTGTTTAACTTTAACTCTAAACATAATTGTTTAGTATTATCCAATGAAAATATTATTGGGTAAAATTGAATTTCAAATTTAAATATAACTTTCTAAAGTTCTTTAATATTATCCAAAAACTGTTAAACCGTCTCACATTTCCAACCAAACGTAAGAAAGTTCCTACTTCCATATGACATCTAAAACAAAAATATGAAGTGACATATTAAACTTTCTTCACCGTGTTAAACATAATTGATGAATAAAATTATAATGAATCAATCTGAATAGAAACGTAGGAACATAGAAGATAGGAGCATGAGTAGGTCATTCGGCCTTTCGAGCCTGCTCCAGCATTTCAATAAGATCGTGGCTGTTCTTAAAGTCCAGTACCCCTTTTCCGCCTTCTCTCCATAACCCCTAATACCCTTATACTGAAGAAATATATCTAATTCCCTTTTGAATATATTCAATTAATCTGCTTCAACTGCTCATTGTGACAATGAATTCCACAGATTTACCACCCTTTGGAAAAAGAAATTCCACCTCATCTCGGTTCTAAATGGTTTGTCTATTATCCTCGGAACATGGCACCGGGTTCTGGACTCCCCCACCATCGGAAACACCCCTTCCGCATCTATTCTGTCCAGTCCTGCCTGAATTTTATATATCTTCATGAGATCCCCTCTCAAACATCTAAACTCCAGCGAGTACAATCCCAATTTGCGTTGGATGAGGTTGCGCAGGTCAGTGTAGAACTTGTTCTTTTCTGCTGGTTCCGCCTGGAGTGTTGGAGCATAGACACTGATGAGGGTGATGTGACGCTTGTTTTGAAGTGGGAGTCGCATGGACATGATTCGGTCCGAGAGGCCTGTCGGAAGGTTTTCGAGTTTGGAGGCAATGAAGCTCTTGACCATGAAGCCTACACCAGATAGGCGTCGTTCATCCGAAGGCTTGCCAGACCAGTAGAGTGTGTAGCCCGCTCCGCGTTCTTGGAGGCTGCCTACATCTGCCAGGCGGACTTCACTGAGAGCGGCTATGTCGATGTCAAGTCTGAGGAGTTCATGTGCAATGAGGGCAGACTGGGCGACTTCAACGCTCGTGTCGGCAAAGATTCAGAAACCTGGCCAGGAATCCTGGGCAAGCATGGCGTCGGCAAGTGCAACGACAATGGGCGCCTCCTGTTGGAGCTCTGCGCAGAACAGCGGCTTGTCATTACAAACACCCTTTTTCAGCAGAGGGACAGCCTTAAGACCACCTGGATGCATCCCCGATCCAAACACTGGCACCTCCTGGACTACATCCTGGTGCGAGAAAGTGACAAACAAGATGTGCTCCACACCAGGGTCATGCCTAGCGCGGAATGCCACACTGACCACCGGCTGGTTCGCTGCAAGCTCAACCTTCACTTCAAGCCAAAGCCCAGGAACAATAAAGCCCCCAGAAAGAGGTTCAATGTTGGAAAACTGCAGTCAGACGAAGCGAGAGGAAACTTCCAGGCAAACCTCAAAGCAAAGCTCGACGTTGCAACCCACCTCACGGACCCGTCCCCTGAAACCCTCTGGGATCAGTTGAAGACTACCATACTGCAATCCACTGAAGAGGTACTGGGCTTCTCCTCCAGGAAAAACAAGGACTGGTTTGACGAAAACAGCCAGGAAATCCAGGAGCTGCTGGCAAAGAAGCGAGCTGCCCACCAGGCTCACCTTATAAAGCCGTCCTGTCCAGAGAAGAAACAAGCCTTCCGTCGCGCATGCAGCCATCTTCAGCGCAAACTCCGGGAGATCCAAAATGAGTGGTGGACTGGCCTCGCCAAACGAACACAGCTCAGCGCGGACATTGGCGACTTCAGGGGTTTCTACGAGGCTCTAAAGGCTGTGTACGGCCCCTCACCCCAAGTCCAAAGCCCGCTGCGCAGCTCAGACGGCAAAGTCCTCCTCAGCGACAAGATCTCCATCCTCAACCGATGTTCAGAACACTTCCAATCTCTTTTCAGTACCAACCGCTCAGTCCAAGATTCCGCCCTGCTCCAGCTCCCTCAACAGCCCCTAAGGCTAGAGCTGGATGAGGTTCCCACCCTGGATGAGACATATAAGGCAATCGAACAACTGAAAAGTGGCAAAGCAGCAGGTATGGATGGAATCCCCCCAGAAGTCTGGAAGGCTGGCGGCAAAACTCTGCATGCCAAACTGCATGAGTTTTTCAAGCTTTGTTGGGACCAAGGTAAACTGCCTCAGGATCTTCGTGATGCCACCATCATCACCCTGTACAAAAACAAAGGCGAGAAATCAGACTGCTCAAACTACAGGGGAATCACGTTGCTCTCCATTGCAGGCAAAATCTTCCCTAGGATTCTACTAAATAGAATAATACCTAGTGTCGCTGAGAATATTCTCCCAGAATCACAGTGCGGCTTTCGCGCAAACAGAGGAACCACTGACATGGTCTTTGCCCTCAGACAGCTCCAAGAAAAGTGCAGAGAACAAAACAAAGGACTCTACATCACCTTTGTCGACCTCACCAAAGCCTTCGACACCGTGAGCAGGAAAGGGCTTTGGCAAATACTAGAGCGCATCGGATGTCCCCCAAAGTTCCTCAACATGATTATCCAACTGCACGAAAACCAACAAGGTCGGGTCAGATACAGCAATGAGCTCTCTGAACCCTTCTCCATTAACAATGGCGTGAAGCAAGGCTGTGTTTTCGCACCAACCCTCTTTTCAATCTTCTTCAGCATGATGCTGAACCAAGCCATGAAAGACCCCAACAATGAAGACGCTGTTTACATCCGGTACCGCACGGATGGCAGTCTCTTCAATCTGAGGCGCCTGCAAGCTCACACCAAGACACAAGAGAAACTTGTCCGTGAACTACTCTTTGCAGATGATGCCGCTTTAGTTGCCCATTCAGTGCCAGCTCTTCAGCGCTTGACGTCCTGCTTTGCGGAAACTGCCAAAATGTTTGGCCTGGAAGTCAGCCTGAAGAAAACTGAGGTCCTCCATCAGCCAACTCCCCACCATGACTACCAGCCCCCCCACATCTCCATCGGGCACACAAAACTCAAAACGGTCAACCAGTTTACCTATCTCGGCTGCACCATTTCATCAGATGCAAGGATCGACAATGAGATAGACAAAAGACTCGCCAAGGCAAATAGCGCCTTTGGAAGACTACACAAAAGAGTCTGGAAAAACAACCAACTGAAAAACCTCACAAAGATAAGCGTATACAGAGCCGTTGTAATACCCACACTTCTGTTCGGCTCCGAATCATGGGTCCTCTACCGGCACCACCTACGGCTCCTAGAACGCTTCCACCAGCGTTGTCTCCGCTCCATCCTCAACATCCATTGGAGCGCTCACACCCCTAACGTCGAGGTACTCGAGATGGCAGAGGTCGACAGCATCGAGTCCACGCTGCTGAAGATCCAGCTGCGCTGGATGGGTCACGTCTCCAGAATGGAGGACCATCGCCTTCCCAAGATCGTATTATATGGCGAGCTCTCCACTGGCCACCGTGACAGAGGTGCACCAAAGAAAAGGTACAAGGACTGCCTAAAGAAATCTCTTGGTGCCTACCACATTGACCACCGCCAGTGGGCTGATAATGCCTCAAACCGTGCATCTTGGCGCCTCACAGTTTGGCGGGCAGCAGCCTCCTTTGAAGAAGACCGCAGAGCCCACCTCACTGACAAAAGGCAAAGGAGGAAAAACCCAACACCCAACCCCAACCAACCAATTTTCCCTTGCAACCGCTGCAATCGTGTCTGCCTGTCCCGCATCGGACTGGTCAGCCACAAACGAGCCTGCAGCTGACGTGGACTTTTTACCCCCTCCATAAATCTTCGTCCGCGAAGCCAAGCCAAAGAAAAAGAAACAATCCCAATTTGCGCAATCTTAGACATTCACAATCTTAGACATACTATCTTCGCATTTTAGTATCTAATCAAATGGGAAGATGGATGTATTTTCATCCGTCCTGGGCATTTATGAATAAATGTTTGTGTCGCCATAAAAAATAAAGTTTTATGTGCAGTGTTCTGTTCTTTGTGACACATGTGTTGGGCAGCAGCCCCGGGGTGCTGCAGACGACATGGAAGCAGTAGAATATCACAGGACACCAGAAATGTGGAAGAACAACACACGTTTGAAAATGAGAATTGAGTTGGTGACCACGACACTGGACCAATGAAGGGCTCTGCGGCTGAAGAAACGCACATTCAGCGGACTTGGTGTGTCGGGGTAAGGAACCGACGGAGGCCACTGGCTGATTACGACTGCGGGTGAGATATTCACAAAGGACGGCTGGAGAGTTGCTCAAGAACTGGGTGAAAAGGTATCACGAATCTGAACTGGGAGTCGAGAGGATGCCTGTGCGCTGTATGTGGTGGAAGTAGATCCACGAGGGAATTTCCAGAGACATTTAAGAGGCCCGTCAATGTGCGGCGTGGGAGGATAGTGGGATGGGGATACAAATCATGTGGAGAGATTTGGTATTTCTAACTGGATATCATAGTCGATGTCAACATAATGTAGTGGATCCAATGGCCAGTTCCTGTGCTCCTTTGTGCAGAATGTGTCCTTCTCAGCAGCATGTAACAAACCTAGAGATGTGTGTGTGTGTGTGTGTGTGTGTGTGTGTGTGTGTGTGTGTGTATGTGTATGTGTATGTGTGTGTGTGTGTGTGTGTGTGTGTGTGAGAGAGAGAAAGAGAGAGAGAGAGAGAGAAGACGTGGTCTATTGTTGGAACAGTTGTTCAGGAGACTCTCCCGCCTCCCCAAGATAATGAAGAATCACAAATAATTTTCAAATTCTCGCTATTGATCATAAGTGCCTTCGCAGTCACTGAAGTATCAAACTGCAGTTCATGCAGACAAGACTTATATATTGGTCATGGTCAGGTCTGCAGGACACGCGGATGGGAAAACCTCTCGGACAAGTTACTATGTTTCAACTGTTCATTGTGTCGGCGCTGATGTGAGGTTTGAGGTGCCTGAACCTGTGCTGAACTCCACTATTTTAAAACCTAATGATCAATCTTTCAATATTAAACGATCCTGCGCTACTGTTGACCGAGAGGTTAGCGTCCGACTGCAGGAACCTGACGGAAATCTGTGACCTTGGTTTTCGTGCAAAAGCGAATCCGTGGAGGTTGGCATTTCCCTTCCACTGTCTCCTCATGTAATGGTCACAGATTATCGAAACATTTTCATGCAGATAATCAACACTTTAGATGCTGAAAATTGAAGGAATTATGAACATGGTTGGTCGGACGAGGGTGAAAAACAAAGGGGCGTCACGTATTGTGCAACGGGTGGCGCTGTGCTCTCTCTCTGCTGATTGCACCGCCGTTTGATATTCCCAAAGGTTCATTTAAATTCTTGCATCTGCATCGTTGGGCACAAACAAGAATGTTCGCTGTGTTTATGCGACGCTCATTTCTCTGGAGGTAACATCAATTTCCGTTTATTGATGATCCTAGGATAGATGAAAGCTGTACATCTCGCCGTTCTCTGCTGCTTTCTTGCACAGAGCTGTCTCTTTCAGACTCCCCATCATGGTCAAGATGCGAGCTCCACTCACTATCTATCCATTTTCCTTGTTGCCTCCAATGTTGCAGACAATTATGATTTACTACCCGATTGTGGCTGTGTTCGGGGTCCCGGGTAAGTGAATGCGCCTGAATTTGAAAGAGTTGATTTCTTCCGGCAGTTATCTGGACAAAACATGGAATTTAGCCGCCACTGTTCAAAATTTAATGCAACTTTCTGAATGACCAAGATAAAGACAATTTGGATAGACCATTTAGTGAATAAGAAGTTAAGGAAACACTTAAATGTTTACAGAATAACAAGTTTCCATGAGAGCATGGATTTCCTGTCGAAGTTTGGTAACGAATTAAAGACTTAATAATTACTTTATTTATGCTAGTATTAGAGCTCAGTGCCAACGTCTCCGCAAACCAATACGCCCCTTTGTGTTTCACCGTCGAGTGAATACCCTATTGCAGAAACCTTTTCAACGGTGAGAATTATGGTTATTTCTAACAAATTCAGATATCTATTATGATCACCTTAATGTCGACCAATTTAATTGTACAACATGGATTATAAAGTTATAGTGAAGATCTTAGCAAAGAGAATAAACGTTCCCTTTTTCATTTAATATATATATATAGATAAAAATTTTCTGAAAAAAATACGTGAATATACAGTAAGATTATTAAGTTTAATACAAAAAGAGGCGTCTAATGTTGTATTAGATGCAAAAAAAAGCTTTTGATATATTCGAAAAAGATAATTTATTTAAAGTTTTAGGTAAATTTTATGTTGGATTTAATTTTGTAAATTGAATTAAAACACTTTACAGAAGTCCTCAAGCTAAAGTAATAACTAATAGGCAAATATCTAAATCATTTAATTTGAATAGATCATGTTGGCAAGTTCGTCCTTTATCCTTGTTTCAGACGTGCCCAATTTCTACTTTGTTTGCATTGGCTATAGAACATCTTGCACAATTTATTGCTCTTGATGAACAGTTAAAAGATAAATCAATTGAGTAGAAGATTATTTGCAGATTATGATTTTTTATATGTTTGGCACAGACTCAACTCTCATTATCTGGACTTTAAGAGCAACTAATAGATTATCAAAAATTTCTGGTTATAAAATGAATTGGGATAAAACTAAAAATGTGGAATTAGTACAAGGTGATTATTCGCATTGTCAATTTGATATTTAGTTTATATTGTTTAGCAAAGTGATTAACTATTTACAAATACGTACAGATAATAACTTGAACAATATATAAATTACATTATATTCCATTACATAAGAAAGTAAATGAGGAGTTGAAAGAAGGATACATTTTCCTAAAACATTATTTGGAGGTGTTGATTGTATTAAATGAATTTTTTTTCTGAGAATTCGATACTTCTTTCAGACGTGGCCAATTTCTATTACAAAAACTTTATTCACGAATTAAATAAAATTGAATTAGCGGAAAAATATTCACCTTTATATAATTTAGTGACCGATAAAAGATAAAGGTAAATCTTTCTATTTAATCAAATGTGCTTTAATCTTTCTCAATAATTCTACAAAATATAAATTATACAACGATTGAAAATTTACATTAATCATAATCCCTATCTTTTCAATTATATCAGTACATCAAAATTTAATAATTTGCCTAGATTGATCGTAATTTATATCATTTTCTGAAGAAATTGGTAACATTTTACTTTTCTCCCAATTCACTTAATGTCCAGAAAATTTACCATAGAATTCGAAAAAATTTTCCAAATAAATTAAAGATTGATCCGGATTATTTAAAGATATCAAAAGATCATCAGCACATAAATTAATCTTATATTCATCCTGTCCAATCATTATACGTGTAATATTTTAATTCTGCCTGATATCCAGAGCTCACGGATCAATGACCAATGCAAATAGTGCTGGGGACAAAGGACAACTTTCACCCAACCAATTAATATGTGTCCAAATGTATATTTCTATAAAATTTTAAATAAAAAGTTCCATTCGGCCCTATCAAAAGCTCTTTCAGCATCTAATGATACTACCATTGGTCGGTTGGGTTTCTGACGTTAAGCATTGATCAACAAAACCACTCGAAGAGTATTATCCAAAGCATACCTATCTTTAATAAAACTGTGCTGGTCAGAATGTACTAATTGAGGTAAATACTTTCCTAAACTATTTGTTAATAATTTCGCTATTGTTTTATAATCCACATTAAATAAATATTTTTAAATAAATATTAAATAATAAATAAATTTATTTTAACAAAGAAATTGGGAGATAAGAAGAAACCTTCAAAGGCTCTAAGCCTTTTTTTTTGGTATAATATTTATTATTGTATTCAAACACGGATCTGGGAAAGCTTTTTCCTGATTTAACTGATTAAGAACATACATGAATCAGATCAGCATAAAAAACCTATCATATCCTGGTGACTTCCCATTAGACATTTGTTGAATAACATCCTTCATTTCTAAATCCTTAAAATGAGTATCCATCTTTCTCACATCCTCCTCCTTCAATATTGGTAAGTTTAACTCTGGGAAATACGCTTCAATAGAACCATCGTCTCACACTCCCTCACAAGCATTTAATTTCTGATGAAATGACAAAAAATTGGTCATTAATTTCCTGAGGTTTAAAAGTCAATGTATTGTCCTTCTTCACAGCATTAATAATCCTTGAAACTTGTACAGTTTTCAATTGCCATGACAAGACTTTTTGTGCTCTGTCTCCTAACACGCAATAATGTTGCTTAAATCTTTCAATCAAATAGTCAAATAGGGCAGTTTGCAATATTGTATATTTTAGCTTCTATTTTGTCAGAAAGCCTTATTATCTTCTGTAGAATTCCTCTGAAATTCCTTTTGCAACTCTGCTAGTTGTTTATCCAAAAACTGAGACTCTCCCACAAATTTCTTCTTTTCCTTTGATGCATAACTAATAATTTGACGACATAGAATTGCATTGAAATCATACTATAGAGTAAAATTACTCTTGACTGTATACTTATTCAAATCTAAATATTTAGCAATTTGATCCTCAATAAAGTTTACAAATTCAATTTTTTTCAATATCATTATGTTAAACATCCAGCGAAAAATAGATTGCAAACTATACTATGTTTAAATTTAGAGAAAATTAGAAACTCTGTCTATGAATCCCCTTCTAAGTATGAGTTAACCTGGCGACCATTTATTCAGTATTTTCATTTGTGGTGAGTTGATCTGGCTCTGTTTTCTTTCTATGATTATGTATGATAATTGGTCTGTAAGATGAGATCGGAGTGATCGGCGTGGTTTAGCTATATCTGTAGGATTTTTTAAAAGTTTTTTTAAATTCAGATTTGTTTTTTCTTCTTTTTTGGGTTTTTTTTTCTCTTTTTTCATATGTTGTTATTAATTATATCTTTTTTTTAGAGATAGTTCACACCCTAAACTGATCTAAATTTTTTTTATATGATATATTTTTATTCTGTAATATTATTGTTTAATATCTCTGTATTAATTCATTACTTACTATGTATATTTTTATATCTCTTTGAACTGTATGTGTTTATAAATTACAATAATAATAAAAAGATTGAAAAAGAAAGGAAGGTTAGTTAGGAAGGTACAGTCTTTAGGTATAAATTTTAAGATAGTCAAATGGGTTGAACATTGGCTGAGAGGGAGAGGCCAGAGAGTGGTAGTGGATAATTGTCTGTCAGGTTGGAGACCGGTGACCAGTGGTGTGCCTCAAGGATCTGTATTGGGCCCATTGTTGTTCGTTATATACATTAATGATCTAGATGATGGGGTGGTGAATTGGATTAGTAAATATGCAGACGATACTAAGATAGGTGGAATAGTAGATAATGAAGAAGGTTTTCAAGGATTGCAGAGGGATTTGGGCTGCTTAGAAAAGTGGGCTGAAAAATGGCAGATGGAATTTAATGCTGATAAGTGTGAGGTGCTTCATTTTGGTAAGAAGAATCAGAATAGGACATACGTGGTAAATGGGAGAGCATTGAGGAATACAGAAGAGCAGAAAGATTTAGGAGTGACGGTACATCGTTCCCTGAAGGTAGAAACTCACGTGAATAGGGTGGTGAAGAAGGCTTTTAGTATGCTGACCTTTATCAATCATTGCATGGAATATAGGAGTTGGGAGGTGATGTTGAGATTGTATAAGACGTTGGTGCGGCCTAATTTGGAGTTCTGTGTGCAGTTCTGGTCGCCTAATTATAGGAAGGATATAAACAGAGTGGAGAGAGTGCAGAGAAGGTTTACCAGAATGTTACCTGGGTTTAAGAATCTAGAGTATAGGGAGAGATTGGGCAGATTAGGTCTTTATTCTTTGGAGCGTAGAAGGTTGAGAGGGGATTTGATAGAAGTATTTAAGATTATGAAAGGGATAGACAGAGTGGATGTGGATAGACTATTTCCGTTAAGAGGAGGAAAGATTAAAACAAGAGGACATGAGTTAAGAATTAAGGGGCAGAGGTTTAGAGGTAACATGAGGGGGAACTTCTTTACTCAGAGAGTGGTAGCCGTGTGGAATGAGCTTCCGGGAGAAATAGTGGCGGCGGAGTCAATTGTATTATTTAAGAAAAGGTTGGACAGGTATATGGATGAGAAGAAGATGGAGGGTTATGGGCATTGTGCAGGGAGGTGGGACTAGAAAGGGGTGTTTGGTTCGGTGTGGACTAGAAGGGCCTAATGGCCTGTTTCTGTGCTGTAATTGTTATGTTATGTTGTGGAAGTAATGAAACAGATAGAAGAAACACAAAACTTGCCAGATTCATGTAAGACTGCAATAATTGCAGTAATACCAAAGATGGGGAAGGATCCATTAACACTAGCATCATATAATCCAGTATCTCTACTTATCTAAGACTATAAGATAATAGCAAAATCATTATCAAACAGATTGGCCGATTGTGTATCTGAAATAGTGAAACAAGATCAAAGTGGATTAATGAAGAAAAGATGAAGAGCGGACAATACCTGTAAACTTATTAATCAAATCCATGAAGTTCTAGGAAATTGGAAACCAAGAGTGGCTGTTGCGCTAGATGCAGAAAAAGCTTTTGACAGAGTAGAGTTGTATTACCCATTTAAAATAGTACAGAAATTCAATCTACCATGTAAATATATAGATTGGATTAAAGCATTTCATAGTGGACCATTGGTGAAGGTAACAGTAAATGGATATGTATCGAGTCACTTTAAATTAAGTAGATCATCAAGACAGGGATGTCCACTATCCCCCGCATTAAAATAAAGGAGGAGTATAAAATCATCTTAATTGCAGATGACATCATAGTATACCTAACAGAACCAGAGACATCCGTAAAAGGATTTCATAAGAAATTGAAGGAACATGGAGAAATATCTGTCTACATGATCAACACAAATAAAAGTGAAGAGATGCCAATGCAGACTATTCGGTATTAAATAAAAATGAATCACCATTTATGTGGAAGCACAAGCAATCCGATACCTCGTGATCAGGTTAGATAATAACTTAAGTCACTTATACAAACTAAATTATCAGCCACTAATGAAGAAATTGCACGATGACATAGAACATTGGAAAGAATTACCACTAACATTGATAGGGAGGGTAAATTGCAAAGGATACAATAATTATTTCAAACATTAACAATTCCAGTAACAGCAAAATTCTTTACAGAACGAAAGAGAATAATTGGGAAATTCTTGAGTGAAGGGAGGAATCCAAGGGTAGCATTAGATAAATTAGCAGAGAGTATAATCAAGCTGGTTTAAAGTTACCACATCGTAGAAATTATTATAGAACCGCACAATTAAGGTATTTGTCAGTTTTTACCAGAAAAGGGGAAAACCAGACTGGACTAAGTTGAACGAGAATAAATAGGGGAAAAAGTCCTGGAACTTATACTTTATATGTGGGATGAAAGCTGGTGAAATATAAAAACTCAGCAGTACTGCATCATTTACTTAATACATGGAAGAAGATCCACTTAGAAAGGAAAAAAAACGAATGACCAAATACCAGAATTACTATTGACGCAAAATCCACTAATCAAAAGAATAGAAAATCGTTTTTTTGTGAAATAATTTATTAACATTTGAACAATTTAAGTGTAGATATCCAGTAACTCATGGTACAATCTTTGCATATCATCAATTGAAAGCTTACTTTAAGGATAAATTTGGAAACAGCTTGAGATTACCTGAAGGAAGCAGCTTTGAATGGGTTATTACAGAAGAAATGATAATCAAAAGATTTATAACCATTATGTACACTAAGATGCAAGATAAGTAAAATGAAATAAACTATCAACCTAAGCAGAAGTGGGAAAAGGAACTAAACATAAAGATAAAAAAATGAAGTATGGGAAAATTTATGTTCTTTAACGATCAAGAAGACAATAAACACAAGGTTATGCATGATACATGATAATTGGTTTCACAGGGTATATAGTACTCATCTAAAATATAAAAAATGTGATTCAACATTATAGAATAGCTGTTTTCACTATATGAAGAAAATGGGAACAACATTACTTGCAACATGGGCGTCTTTGAAAGTAAATACGATAAGGGAACGAATTAAATCAGAGACTAAATAAAATTATAAAAAAGCATACCAAAAAAAAACCCAGATTTTTTCAAAGTAACATAAGAAGTAGAGAATAAGGCCTCAAATTGGATAAAGTGGAAAAGAAATCATTATGATAAATTTAGCAATAGCAAAAAAATGTATAATGTCAACTTGGAAAATGGAACAGAGCATGAGTATACAGCAATGGTACATGGAAATGAATAAATGTATTCAATTGGGAAAAATAACATAATTTAAAAAATAAAGTCACAATGTTTGAACAAATTTGCGAAACATACATGGAACATAACAGAGTGAGCTTGCTTACGAATCCATCCCCTGAAATGAGAATGAAAATGATAAGAAGACAAAAAGACTAGATTCAGTGTGTAATAAATAGATGGCACGTTTTTCTTGTTTATTTTCCTTTCTGTGAAAATAATGTTTTATGGTATTGTATATGTTGAATATTTATGGGTGTTGGAGGGGGTGAGTGGAGGGAAGGGAGGGAAATGGGGGGATAAAGGGGCAAAAGACCAGTATGTAAATTTAATGAGATACGTTTGTACACATTTTGGTTGATATGATACTCAATGTAAAAGATTTTAAAAAAGAATTATATATTGCCACTCAATAATTGAATAGATGGAAATTAGATATATCCGAGCAATGCTTTAGATGTGGTGAAGATAATGGAATTTTCTTCATTCTATTTGGTCTTGTTCAAACCTTAAACATTTTTGGATTTCTGTTACCATGATTTTACTACAGATTGTAAAAGCTGGGCAGAACTAGTAAATTAATAAATAACGAGGAAATAATATCATTAATACGATCTGCAAAGTTAGCAAGGTTGGGGATAGTGGAGTGTAAATCAGGGTTCGAAAATTGTCGAAGGAACTTTAGAGGGCGGATGATTGGTCTGTAAAGTTTGACATTTTAGTGCAGTTCTGCAACATTGGAGATCGGATGTGAATGCTGTGGGAAATGTTGGGTCAATTGTTAATTTTACCACAGTTAAGTTTACTTCAGTAGAGTCAACGCCGATACTCAACTCATCACACTAAGAAATCTCGGAACGTGAATAAAGGACTTAATTGATATATACTGACTATTCATTCGTGACTTTCTTTATTTAACAGCTTACGTGATGTCCATTGTGATCCTTTCGCGGGGGAATTGCGGTCTGTCCAGGTGTGTCTCTCGCTACCTCGTGGCCATGGCAACGGGGGATCTGTTGTTCCTTGTCGTTGACGTGATACTGTCTCGTGTGAATGAATATTATTTTCCAACGACGTTCCTGTTCATAACTCATGTGTGCGATTTCCAGGTTACACTGATACACGCCGCTGTGATATAGAGAATTTAGGTTAAAAAGACTTAAGTTAAAATGTGATGATCAATCATAAACAGGGAAGCCAGAATGGACAGAGAGTTTACTAGCAGTCAAGGACAGAAGGAGCTGCTGAATATGTTTTTTTAAACCTATCTTTTCATGGTCATAGTGAGAGACATGCAGGAGACAAAGGATTGATAAGAAATGTGAGAAACAGAATTCAGTGAATGTAGAGTTCACAGCGTACGTAACGAACGTGATAATTAATAATGCAGTTATACTTAGAATGTTTTTGTAATACTAACCAATTAAAACAGTATTAATAAGAAGGGGAAGGGCAAATAATAAAGGTATAAAAATCAATGCACTGTATGTATCGGGGCTTAACTGGTGAGAAACCAGTTGAGTCCAACTCTGCAGACTTGTAAATAAAGCTTGTCGTGTCATCAGTTTTAAAGAGACTCATGTGTGAGAAGTTTTATTTCTGACAAATGGGGTCTCGTCCGGGATCTACACTCCGGCCGTGAGGGGAGGCGAGAAGAGGGACATCGGAGGCGGTGCACCCCGCTGAGTTCAGCGGCTCCTAGTCCCTTGCTCGTCGCTTCGGGCGGCTTGAGCGAGTGGTATCCGGACAGGGTGACACGACAAGACGGAGAGGAGAAGGGTGACGGTTCAATCCCCGGGAAGACACCGGTAAGTGACGACTTACGATTGTGGTGTGGGGATTGGGTAACAGGTGTAACGGGATACACCTGTTTGGATAAAAACCTAACGGAATAGATTAAGTATAGATCTTTTGTCGTTGTGTGAGAACCCTGTCGCGGGACTCTAGGATAGACCCCAGGGAAACCTCGGCGGTAACCGAAGGAGGGACAGCACCTCCGACGAAATGCCGAGAAGAGAGGGGTCAACCCCAGGAAAACCTCAGCGGTAACCGAAGGAGGGACAGCCCCTCCGACGAGGCGTTTGAGAGGAAGGGAGTAGGGTCCAGAGCGAGAGGGTCCTCAGCAACGATAAACAGATCTAGGTGGGAAAATGGGAGGATCAAAATCTAAGGGCTCGTCTGAAAATTCAGGACAATTCCTGGGAGTACCCCTTGACAACCCTTTGGGGAGAATGTTTGAAAATTGGGATAGTAAAAGATATCGGGACAAAAACAAGAAAAAGATGGTCCAATATTGTCTCCTTTGGTCAAAACAACCTATTAAAGGTTCTTCGGTCTGGTGGCCGAAATTTGGATCTGATGAGGATTGGGTTAGACAAGCATTAAACATATATGTAAATTCGAGACCAAAGGTGAATCAAGAAGAGTCAGCATATGTATTTTGTTGGGTTCCCTGGCCAGGATCCTTAACAGAATGTTTTAAATTGAGAGTGGCAGGAGAAAAGAAATGGGAACCTCTGGACAACCTTCCCCCTCCTTATATTCCCCCGGTGCCTACTGCGCCCGAGGAAAGCTTATTACCGGAGGGGAAAGGTGATGAATCTGATTGCCCCGAAGGGGGCCGGGATAAAAAGGATGAATTAAGGGAGTCGGACCCTAAACTTCCACCGGTAAACCAACCCTGGACAAGATCCCAGACTGGTCCAGGACCATCAAAGTTTTCAATAAACCTAAATCCCCTGAGAGAAGTTCCTATGAGAGGACCGGGAGGGGGAACGGGATATGTGAATGTTCCCCTAACTAGTACAGAGGTGCGGGGATTTAAGAAAGAAATGAAAAAGTTATTGGAAGATCCTATAGGACTGGCTGAACAGCTTGACCAATTCTTGGGACCAAACACATATACGTGGGAAGAGATGCAGGCAATAATGGGAACATTATTTTCACCCCAGGAGAGGCAGATGATTCGACGGGCTGCCCTCCTCATGTGGGAATATGAACAACCTGGGGACCCTAGACCCCATGAACAAAAATATCCCTTAAATGAACCCAGGTGGGACAAACGAACACCCGAGGGATTGGCAAGTATGAGACAATATAGAGAGTGGACAATTAAAGGGATACGGGAGGCTGTGCCAAAGGGTCACAATTTTACCAAGGCATTTGGGAACCACCAGGGGAAAGACGAGTCCCCTACTGATTTTTTGGAGAGGGTGAGAAAGAATGTCCAACAGTATGCTGGTGTGGACCCTAGTACACCAATGGGTGAACAGCTTATTCGAATTGAATTTGTTTCCAAATCATGGCAAGACATTAGAAAGAAACTAGAAAAGGAGGAGGACTGGAGTGAAAAACCCCTAAGTGAACTGTTAAAAAAGGCACAAAAAGTATATGTGCAGAGAGAAGAAGAAGATCAAAAGAAGGCGACAAGGGTTATGGTACAGACTATCCGACAGATGAATGCTGAATCCAGAGGGGAAAGAAAACAAAACCTTCCTCTAAACAATCCAAAATATCCAAGAGAGGGAAGACCCCGGAGATTTGTTAAATGCTATTACTGCAATGAGGAAGGACACTTTAAGAGGGAATGCCCCCGATACAAGAGGGAATTGCGTGCCCTCGAACTTATGGAAGAAGATTAGGGGTGTCAGGGGTTCCAAATGTTAGGGACCAAATATAAGAGGGAACCCCTGGTAAAACTAAAAATTGGTCCCAAGGGAGAAGAGGTGGTGTTTATGGTGGACACAGGAGCGGAACGAAGTAGTGTAATAACTGTGCCAATCGGAACTGAGCCTATAAAAAGTAATTTGACAATTTCTGGGATAGAAGGGGCTCCCAGAATGGTATCAATAATTCCCCAAGTAACAGTGAAACTGGAAGAAAGAGAAGGGGTACAAGACCTCTTGTTATTACCTTCAGCTGGATTTAACCTCCTAGGAAGGGACTTACAGGCTCTCCTAGGTTTGGGTGCTCTCCCTGTGGACGGAGAAGTGCGAGTACACCTCTGCGCTTTAAAGGAAGAGGATGAACGGCAGATTGACGAGAGAGTCTGGTATAAGGAGGGAAATCGAGGAGGTCTGGACATCCCACCTTTACATGTCACATTAATACCAGGTCATCAGCCGGTAAGGAAACGTCAGTATCCTATTTCTTTGGAAGGGAGAAAAGGGCTACAACCGGTAATTGAGACTTTAATACGAGACGGACTATTAGAAGAATGCATGTCACCTTATAACACCCCTATACTCCCAGTAAAAAAGTCAGATGGATCCTATCGCCTAGTTCAGGATCTAAGAAGTTTGAATGCTATTGTTCAGACCCGCCACCCAGTGGTACCTAATCCCTATACTATTATGAGTCGGATTCCCCCAGACCATGAGTGGTTTAGTGTTATCGACTTGAAGGATGCCTTCTGGACTTGTCCGTTAGAAGAGGAAAGTAAAGATATGTTTGCGTTTGAATGGGAAAATCCATGGACAGGTAGACGGAGACAGTTTCGGTGGACTGTATTGCCCCAAGGGTTCACTGAATCTCCAAACCTGTTTGGACAAATGCTAGAACAAATCCTGATGGACTATCCACAATCTGATGATTCCCAACTAATGCAGTATGTGGATGATTTACTATTATCAGGACCCAAGGAACAAGAAATGAGGAGAGAGACCATTAGACTCTTGAATTATCTGGGGAAAAAGGGTCTACGAGTGTCCAGAAACAAGTTACAGTTTGTTGAGAAAACTGTGATATATCTGGGACACCAGATAAGTAAAGGACAGAAACGGATTACCCCTGAACGAATTGCGGGAATCACTAGAATGCCTTTACCCCGTAATAAGAAGGAAATAAGACAATTCCTGGGACTCTTAGGATACTGTAGGTTATGGATAGAGGACTACTCAGTTTTGGTGAAGTTTATGTATGATAAACTGACAAATGAAAATGACTATCCATTGAAATGGACCCAGGAGGAGGAGGGATGGTTCGAGGACTTGAAACATCGCCTAACACGAGCCCCAGTGCTCACTCTGCCCTCTTTAAAACAGCCCTTCCAGCTATTTGTCACTCATAACCAAGGAACAGCTGTGGGAGTTTTAACACAAGAAAAAGGCGGTCAGCGACACCCAGTAGCTTTCCTTTCCAAAATGATGGACCCAGTGTCTCGCGGATGGCCGACGTGTATCCAGGGAGTAGCGGCTGCTGCTCTGTTGGTAGAGGAAGCACGTAAACTTACTTTTGGAGGAAAGATGACTGTGTACACCTCCCATTCTGTGAGTGTTTTATTAACACAAACTGCCCATCGATGGCTGACTGATTCTCGCATATTAAAGTATGAAACCATTTTAATGGTTGGAGAAGATTTACAGTTTGCAAAAATTAATAGCTGCAACCCAGCTCAATTTTTATACCGCAGTGAAACAGAGAAAGAGGTGGAGCATGACTGTGTCGAGTTGACAGATCTTCAGACCAAGACCCGAGAAGACCTTTGCGATACTCCGCTGGGAGAAGGATATGAATTCTACATTGATGGCTCCGCCAGATGTGTTGACGGAATGAGAAGAAATGGGTATGCTATAATAGAAGGAAATACTTGGAAAGTAGTAGAATCCACGAGACTACCCGGAAGCTGGTCAGCACAATCCTGTGAACTATATGCCTTGCAGAGAGCCCTCAAAATACTGGCAAAGAAAATTGGAACGATTTACACAGATTCCAAATACGCATACGGAGTAGTGCATACCTTTGGTAAGATCTGGAAGGAGCGTGGTCTAATTACATCAAGAGGAAAGGAATTGGCACACGAACAGATGATTACTCTGACTCTAGAAGCCTTAACATTACCCCAAGAAATAGCAGTGGTCTACATACCAAGCCATCAAAGGGGAGATAACCCGACAGCAATTGGAAACAGACTGGCTGATGAAGAAGCCAAAAGAGCAGCCATGCAACAAGAAGTCCGTTTGCTGACTTTAATCCCAATAAGGCAAGGCATAAAGACAGCTCCCATTTTCACTGCTAAGGAAGAAAAGAACATGGATCAGCTGAGCGCAAGCCAGTTACCTGATGGAACATGGAAAACACCAGATGGAAGAATTGTTCTAAATAAAGAAATAACTCGCAATATTTTAAAACACCTGCATCAACAGAGCCACTGGGGCACCCAAGCCTTATGTGACACAGTGCTTCGAGAATATGTGTGTAAGGGAATCTACACCTTGGCCCAACAAGAGGTGCAAAATTGTTACCTATGCACAAAAATTAATAAGAAGATAATGAGGACAGGGACCATGGGAGGTCAACCATTAGCCATACGCCCTTTTCAACGTATCCAGATCGACTTCACAGAGTTACCTCAAGTTCAAAGATGGAAATATCTGTTGGTGATAATAGATCACTTTACCCGATGGGTAGAAGCCTTCCCAACAATAAATACTACAGCCTCTACAGTAGCTCGCCTCCTCCTAGAGCAGATAATCCCCAGATATGGTATAATGGATTCTATAGACTCAGACAGGGGTCCACATTTTTCTTCAAAAATCCAGCAATTGATTTGTGATGCATTACAGGTCTCTTGGAAATTACATACCCCTTGGCATCCACAAAGCTCAGGGAAGGTCGAGCGTATGAATGGAACACTAAAAATCCAATTGACAAAGTTAATGGTGGAAACTAAAATGCCTTGGATAAAGTGTCTGCCCCTAGCCTTATTAAGAATTCGTACTGCCCCACGAAAAGATGTAGGGCTGTCCCCTTATGAAATGATGTTTGGGCTTCCCTTCTGGAGTACAGTTGAGGGGTGTCCCACCTTGGGGGAAGGGGATATATTTGTTAGGAACTATTTACAGGCACTGTCACGCTCTCTTACAGATTTACGAAAGAGAGGACTATTGGCACAAACACCGCCTCTAGACTTTTCTTTACACAAAGTGGAACCAGGAGACTGGATTCTTATCAAGACCTGGAAGACTGAAAAACTCCAGCCCCAGTGGGAAGGTCCATACCAAGTTCTCTTAACTACAGAAGCTGCAGCACGAACAAGAGAGAAGGGGTGGACACACGCATCCAGATTTAAGGGACCTGTAGAGGCGCCACGGGACCCTGATACGAACTCAGATTGGACGTATTCCTGGAGAAAAACCTCTTACCTTACGATTTCGCAAAAAGACTTAATTCACAATGTTATTGTTATGTTCTTTGATTTTTCTTAGTTTGCCTATGTCTTTATCAGGTGTGAAATGTAAGAAATGCAGAGATACAGTGGTCCTGTTTCAGGACCACATTTGGGGAAGAAAGGAAGGTAATTTCATTTCCCATACCTCAGTTCCTGAGAAATGCTGGGCAGAAAATACCACCCAACATCCATATACCCCTTGTGTGGAAAAAGAAGGAAATAATATGGGTCATTATATACAGATTCCTAATACCACTCCTTTCCCTCTTAACGGTTGGAAAGGTGACTCAAGCCCACCATGCCCTGATGGACTCTGGTTTTGCATACACCAACGTACTGTTCTAATGAGAAGTTACACTCCACACTCGAAATTGCCTGTCCCTTTAAGACAGCCGGACTTAGTTCGAGTCCATCCAAATAACCATGTAAGTTTCGGTAATGTAATTGAGGGAGATAACCTTTTTGTAGATCTGGCAACTAAAATTGCAGGAACTTTTAATGTAACTAATTGTTGGGTCTGCGGGGGTCCACGGATGTCAGAACAATGGCCTTGGTGGGGAGAACCTCTCAATTCATTGACCATGATTTCCCGCATTTGGACAACTAACTGAACGAGATCAAGAGAAACCTGGTCTCTCTCTAATGTCCCCTCTGGTTTTTATTGTCTCTCACGAGCCGGCAAATACCCAGTAGGAGAAAGTCCCTGCAAGGCTGTATGGATTCGCATTTCGCCTGGTGTTTTCACTTGGTTTCCTAAACCTCAGACTTGGTTCTTATCCACTGTTTTTAAAACTAATTGCCTACCCCTGTCTAATAGCAGTATTCAGTTTTGGAATTGTACCACTTCCACCATCACAGGACCATACCAATCAAATCCTGTTCTTAAAAGAGTTTGGGAAAGGGGGTATGGAGTATCCCCAAATGGATTATTCTGGGTATGTGGTAATAAAGCTTATACTCGTCTTCCCTCACAGTGGAGTGGAACTTGTTTCCTAGGAATAATCCGCCCAGAATTTTTCCTTCTACCCCACGATCACGGTCATAAATTAGGCGTGAAGGTCTTTGATACATTACATCGTGAACCCCGCTCTACCACGGTACATTTGGGAGAATGGAGAGATGATTGGCCTCCAGAGCGCATAATTCAATATTATGGTCCCGCTACATGGGCTCAAGATGGATCTTGGGGTTATCGTACTCCTATATATATGTTAAATCGCATAATTCGCTTACAAGCAGTGCTTGAAATTGTTACAAATCAAACAGCTATAGCCCTGCAATTACTTGCATCCCAGCAATGTCAAATGCGCTCTGCTATATATCAGAACCGTCTAGCCCTAGACTATCTCCTAGCCACGGAAGGAGGTGTATGTGGCAAACTTAATTTGACTAACTGCTGCTTACAGATTGATGATAATGGAAAAGCCATTCGTAAAATCGCTGATAATATTCGTACATTGTCCCATGTACCGGTTCAAACCTGGCATCCTTTCCCACAATTTAATTGGATGGACAAATGGTTTGGAGGAACCTGGTGGCGTACCTTCTTGTGGGTCATCGGAGGTATTTTATTCCTCCTACTTATTTTGCCCTGTATTATTCCCTGTCTACGCAGCCTGGTGATTTCCATGGTCGAACAAGCTATGCAACCAGGGGGGATGGGAGACCCTGTAAGACTTTTATTTCAGCGTGAGATTAATGTATCATAAAACATTTCTCTTCCCTAGCTTAGAATCCCCATTCATATCTATACATATATTCAACACATTTTAAAGAGAGAAAGGGGTGGATTGTGATATAGAGAATTTAGGTTAAAAAGACTTAAGTTAAAATGTGATGATTAATCACAAACAGGGAAGCCAGAACGGACAGAGAGTTTACTAGCAGTCAAGGACAGAAGGAGCTGCTGAATATGTTTTTTTAAACCTATCTTTTCATGGTCATAGTGAGAGACATGCAGGAGACAAAGGATTGATAAGAAGTGTGAGAAACAGAATTCAGTGAATGTAGAGTTCACAGCGTACGTAACGAACGTGATAATTAATAATGCAGTTATACTTAGAATGTTTTTGTAATACTAACCAATTAAAACAGTATTAATAAGAAGGGGAAGGGCAAATAATAAAGGTATAAAAATCAATGCACTGTATGTATCGGGGCTTAACTGGTGAGAAACCAGTTGAGTCCAACTCTGCAGACTTGTAAATAAAGCTTGTCGTGTCATCAGTTTTAAAGAGACTCATGTGTGAGAAGTTTTATTTCTGACAGCCGCCACGGATATTTCCGTGTGGTTGACTCTCGCGTTTACATTTGACCGATATGTAATGATTTGTTGCCACAAACTGAGGACGAAAGTTTGCTCCGAAATAACAGCCCGCAAAGTGATAACAATAGTGTGTCCGCTGTTCGTCTGTAAAAACATCCCTTGGTTCTTTGTATTTGAACCCATGTTTACTGTGAGTAAAACAGATTGGTTCTGTGTTTTTAGAAGTCAGGCTTGGACCAATCCTGGATGGATATTATTCACGTGGATTCATCGAGTGTTGACTCCTCTGTTCCCAATGTTACTGATATCACTTCTTAATGCTCTGACGGTCGCGCGTATTGTTGCAGCCACCAGCGCCCGCAAGGTTCTGAGAGGCAGCAACAATTATGCGGATGAGAATGATTCCGAGGTTAAAAGTCGAAGGAAGTCCATCATCTTATTCTTTGCAGTATCAGGAAGCTTCATATTGCTTTGGATGACCTATTTAATATTTTTCCTCTGGATGCAAATAACACAACAGTTTGTCCTGACCAGTGCGAAGGACCCAATGTTAATCGCGGACCAAACCAGTTACATGCTCTTGCTTCTGAGTTACTTCACAAATACTTGCATTTATGCAGCGACTCAGTTTAAATTCAGGGAGGAGCTGATCAACGTGATGAAATATCCGGTAAAAATACTAGTGAAATGTTTAATTGGAGGAAAATAAGTTCGGCTTTCGGGATATCGGATTCCACCAGCATTTAAACCAGATAGTTTCCTTTCTGCCAACGCCAACCTATTATCCCATGGAATGCTGGAAGAAAATAAGCGGAGCGCAATGCGTATTGGCTGGTAAATTTCAGTTGAAACAGAGCATAGTCAAATCTATTCTTTCAGTGTGTGATTCCTTGAACATTCTTATTACGGTGGAAAATCATTTGTAATTGAATCAGATGGTGATCTTGCAACCGTTTGGTTTATTTTCCCAACGATGGAGGTTGCGCGAAGTGCTAGCAGCGTAGGGTAAGCCGTTTAATATATCCCCTGCTTCTCCGCGGGAGCAGTAATTTCGGATGGAATTGATAGAAAGGAAGGTCTGAGATAGGATAACAGTTCATTTCTCGAACTTCTGTATTTTCTTTCGGTCTTGAGTGGATATTTCCTGAACCAGGTAGCCTCCAATAGGATCCTTTGTATGATGCTCAAGACAACAGTTTGTTACGAGCCCAGAGGACCCAAAACAAACCATAAGCATTCGATATTCAACCAGACAAATGGTTATTATTAAAAGTTGCTTTGAATTATATTTTAACATGAAAATAGTATAAACATTTAACTGATCTTCCTGACTTGACCCCCTTCTAATTGTGAGATGACATGTATGTATGTGTGCAAAAGTTTAGAACAGTTGTTTAATTCATAGTCCGATCTCACGTTACCAGTCCTCAAATTCACTGGATGCTGGCAATCCTTATACTGTGCACAGAATCTCATACTGATGAATTTCACCAGACATTGGTGCTTGAAAGGTAAATGGTTACCACTCAGGAAGGCTCATGTCGGTTTTCAGGGAGAGATTTGTTGTTATATGGATGCAATCTGCACCCTTCTAATCTGCCATATCATTGTCTTGCTGAACATATTTTTCCAATCTTTGCGTTCCAGATTAAAACATTTCTTTAAGGTCAACACAGAGTTCCTTTTTGTTTCTCTTATTTCAAGTGAAACAATAGGCCACAAGTCCTGTTCTCTTGTATTGGCCACAAGGGCTTTACCCAGGCTAAAAAATGCACTCACTACCTGTCTTCTTTTTATTTCTTGCATTATGTGTCATATCTTTAACAACATTCACAAATGATCATCTTTAATATATACATTGTGAAATTTCAACTTTTTTCCCCTCTTCGTCCCTCTCCACTTCCCCACACATCTTTAAAATCAATAAATAATAAAACACATAAAACAAAGAAATAACAAAAAGCAAAAACAAAGAAAAAAGTAGTACCGACACCTTTCACATATTTAAATCTATTGTTCTGATAATTATGTTGTTTTAAGAGATGGAAGTTTGAGGTCAGCATTCTCAGACACATTTTATTTATGGTTTCCAAATTTGTTCGCATAATGTACACCAGTCTTTCAGATTGTATGTATTTTTGTTTTCTAATGGAATTCTCTTGTTAAGTTCTGCATACCACTATTGTATTTTAATGATTGTATCCACTTTTCAGGTTGTCATAATACATTTTTTTGGCTCCTGGTTGTGATATCATAATAAATTTTATTTGGTATCTGTCTAATTTTCGACCTAACGCTTTGTCTCATATTAGTTAACAGAAGTTCTTTGGATTATTTGGTATATTATTTTTTAACTTTTGAACATGTCCAAATTGTATGTAATGTTGATCCAGTCTCTTGTTCACAAGGGAAGCATCTATCTGTTGCTGTTGGGTATCATTATTTTAATTTCTGAGGATTAATATATAATCTACGTTGCCAGTTATATTGCATTATACATTATTTAGTATTTTTTTGTGTTTCACATTGTTTCTGTACATAACGTCTCCCTTGTTTCCTTCTTTATCTCTGTGTTAAAATCTTTTTTTACCAACCTTGTTTCGTTTTATACTTTATTTAATCCTCTTCGTTTTTTGCAATATGATATACATGTTGGCAATAATTTGTTAAATTATCATTGTGTCTGTGATTAAATATTCATAGTTGCTACTTTTTCGGAATTTCAAGCTATTTCCCAGTTTATCGTTTTTGTTTTTTTTTATACTTTATTTATTCGTTCAAAATACAGATAATAAGTAACATATATAACAATAAACAAAGCATGAAAGTTATTTTTTATATATATATATTAAAAAAAAGAAAGAAAAAAAAGGAAGAAATCCCACCTCTTTCAGCCAATTCCCCTAAGGAGAGCCATAAAGAAAAGAGAAAAAAATAAAGAAAAGTAAAGCATACATATTAAAATCTAGTCAAAATAAATAAAAATGTAAATATTCTAAATATAACAACCACATATTAATTTTAAAAAGCTATCGTTATTCACGAAACATATGTAATGTTTTCCATTAGTAAACAATATTTCATCTCATTATGCCAAAAGTCTCAAATTTTATCATTTCAGGTAAAATCATATCTCTACCAAACACATGTTTTACCATAGACGAACTTGATAAAAATACTCTTACGCGTAATCGAACTGTTTAAACCCTGAACATTTAAAAGTAGCAAACTTCAACTTTGATATATCCACTAATATTACTAAAAACTAATAATATTTATATATATAAAGACTCAGCTCAACGTAAATAGGCCCTCCAATAGGAGAAAAATAAACCTCAAATTAAAGTCAAAGTAAAATGAAAATAAAAAAAGATAAAAAGAAAAATAAACCCAAAAAAACTACCAAAAGGTCGTAATCCCTCAACAAAAGTTGGGTGTCGATCAGCCACCAGTAATTGCTGACTAGTAGAACATAGAGCAAATGTCTCCCTCCCCAACCAAACAAAGAATAACAACAAGATATCATAATGACATAATAATAAAGTAAAAATAAAAAAGTTCTTCAATTCATCCAAGAAATTCATGACTCGGCGACCCCATTTCAAGGAAATGGACTCTTTCTATTCCCATTTCTCCCGTTTCTGCTGTTTCTTCCACTTCCAGAACAACCAGATTTTCTTTAGGAGACAATGGTGGACTACGTCTTTGTCCTCTTACATTTGGCAACGAATCAGCAAAACTCATTGCTTCACACTCATTCTCAAAAAACCGAGATTGAATGTCCCCACAAAACACTTTCAACACTGCCAGATAGCGAAAAGTAGACTTATAACCTTTAAGCCACAAAACTTATTTAACTGGATTAAATCGACACTGATGCTGAATAACCTCTTGACTCAAATCAGGATAGAAAAAACTCTACTATTCTGAATCATTAATTGAGCTTGTCGTTGTCTCGCATTTTGCACTGCAAAAATAAGTCTCATTTCTCTGTCCAAATAATTCAAACATCGAATTATCACGGGTCTCAGTGGGTGAGAAGGCAGAAGTCTTCTTCTTAAGTTTCAATGAGCTCTTTCCAATACCAGACCGGCAGAGAATAATTCCTGCCCCAGTATTTGTGGAATCCATTTGGTAAAAAAACAAAGAGTATCTTGTTCTTCCATACCTTCTGGCAAACCAATAATCTTCACATTATTCCTTCTACTTTGATTCTCCAAATAATCTACTTTCATCTCTAACTCTCTCTCAAGTTCTTGCAATTCTTTAACGGATTTATCCACCTTCAACACTTTTTTCTGTATTAGAAGCCACTTGCTGTTGACATTTCAAAAAACAAGCCTGAAATTGTTTAAAATCCGCACAAGATGCTTCCACACGTATTTTAACTGTATCCAGTTCCAAACTGAGCCTTTGAGACATTTCATTTAGCATAGGCTGAATGATAAGACTTAGCTGTTTACATTGTAATTCAGAAATGCTCAGCCCTGCTTTCTCTTGCGTAGTCTCAGAACCAGGTAATTGCAGCTCCTGCTGCATCTCAACAACAGGCAGTTTAACAGTTTTCCTGCGGGTCTGGATTCCAGCGACGGCACCCTGACTTCCTCAGGGGACCGACGCTGTTCTACCCCCGCAACCTGTTGTTGCTTCCAAAACTCACGGAAAAGATCAAGATATTCAGGTTGGAACACTTCCTGGGGCATTTCAAGCAATGGAATCGTCTTCTTGCGTGCCCCCTCCGTTAAAGTCGGCAGGCTGCCAGGATCGGGATCCACATCGGGGGCGCACGGACCTTCCTCCTGAGAACGGGTAATTCCAGCGATGACCTTCTCCTGGTGAGTAGTGGTCATTGTTCAAGCTCCCACAAGCAATCTCTGTGGTTTAGGCTTGAAAGAAAGAAAATCTGAAGTCGTAGCAGAATGTTAAGGCTCTAAATCTTCAACACTCCGAAAATGTAGTTTCTTCTGAACTTAATGTTTAATATTTTTACCATTAATATGTATAACAATTCCTTGATACTTTAAACTAAGTTTAAAAAAAATTAAACCTGAAAAAAAAGAGTTTAAAACGGGTTATTAAAGGTCTGGTCAGAGAGGTCGAGATTACACGTCTGGACTCTAGATTGCTTTTGTGCATGAAACACACTTAACGGAGATAGGACACAATACAATGAATAGAGATGGTGTAGGCCATGTAGTAGAATAATAATACAATTCAAAATCCAGGGGAGAAGCTATATTACTCAACAAAAATCTACCAATCAATATAAAAGGAATAATAACTGATCCAGCAGGTAGATATGTAATGACAAAGTGCCAGATATATTCTGAATTTTGGAATTTACTAAACATCTATGCTTTTAACAAAGAAGACCAGCAATATATGCAACACACCTGCAGAAAAATGGCAGATACATGGGGACATATCTTGCAACTTCAACCTGGACCCAATGATAGACAAAACTGGAAGACAATTAACAATAAGAATACATTAACTAAATTTACTCTAAAAGAAATGCAGGATATGAAACTAATCGATAAGTGGAGGAAACAACTCCAAAATGAGGGACAATATTCACACAACTCAAGTATACAATAGACCTATTCAAGAATAGACATGTTTTTGTTATCGGCACAGATCCAAGGCAGACGTAAAAATGGAGTATAAAGCAAGATTATTATCTGATCACTCTCACCTATTATTAACAATTGAATAAAAGGATGCGCCAGAGAAAAAAAAAACATGTAGATGGAGACTAAATCCTACATTGTAAGAATAAAAATATTCGAATGATATATTGAACAGCAAATTAAAATATACTTCGAGATAAATATGGAATCAGGAAAGTACAAATTGATTTGATGGGATGCCACGAAGGCTTTTTATTAGAGTAAAAAGAATTAGCTATATGAATAAAATTATAAAGGAATATAATCAGGAGGGAGAACAGTTGGAAAAAGAGATAACAATCATTGAAAAGGAATTATCAGAAAGTCAAGATACAGAGAAAAAAAGAGAAATCTGGCAGAAAAAATGTTAAAATATGAAACATCACAACCCGTCATCAATTGTTTTACAGAAGTTTACCAGCTTGTCCTATTCTAGACAGCTACTGCTTCTGAACTGTAAGAAAACTGCAGAACTGAATCCAGTCTGTCAGAGAAAAGCCCATTTTACTCTCCCTGCTTACAAAACCTCAGGACACTCTTCGAAAAGCAACTACCATTCAAACAGACAGTTGTCCAAACCTAATCCTCCAATTTCTTTCATCTTTTGCTTTTCAAAACAACAATCTGTTTTCTAAGTCTCTTTAGCTGAGTTCCAGTATTTTAAATGAGATAGTTTCGAAGTGTTTGTATGTGATAAAATTATAAAGGAATATAATCAGGAGGGAGAACAGTTGGAAAAAGAGATAACAATCATTGAAAAGGAATTAGCAGAAAGTCAAGATAGTTTTCTCTTTTTTTCTCTTATTGGCACAGATCCAAGGCAGAGTTAAAAATGGAATATAAAGCAAGATTATTATCTGATCACTTTATCTCCTAAAATCATATCTATTATGATATATAATAGCACATATAAAGCACGAGCTATTCTGTCACAGATGACATGGGTAATTTGGCATGACTGAAGAAGGTGAGATGCATGTGTGCATGCCTAATCTTCTATGTCAATAAGGCGACTTTATTGGATAAGTGTTTTCCTTTAAACTTTGCTCTCCACTCTCACCCACTGATTTCCGATGATAGTAACAGAAGAGTGTAGTTTACCCATATAGTGGAAATCATCGTGCAGCTCCTTCATATTGGTGACATTGAGCGAGAAGTTAACATTCAGACCCCACGTTAGGCTGATACATCCCTGGCAACATCCAGCAAATCTTCCGTAATTCAGTATTTTGATTAATTGAACGAGATTGAATGTTGATTCTTGGAGAAATGCTGAGGGACTAGGTGGTCATGGAAATTAATTCTTGTCAAACACATATATTAAATTGAAGGCGTTTATTGTTCTTCATGCGACATTTACGAATGGATAATTATGGTATAATTTTACCTGCAAAAATCGGGCTGCTTGAGACACTCTGAGGGGTTGGTATCAGCTGCAGAGACCGGACGCAGGATCTTGACTCGATCCGACCACCATTTCGTTAACGATATCGTAATGTGCCAGAGGAATCCACATCCCAGCAGCAATAGAAATTCACCAAGACAAATGGATACTTAAACAAAAGTTGCTTTTAATTGTATTTAAACATGAAAACAGTATCAAATTTATCTTATTACTCTTAAGGTAACTTATCCCAATTTAGCCATCTTCTAATTCTAACAGATTGGTATATAATGTGTGTACAAGTTCAGAAAGGTTCTTTGATTCACTGTCCAATCTCACTTCTCATTCCGTCAAGTTCACTGTTTCCAGTGAATTCTTATTCTGTGCACAGAATTGAACATTTATGAATTTCACCAGGCTTTGGTGCTGAAAAGGTCAGTAGTTGCCACTCAGGAAGTTTGTTGACATTTTTCACAGAGAGATTTGTTTCTCACTAGACTCAAACGGACTTCTTTCTATGAACCACTTCTGTGTCTTGTAAAGAAACGTGCCCATAAAGGGTTGATAACCCTAAAGGGTTGATAACCTCATTCATTCATATCACGACAGAGTTCATTTTGTTTCCCTTATATCAAATGTAGCATCTCCTTTTGTATTTGCAAAGAAAACTTGGATTAGACTGAGCTAAGAACTAAGAACTCACAACCTTTCTTCAAAATGGGGTTTTCTATAAGCTTGCCAGCTTGTCATGTTCCAGTCCCAGCTCCTGCCGATGAACAGTGGAACAGAATTCTTCTCTGTCTATCTCGCTCTCTCTTTGAAAAGCCCGTTTTACTATCTCTGCTTGCAAAATCACATGATTTAAACTGAAGAGCAAACTACATTCTAATACTAACACTGTCAGAATTTCACATGCCAATCCATTTTTCCCACAACAATTCTTGCACTGAACTAGATGAATGGATTTGAACGTGATAAGTGCGCAGTGATGCAATTTGGAATGTCAAACCACCAAGACGAGAAGAGGATTCATGGATGTTAGGCTTAATTAATATGTGGATTGAGTTGAGTAGTCCAGTGGGCATGTGGAAACTCTACAAATCAATGCTAAGTCATTAACAATGTACTTCTGGAGAGTTGCTTAAGAACTGGGTGAAAGTGTATCACGAATCTGAAATGGGAGGCGAAAGGATGTCAGTGGGCTAAAGGTGGTGGAAGTAGATCCCCGAGTTAATTTCGAGAGACATTTAACAGGCCCTCGAATATTTCGCGGGGTGTGAGGGTTGGCGTGGAGCGGTGGGGATATAAATCATAAATGGTATTTCTATCCGGATATGATAGTCGGTGTCAACATGCTGTAGTAGATCCAATGGCCACTTCGTGGGCTCCTGTGTGCAGAAAGTGTCCTTCTGAGCAGCACTTCACAAAACTAGAGATGTGGGAGAGGGCGGGGGCTATTGTTGGAACAGCTTTTCAGGATACTCTCACGCCTCCCCACAGATAATGAAGAATCACAAATAATTTTTAAATTCTCACTACTTATCACAAGTGCCTGCGCAGTCACTTTTGCATCACATTTCAATTAATGCAGACAAGACTTACATATTGGTCATGGTCAGGTCTGCAGGACACGCGAATGGGAAAATCTCTTGGACAAGATACGAAGTTTCAATTGTTCATTGCGTCGGCGCTGATGTGGGGGCTGGGATGCCTGAACTGTGCTGAATTGCACTATTTTAAAACCTAATTATTAAATTTTTAAAATAAAAAATCCAGCGCAACTACTGACGGAGAGGTTCGCGTCCGACTGCAGAAACATGACGGAAATCTGTGACCTTGGTTTTCGTGCTGAAGCGAATCAGTGGAGTTTAGAATTTCCCTTCCACTGTCCCCTCCTGAATTGATAACGGATTATCATAACATTTTCATGGAGATAATCGGAAGTTTGATGAACATGGTGGGTCGGACGAGGGTGAAAAAGAAAGGGGGCGTCACGTATTGGGCAACGGGTGGCGCTGTGCTCTCTCTCTGCTGACTGTACCGCGGTTTGTTATTCCCAAAGGTTCATTTAAATTCTTGCATCTGCATCGTTGGGCACAAACAAGAATGTTGGCTCTGTTTCTGCGACGCTCATTTCTCAGGAGGTAATATCAATGACCTTTTATTGATGATCCTGGGATAGATGAAGGCAGTACATCTCGCCGCTCTCTGCTACTTTCTTGCACAGAGCTGTCTCTTTCACACTCCCCATCATCGTCAAGATGAGGGCTCCACTCACTGCCTATCCATTTTCATCGTTGCCTCCAATGTTACAGACAATTATGATTTACTACCCGATTGTGGCTATGTTCGGGGTCCCGGGTAAGTGATTGCACCTGAATTTGAAAGAGGTGATTTCTTCCGGCAGTTATCTGGACAAAACTTGGATTTTAGCCGCCACTGTTCAAAATTTAATGCAACTTTCTGAATGACCAAGATAAAGACAATTTTGATAGACCATTTAGTGAACAAGAAGTTAAGAAAGCACTTAAATGTTTACAGAACATACGTCTCCATGAGAGCATGGATTTCCTGTGGAAGTTTGTTAAGGAATTAAAGACTTAATAATTACTTTATTTATGCTAGTATTGTAGCTCAGTGCCAACATCTTCGCAAACAAAGGTGCCCCTTGGTGTTTCTCCGTGGAGTTCATACCTTCTTCCAGAAACCTTTTCAACGGCGAGAATTATGGTTATTCCTAACAAAGTCAGATATCCTTTAAGATCACCTTAATGTCGACCAATTTTATTGTATAACATTGTTTATAAAGTTATAGCGAAGATCTCAGAAAATAGAATAAATATTCCGTTTGTGATTTAATATATATTGATCAACAGTTTTCTTAAAAACAAGACAAACATCTGAGGATATAGTAAGATTATTGTTTAAGGGACAAAGAGGCGACTAAAGTTGTATTAGGTGAAATAAAAAGCTTTTGAAATCTTCGAAAAAATTATTTATTTAAAATTTTAGGTAAATTTTGTGTTGGATTTAATTTTGTAAATTGGATTAAAGCACTTTACAGAAGTCCTCAAGCTAAAATATTAACTAATAGGCAAATATCTAAATCATTTAAGTTCCATAGGACAAGTAGGCTAGTTAGTCATTTATTCTTGTTTCAGACGTGTACAGTGCATTGAATATAGAACTTGTTGAACAATTTATTTGTATTGATGAACAGTTAAAAGTGTTTATGATAAATCAACTGAGAATAAGATTATTTGCAGATGATGTTTTTGTATGTTTGGCTCAGACACAACTCTCATTATCTGGACTTTGAAATCAACTGATAGATTATGAAAAAGTTTCTGGTTGTAAAATAAATTGGGATAAACCTGAAGATATGGAATTAGTACAAGGTGAGTTTTCACAATGTAAACTGGATATTTAGTTCATATGGTCTAGCAATGTGGTTAAGTATTTACGAATACTTGTTTCAGACATGGCGGATTTCTATACCATAAACTTTATTCAGGTATTAAACAAAATTGAATTCGTGGAAAAATATTCACCTGTATACAATTTAGCGACCTATTAAAGATAAAGGTAAATCTTTCAATTTAATCAAATGCACTTTAATCTTTCTCATCAATGGTACATAATATAAATTATAGAATGATTGCAAATTTACATCTATCATAATCCCTAATTACTCAATTTTATCAGTCGATCAAAATTTACTAATTTGCATAGATTGATCGTAATTGATCATAATTTCCTTCACAAATTGGTAGCTTTTCTCCCAATTCACTTAATGTCTAGAAAATTTACCGTATAATTCAAAACAATTTTGAAAATAAATTAAAGATTGTTTCAGATTATTTAAATATATCAAAAAATCATTAGAAAATAAATTAATCTTATATTCATCCTGTCCAATCCTTATACCTGTAATATTCTCATTCTGTCTGATATCCAGAGCTATCAGTTCAATGTCCAATGCAAAGAGTGCTGGCGACAAAGAACAACCTTGATGAGTTGAACGTGCTCATATAAAAAAAGAAGAAGATTCACATTTTGACGCCACCCTTGCTGCAGGAGTATTATATAATGCCTTCACCCAACCAATTAATTAGGTTCCAAATTTATATTTCAACAAAATTTTAAATAACAAATTCCATTTGACACTATCAAAAGCTTTTTCAGCAACTACTGACACTATCATTGGTAAGTTGGGTTGCTGACGTGAGCATTTTTCAATGAAACGACTCGAAGAATATTATCCGAAGCATACCTATCTTTAATAAAACCAGGCTGGTCAGAATGTACTAATTGAGGAAAATACTTTCCTACACTATTTGCTAATAATTTCGCTATTGTTTTATAATCCACAATAAATAAATATTTTAAAATAAATATTAAATAATAAATAAATTGAATTTAATAAAGAAATTGGGAGGGAAGAAGAAACCTTCAAAGGCTCTCAGTTTTTTTTTGGTATAACATTTATTATTGCACTCAAACATGAGTGTGGGAAAGCTTTTTCCTGAGTTACGTGATTAAGAACATCCATCATATCCTGGTGACTTCCCATTAGGCATTTTTTGAATAACATACTTTATTTCAAAATCCGTATATGGAGAATACATCTTCCTCACATCCTCCTCCTTCATTATTGGTAAGTTTAACTCTGGCAAAAATTCTTCAATAGAACCATCGTCTCACACTCCCTCACAAGTATATAATTTCTGATAAAATGACAAAATTGTTCATTAATTTCCTGAGGGTTTAAATCAACTGAATTATCCTTCCTCACAGGTTTAATAATCCTTGGAGCTTGTACAGTTTTCAAGTGCCATGCCAAGACTTTATGCGCTCTGTCTCCTAACTCATAATAACATTGCTTCGATCTTTCAATCAAATGGTCAAATAGGTTAGTTTGCAATATATTATATTTTAGCTTTAATTTTGTCAAAAAGAGACTTATTATTCTGTAGAATTCCTCTGAAATTCCTTTTGCAACTGTGCTATTTGTTTATCGAACAACTGAAACTCTCCCAGAAATTTCTCATTTTCCTTTCATTTGACGACATGGAAATGCATTGAAATCATCCCATACAATAAAATTACTACGGACTTTATTCTTATTCAAGTCTAAATATATAGCAATTTGATCCTTAATAAATTTTACAAATTCCATTTCTTTCAATATCATTTGTTTAAATATCCAGTGAAAGATAGATTGATTAACATCCGGCTCCACCAAAGAAATAAAAAGCAAAGAATGCTCAGAAATTATACGACTCTTATATTCAGCTTGAGTGAAACTTGCTTGCAAATGTATTGAGGCTAAAAAAGTCAGTCCTAGAACATGAATCATGACGTGAAGAATAAAATGAAAATGATTTCGAAGTAGCATTTAATCTTCTCCAGACCTCTATCGCATTCACTTCTTTCATCAAAGAAACCAATTGAACTGCTGCTTTAAAATTTCTCAAAACTTTCAGAAATTTATCCAATAATGGGTCTAAAACACAATTGAAGTCTCCCCCAATCAAAATATTCTCTTTATCTTGACCTAAAGCTAAGAAAGCCTCAGACACAAGCTGTTCATTGTCAACGTTAGATGCATACAGATTCAATAAAGATGATGGCTCATCCATCAAATTTGTTTCAATTGATTCCTTGTTCTCTACTGGAATTCTTTTTTCAAGATTTAAATAAAGTATTTTAAGAATTGTTATGGAAAGTAACATTAACAAGAGTGGACCTGGAAGTAGGCGTTGGGAGGTTTGCAACTACCTAAAATTTAAAATTATTATGAAGCATATCAATTAAGATTTATTAGTAGTATGTTAGATATTTCACACATTTCCTTGTTGGGTGAGGATGGAGTTGTCTGTGATATTGGAACCTTATCTCCATCAGTTTGTATGGGGACCCAGTGTGAGACACATCTGGACAAAAACAAGTAAGACGAATAAAGATTAATGCAGGAAATGAAACTTGTGGATATATGGAGGAGGCAACACCCAAGAGAGAAGAAGTGTTCAGATTATTAGAATAGGCAAAAAACTTAAATGAAGAGTTGATATGTTTTTGTTTGTCAGCCCATATTAATGGGACAGGAAGGAAAACTGTGTATAAAGCCAGACCCCTATCACATCATTCACCCTATTATTAGCAATAGAACAGGAGGATATCCCACCAAGAACAAATAGATAGTTATACTCCATGCTACTTAGAAGATGGGAGTTCAGGGAATTGCCAAATTAAAATATATTTTGAAATAAGCGCAGGATCATTGAGAGACAAATTTATATTACGGGATGCAATGAAAGCCTTCATTAGAGGCAGCTAATATGTTATGTGACTCAGATGAAAAAGGATTATAACAGGAAACAGAGTAGTTGGAATGGGAAATAGTAAGTAGAGAAAAGGAATTAGTAAAATGGAATGACATAACGAAAAGGAGAGAATTACAATTAAATTAAGATAAAATACAAAATATTACAATCGTACAAGTTAGAGAAGAACATAATGAAAACAAAGCAAAAGTATTACAAAATTGGGGAAGAACACATGTAATATTAGCCTGGCAACTTAAAACAGAACAAGCTAAAAGCACGATACTGGCTTCAATGGAAAGGGACAAACATATTACATATAATCCATCAGAGATTATTGAGTACTTTAAAGAATTTTATGAACAATTGTAGCAAACTCAGTACGAGAGGCAATATGATAAAATAGATGAATTTTGAGCTAAATTGAACTGCCAAAATTGCGAGGAACAAAACAAACTAATAAAACCATTTGAAATAGGGAAAGTAAAGGATGTATTGAAAAAAGCTGCTAAACAATAAAACACAAGGAGAAAATGGATTTTCAATACTTTAAAACATTTAAGAGTTATTAATTCCTCCTCTCCTGGAAGTAATGAACCAGATAGAAGAAACACAAATCTTCCCATATTCATGTAATACTGCAATAATTATAGTAATACCAAATGTGGGGAAGGATCCATTAACACCAGCATCATATAAACCAGTATCTCTTCTTATCTCTGAATATAAGATAATCGCAAAATGATTAGCACAGCTTAGCCGATTGTTTACCTGAAATAGTGAAACAAGATCAAACTGGATTTATTAAGAAAAGACGAACAGCGGACAATGTCTATAAACTTATTAATCAAATCGATACAGTTCAAGGAAATAAGAAACAAACAGTTGCTGTTCCTCCAGATGCAGAAAAAGCCTTTGACAGTGTAGAGTGGTATTAACCAATTAAAATATTACAGAAGTTCAATCTACCATGAAAATGTTTAAATTTGATTAAAGCATTGTATACTGGACCATTGGCGAAGTTAAAAGTAAATGGATTTACTTTAAAGAAGGAGTATAATATCAGTTTATTTGCAGATTACATTATAGTATACCTAATCGTACCAGAGGTATCAGTAACATGATTACATAAGAAATTGAAGGAATATGGAGAAATATCTGCGTACATGATCAATGCAAATAAAAGTGAAGAGATGCCAACGAGTAATGCAGCCTATACAGAATTTTTAAGATGAATCAGCATCTAAATGGCAAGCACAAGCAATCCGATACCTCGGGATCAGGTTAGATAATAACTTAATCCACTGATACAAACTAACTTATCAGCCACTAATAAAGAAATTGCAACAAGACTTAGAACACTGGAAATAATTACTGCTAACGTTGATAGGGAGGGTAAACTGCATAAAATGAACGTGTTACAAAGAATAAAATATTTATTTCAAACATCACCAATTCCCTTAACAGAACAATTCTTTAAGGAACTAAATAGAATAATTGGGGAATTCTTGAGTAAAGGGAGGAATCCAAGGGTAGCGTTGGATACATTAGCAGAGAGTATAATCAAGCTGGTTTAAAGTTACCACATTTTAGAAAATATTATAGAACCGCACAATTAAGGTATTTATCAGTTTTTACCAGAAAAGGGAAAAACCAGAAAGGACTAAGATAGAACGAGAATAAATAAGGCAAAATGTACCGGAAAGGTTAGTTTATAAGTGGAATGAAAGCTGGTGCAATATAAAAACTCAGCAATACTGCATCATTTTCTTAATACATGGAAGAAGATCCACTGAGAAAGAAAGAAAAATGAATTATCAAATACCAGAATTACTAATGACGCAAAATCCACTAATAAAATGAATAGAAAACCGTTTTTGTGAAATACTTTCTTAAATTTTGAACAATTGAAGTATAAATATGGAGTGACGCATGGTACAATGCTTGCATATCATCAATTGAAAGGTTATTTAAAGGATAAATTGGGAAACAGCTTGAGATTACCTGAAGGAAGCAGCTTTGAATCCGTTATTACAGACAAAATGATCATCAATAGATTGATAACCATTATGTACACTAAGATGCAAGATAAATAAAATAAAATAATCTATTAACCTAAGCAGAAGTGGGAAAATGATCTAAACATAAAGATAAAAAAAATGAAGTATGGGAAAAGTTATGTTCTTGAACGATCAGGAAGACAATAATCACAACATTATGCATGATACAGGATTATTGGATAATTGGTTACACAGGGTATATAGTACTCATCTAAAATTTAAAAATGGGATTCTACAATATTTAATAGGTGTTTTCACTATACGAAGAATATGTGAACAACATTATATGCAACTCGGGCATGTTTGAAAGTAAATAACTTTAGGGGAAGAATTAATTCAGAGACTAAATAAAATTACAACAATAAATCAAAAAAATCAGAGATTTTTCTTTTAGTAACTTAAGAAGTAGCGGAGTAGGCCTCAAATTGGATAAAGTGCAAAAGAAATCATTATGATAGATTTAGTGATAGCAAAAAATGTATATTGTCATCTTGGAAAATGGAAGGGAGCATGAATATACAGCAATGTTACATGGAAATGAATAAATGTATTCCATTGGAAAAAATGACATATAATTTTTAAAATAAAGTCACAATGTTTGAACAAATTTGGGAACCATACATGGAACATATCAGAGAGAGCTTGCCTATGAATCCAGCCCCTAAAATGAGAATGAAAATGATAAGAATACAAAGAGACTAGATTCAGCATGTTTATTTTCAATTGTGTGAAAATATTGTTTTAAGGTTTTATGGTATTGTATATGTTGATTATTTATGGGTTTGGAGGGGGTGAATTGATGGGAAGGAGGGAAATGGGGGATAAAGGGAAGAAAGACTAATTTATTCATGAATCTTACATAAATCTGTGTAATGAGTTATGTTTGTAAATATTTTGATTGATATGATTCACCATGTAAAAAATAAAAAAAGAAAAAGAATTATACATTATCGCTCAAAAATTTAATAGATGGAAATTAGATATATCCGAGCAATGCTTTAGATGTGGTGAAGATATTGGAATTTTCATCATTCCATTTGGTCTTGTTCAAACGTTAAACATTTTTGGCTTTCTGTTAGCACGTTTTTGCAACAAATTTAGAATGCTATCTTTCCATTGAATCCAGAGTTAAATTTGAAGGGGAATTTTGAAAATATAGCTCCTAAATTATATTTATCAGATTTTGATCTGAATTCTTTTTAATTAGCTCCGATGATATCAAGCAAATGCATGGCAGTTAGTTGGAAATCAGGTGTCAATTTAACATTAGGGAGTCCGCAAACAGAAATTCAAAGATGTATACCATGAGGGAAAAAAATCATATCACTTGAGAGTTTTTTAATGGAGTTGCATTCCGTATACTCGGACATTAGGTTTAAATGTATAAATAATTCATTTGAAACCTCTGGACCAATAAAGTCTTCGCTTAATAAATTGTGTTTGTCTGAAATGATTTTAGGAATCTTTCGAATGTTTACTAAAACAATATAATTTAATGTATATATAATTAGATATAGATATAACCATATATATATATATTTTAATAATTCATGATAGCATATTAGTAATTTAAGTTTAGTACAGTTTATAGTTGGGGCACGTAGAGGACCGGTGTTCGGAGGGTGTTATAAATGAGCTTTTATTCTGTAACTTTCTTTCTTTTTCTCTCTGTTCAAGTAACAATGTGATATATGATTTCTATTTGTTTTATATATATTAATTCTAAATAAATAAAATCAATTCCTGGATTCCGGCAAAATCTTAGTAAATCTTAATAAATCTACACACTCTTTGAAATTTATTGAATGTTTTCCTTTTCAAAGGTGACCCCAGGTTTTGCGTCATCCCTGAACTTTGACAATTCATAAAGTCATTATTTTATTTTATGAAGGTTAATGTACTAAAATATCCCTTCCTGTCCCCGAAATTCCGTTGTGTGGATTTCAGGGAATTATGTATCTGTATTCCTAGATTTCACTCTCCTTTCACAATCTTCAGGGCCTTGCGATTTACCATGTGCATCTTACCTTGCTTTATCCTTCCAAAATGCAACAATTCGAACTTATCTCTATTAAATTTCGTCTGTCATTTTCATCGAATTATTCCAGCTTGTACAGACAAAGCCCTGTCGAAGTGTGGCCGTGCTCACCGGGCAGAACTAGTAAGATAAGACATAGTGAGGAAATATTGTCATCAATACGATCTGCAAAGTTAGCAAGGTTTCGGATAGTGGAGTGTAAATCAGGGTTCGAAAATTGTCAAAGGAAGTGTAGAGGGTGGATGATTGGTCGAGGAATTTTGACATTGTAGTGGAGTTCTGCAACGTTGGAGATCGGATGTGAATGATGTGGGAAATGTTGGGCCAATTGTTAAATTTCCTACTGTTAAGTTTTCTTCAGTAGAGTCAACGCCGATGCTCAACCCATCACAGTAAGAAATCTCGGAACGTGAAGTAACGGGCTTACTTGATATATACTGACCATGTATTTGTGATCTTCCTTATTTAACAGCTAGCGTGATGTCCATTGTGATCCTTTCGCGGGGGAATTGCGGTCTGTCCAGGTGTGTCTCTCGCTACCTCGTGGCCATGGCAACGGCGGATCTGTTGGTCATTGTCGTTGACGTGATATTGTATCGTGTGAACGAGTATTATTTCCCGACAACGTTCCTGTTCATAACTCAGGTGTGCGCTTTCCAGGTTACACTGATACACGCCGCCACTGATATTTCCGTGTGGTTGACTCCCGCGTTTACATTTGATCGATATGTGATGATTTGTTGCCACAAACTGAGGACGAAAGTTTGCTCCGAAATAACAGCGCGCAATGTGATAACAATAGTGTGTCCGCTGTTCGTCTGTAAAAACATCCCTTGGTTCTTTCTATTTGAACCCATGTTTACTGTGGGTAACACAGATTGGTTATGTATATCCGTACGTCAGGCTTGGACCCATCCTGGATGGATATTATTCACGTGGATTCATCGAGTGTTGACTCCCCTGTTCCCAATGTTAATGATATCACTTCTTAATGCTCTGACGGTCGCGCGTATTGTTGCAGCCACCAGCGCCCGCAAGGTTCTGAGAGGCAGCAACAATTATGCGGATGAGAATGATTCCGAGGTTAAAAGCCGAAGGAAGTCCATCATCTTACTCTTTGCAGTATCAGGAAACTTCATATTGCTTTGGATGACCTATTTAATATTTTTCCTGTGGATGCAAATAACACAACGGTTTGTCTTTACCAGTGCGAAGGACCCAATGTTAATCGCGGACCAAACCAGTTACATGCTCTTGCTTCTGAGTTGCTGCACAAACACTTGCATTTATGCAGCGACTCAGTCTAAATTCAGGGAGGAGCTGATCAACGTGATGAAATATCCGGTAAAAATACTACTGAAATGTTTAATTGGAGGAAAATAAGTTCGGCTTTCGGGATATCGGATTCCACCAGCATTTAAAACCAGATAGTTTCCCTTCTGCCAACTGCAACCTGTTATCCCATGGAAAGATGGAAGAAAATACACGCAGCGCAATGCTTATTTGCCGGTAAATTTCAGTTTAAACAAAGCAAAGTCAAATCTATTCTTTCAGTGTGTGATTCCTTGAACATTCTTATAACGTGGAAAATCATTTAAAATCTGCTGGTGATCTCGCAACCGTTTGGTTTATTTTCCCAACGTTGGAGGTTGAGCAAAGTGCCGGCAGCGTAGGGTGAGCCTTTTAATATATCCGCTGCTTCTCCGAGGGAGCAGTAATTGCGGATGGAATGGAAGGGAAGGTCTCAGGTAGGATAACCGTTCATTTCACGAACTTCTGCATTTTCTTGCATCTTGAGTGAGATTTCCTGATCCAGGTTGCATGGCCTCCAATAGGATACTTTGTATGACGCTCCTGTAAATATGGCTCAAGACATCAGTTTGTGACGAGCCCAGAGGACCCAAAATCCCAGAAGCAATCGATATTCAACCAGACAAATGGTTATTATCAAAAGTTGTTTTTAATTATCTTTAAACATGAAAATATTACAAAATTTTAACTAATCTCCCTGAGTTAACCCCCTTCCTATTGTAAGCGCACATGTATGTATGTGTGCTTAAATTTAGAACAGTACTTTAATTCACAGTCTAATCACACTTTTCCACTCCTCCAAGTTCACTGGTTGCTGGCAATTCTTATACTGTGCACAGAATCTCACATTGATGTATTTCACCAGACCTTGGTGCTTGAAAGGTAAATGGTTACCACTCAGGAAGGCTCATGTCGGTTTTCAGAGAGAGATTTGTTGTTAAATGGACGCAATGTGATCCATTCTAATCAGCCATATCATTGTCTTGCTGAACATATTTTCCCCATCTTCGTTTTCCAGATTAAAACTTATTTCTGTATGGTCACCACAGTGTTTCTTTTTGTTTCTCTTATTTCAAGAGAAACATTAGGCAGCCAGTCCTGTTCTCTTTTATTGGCCACAAGGGATTTGCCCAGGCTGAAATATGCACTCACAACCTGTGTTCATTTTATTTCTTGCATTATGTGTCATATCAATAACAACATTCAAAAATGATCATCTTCAATATATACATTGTAACATTTCTACTTTATTCCTCTTTTCATCCATCTCCACTTCCTCACACCACTTCAGTATCAATAAATAATAAAACAAAGAGATAACAAAACGGAAAAAAGAAAAAAAGTAGTATCGACCCCTTTCACATATTTAAATCTATTGTTCTAATAATTATGTTGTTTTAAGAAAGTTTGTGGTCAGCATTCTCAGACACATTTCATTTATTGTTTCCAAATTTGTTCCAACAATGTACATGCTCTTGGCTCTGAGCTGGTGCACAAACACTTGCATTTATGCAGCGACTCAGTCTAAATTCAGGGAGGAGCTGATCAACGTGAGGAAATATCCGGTAAAAATTCTATTGAAATGTTTAATTGGAGGAAAATAAGTTATGCTTTCTGGATACAATCTTTCAGATTGTATGTATTTTTTTCTAATGGAATACACTTGTTAATTTCTGTATACCACTTTTTTATTTTAAGGATTGTTTCCATTTTCCAGGTTGTCATAATATCTCGTTTTTTGCAACTGGTTGCGCTATCATAATAAATGTTATTTGGTCTCTGTCTAATTTTTGACCTAATGTTTTGTCTCACGTTATTTAACAGAATTTCTTTGCATTATTTAGTATATTTTTTGTGAGTTATTTTATTATTAGGTTTAGATCTTCCAAGAGAGTTTTGACTTTTGAACATTTCATTCACAATGGAAGCATCTATCCCATGCTGTTGGGTATCACTATTTTAATTTCTGTGGACTAATTAATAATCTTTGTAGCCAGTTATATTGTATCATATATTATTTAGTATTTGTCGTGTTTCTCATTGTTTCTGTACATAACTTCTTCCTTGTTTCCTTCTTTATCTCTGTGTTAAAATATTTTCTTCCCAGCTTTGTTTCTTTTTGTAGTTTATTTCATCCTCTTCGTCATATTGCAATATGATATACATGTTGGTAATAATTTTTTAAATTATCATTGTGTCTGTGATGAAATATTCATAGTTGCTACTTTTTCAGAATCTCAAGCTATTTCCCAGTTTATCTTTTAAATAAGTTTTCAATTGGTAATATGTTAACATTATACCTTGAAATATTCCATATTTATCTTTTAATTGCTCAAATATGAATAAATTGCCTTCTAAAAAAACAATCTTGGAAGCAGATGATCTACTAGACAAAATTGAAATTCAAAGGGCACATAGAACATTGGCACTAAAGCCTTATTTAAACTAAAAACCACGATCCATAAATATAAGGTTATAAAGACACACAACGAGAGAAAAATGTTAGAGCGGAAAAGGATAAAGTAAAATAAACTACTGGAATATAAAGGACCAAAACAATTTCTATCCAGACATTAGCTTCGAGCTCTTAAAAGAAAGGAAAGAATTGAACCTGACAAAGCAGGCATTATGGAAGAAAGGCAATAATTTAAATCTACGACATCCAGCAGTATTAAAAATATTCATTGCAGGGCAAAGTAATAGACTGTTCTCAGACCTGAAAGATGCCCAACACTCACCAGAACAATTGCATAACAGACAACAAAATGAGAAATATTATAAAAGACTATAAAAACAATTTACAGATATAAATTGTAAAGATATTAATGTAAATATAAAGTTTAGGTTTGAAAAATAGGAGGAAAAAAGATAAGAAAAAAAGTGACAAAAGCTTTGTTACATATTTGGAAAATATTTGGTTTCATTTAAATATTGTGTGACTGAGATTGTGGGGCTGCTAAATTATAAAGAAGGAAACGTGTCTAATTGTAGAGGAAGTTAGGCCGGTCCTAAATGAATACATTGGTTAATTATTCACAAGTGATAAAAACTTGATCATAGTGCGTTATGAACAGAGCAAGGATGTGTGCTGAATTATGTTCTTATTAAGGAAGGGGAAGTTTTGGATCTTGTAAAAGCAATGTGATTGAGAACGTCCTGGGGCTGGATGTGATCTACCACAAGTTGTGATTTGTGAGGTGCAGATACCTTAAGACGTGGCTATGATCTTTTTGTCATCTTTGCGAATGGGAGAAGTGCCAGAGGATTGAGGAATGGCAATGGAAGACTCCTCATTTTTTTTTAATGAATATTGAGAATTCTAGGAATCATTGACCAGAGAGTCTTGCATCAGAGGTGTATCAAGTATTGGAGTAGATTCTTAAGGATAGAATCTATGAGCATCTGAAGGATAGTCAACATGTATGTGCGAATGCAAACTCATAACATTTGAGAAGATAACAAACCAAATTAATAATGATATTCTTGTTGATGTGGTCTATCTGGTTTTAATAAAGCATTTGACATGGTCCTCTCTGAGAGATTAGTTCAGAATGCCATAAGGCTGGGGATCCATGAAAACTCAGGTGGGTATCTAATAAACTGGCTTTCCTGTAGAATGCAGATAATAATATTGGAAGAAATGATCTGTGCTGGAATTCCTGGTCATTGTGCTTTTAGAAATGATCTAGAGGAAGAGGAGGAAGGATGTACTAGAATGCATGCAAATGATACAACAGTTGGAGAGTTTTGAATGATGCTTAAGTTCGGCATGGGTTACAAAAGGAGAGAGGCGGGATGCAGTGTTAAGCAGAAAAGTGGCATGTGGGATTGAACGTGATAAGTGCGCGGTGATGCAATTTGGAATGTCAAACCAGCAAGATGAGAAGAGGATTAATGGATGTTAAGCTTAATTAATATGTGGAATGAGTTGATTAGTCCAGTGGGCATGTGGAAACTCTACAAATCAATGCTGAGTCATTAACATTGTAGTCTGGAGAGTTGCTTAAGAACTGGGTGAAGGTGTATCACGAATCTGAACTGGGAAGCGAGAGGATGCCAGTGGGCTGAAGGTGGTGGAAGTAGATCCCCGAGTTAATTTCGAGAGACATTTAACAGGCCCTCGAATATTTCGCGGCATGTGAGGGGTGGTGTGGAGGGGTGGGGATATAAATCATAAATGGCATTTCTATCCGGATACGATAGTTGGTGTCAACATACTGTGGTAGATCCAATGGCCAGTTCGTGGGCTCCTGTGTGCAGAAAGTTGCCTTCTGAGCTGCATTTCACAAGACTAGAGATGTGGGAGAGGGCGGGGCTATTGTTTTTAGGATACTCTCACGCCTCCCCCCAGATAATGAAGAATCACAAATAATTTTTAAATTCTCTCTTCTTATCACAAGTGCCTCTGCAGTCACTTTTGCATCACATTGCAATTAATGAAGACAAGACTTACATATTGGTCATGGTCAGGTCTGCATGACACGCGGATTTGAAAATCTCTTGGACAAGATACGAAGTTTCAATTGTTTATTGTGTCGACGCTAATGTGGGGACTGGGATGTCTGAACTGTGCTGAACTGCACTATTTTAAAACCTAATGATTAAATTTTTAAAATAAACAATCCAGCGCTACTGCTGACGGAGAGGTTCGCGTCCGACTGCAAAACGTTATGGAAATCTGTGACCTTGGTTTTCATGCTGAAGCAAATCCGTGGAGTTTAGAATTTCCCTTCCACTGTCCTCTTATGTAATGAGAACGGATTATCATAACATTTTCATGGAGATAATCGGAAGTTTGATGAACATGGTAGGTCGGAAGTGTGTGAAACACAATGGGGCGTCACGGTTTGAGGAAGTGTTGGCGCTGAGCTCTCTCAGCTAACTGTGCCGCTGTTTGTTATTCCCAAATGTTCATTTAATTCCTGCATCTGCATCGTTGGGCACAAACAAGAATGTTGGCTCTGTTTCTGCGATGCTCATTTCTCTGGAGGTGATATCAATGACCGTTTATTGATGATCCAGGGCCAGAGTCCAGCTGAGATATATGAAGGAGGTGTATCTAGCTGCTCTTTGCTACTTTCTATCATAAAACCGTCTCTTTCTGTCTACCCACCATGGTGAAGATGAGAGTTCCACTCACTTTCTATCCATTTTCCTTGTTGCCTCCAATGTTGCAGACACTTATGATTTACTACCCAATTGTGGCTGTTTTCGGGGTCCCGGGTAAGTGATTGCACCCGATTTTGAAAGTGTTGATCTCTTCCGCCTGTTACCTGAACAAAACATGGATTTTAGCCATCACAGTTCAAAACTTAATTGAACTTCTGTATGACCAAGATAAAGATAATTTGGATAGACCATTGAGTGAACAACATTGTGGTTTTAGAAATGGTCGAGATGAAGAGGAGAAAGGATGTAGCAGAAATGCATGCAAATTATACAAACATTGGAGATTTCTCCATGGTGGTGAACGTTGTCATAGTTTACGAAGGAGAGAGGCAAGATGCAAAGTTGAGCAGAATAGTGGCATGTGGATTTCAACATGATACGTGGGCCGTGATGCAATCTGGAAGGTCAAACCAGAAGGATGAGAAGAGGATTAATGGATGTTGGGCTTTATTTATATGGGAATTGAGTTCAATTGTCCAGTGGGCATGAGGCAACTCGACAAATGTATACTGAGTTCACACGTCGTATTGTGTTCCATCTGGTCACCTCATTATATGAATGGTGTGAAAGCCATGCGAGGGGAAGAGGAGATTTTGCAGCATGTTGCTTTGTATGAAAAATAAGTGTTATGAGGCAAGGTTATCAGAACTGAGTCTTTTTAATTTTTTGTAGCAAAGAAGAATGAGACCAGACTTAATCGAGGACTAGAAGATTCTTAGAAGTGCAGACAGGTAGACAGCCAATTCCTTTATCACAGATAAGGAATAACGAATACCAGAGTAGATATGTAGAAGGTGAAAAGAGGAAGGTTGTGGGTAGGCATCACAAGTAGGTTTGTAAACAGATTTGTGCCTGCCTGTCATGGAATGACTTACCAGGAATCGAGATGGAGTGTGAATCATCTGTGTCACTTAGGAGACTCTTGGAAAGACAGATGGATGAATATAAAATAGAGAGTTTTGAGGCAGAAATGATTTAGTGCATTTTTTGAAAACATTATTTATAATCAATAATAAATGATACATTCAATAAATACGATATTTATTGTATCCCACAAAAAACACACACACCCATGGTTATCCCTCCAAACCCACCCAACCAACTATTAAAAGTCACAAAAAATAAAGAAAAATGGAAACAATATTAGAGAACATGAACTAAACCAATACATTCAGGTATGGGTCGCGGTTGGGGAAAACCCTATCCTTTCATGGTAAATATTTTAACAATTTGATCACATTCAATCCATTTACGAGCTCCAAACTTTAACAAATAGATAATTATTTTAAGATTATATGTTATCTTCTCTAACGGAATACATGACCTCTTCTCTGCATGCTAACATTGAATATTCAATTCAATATCATTATTCCATGTAACTGCAAGGCGTTTCCTAGCAATTTGAAATTTGTTCAACTTTAACTCTCAACATCATGATTTAATTTTATTCAATAAAAATATTATTGGGTAAAAGGGAATTTCAAATTTAAATATAACTTCCTAAAATTCTTTAATATTATCCAAAAACTGTTAAACCGTCTCACATTTCCAACCGAATGTAAGAAAGATCCTACTTCCATATGACATCTAAAGCAAATATATGAAGTGACATGTTAAAATTTCTTAACTTTTGTTAATTATATTTGACGATAAAAATTATAATGAATCTATCTGTTTTGCTCATTCACATTCTTAGACATACTATCTTCGCATATTAATATCTAATCATCTGGGGAGATTGATATATCTTCATCTGTCCTGGGCATTTATGAATAAATGTTTGTGTCGCCATAATAAAGAAAGTTTAATGTGCATTGTTTTATGTTCTTTGATAACACATGTGTTAGGCAGCAGCCACGAGGTGCTGCAGACTGCAGGGAAGCAGTGGATTATCACAGGACACCAGAAAATTGGGAGAACAACACACGTTTAAGAATGAGAATTGAGTTGATGACCCTTTGAGTGATGACCACGACACTGGACCAAAGAAGGCTGAAGAAATGCACATTCAGCGGACTTGGTGAGACGAGGTAAGGAACCGACGGAGGCCACTGGCTGATGACGACTGCGGGTGAGGTATTCACAAAGACCAGCTGGAGAGTTGCTCAAGAACTGGGTGAAGAGGTACAGGAATCTGAACTGGGAGTTGAGAGGATGCCAGTGCTCTGAAGGTGGTGGAAGTAGATCCACGAGTGAATTTCCAGAGACATTTAAGAGGCCCGTGAATGTGCGGCGTGGGAGCGTGGTGGGATGGGCATATAAATCATGTGCAGAGATTTGGTATTTCTAAATGGATATCATAATCGATGTCAACATACTGTAGTGTAGTGGATCTACAGTTCCTGGGCTCCTTGTGCAGAATGTGCCCTTCTCAGCTGCATTTAACAAACCTAGAGATGTATGTGTGTGCGAGGATGGGGGTTATTGTTGGAACAGTTGTTCAGGAGACTCTCCCGCCTCCCCCAGGTAATGAGGAATCACAAATAATTTTTAAAATCTCGCTATTTACCATAAGCGCCTTCTCAGTCACTTATGTATCAAACTGCAGTTCATGCCGACAAGACTTACACATTGGTCATGATCAGGTATGCAGGACACGCGGATGGGAAAACCTCTCGGACGTTAATATGTTTCAACTGTTCAACGTGTCGGCGCTGATGTGTGGTTGGAGGTGCCTGAACCTGTCCTGAACTCCACTATTTTAAAACCTAATGATCAAACTTTCAAAATGAAACGATCCTGCTGTCCGAGACGTTAGCGTCTGACTGCAGAAACGTGACGGAAATCTCTGACCTTGGTTTTCGTGCAGAAGCGAATCCGTGGGGGTTTGCATTTCCCTTTCACTGTCCCCTCATGTAATGGTCACGGATTATCATAACATTTTCATGCAGATCATCAACACTTTAGATGCTGAAATTAGAAGGAATGATAAACATGGTGGGTCGGACGAGGGTGAAACACAAAGGGGCGTCACGTATTGGGCAACGGGTGGCGCTGTGCTCTCTCTCTGCTGACTGTACCGCCGTTTGTTATTCCAAAAGGTTCATTTAAATTCCTGCATCTGCATCGTTTGGCACAAACAAGAATGTTGACTGCGTTTATGCGACGCTCATTTCTCTGGATGTAACATCAATTACCGTATATTGATGATCCTGGAATAGATGAAGGCTGTACATCTCGCCGCTCTCTGCTGCTTTCTTATACAGAGCAGTCCCTTTCAGACTCCCCATCATGGTCAAGATGAGAGTTCCGCTCCAATGTCTCCAATGTTGCAGACACTTATGATTTACTACCCGATTGTGGCTGTGTTCGGGGTCCGGGTAAGTGATTGCGCCTGAATTTGAAAGAGTCGATTTCTTCCGGCAGTTATCTGGACAAAACATGGATTTTTGGCCGACACTGTTCAAAACTTAATGGAACTTCTGTATGACCAAAATAGAGATAATTTGGATAGACCATTTAATGAACAAAAAGTTAAGGAAGCACTTAAAAGTTTACAGAATAATACGTTTCCACGAGAGCATGGATTTCCTGTGAAAGTTTGGTTAGGAATTAAAGACTTCATAACTACTTTATTTATGCTAGTATTAGAGCTCAGTGCCAACGCCTCCGCAAACCATGGCGCCCCATTTGTGTTTCACCGTCGTTTGCATACCCTTTTCCAGAAACCTTTTCAACGGCGAGAATTATGGTTATTCCTAAGAAAGTCAGATATCCATTATGATCACCTTAATGTCGACCTATTGCATTGTATAACGTTGATTATCAAGTTATAGTGAAGATCTTAGCAAATAGAATAACCCTTTGTGATTTTATATATATATATATATATATATATATGTCACATTTGTGGCCCGAAATGTGAAGTTAATAAAACATTAAACACAAGTTTTATCAGGTAAACTACTCACTGGCTTTATTCTCCTGTTTCCTTTGTTCTCCTGCCTGTGTTCTTATCTCTCTCTCATACCACGTGACTTCCGGTACATCTCATACATATTCATTATCATGACATCCCTCCTTTAATCAGAAATAAACTTTATCTTCACTTATCAATATCCCTCGGAAACTTACAAACATCGTAACTAATGGTAATACTATAACTCAACTACATAAAATTTACTTCCTACAGCATTCATACATGCACTTTATGATATAAGATTAAAATACAGTCCCAAAGTTCTTATCAAAACTATGGCACAAAGTCTTCCTATCGTTTGGGCACTTTCCGGTTTCGTTTCGGCCTGCCTGCGATATTGTCGTCGCTTCTCGGTTGTTCACTCTCGGCGTCGGAAATACTGCTCGCCACGGCTTCAGTTGTTTCTGGCGCTCTAGTAACTTCATCAGGAGTGCTGGTAACTGCCTCTGGAACATCATCAGGTCTCTCAGTTTCAACATCTCGTATTGGCCTTTCAACCTCTTCGCTCGATGTATCTCTGGACTGGTACCTTTTTACACCTGATACATTTCTCTTATACAGGACTCCAGTCAGAGGCTTGACTGTCACCATACTACCACTTCTGGATACAACAGTATAGGGTTGATGGTAATAAGGTGTGTCTAGCTTACCACCAGTTTCATGCCTCTCTAGAACATTATCTCCTGGCATGATGTCTGAGTACTTGGCTCCATGTTTCGAATCTGTGCAGAGCTTTGCTGCACCTTTCTTTTCAGCATCGTGGTCCCTCATCTCCTGGTCATCTCGGATATCTTTTATTTCTGGCATTTTTGTGCGGATTTTACTCCCAAAAAATGCTTCTGCAGGACTTTTTCCAGTGTTGCATGAGGCGTTGCTCGATAGACAGCCACATAAGGTAGCAATGCTTCTCGCCAATTTTGTCCTTCTGCGTGTACAATCCTCAATCGTTTTTCAATGGACTGATTTTGTCTCTCTACTTCTCCATTGGCTTGCAGCCATTTCGGAGTTACTTTATGATGGTGGATACCTGTGGTCCTCATGTATTCCGTAAATGTCTCTGAAATGAATTGTTGACCATTGTCAGAGTATAATGTAACAGGTAATCCATATCTTGCGAAAATCTCTGCTAATGCTTGTATTGTTTTTTCAGTGGTTGTGGACTTCAACACCACGTACTCATAGTATCTGCTGTAGTAATCTATCACTACCATAATTGATTCACCCATCGGTAAAAGTCCAAGAAAATCAACAGCTACTTCGATCCATGGTCCTGTCGGATATTGCGTACTTCGGATCGGTTCTGGCAGATTACACCTACTTGTGATTTGACATCCATGACAAGTTTTAACAAATTTCTCTGCGTCTTTATCACAACTTGGCCACCATACCTTGGTCCTGAGGTTTTGCTTGGTACCAACAATACCTAGGATACGATCTTCGGTCTCAATCTTTGCAGAATCACCAATCTGCAACCTCTTAATACACACTGTCCGATGCAACAAAGTTCGTCTCTAACGGGAATGGAAGCCTTGTGAGTACACTTGTCTCTTTGTCCACTCTGTGTGCATTCTCTTACTTCCATGAGTTCTGGATCACGTTCGGGTTCTCTCTCGACCTCCTTCGTAGTCACAGCTTTCGGTGTCGCCTGAATAGCTACGAAGCGTACAAAGCTCTCTGTTTCTGTTCCCAATTCTGACTTGGATTGTGGACCACCAACCTTCATCAATCTGGACAGCGGATCAGCAATGTTTGCTTTCCTTGCAATGTGGATTACTTTATATTTGTAGGGTTGTAGTCTGAGTACCCATCTCTCTATTCTGGCACATGGTTTGTATCTAGGTGCATAGATCACCTCTAATGGCTTATGATCTGTGATGAGTTCAAATTCAATGCCGTATAAATATGCATGGAACCTCTCACAGGCCCATACAAGTCCGAGTGCTTCTTTATCTGTCTGAGAGTATATTCTTTCCACATCTAATAACGATCTGCTGGCATAGGCAATGATTCTTGGTCCTCCATCATGCATCTGGACCAACACGGCTCCAAAACCAACCGGGCTGGCATCCGCGATGACTTTGGTTGATGCCGCTGGATCGTAATATCCAAGAGTTTTTGCATCTGTCAGGCTTTGCTTCAGCACAGTGACTGCTTTCTTCTGCTCAGATCCAAAATGAAAAGGTACACCTTTCCTGGTTAGTTTCCTTAGTGGTTCTGCCACTGTCGCGAGATTAGGAATGAACTTTGCACAAAAATTGACCAATCCCAGGAAACTCCTCACCTCTGTTGCGTTCTGAGGTGCACGTGCCTCTGCAATAGCTTTCACCTTGGCCTCTGCAGGGTTTAGTCCTTTCCGTGTAAGTCTGTGTCCCATGAAGTCCATTTCTGACACACCGAACTTGCACTTGTTTCCATTCACGGTAAGGCCTGCCTCCTGTAGTCTAGATAGTACACGCCTCAACCGTTTGTCATGCTCTTTCTTCCTTGGTGCATGGACTATGATGTCGTCAAAATGTTGGCAACTCCAGGAATGCCTTGAATCATTCGATGGATTTCATACTGGTAGATCTCCGAAGCTGCATTAATTCCAAATGATAGTCTCTTGTAACGATACAATCCACAGTGAGTCACAAATGTTGTTACATCTCGGGAACCTGGATCCAGCTCTAATTGTTCATAGCCCCACTTCAGATCAATTTTTGAGAATATCTTACTGGTAGTTAGTTCTTGAAGTATTTCCTCCACTGTTGGTATAGGGCGTCGTTCTCTAATTATAGCTTCATTGGCCATTCTCATGTCAACACATAGTCTTATGTCACCCTTTGGTTTGGGCACAATCACTACGGGACTGACCCATTGAGTCGAATGTTTCACAGGTTCAATAATGTCTCATTCGATCAATTCTTTAATTTTGGCTTCGACTTTCCCACCAAGTCCAAACGGAGTTCGTCGCATTGGTTGTGCCTTGGGTTTGACCGTTTCATCTACCACTAGCTTCAATTGTCGACCTTTCAGCTTTCCTACTCCTTGGAAGACTGCGGGGAATTCTTGCTTCATATCCTCGTATGACTGAATTGAATTAACACAAGCTCCAATATGAAGTATTGCCAGGTCTTGCGCTGTGCTTCTACTCAGCAATGGTTCTCCCCTCTCTTCTTTGACCATAAACTCTGCTTCGGTGTACTTATCTCCAGCTTCAACAGTTGCAGTAAAACATCCAATGGTCTGCAATGGCTTGGTTGCTGTGTATGGATACAGTTTCTTGGAACACTTGTTTGAGGTACAGATGATCTTTTTCCTTTTCAACTTCTCCCATAAATGTCGATCAATCACATTACTGTCACTGCCTGAGTCTACAATGACCTGAACTGTCACTCCACCAATGATCACTGGGACCTTCTCATGATGTACTTCATTCAACGTAAATTGGTAACAACTCTGTTCCTCCTGGGTATCATCATCATCACTGTCTATCTGGCGAATGGTATCTTTCTTTCCAGGATACTTTCCTTTCCCCCAGGCTTTGCCTTTGGAAGTTGTACTCTTCCTCTTCTGGTCTGCATTTGACTTGCTTTTGCACTTCTTTGCAAAGTGGTCCTTACCTCCATACTTTCTGCAAACTTTGCCTTTGGCTGGGCAATATGGGTCTTTTCCAAAGTGACCTCGGTTTCCACATCGATAACACTCCACGCCATGAGTCGGCGTATATTTTGGCTGGTTATGGCGATGTGAGAGCCTCTTAATATGCTGGCTTGAGTTGTCTTTCAGGGTCATGGTATGAAATTGCCCTTCAACAGCCTCTAATGCAGCAGCAATGGTTAAAGCATCGGTGAGTTCCAACTCACTCCCTCTTTCCAGTAGACGTCTTCTGAGTTTATCTAATCTGCAGTGCTGTACTACTTGATCCAATAATTGTTTGTCCAAATCAGCTGGCATGTAATTGCATCCAACAGCTAGCTGGCGTAGTCTCGTCACGTACTGAGCAATTGTCTGGCCATCTTCTTGTCTCATTCTCCGAAACAAATGGCGTTGAAATGTAGCATTTGGTGTCACTACATAGTGTGCATTTAATGCATCTACCGCTTTCTGGTACTCATCCTTTCTTCCAGTATTCAAAAGTGTCTTAAATGTTTCCCGAACTGAGGGTCCTGCAGTGAAAAGAAGTAACGCCCTTCTCTGCGCTTTTTGTTCAACTGTACCGGTATCTAGAAATAGGCCACGACTGTCAGCGTAGGATTCAAATTCTTCCAGCTATGCCTTCCACTTCACACTTACAGTGCTTGCATCACCCGTTGGGTAAAAATGAGCAATTCCACTATGTGTTAGAAAGTCACTGTCTGCACCAGCCATGAGGAAATATTCCAGCCCCAAAAGTACTGAGTCACAGAGAAAATTCTTAACACCTTGAAGTTGTCTGTAATCCTCTGTAATCTTGTTTAGTCTTTAATTTTCTTCAAGCTTCTTTCATCCTCGTCGCCAATGTCACATTTGTGGCCCGAAATGTGAAGTTAATAAAACATTAAACACAAGTTTTATCAGGTAAACTTCTCACTGGCTTTATTCTCTCGTTTCCTTTGTTCTCCTGCCTGTGTTCTTATCTCTCTCTCTCATAGCACGTGATTTCCGGTACATCTCATACATATTCATTATCATGACAATATAGATCAACATTGTTCTTAAAAAAATAAAAATCGGTGAAGATATAGTAAGATTATTAAGGTTGATACCATAAGGAGGCTAGTAAAGTTGTAGTAGATGCAAAAAAAGCTTTTGATATATTCGAAAAAGGTTATTTAAAGTTTTAGGTAAATTTTGTGTTGGATTTAATTTTCTAAATTGAATTAAAACACTTTACAGAATCCTCAAGCTAAAGTAATAACTAATAGGCAAATATCTATATCATTTAATTTGAATAGATCAAGTCGGCAAGTTCGTCCTTTATCCTTGTTTCAGTCATGCCCAATTTCTACTTTGTTTTCATTGGCTATAGAACTTCTTGCACAATTTATTGGTATTGATGAACAGCTCAAAGGATTTATGATAAATCAACTGAGCATAAGATTATTTGCAGATGATCTTTTTTGTATGTTTGGCTCAGACACAACTCTCATTATCTGGACTTTTAAATCAAATGATAGATTCTGAAAAAAATTCTGTTTATAAAATAAATTGGGATAAAACTATAGATATGGAATTAGTACAAGGTGATTATTCAAAACGTAAATTAGATATTTAGTTTATATGTTCTAGTAATGTGATTAAGTATTTACGAATACGTACAGATAACAACTTGAAAAATATATAAATTACATTATATTCCATTACATAAGAATGTAAATGAGGATTTGAAAGAAGGACACATGTTCCTAAAACGTTATTGGGAGGTGTTGATTGTATTAAAATGAATATTTGTTTTTCCCGAGAATTCATTACTTGGTTCAGATGTGGCCAATTTCTATAACACAAACTTATTCACGAATTAAATAAAATTGAATTTATGGAAATAAAAATTACCTTTGTAGAATTTAGCGACCGATTAAAGATAAAGGTAAATCTTTCAATTGAATCAAATGTGGTTTAATCTTTCTCATTAATGATACATAATATAAATTATACAATGATAGCAAATTCACATTACTCATAATCCCTAATTACTCAATTTTATCAGTCCATCAAAATTTATTAATTTATTAATTTATTAATTGATCGTAATTGATATAATTTTATTCAGAAATTTGTAGCATTTCACTTTTCTCCAAGTTAACTTCATGTCCAGAAAATTTACCATAGAATTCGAAACAATTTTACAAATAAATTAATGATTGATCGGGATTACTTCAATATATAAAAACATTATCAGCAAATGAATTAATCTTAGATTCATCCTGTCCAATCCTTATATCTATAGTATTGTCATTCTGCCCGATATCCAATGCTAGCAGTTCAATGACCAACGCAAATAGTGCTGGCGGCAAAGGACAACCTTGATGAGTTGAATGTGCTAATATAAAAAAAAGGAAGAAGGTTCACCATTTGATGCCACACTTGCCACAGGAGTATTATATAATACATTTACCCAACCAATTAATAAGGGTCCAAATTTATATTTCTACAAATTATTTAATAAAAAATTCCATTCGACCCTATCAAAAGCTTTTTCAGCATCTAATGATACTACCATTGGTAGGTTGGGTTGCTGACATGAAGTATTGATCAATGAAACCACTCGAAAAATATTATTCAAAGCATAGCTATCTTTAATAAAGCCAGGCTGGTCAGAATGTACTAATTGTGGTAAATATTTTCCTAAATTATTTGCTAATAATTTCGCTATTATTGTATAATCCACATTTAGTAAATATTATCAAATAAATATTAAATAATAAATAATTTTACTTTAATAAAAAATTTGGAGTTAAGAAGACACCTTCAAAGGCTCACAGTCTCTTTTTTGGTATAACATTTATTATTGCACTCAAACACGAGTCTTGTAAAGCTTTTTCCTGAGTTTCCTGACTAAGAGCATCCATGAATACAGAGGCCAGATCAGCATAAAAACCCCATCATATCCTGGTGATTTCCCATTAGGCATTTGTTGAATAACATCCTTCATTTTTAAATCCATAAAAAGAGAATCCATCTTTCTCACATTCATCTCCTTCAATATTGGTAAGTTTAACTCTGCCAAAAATGCTTCAATAGAACAATTGTCTAACACTCCCTCACAAGCATTTAACTTCCGATAAAATGACAAAACTTCATCATTAAGTTTAGGTTTAAAAGTTACTGAATTTTCCTTCCTCACAGCATTAATGATGCTTGAAGCTTGTACAGTTTTCAATTTCCATGCCAAGATTTGATGTGCTCTGTCTCCTAACTCACAATAACATTGCTTAGATCTTTCAATCAAATGGTCAAATAGGACAGTTTGCAATATATTATATATTAGTTCAATGTTGTCAAAAGAGCCTTACTATTTTCTGTAGAATTCCTCTGAAATTCCATTTTCAACTCTGCTATTTGTTTATCCAACAACTAAGTCTCACCCAGAAATTTATCATTTTCCTTTGCTGCATAATAATGATTTGACCACTTGGAAATGCATTGAAATCATCCCATTCAATAAAATGACTCCTGACTGTATTCTTATTCAAATCTAAATATGTAGCAATTTGATCCATCATAAATTTTACAAATTACAGTTTCTTTCAATATCATTATGATAAAATCCAGCGAATAATAGATTGATTAACATCCGGCCCCACCCAAGAAACAAACAGCAAAGAATGCTCAGAAATTATACGAATCTTATATTCAGTTTGAGTGACACTTGCTTGCAAATGTACTGATGCTACAAAAGTCAAACCTAGAAAATGAAACATGACGTGAAGAAAAAAATGAATTTTTTTTGTAAGTAGTATTTAATCTTCTCCAGTCCACTATCGAATTCATTTCTTTCAACAAAGAAAACAAATGAACTGCTCCTTTCGAATTTTTCAAAACTTTCATAAATTTATCCAATAATGGGTATAAAACACAATTGAAATCTCCCCCAATCAAAATATTCTCTTTATCGTGACCTAAAGCTGAGAAAGCCTCAGACACAAGCTGTTCATCATCAACATTAGATGCATACACATTCAATAAAGACAATGGCTCAGCCAACAAATTTGTTTCAATCGATTACTTGTTCCCTACCGGAATTCTTTTTTCAAGATTTAAATAAAATATTTTGAGAATTTTTATGGAAAGGAAAATTAACAAGAGTCGCAATGGATAAATTGATCTGGAAGTAGGCTTTGGGAGGTTTGCAATGAGCTTATTTTTAAAATTATAATGAAGCAGCTCAATTAAGATTTATTAATTGTATTTTAGATATTTTTCACCCTCCTAGTTGGGCGAGGATGGAATTGGCTGCGATATTGGATCGTTATGCGCATAAGTTTCTATTTAAATGGAAACTGTCTTACGACAGAAATATAATGTACCAGTTATGAAACATTTAATCGAAATTTGGACTAAAATGAATATATTAATAGGATTAAAAGGTAGTTTACCCATTCAAACCCCAATATATCAAAATAAAATGACTCATATTTCTTTCAATAATAGAGTTTTAGAAGATTTCTGGATTAAAGGAATAAAAAGATTGCAGGATTGTTTTCAAGAAGGTAAATTCTTATCATTAAAACAGCTTAAAGAGAAATCTGGGATTTTAGAGAATTCTCTTGTTTGTTTAAGAGAAATGAAATTTTCAAAGTTGAGCAAATTTGAATTTATGGTTTCTTATTTTTCAGATAAAGTTTTATTTCAGGAATGTATGCAGTATTACAAGATACAGTGGTTAAAAATTTTAGGGACTTCTATGATTAAATGGGGGCATGATTTAAGATGTGAGATTACTCAGGTGTATTGGGAATATATGTGTTATGATGGGTTGACTTAATTAATTTGTTAATTATAATATTTTCCATCAGTTATATTTAGCCCTCGAAAAATGGAAAAATACATGGATTTAGTAATACAGATTTATGTTTTAGATGTGGATTATGTCTTGGAACATTTATACATTCTGTTTGGTTTTTTGGAAAGGTTCATCCTTTCTGTTTAAAATTAGGAGTTTTCTTCAAAGTTTGTTTAAAATTCAATTTACTGTCGATCCAATATTTCTTTTTATGTTATTTTACACCCTTAGTGGACTTCGGGTTGGATAAGTTTCAGACAGCATTTATTTGTCCAACATTACAGTTGCTCATAACAGTATTGCTATGTCTTGGAAAGATGAAGTGGAGTTAAATGTAGTTCGATGGCATAATGAGTTGAAGTTGTGTATCTATATGGAGGAAATAACATATAATTTACAGAATAATTATAATTATTTTGTTAAGATGAGGACACCATACACGAAGAGTATGAATTGAGTAATGTTGTAAATTACTAAATGTTTATGTTTGTTTTTAATACTTCCCTTTAGGGATCTATTGTGGGAGGGAGAAGAGGATGGGTTTGTTTTACTTTTTAATTATTTGACTACTTATTCTGTAGAAGTCTGTTTATTTTCATGGAAAAACATACTAAATAAAGTTAAAAAATGGAATGAAATAAAATTAAGAAATATTTTTGGAAAGATATAAAGGCGAGAATATTGATAGGAAAATTAACAGGGAAAGATAAATTAGGTGGATTACAATTTCCTAATTTTAAGAATTTTATATAAAGCATTACAATTCAGGTTTCTTGCCTCCACATTGGTAAATATTTAACTATCATGCGTGAAAATTGAGTTAAATAAACTGAAGAATTTATTTACAATTAGGAACCATGGTTAATATCTTGACATTATTAAAACATTTGATTAATATTTGAAATAAAATTTAACAAGAAAATAATGGAAGTTCTTTGTCACCAAAAATGCCATTAGTTAATCCTGTCATGACTTTTTCAAATGAGAATCCTTTCATAATCAAATGACATAGTGAAGGAATTTTTAAGAAAGGGAGTGTGAGAGTAATTCCATTTGATAAATTGAGAATTAGATATGATATTCCTTAAAATACTCTTTTTTGTTCTTTTGAATTGTGATCTTATTTGAGTGAAATATTAGGATCAGAATTTGTACGAAAAGACTGTATGGAATTATGACAATTGGTTACTGATGGAATTGGCAAGAGGTTTAATTCGTTAGCATATGTGAAACTACAAGGTACAACACCTAAATTAGGTTTATTTGGGCAGAGCAAAGATGGGAACATGATTTATATTTATCAATAGATGAAGAAATTTTGCAACATTTATATAAAGCTGCTCTGTCTAATACAATTAACAAAATATATAAATGACTTCAGAATAATATTTTACATCAATTATATATTATGCCTAGCAGTTATGTGATGGAGTAATGGCCTGTCGGGAAAACCAGACCTCTCCAGGAAAATACGGAATTCATTAGGAATAAAGCAAAGCGTAACAAAAATAGAGCACAAGAAATAGAAGATAAAGATACATAAATAGAAAGTAAATGGCATCCAAGAGGGAGAAAGTAAAAACTACTGGAAAAAATGACGTAATATGTTCCGGAGAAGAAGGAAGGAGGTCTTACCTGCAGGAAGAACTGGACCCTGTGATGATGAGCAGCGCCCAACACCAGAGGTCAGTGTGCCTGTCCTTCAGATTAATGACCCACAAGCCAGTGCACTACAAAAATGGCTGTCGGAGCCAAACAAAAATGCACAACTGTGCATGCGTACTGCACAGACCAAGGAGAATGAGGACACTGGCAGGAGGGTGCTCAGCTCAAGAGTGGATGTCACAGAGCGAGCAGCTGATGGACACCCGACACCAGGGCTCACAGCCGGAGGGCAAGGAACAACAGACAAGAAGACAAGGAGGGGAGGATCAGCAACAATAGGCCCAGAAAGAAGAGGCCCAACAAAAAAATACAAGCAGCTCATCAGGAAAAACAGAAGAGACACCGACACAAAGAAGAGAAGAAGACAAACACAAATACAGACACAGAAGAAGATAAAGAAGAAGACCAAGATCTTCACAGAGAAATAGAAGGTAAAATGAATGGAAAAGAGAAATAAATGGTAAATCTGATGAACAGAATATAGATAAAGTCTTTTTGAAATACAAATTAGATCACTAAACGTATGGTCATCATTAGAGATTAATGTAATTAAAAAGAAAATGAAAAGAACAGAAGGTAAAATGCAAAGGTTAGAACAGGTCATGACAGAAATAGAGAAAAGAATAGAGAACATGGAAGAACATAAGACTACTGGAGAAATGGAAGTGAATGAGAAGAGAAAAATTGGAAGAAAGTGACAAAAAATTAAAGAGACACGAGAGTTTTTATCTTTGAAAATTGATATGTTTGAAAATTATAGTCGGCAAAACAACTTAAAAATAGTGGGCCTGATTAAACGTGAAGAAGGCACAGACATGAAGGACTTTATAAAAGGATGGATCCCAAAGGTCCTGGGAATGAGAGAAATGCAAGACAAAATGGAAATATAAAGGGCACACAGAGCATTAGCTCCGAATCCACAGACACATCAAAAACTATGATCCATCTTATTAACATTATTGAGATACGCAAGAGAAAATATACTGTAACAGGTAAGAAGTAAAATTAGAGAAGATAATTAACCATTGGAATACAATGGCCAAAAATATTTTTTCACCCAGTCTTAAATTTTGAACTCTTCAAGTGGAGGAAGGAATTTAATACAGAGCAATCAACTTATTGGAAAAATGATAACAATTCATGTGACGATATCCAGCTGTGCTTAAAATATTTATAGCCGTGGAGCAAAACAGACTGTTCTTGGAGACAGAGAAAGCGAATGATTTCGCAGTATATTTGCAGGACAGGAGAAGAGATGAAGAGAAGTAACAAGAATGAAGAACGTTGATAAAGTATATATAAAGATGTAAAAGCAATGTATATATAAAGATCTAAAGAGGGAAAAGAGAAGGGAAGGAAGGGAGTAAGAAGGGAAAGAAGAGAGACAGAGATTTGATATATGTGGTAATCATGTTTTCCGGTGAGGTCTGGGTGGAGGGGGAATAACTGTCACTGCAAAATCAGTTGACACTGCGAACATGGTCGCAATCCAAATGAATAGGAGAGTTGTGGTTGCCCGGCAAAGGGTATGAGGCAACTCAGAAAGGGGGTAACTTTTTGGGTTAAGGTATTAGTGATTGTGGGAACTGCGGGGGTACTTTAAGTCTTAATTGTGTTGTCGTACATTAAGTGTAATAAGAGAAAACTAAAATGAAAATGGGGAAAAGTGGGATGGAGGTGGCAAAGAGTTAGAAAACAGATGTATGCAAGGTTTGAGTTGACTATGTTGAACCAGATGACTATAAACATTAATGGAATACATAACCAAATTAAATGGAAGAGGCAACAAAATTTATTGAAGAAGCAAAAAATAGATATAGCATTTGTGCAGCAAACGCATTTAACTGAAGTGGAACATAACAAACTAAGGAGAGAGTGGGTAGGGCACATAATGGCAGCATCTTATAATTCAAAAGCTAGAGGTGTAGCCATACAAGTCAACAAAAATGCACCAATCAAAATAGAGGAGGAAATAATAGGTCAAGCTTGGAGGTATTCAATAATAAAGTTACAGATATACTCATAATATTAGAAATTGCTCAATATATATGCATTTAACGAGGAGGATCAAAAGTTTATGTTGGAATATTTTTGAAGTTTGCACTCACACAAGGGAATATATTGATAGGAGGGGATTTTAATCTTATTTGGACCCAAAGTGAGATACATCTGGACAAAAACAAGAAAGACAAATAAAGTAGCCATATGTATGGTTAGACCAATGCAGGAAATGAAACGTATGTATATGTGGAGGAGGCAGCACCTAGCAGGAAAGGAATGGTTAGATTATTTGAATAGGCACAAAATTTAATCAAGCATTGATATGGTTTTGTTTCTCAGCCCATATTCAATGGAGAGTTAGAAAAACTGTGTATAAAGCCCTATTATTAGCATTATAACTTGAGGAAATCCCACCAAGAACATATATGTAGTTACACCCCGTGCTACTTAAAAGACAGGAATTCGGATAATTTATTGAACACCAAATTACAACAAATTAAAACAAATTTTGAAATAACCGTAGGATCAGTGAAAGACAAATTTATATTATGGGATGCAATGAAAGCCTTCATTAGAGGGCCGATGATATGTTATGTGACTCAGATGAAAATGGATAACAAGTGGAAAGAGGAATTGGAAAGGGAAATAATAAGTAGAGAAACGGAATTAGTAAAACGGAGTGATATAATGAAAATGAGAGAATTACAATTAAATTAAAATAAAATACAAAACATTACAAACGTACAAGGTAGAGAAGAACATAATGAAAACAAAGCAAAAGTATTGTGAATTGGGAGAAAGACACATGTAATATTAGCCTGGCAACTTAAAACAGAACAAGCTAAAAGCACGATACTGGCTTTAAGGAAAAGGGACAAACAAAGTTCATATAATCTAACAGAGATTAATGAAAACTTTAAGGAATTTTATGAACAATTGTAGCAAATTCCAAACGAGGGGAAAAATCATAAAATAGATGAATTTGGAGCTAGAATTGAAGTGCCAAAATTGCAAGAAGAGGAACGAAACAAACTAATAAAACAATTTGAAATAGGGGAAGTAAAGGATATATTTTTAACAAAAGCTGCTAAACAATAAAACACAAGGTGCAAATGGATTTCCAATTCAGTAAAACATTTAAGAGTTATTAATTCCTCCTCTCCTGGAAGTAATGAACCAGATAGAAGAAACACAATACTTGCCAGATTCATGTAAGAGAGCAATAATTACAGTAATACCACAGATGGGGAGCGATCCATTAACACCATCATCTTATATCTGTACTTATCTCAAACAATAAGATAATAGCGAAAACATTAGCAAACAGATTGGCCGATTGTGTACCTAAAATAGTGAAACAAGATCAAACTGGATTTATTAAGAAAAGATGAACAGTGGACAATTTCTGTAAATTTATTAATCAAATCCATCCATCCATCCAAGAAAATTAGAAACCAAGTGTTGCTGTTGTTCTAGACGCAGAAAAAAACATTTGACAGAAGTTTAATCTACCATAAAAATATATAAATTGGATTAATGTATTATATAATGGACCATTGGCGAAAGTAACAGTAAATGGATATGTATCGAGTAACTTTAAATTAAGTAGGTCATCTAGACAGGGAAGTCTACTATTCCCCTCATTAAAATAAAGGAGAAGGAGTATAAAATCATCTTATTTGCAGATGACATCATAGTATTCCTATCAGAACCAGAGGCATCAGTTAAAGTATTTCATAAGAAATTGAAGGAATATGGAGAAATATCTGTCTACATGATCAACACAAATAAAAGTGAAGAGATGCCAATGAGTAACGCAGACTAAACAGAATTAAATAAAAATGAATCACCATTTAAATGCAAGCACAAGCAATAACATACCTCCGATTCAGGTTAGATAATAACTGAAGCCACTTGTACAAACTAAATTATCAGCCACTAATAAGGGAATTGCAAGAAGACTTAGAACATCGAAAGGAATTAGCGCTGACTTACCGCTGATAAGTTAGCAGAGAGTATAATCAGGCTGTTTTAAAGTTACCACATTTTAGAAATTATTATAGAACTGCACAAATAAGGCATTTATCAGTTTTTACCAGAAAAGGGGAAAACCAGACTGGACTAAGATAGAACGAGAATAAATAGGGGAAAAGGTATCGGAATGTATAATTTACGTGGGATGAAAGCTGGTGCAATATAAAAACTCAGCAGTACTGCATCATTTACTTAATACATAGAAGAACATACACTTAGAAAGAAAAAAAAAGAATGATAATTTCAGAATTACTATTGACGCAAAATCCACGAATCAAAAGAATAGAAAACCTTTTTTTTGTGAAGTAATTTATTAACATTTGAACAATCAAGGTACGAATATGGAATAATTCGTGGTACAATGTTTGCATATCATCAATTGAAAGGATTAATTGAGAAACAGCTTGAGATTACCTGAAGGAAGCAGCTTTGAATACGTTATTACAGCCAAAATGATAATCAAAGGATTTGTAACCATTATGTACACTAAGATGCAAGATAAGTCAAATGATATAAACTATGAACCTAAGCAGAAGTGGGGAAAGGATCTAAACATAAATATAAAATATGAAGTATGGCAAAAGTTATGTTCTTGAACGATTAAGAATATAATAAACAGAAGTGTATGCATGATACAGGATAACTGGTTACACAGGGTATATAGTACTCGACTAAACTTTAAAAAATGGGATTCAACAATATCTAATAGGTGTTCTCGCTATAAGAAAATTAGAACAAAATTACATGCAAGTTGGGCATGTTTGAAAATAATTACGTTTAGGAGAAGAATTAAAACAGAGACAAATTAAAATTACAAACAAAAATGCCAAGAAACAGAGATTATTTTTTAAGTAACAGAAGAAGTAGAGAAGTAGGTCTCAAATTCGATAAAGTTCAAAATAAATCATTTTGATGGATTTAGCGATAGAAAAATAATGTATAATGTCAACTTGGAAACTGGAAGGGAGCATGAGTATACAGCAATGGTACATGGAACTGAATAAATGTATTCCATTGGAAAAAATAACATATAATTTTTAAAATAAAGTCACAATGTTTGAACAAATTTGGGAACCATACATGGAACATATCAGAGTGAGCTTGCTTACGAATCCATCCCCTAAAATGAGAATGAAAATGATAAGAAGACTAAAAGACTAGATTCAGTGCGTAATAAATAGATGATGCATTTTTCTTTTTATTTTCCATTGTGTGAAAATATTGTTTTATGGTTTTATGGTATTGTATATGTTGAATATTTATGGGTTTTTGAGGGGGTGAGTAAAGGGGAGGGAGGAAAATGGGGGGATAAAGGGGAGAAAGAACAGTATGTATATTTAATGAGATACGTTTGTTCATATTTTGGTTGGTATGATTCACAATGTAAAAGATTAAAAAAATAAAAAAAGAATTATACATTACCCCTCCAAAATGGAATACATGGAAATTAGAAATACCCCAGCAATGCTTTCGATGTGGTGAAGATATTGGAATTTTCTAAATTGCATTTGGTCTTGTTCATACGTTAAACATTTTTGGATTTCTGTTAGCATGTTTTTGCTAAGATTAGAAAAGTTATTTTTCCGTTGAATCCTGAGTTATTTTAGATGGGGAATTTTGAAAATATAGCTCCTAAATTATATTTATCAGATTACGCTGATGCACGCTGAAGATACTTCCGTGTGTTTGACTCTCGCGTTATATTTGACCGATATGTAATGATTTGTTGGCACAAACTGAGGACGAAGGTTTGCTCCGAAATAACCGCCCACAATGTGATAACAATAGTGTGTCCGCTGTTCGTCTGTAAAAACATTCCTTGGTTCTTTCTATTTGAACCCATTTTTACTGTGGGTAACACAGATTGGTTCTGTATATCCGTACGTCAGGCTTGGACCCACCCTGGATGGATATTATTCACGTGGCTTCATCGAGTGTTAACACCTCTGTTCCCAATGCTACTGATATCACTGCTCTGACATTGGCGCGTATTGTTGCAGCCTCCAGAGCGCGGAAGGTTTTGAGAGGCAGCAACAATTGTGCAGATGATAATGATTCCGAGGTTAAAAGCCAAAGCAAGTCCATCATCTTACACTTTGCAGTACCAGAAACTTCATATTGCTTTGGAGGACGTATTTAATATTTTTCCTGTGGATGAAAATCACACAACGGTTTGTCATGAACAGTGTGAAGGACCCAATATTTATCGTGGACCAAACCAGTTACATGCATTTGGTTCTGAGTTGCTGCACAAACACTTGCATTTATGCAGCGACTCAGTGTAATTTCAGGGAGGAGCTGATCAACGCGATGAAATATCCGTTAAAAATAATATTGAAATGCTTAATTGGAGGAAAATAAGTTAGGATTCTGGATATCGGATTCGACCTGCATTAAATACCCGAGAGTTTCCCTTCCTCCGACACCAACCTATTATCCCATGGAAAGATGGAAGAAAATAAGCGCAACGCAGTGCGTATTTGCCGGTAAACTTCAGTTCGAACAGAGCAAAGTCAAATCTATTATTTCAGTGTGTGATTCCCTGAATATTCTTATAACGGTGGGAAATCATTTCTTATTGAAACAGGTGGTGATCTCGCAACCGTTTGGTTTATATTCCGAATGATGGAGTTTGAGCGAAGCAGCGGCATGGGGTTTCCTTTTAATATATCCCTGCTTTTCCGAGGGTGCAGTAATTGTGGATGCAATTGATGGAAAGGAAGATCTGAGATAGGGTAAACATTCATTTCACGAACTTCTGCATTTTCTTTCGGTCTTGAGTGGAGATTTCCTGAAGCAGGTAGCATGGCCTCCAATAGGAAACTTTTTATGATGCCCCTGTAAATATGCTTCAAGACAACAGTTTTTTACGAGCCCTGAGGACTCCAAAACCCAGCAGCAACAGATATTCACCAAGACAAATGGTTACTATAAAAAAGTTGCTTTTAATTATCTTTAAACAACAAAATAGGATAAAACTTTAATTTATCTCCTTGACTTAACCCCCTTCCAATTGTAAGCGCACGTGTATGTATGTGTGCTTAAGTTTAGAATAGTACTTTTATTCACAGTCCAATCTCACTTTTCCATCCCTGCAAGTTCACTGTTTGCTGGCAATTCTTATACTGTATACTGTGCACAGAATCTCACATTGATGTATTTCACCAGAATTTTGTGGTTGAATGTTTAATGGTTACCTCTCAGGAAGGTTCATGTCGGTTTTCAGAGAGAGATTTGCTGTTAACTGGACGCAAACTGATCCCTTCTAATAAGCCTCCTGCATGTCTTGGTGAACAGATTTGCCCCATCAGCGTTTCCCTTATTTCTTTAAGTTCATCAAAGAGTTCCTTTTTGTTTCTCTTATTTCAAGTGAAACCTTAGGCAGCCAGTCCTGTCCTCTCGTGTGGGTCACGTAGGCTTTCACCAGGCTTTACTAAGCTCTCACGACCTGTTTTTGTTTTAAATTTCTTGCATTATGAGTCATATCAATAACAACATCCACACATGATGATCATCAATATATACATCGTGACATTACTTCTTCTTTGCCATTTTCATCCCTCTCCCCTTCCCCACGCCTCTTCAAAAATCAACAAATAATAAAACGAATAAAACAAATAAATAACAAAAAAGCAAAAAAGATAAAAAGTAGGATCGTCCACTTTCATATATATATAAATCTATTGTTCTCTTAATTATGTTCATTTAAGGCATGGAAGTTTGTGGTCGGCATTCTCCGACATATTTAATTTTCTTTCTTTCGCTTGGATTCGTGGACGAAAATTTATGGAGGGATAGGTCCATGTCTGCTGCAGGCTCGTTGGTGACTGACAAGTCCAATGCGGGACAGGCAAGCACGGTTGCAGTGGTTGCAAGGGAAAATTGGTTGGTTGGGGTTGGGTGTTGGGTTTTTCCTCCTTTGTCTTTTGCCAGTGAGGTGGCCTCTGCAGTGTTCTTCAAAGGAGGTTGCTGCCCGCCGAACTACAAGGCGTGAAGATGCAGGGTTGGAGGCGATATCAGCCCACTGGCGGTGGTCAATGTGGAAGGCTCCAAGAGATTTCTTTAGGCAGTCCTTGGTACCTCATCTTTGGTGCACCTCTGTCTCGGTGGCCAGTGGAGAGCTCGCCATATAACATGATCTTGGGAAGGTGATGGTCCTCCATTCTTGAGATGTGACCCACCCAGTGCAGTTGGACATTCAGCAGCATGGATTCAATGCTTGCAGACTCTGCCTTCTCGATTACTTCGATGTTGGTGATGAAGTCATTCCAATGAATGTTGAGGATGGAGTGGAGACTGCGCTGATGGAAGCATTCTAGGAGCCGTAGGTGATGCCGGTAGAGGAGCCATGACTCGGAGCTGAACAGGAGCATGGGTATGACAACGGTTATAAACATGCTGATCTTTGTGTGTTTCTTCAGGTGGTTGTTTTTCCAGACTCTTTTGTGTAGTCTTCCAAAGGTGCTATTTGCCTTGGCGAGTCTGTTGTCTATCTTGTTGTCGATCCTTGCATCAGATGAAATGGTTCAGCTGAGGTAGGTAAACTGGTTGACCGTTTTGAGTTCAGTGTGCCCGATGGAGATGTGGGGGTGGGCGGGGGGGGGGGGGGGGGGCTGGTAGTCATTGTGGACAGCTGGCTGATGGAAGACCTCAGTTTTCTTCAGGCCAACTTCTAGGCCAAATATTTTGGCAGTTTCCGCAAAACAGGACATCATGTGCTGGAGAGCTGGCTCTGAATGGGCAACTAAAGTGGCATCATCTTCAAAGAGTAGTTCACGTCAAGTTGCTCTTGTGTCTTGGTGTGAACTTGGAGATGCCTCAGATTGAAGTGACTGCCATCTGTGCGGTACCGGATGTAAACAGCATCTTCATTGTTGAGGTCTTTCATGGCTTGTTTCAGCATCATGCTGAAGAAGATAGTAAAGAGGGATGGTGCGATGATGCAGCCTTGCTTCACGCCATTGTCAATGGAGAAGGGTTCGGCAATCTCATTGCTGTATTTGACCCGACCTTGTTGGTTCACGTGCAGTTGCATAACCATGTTGAGGAACTTAGGGAGGCATCTGAGGCACTCTAGTATTTGCCAAAGCCCTTTCCTACTCACGGTGTTGAAGACTTTGGTGAGGTCAACAAAGGTGATGTAGAGTCCTTTGTTTTGTTCTCTGAACTTTTCTTGGAGCTGTCCAAAGACCATGACAGTAGTTCCTCTGTTAGCGTGAAAGCCACACTGTGATTCTGGGAGGACATTTTTGGCGACACTAGGAATAGTCTATTAAGGAGAATCAAAACGAAGATTTTGCGGGGCCGTGGCAAGATGGCGTAAGGAACAGACGAGCCTTCCAGTTCTCTCCTGACTCTTTGTTATTGTTTTGTCTATAAGTTTAGAAATAGTTAGAGGTGTTGAATTAGTTTCTAATGGTACAATTGCTGAAAAGAAGTAAAAACAAATGGCAACAGATCATTAAGAAACTGCATTTCCCGAGGTTATCTCAGCCTATCAGTTTATAAGAAGCCAGGACTCAGCGTGGAATGGATCCAGGAAGAGAGGTACAAGATTCGGCAAAGGAGCTCTGCTCTTTATCGGCAGGGCTCTTTAAAGATGGCGCCCGGCAGCCCTTGGAACAAAGGGCTGGCCAGGCGCATGTGCGTGAATCAACGCCCACTGTGAGCGCTGTCAGTGAATCTTTGACAGCTAGAACAGCTGGGACGCTGCCAGCTGAAGACCCGACTCTGAAAAGACGCTTACCCATTGACGTAGCGGTGGCGCTGCGAAATGCACCTCCAGTAATGAAGACTTCAACAGACATCGATGTAATGAAGGCATTTGATATAATATGGGTTAAGGAGAACCCTGGCCATCAGCCTCCAGATACTGCTGAGGAGGTTGTGGCAGGGGTTTCCACACGCAGTCATACTATAAGAAAAACAGTTAAACTAAAGGAAATAGAAGACCCTTTGGCTATACAGAAACAGCAAGATCCTACTGTGCCTGAATCTATTACAGTAGATATGCTTATTAAGAATTTTGAATCTAAGTTATCCTCCACAATAAAAGAAATAGGTAAGGCTTTAGTTCAGGTTAATACAAAGCTTAATACTTTGGTGGACATTACTACTGAACAGATGGTTGATTATGGAGCTTTTAAGCTTGAAACGAGTGAAAGACTTGATGGTTGTGACCAAGGCATAGTCGAGGTACGAGACCAAATACAAGATGTAAATAAAACAATTGAAATTTTACAAATTCCAAATAAAAATTTGGCGAAAAAGTTTGATTATTTGGAGAATCAATCTCGACGGAATAATATAAAAATTGTTGGTTTGCCAGAAGATATGGAAGGATCAGATCCAAGAAAATTCTTCACTGAATGGATTCCACAAGTGTTAGGACAAGTTAAGTTTCCAGAAGGCTTAATATTGGAACGTGCCCATAGAGATTTGAGAAGAAAGCCTTTTCCAGGACAAAATCCAAGACCTGTTTTTTGGTTCGTTGTTTAAATTATTATGATTGAGAGACAATTTTGCGTGTGGCTATAAGAAAGGCACAACAAAGAAGATCTCCCTTGATGGTTCAGAACAATCATGTTTTTTTTTTATCCAGATTTGAGTCAAGAAGTTATGTCTCAACGACGTGAATTTAATCCTGTGAAAGAAGTGTTGTGGAAAAAAGGATATAAAGCAACATTTAGATACCCTGCAGTATTGAAGATTTTTCAAGATGGCTATCAACCAAAATTTTTTGATAATCCTAAGGAAGCTATGAACTTTGCTCAATTATTGCCAATTATGCAATTTCAGGAAGGGCATAATCCACCATGGTCTCCAAGGAGAGTGGAGATGCAAGATGGGAACCGAATTCCAAGAGGAAATGGAAGCAATGGTGGTCGGAGTGACAAAGTTGATTCAATTTTTCTTCTGAGAAGATTTCAGATAATGATGATAGTTTAATGTGAAACGGAATTTGGGAGAGGGAGCTGGGTGGGCATCATTTTCCAGAAGTCATCAGCTATGTGTGAGTTATCTTACACCCAATATTTTGTGGGAGTTACCGCATTGAGCGGTTGAGACAGGAGGAGGTGGTTGCAACCTCCTATCTGTTCTTTTTTTTTTAATCAATTTTTGGATTAAGGAGTGAAGTTTTTTTTTAATTACTATCTTTAATTTTTTTTTAGTTTTAGGAGGGGATAAGGGAAGGGGGTGTTTTTCTTTTTTTTTCTCTTTTTTCACGTTTCTTTTTTTTCTCCTTCTCTTTTTCTTTGTGTTATTGTAAGTAAAGTCTAAACTTAAGTTTGCCTCTTTTAATGTTCAGGGTTTAAATAATCTGATTAAGCGTAAGAAAGTACTTGCTTACTTAAAAAAAATAAAAGTAGATGTGGCTTTTTTGCAGGAAACTCATTTAACTGATAAGGAATATTTGAAACTTAAACGTGAATGGGTTGGACAAGTTTTCTATTCTTCATTTAATTCAAAGGCGAAAGGAGTGGCAATTCTGGTGCATAAGAATTTACCATTTCAGTTACAGAATGAAGAGAAAAATGGAGGAAGATTATTAAAACTGAATTGTACAATTCTTAATGAGGCTTGGACTTTGCTTGATGTTTATGCTCCAAATGTTGAAGATACAACTTTTATTGTAGATGTGTCTTTATTACTTGGACAAACAAATTCCAATGTGATGATTGGGGGAGATTTAAATGTGGAATTGGAACCTTTATTGGACAAGTATCCAAGAGTAATTAAGAAATCTAAGATGGCAGTACAAGTGACTAATATGATGAAAGATTTGAATTTAATTGATATTTGGCGAAAATGTAATCCTACAGAGAAAGATTTTTCTTTTTATTCTTCACGTCATAATTCCTTTTCAAGAATTGATTATTTCTTAATTTCAACACATTTACAGGATAAGGTTATATCTGTGGATTATAAGGCAAGGTTGGTCTCAGATCATTCATTATTATTATTAGAATATCAGAGTTCACAAGATGTTCAGAAAAGCCCAAGATGGAGATTTAACATTATGTTATTACAAAAACCAGAATTTATTAGTTATTTAAAAAAAAACAAATTGAGGATTTTATTAGGAATAATGTTAATTCTGTTTCAAGTCATTTTGTTTTATGGGATGCAATGAAAGCTTTTTTACGAGGTCAAATTATTAGCTATGCATCTAAAGTAAAGAAAGAGAGAATTAGAGAGATTGAAAATTTAGAGAAAAAAATAACTGTTAGTGAAAAAGAATTTCAAAAAAATGCTACTGAAGTTGAAAAGAACCAGTTAACTAATTGAAAATTAAGGTATAATGAATTACAAACATATCAATTTGAATGTTTAATGAATCGAACTAAACATAAGTTTTATGAATGGGGTGAGAAAGCTCATAAAGTATTATCCTGGCAGTGATGTATCTTCTATTTATAACAATGTAATACAGCAAATTTATAAAACTTTTCAATAACCTGAATCTTGTTCTAATGCAATAATTACGGTTATTCCAAAAAAAGATAAAGTTCCTTTACAGGTTTCTTCATATCGACCAATATCGTTGTTAAATGTAGATTATAAAATTGTAGCTAAAGTTATGTCTAATAGATTGGCTCAATATTTACCTAAAATAATACATAAAGATCAAACAGGATTTATAAAAAAAAAACAGATATGCATCTGATAATATTTTGTGACTAATTACTTTCATAAATAAATTTAAATCTCAAATGAATTATACAACAGTGGTTTCATTAGATGCAGAAAAGGCTTTTGATAGAGTGGAATGGAAGCTTTTATTTCAAGTACTTGAGAAATTTTGTTTTGGTTCTTCGTTTATTGGATTGATAAAGCCTTTATATAATAGTCCGAAGACTAGAGTTACTATCAATGGACAAATTTCAAAATCTTTTGATTTAACAAGGTTTACTGGACAAGGATGTCCATTGTCGCCTGCTTTATTTGCTATAGTTATTGAACCTTTGGCACAGTTAATACGTCAAAATGAAAATGTTAAGCGTATGAGAGTTTTGAATGAGGAATATAAGATTAATTTATTTGCAGATGATGTTTTATTATACCTGGTAGACCGTGATATTTCTTTACCAACAATTCTAGAATTTTTAGAAAATTATGGTCAGTTATCTGGTTATAAGGTAAATTGGGCTAAAAGTTAAATTTTGTCAATTTGTAAAGATGATTATACGATTTATAGAAATATCACGAAATTGAAGTGGACAAAACAAATTAAATATTTGGGAATTAATGTCAATACAGAATATCAAGATTTATATTCAATTAACTACCTTCCTTTAATAAAAAAAATATTAAATGAGATTTGATTAGGTGGAAGGACTTACCTTTAGGTTCATTGGGGAGGATTAATACTATAAAAATGAATATTTTTCCTCGGATGCAATATTTATTTCAATCAATTCCTTATTTTTTTTTAGTTTTTTTAAGGATTTATATAAAGGAGTTAGAGAATTTTTATGGAAGGGAAAATTTCCGAGGGTACCAATGAAAAAAGTGATGTGGGACTTTCAATTTGGAGGTTTGAGATTACCTAATTTTCAATATTATTATGAGGCAGCTCAATTTAAATTTCTTAGTGCATTAATGAATATGGAGGACCCGCCCAGTTGGGCAAAATTAGAACTGGCAGTTATTTTAGAAAAATCTCCACATGAATTTTTGTTTCGATGGAATAAAAATTTGTTACGAACTTATGATGTACCAATATTGAAACATTTATTGAATGTATAGACGAGTAAACTTGATAAAATGGGGCTTAAAAATAAATTGTCTGGGTGATTGCCATTATGTAATAATCACTTGTTCCTTTTACGGTCTCCAATATCACTTTGAAACAACGGGAAAGGAAAGGAATAAAAAACTTATCTGATTGATTTTTTGAAGGACATTTTTGTTCTTTTGAGGAATTACAAAAGAAATTTGGTATTCGTGGAAATTCTGTATTTGTGTACTATCAGTTAAGATCATTTGTAAAACAGGTATGTGGTCGGCAAATGATTTTATTTCCCGAAACTAGTTTTGAGAAATATGTACTTTAAATACCAGAAAAGGGGTATATATCTGATTTGTATTGTATTTTACAAGAAAATGAAAGTAAGAAAGATTGGGATAAAGATAAGTTGAAATGGGGAAAAAGATTTAGGTTTTACAATAGCTGAAGAAGCTTGGATGGAAATTTGTCAAAATAGTATTCGGAAATTGATTAATGCTATATTAGCTATGATTAATTATAATTTTATACCTCAATTATATTTAACACTAGAAAAATTTAAAAAAATTGGTCTTAGTAAGTCAGACTGTTGTTTTCGTTGTGACCAGACAGCTAATACTTTTTTACATACTGTCTGGTCCTGTGATCGATTGCAACAGTTTTGGAAAGGTATTCAATCTATATTTAATAGATTATATAATATTTGTTTTGTATTTGATCCTGATATATTTTTATTAGGGAATATGCAATCATTAATTGATTTAGGATTAAATGATTATCAGATTTCTTTTCTCTATTTAGCTTTAGCAGTGGGTAAGAAATGTATAGCATCTACTTGGAAAGTTAGAAATATACTAACTTTGGATAGGTAGTATTGAGAGATGAAGTCTTGTTTAATTATGGAAAGGATATCTTTTTGAATTCAAGATAAGATGTCTTTTTATGAGTTGAAGTGGACTCAATTTGCTAAGTATATGCAATTAAGTTTGATTTAAGTATGTTCTTAGATGTGATATTTTAGATCTGATAAATCGTTTTTTAAATTATTTTTATTTGTCATATTTTTCTTTTTCTTTGTTTGTGTTTTTTTAATACATAATATTATTAATTTTTTATACATATATTTTTTAATTCTTGTATATGTAGGGGGGGTTAGGTTGAATTAAGTTAGGTTATTAATGTTGTATTGCAATTATATTATTTTATTTTATATCTTTTCTTTAAATGTAAATTTTCTTTTTATTCCTGTGATAAAATCTTTAAATAAAGTTTAAAAAAAAGAAGATTTTGCCTGCAATGGAGAGCAGCGTGATTCCCCTGTTGTTTGAGCAGTCTGATTTCTCGCCTTTGTTTTTGTACAGTGTGATGATAATGTCATCACAAAGGTCCTGAGGCAGCTTTCCTTGGTCCCAGTAGAGCATGAAAAACTAATGCAGTTTGGTATGCAGAGTTTTGCCGCCAGCCTTCCAGACCTCTGGGGGAGGGGGGTATTCCATCCATACCTGCTGCTTTGACACTTTTCAGTTTTTCAATTGCCTTATATGTCTCTTCCCGGGTGAGGACCTCATCCAGCTCTAGCCTTAAGGGCTGTTGAGGGAGCTGGAGCAGGGTGGATTCTTGATCTGAGCAGTTGGCACTGAAAAGAGATTGGAAGTGTTCTGATCATCGGTTGAGGATGGAAATCTTGTCGCTGAGGAGGACTTTGCTGTCTGAGCTGCGCGGCGGGCTTTGGACCTGGGGTGAGGGGCCGTACACAGCCTTTAGAGCCTCGTAAAAACCCCTGAAGTCGCCAATGTCCGCGCTGAGCTGGGTTTGTTTGGCGAGGTTAGTCCACCACTCATTTTGGATCTCCCAGAGTTTGCGTTGAAGATGGCTGCATGCGAGACGGAAGGCTCGTTTCGTCCCTCGCCACGAAGGCTTTGCAAGGTGAGCCTGGTGGGCAGATCGCTTCTTTGCTAGCAGCTCCTGGATTTATTGGCTGTTTTCATCAAACCAGTCCTTGTTTTTTCCTGGAGGTGAAGCCCAGTACCTCCAGTGGATTGCAGTATGGCAGATTTCAGCTGATCCCAGATGGTTTCAGGAGACGTGCCCATGAGGCAGTTTGCATCCTCGAGCTTTGCTTGGAGGTTTGCCTGGAAGTTTCCTCTCACTTCGTCTGACTGCAAGTTTCCAACATTGTACCTCTTTCTGTGGGCTCCATTGTTCTTGAAATTTGGCTTGAAGTGAAGGTTGAGCTTGCAGTGAACAAGCCAGTGGATAGTGTGGCATTCCATGCTGGGCATGACCCTGGTGTGGAGCACATCTTGTTTGTCTCTTCCTCGTACCAGAATGTAGTCCAGGAGGTGCCAGTGTTTTGATCGGAGATGCATCCAGGTAGACTTCAGGCTGTCTCTCTGCTGGAAAAGGGTGTTAGTAATGACAAGCCACTGTTCTGCGCAGAGCTCCAACAGGAGGCACCGTTGTCCTTGCAGTTGCTGACACCATGCTTGCCAAGGATTCCTGTCCACGTTTCTGAGTCTCTGCTGACGCGAGCGTTGACGTCACCGAGGATGACAATGTTGTCAGCTGTAGGGGTGCATTGGATGAGCTTGCGCAGATCCGTGTAGAACTTGTCCTTTCTGCTGATTCCGCTTGAAGGATTAGAGCATAGACACTGATGAGAGTGATGCGACGTTTGTTTTTAAGGGGGAGTCACATGGACATGATCCGGTGAGAGTTGCCTGTTGGGAGGTTTTTGAGTTTGGAGGCAATGGCTTTCTTGACCATGAAGCCAACACCAGATTGGTGTCGTTCAGCCTGAGGCTTGCCAGACCAGTAGAGTATGTAGCCCACACCATATTCTTGGAGGCTGCCTACATCTCTAAGGCAGACTTCATTGAGAGTGGCTATGTCGATGTCGAATCTGAGGAGTTCATGTGCGATGAGGGCAGACCGACATTCAGGTCGGTGGCAGTCAGCATTGTCTAGCATGGTTCTGATGTTCCAGCATGCTAGCTTGAGTTTGTGTGCATCTTTTGATGGGGAGGATGTGGATATGTCCTCGGGCCTGCAATGGAGCTTTTAGGTGGAGTGCAGAGTGCGCAGTACTGGCCTCAGCCTTTACACCCATGGTTCGTGTGCCATGGCCAAGCAAGCTGGGATGTGGCATCGAAGTCCTTGTCTCATAGGTTTTATATCGGAGTGTCCTTCTCCTATACTCGTTGCTTAACCGGGCTGAAGAGGCCTGCCTCCCCTTTTAGGTCGAACCATATGTTTGGAGTTAAACTACAAACTTCTGTTAAACTTCGTCTTTGTAGTGTGCTTGAGGCGTATGGTCCGCTTGGTCATCCTGATGGGCTGGCATTCCCGGGCCGCTCAAGAACTCTTATTTCAAGTGAAATCTTAGGCAGCCAGTCCTTTGACCAGGCTTTAATAAGCTCTCACAACCTTTTTTTTTATATTTCTTGCACTATGATGCCACATAAACAACAACATCCACAAATGATGATCATCAATATATACATCGTGACATTTCTTCTTCTCCCCCTTTTCATCCCTCTCCACTTCCCCACGCCTCTTCAAAATTCAAAAAATAATAAAACACATAAAGCAAAGAAATAACAAAAAGCAAAAAAGAAAAAAAAGTAGGATCATCCACTTTCACATATTTAAATCTATTGTTCTCATAATTATGTTGTTTTAAGGGATGGAAGTTTTTGGTCCGCATTCTCCGACATGTTCAATTTCTGGTTCTCAAATTCATTCGAATAACATACACTTGTCTTTCAGATTGAATGGATATTTTTCTAATGGAATACACTTGTTAATTTCTGCACCACTTTTATATTTTAAAGAGTGTTTCCATTTTCCAGGTTGTCATAATATAATTTTATTTTGCTACTGGTTGCGCTATTATAATAAATGTCATTTGGGCTCTGTCTAATTTTAGTCCTAAATTTTTGACTCTTATATTATTTAATAGAAATTCTTTGGATTATTTGGTATATTTATTTTGTGATTTTGTTTAGTATCAGGTTTAGATCTTTGCAGATAGGTTTAAATTTTGAACATGTCCAAAATATATGTAATGTTGCTCCAGTCTCTTGTTAACAATGGAAGCATATATCTGATGCTGTTGAGCATCACTATTTTAATTTCTGAGGATTAATTTCTAATCTATGCAGCCAGTTATATTGTATCAAACATAGTCTAGTATTTGTCGCGTTTTTCATTGTTTGTATATTTAACTTCTCCCATGTTTCATTCTTGAACTCTGTGTTAAAATCTTTTGCCAACTTTGTTTCATTTTATACTTTATTTCATTCTCTTCCTTTTATTGCAATTTGATAGATATGTTGGTCATAATCTTTTAAATTATCATTGTGTCTGTGATTAAATATTCATAATTTCTACCTTTTATAATCTCAAGCTATTTCCTAGATTATTTTTTAAATAAGTTTTCAATTTGTAATATGGAAACATTGTACCTTGTGTTATTCAATTTTCATCTTTTAATTGCTAAAATGTTAAGAAATTATTTGCCAAAATGCAATCTTCAATTTCTTTGATTCCTTTTCTATCCCATTCCTTGAAATATAAATTATCCATTGTAAAGGGGATTCAGGAGTTTCCTGTTAATATTATTTTTGGTATTTGATAATTTATCCTCTATTCTTCCAGGTGTATTCTTTTCCATAATTTAAGTATAAATTGTAGTACATGTGAATTGTTATATTGCACCAAATTTTCCTCCCATTTTATAGTATATGTTCGTTGATATTTTCTCTCAAATTGTCTAATTCTATTTTAGTACAATCTGGTTTTTCTCCTCTGTGATACAAGTCTGATAAATATCTTAACGTTGCTGCCCTGTCATAATGTTAATGGTGACATCACGCTGATGGAGTAGTGGCTGCAGAAGAATAGCCCTCCGAAGAGAAAAGAAAAAAAAAGAAACAATGCCGGACAGAAAAAAACACTGAAATCCTGAAAGATAAAGAAAGCACGAATACCGAAGAGATGGCATCAAAAAAGCAGAAGACCAGAGAGACAAATAAAGAAGAAGACAGAAAAACAGCAGAAAGAAAAGAGGTAGGCCTTACCTTAAAAATTACATCCGACCCCTAAAGCTGATGAGCGCACCACTTGGCAAAGTCCCTCTTTTGAACTATGTACAAAGTTGGCTCACTAAGCCACAAAATGTTGCACAACCGCCCATAACAAAAAAATAGACTGAAGGAAGGCAGGTCAAGCAATGAGACAACGTTAAACTGAGAGATGAATTGGGGTGATGGCATCGCAGCAATAAGAGTTGAACAGAAGACTAGGAGCGAGAGAGTGAAGACAAAGAAGATGACACACGGAAAAGAGGAAGGTAAAAAAGATAAACATTTAATAGACATTGAATATTTTGATGAACAAATAAACACTTTAAAATACATTTTTACAACTGAATTTAACACAGTAAAAATAAAAATTGAAAAAACGCAGAAGATATAATGCAAAAACTAGAGCTGGCCATAGCATATCCATGAAAACGAACAAATGAAGTGGAAGAAAGCCAGACAGCTGTGGAATTAGAAATGAATGAAGTAAAAGAAATTCTGAATGATAGAGACAAAGAAATTAAAGAGATCTGTTAATTCAAAATATTGATGTGTTAGAGAATTATAGCAAATGGAACAATATAAAAATAGTAGGTGTAGAAGAATGCGTAGAAGGATCAGACATAAAGGGATTCATAAAAAGATGAATCCCACAAGTCTTGGAGGCAGAAGATCTACAAGACAAAATTAAAATGAAAGAGCACATAGAACATCGGCACTAAAGGCTTATTAAAACCAAAAACCACGATCCATAATAATAAATTTACAAAGACACACAACGAGAGCATAAAATGTTTGAGCGGGCAAAGAATAAATTAAAAGAAAATAATCAACTACTGGAATAGAAAGGGCAAAATTTCTATCCAGACATCAGCTTCGATCTCTTAATGAAAGGGAAAGGGAAACCTGACAAAGCAGACATTATATAAGAAAGGTTATAATTTTAATCTACGACATCTAGCAGTATTACAAATATTCATTCCAGGGCAAAGTAATGGACTGCTCTCAGACCTGAAAGATGCCCAACACGTTGCCGAACAATTGCCGAACAGACAACAAAATGAGAAGTATTATAAAAGACTATCAAAACAATGTACATAAATAAATTGTTTAGATAATGATGTAAATATAAAGTTTAATTTTGGAAAATAGGATGAAAATAAAGATAAGAAAAAAGTGTGAAAAATGCTTTGTAACATTTTTTGAAAATATATCGTGTTTCTCTGGGGGGAGACGAGGGAGAGAAAAATAACTGCTATTTCAAAATCTGTTGATGCTTGCAGTTATTACCTCAACCCAAATAGATAACGGAATTGGAGTTGTCTAACAAGGAGTCATCGACAACCCAATATTGGAAATTTCGAGACTTTCATTATTCTGGATTGGAATATTTTATTTGTTAATTTTAATAGGGGTTTCAAGGATAAGTTGCTTTTTCTCACAGTGTCTGCGTGTATTAAGATGTGCAAAAATTATTTTAAAAAATATTGAGGAAAAAGATATGAATGAGTTGAGAACATGAGATAGAATTGAAAATAAAGAAGTTAAAAATGGATAGATTAAATTTAATGACTGTAAATATTAATGGAAAACTCAATAAAATTAAAAGGAAGAGTTACTGACAACTAGAGGAAGAAAAATCGACATTGATTTTGTGCCATAAACACACTTAACTGAGATAGGACACAGTAAATTGAAGGGAGACTGTGTAGGCCATGTAGCAGAGTCCTAATACAATTTAAAATCCTGGGGAGCAGGTATATTAGTCAACAAATATCTACCAATCAATATAAAAGTAATAATAAATGATCCAGCAGGTAGATATGTAATGACTAAGTGCCAGATTAATTCTAAATTTTGGAATTTACTAAACATCTATACATTTAACAAAGAAGACCAGCAATTTATGCAAACAATCTTCAGGGAAAATAGCAGAAACATGGGGACATATCATGCTCAGAGGGGAGTTCAACTTCAAACTGGACACAATTATAGTCAAAACTGGAAGACAATTAACAATAAGAATAAAGTAACTAAATTTATACTAAAAACATTGCAGGATATGAATCGAATTGATATGTGGAGGAGGCAACAAGAAAAAGAGAGACAATATTCACACTGCTCAAATAGACAGAAGACATACTCAAGAATAGACTTGATTTTGTGATTGGCACAGATCCAAGGGATAGTTAAAATTAGAACATATAGCAAGATTATTATCTAATCACTCTCACGTATTATTGACAATTGAATAACAGGATGCATTACCAAAGACATGCAGATGGAGACTAAATCACACATTCGAACTTCTGTCATCTTTATTCAGACCTGATACTGCGTAAATGGAGCTGATGATGGATTCATTTAAATATTATGTGACTGCAGGGTCAACCACAAAGATTGTGGGGCGCAAACTTATAAAGAAGGAAATGTGCCTAATGGTAGAGGATGTTAGGATTGTCATAAATGAAAACATTGCTTAATTATTCACAAGTGAGAAGGAACTTGATCATTTTGCGTTATGAATAGAGCAAGGATGAGTGCTGAATTATGTTGTTATTAAGGAAGGGGAAGTGTTGGATCTTCTTAAATCTAAATAATTGAGAATTTCCTGGGGCTGGACGTGATCTACCTCAAGTTATTGCGGTAAGTGAGGGTGGAGATATCATAAGCCGTGGCTATGATCTTTGTGTCTTATTTGCCAACAGGGGAATTGCCAGAGGATTTGAGAATTACAATGGTGGACTCTTTGTTTATTTTAAAAAAAGAATATGGAAAATACTTGGAATTTTTGAACAGAGAGTCTTGCATCAGAGGTGTATCAAATATTAGAGAAGATTCGTAAGGATAGAATCTATGAGCATTTGGAGAAGAAATGTCGAATGAAGGTTAGTCAATGTGTATGTCTAAATGAAGAGTCATAACATTTGTGAAGATAACAAACAACATTAATAATAATAAGCTTGTTGATGTAGTTTATATGGATTTTAGTCCTCTTTGAGAGATTAGTTCAGAATGTCATAATGGAGGGGATCCATGAAATCGTAGCTGCGTGTCTAAAATCTGTATTGCCTGTAGAATGCAGATAGTAATAGCAGAAGCAATATATTCTGCCTGGAGGACAGTGATTAGTGAATTTCTGCAATGATCTGTTCTGGAACTCCTGGTCATTGTGTTTTGAGAAATGATCTAGATGAAGGGGAGGAAGGATGTACCAGAAATGCATGCAAATGATATAAATATTGGAGACTTCTTTATGGTGCTGAACATTGTCGTAGTTCACAAAGGAGAGAGGCAGGATGCAAAGTTGAGCAGAAAAGTTGGGCATGTGGATTTCAACATGATAAGTCGGCGGCGATGTAATCTGGAAGGTAAAACCAGAAGGATGAGAAGAGGATTAATGGATGTTGGGTTTCATTATTATGGGAATTGCGTTCAATTATCCAAGGGGAATGTGACAACTCTACAAATGTATTCTGAGTTCACACGGGGTATTGTGTTCCATCTGGACACCTCATTATATGAATGGTGTGCAAGCTATGTGAGGGGGCAGGGGAGATTTGGCAGCATGTTGCATTGTTTGAAAAATAAGTTGTATGAGGCAAGGTTATCAGATCTGGGACATTTCATTTTTTGTAGCATAGATGATTGAGACTACAAGATTCTGAGAAGCACAGAGCAGGTAGACTGCGAATGCCTTTATCACAGAGCAGGAATAAGGAATACCAGAGTACATATGTCGAAAGTGAAAGGAGGAATGTTGAAGGTAGACTTCACAAGTAGGTTTGTACACTGAATAGTGGCTGCCTATAATGGAATGACTTACCAGGAATTGAGGTGGAGTATGATTCATCTGTGTCACTTAGGAGACACTTGGATAGTCAGATGGATGAATATAAAATAGGGAGTTATGAGATAGGAATGATTTAGTGCATTTTTTTGTAAATATTATTTATAATCAATAATAATTAATACTTTCAACAAACAATACAATATTTATTTTATCCCACAAAACCCACACTCCCATGTATCCATCCAAACCCACCCAACCCACTATTAAACGTCACAAAAAATAAAATGGAAACAATAACAGAGCACATGAACTAAACCAACAGATGCAGGTATGGGTCGCAGTTGGGGAAAACCCTATCCCTTCATGGGAAATATTTTAACAATTTGAACACATTCGATCCATGTACGGCCTCCAAATATTAACACATAGATAATTATTCTTAGATTATATGTTATATTCTCTAATGGAATATATGACCTCATATCTGCATGCCAACGTTGAATATTCAATTCAATATCATTCTTCCATGTAACTGCAAGGCATTTCCTAGCAATATAAAATTGTTTAACTTTAACTCTAAACATAATGGTTTAGTATTATCCAATGAAAATATTATTGGGTAAAATTGAATTTCAAATTTAAATATAACTTCCTAAAGTTCTTTAATATTATCCAAAAACTGTTAAACCATCTCACATTTCCAACCAAACGTAAGAAAGTTCCTACTTCCATACGACATCTAAAACAAAAATATGAAGTGACATATTGAACTTTTTTCACCGGGGTTAAATATAATTGATGAATAAAATTATAATGAATCAATCTGTATAGAAACGTAGGAACATGGAAGATAAGAGCATGAGTAGGTCATTCGGCCCTTCGAGCCTGCCTCAGCATGCAATAAGCTCATGGCTGATCTTAAAGTCCAGTACACCTTTTCCGCCTTCTCTCCATAACCCCTAATACCCGTATACTGAAGAAATATATCTAATTCCCTTTTAAATATATTCAATGAATCTGCTTCTACTGCTCACTGTGGCAATGAATTCCACAGATTTACCACCCTTTGGGTAAAGAAATTCCACCTCATCTCGGTTCTAAATGGTTTGCCTATTATCCTCAAAACATGGACCCGGGTTCTGGACTCCCTCACCATCGGAAACACCCCTTCCGCATCTATTCTGTCCAGTCCTGCCTGAATTTTATATATCTCCATGAGATCCCCTCTCAAATATCTAAACTCCAGCGAGTACAATCCCAATTTGCGCAATCTTAGACATTCACAATCTTAGACATACTATCTTCCCATTTTAGTATCTAATCATCTGGGGAGATGGATATATTTTCATCTGTCCTGGGCATTTATGAATAAATGTTTGTGTCGCCATAATAAAGAAAGCTTTATGTGCAGTGTTCTATGTTCTTTGTGACACATGTGTTGGGCAGCAGCCCCGAGGTGCTGCACACTGCATGGAAGCAGTAGAATATCACAGGACACCAGAAATGTAGAAGAACAACACACGTTTGAAAATGAGAATTGAGTTGATGACCACGACACTGAACCAATGAAGGGCTCTGCGGCTGAAGAAATGTACATTCAGCGGACTTGGTGAGTCGGGGTAAGGAACCGACGGAGGCCACTGGCTGATTACAACTGCGGGTGAGGTATTCACAAAGGTCAGCTGGAGAGTTGCTCAAGAACTGGGTGAAGAGGTATCACGAATCTGAACTGGGAGTCGAGAGGATGCCTGTGCGCTGGAGGTGGTGGAAGAAGATCCACGACTGAATTTCCAGAGATATTTAACAGGCCCGTGAATGTGCGGCGTGTGAGGATGGTGGGATGCGGATACAAATCATGTGGAGAGATTTGGTATTTCTAACTGGATATCATAGTCGATGTTAACATAATGTAGTGGATCCAATGGCCAGTTCCTGAGCTCCTTTGTGCAGAATGTGTCCTTCTCAGCTGCATATAACAAACCTAGAGATGTGTGTGTATGTGTGTGTGAGAGAGAGAGGACGAGGTTTATTGTTGGAATAGTTGTTCAGGAGACTCTCACGCCTCCCCCAGATAATGAAGAATCACAAATAATTTTCAAATTCTCGCTATTTATCATAAGCGTCTTCGTAGTCACTTATGTATCAAACTGCAGTTCATGCAGACAAGACATATATTGGTCCTGGTCAGGTCTGCAGGACACGCGGATTGGAAAACCTCTTGGACAAATTTCTATGTTTCAACTGTTCAATGTGTCGGCGCTGATGTGAGGTTTGAGGTGCCTGATCCTGTGCTGAACTCCACTGTTTTAAAACCTAATGATCAAACTTTCAAAATTAAACGATCCTTCGCTACTGCTGACCATTTCTCTGGAGGTAACATCAATTACCGTTTATTGATGATCCTGGGATAGATGAAGGCTGTACATCTCGCCGTTCTCTGCTGCTTTCTTGCACAGAGCTGTCTCTTTCAGACTCCCTATCATGGTCAAGATGAGAGCACCACTCACTGCCTATCCATTTTCCTTGTTGCCTCCAATGTTGCAGACATTTATGATTAACTACCCGATTGTGGCTGTGTTCGGTGTCCCGGGTAAATGATTGCGCCTGAAATTGAAAGAGTTGATTTCTTCCGGCAGTTATCTGGACAAAACATGGATTTTAGCCGTTACTGTTCAAAACTTCATGGACCTTCTGTATGACCAAGATAAAGATAATTTGGATAGAGCATTTAGTGAACAAGAAATTAAGGAAACACTTAAATGTTTACAGATTAACACGTTTCCATGAGAGCATAGATTTCCTGTCGAAGTTTGGTAATGAATTAAATACTTAATAATTACTTTATTTATGCTAGTATTAGAGCTCAGTGCCAACGTCTCCGCAAACCAATACGCCCCTTTATGTTTCATCGTCGAGTGAATACCCTATTCCAGAAACCTTTTCAAAGGTGAGAATTATAGGTATTTCTAACAAAGTCAGATATCCATTATGATCACCTTAATATCGACCAATTTAATTGTATAACATTGATTATAAAGTTATAGTGAAGATCTTAGCAAAGAGAATAAACGTTCCCTTTGTCATTTAATTTATACATATAGATCAACATTTTCTTAAAAAAACCTGTGAAGATATAGTAAGATTATTAAGTTTAATACAAAGAGAGGCGACTAAAGTTGTATTAGTTGCAAAAAAAAAGCTTTTGATACATTCGAAAATGATTATTTATTTAAAGTATTAGGTAAATTTTGTGTTGGATTTAATTTTGTAAATTGAATTAAAGCACTTTACAGAAGTCCTCAAGCTAAAGTAATAACTAATAGGCAAATATCTAAATCATATAATTTGAATGGATCAAGTCGGCAAGTTCGTCCTTTATCCTTGTTTCAGACGTGCCCAATTTCTACTTTGTTTGCATTGGTTATAGAACTTCTGGCACAATTTATTGGTATTGATGAATAGTTAAAAGATAAATCAATTGAGCAGAAGATTATTTGCAGATGTTGTTTTTTATATGTTTGGTTCAGACTCAACTCTCATTATCTGGACTTTAAGAGCAACTAATAGATTATCAAAAATTTCTGGTTATAAAATGAATTGGGATAAAACTGAAAATGTGGAATTAGTACAAGGTGATTATTCACATTGTCAATTATATATTAATTTATATTGTTTAGCAAAGTGATTAACTATTTATGAATACGTACAGATAATAACTTGAACAATATATAAATTACATTATTTTCCATTACATAAGAATGTAAATGAGGAGTTGAAAGAAGGATATATTTTCCTAAAACATTATTTGGAGGTGTTGATTGTATTAAATGAATATTTTTTTTTCCCTAGAATTCGATACTTCTTTCAGACATGGCCAATTTCTATAACACAAACTTTATTCAGGAATTAAATAAAATTGAATTCGTGGAAAAATATTCACCTTTATATAATTTAGTGACTGATAAAAGATAAAGGTAAATCTTTCTATTGAATCAAATGTGCTTTAATCTTTCTCAATAATGGTACAAAATATAAATTATACAACGATTGAAAATTTACATCAATCATAATCCCTATCTTTTCAATTGTATCAGTCCTCCAAAATTTAATAATTTGCCTAGATTGATCGTAATTGATATAATTTTCTGAAGAAATTGGTAACATTTCACTTTTCGCCCAATTGACTTAATGTCCAGAAAATTTACCATAGAATTCGAAAAAAATTTGAAAATAAATTAAAGATTGATATGGATTATTTAAATATATCAAAAGATCATCAGCACATAAATTAATCTTATATTCATCCTGTCCAATCATTATACCTGTAATATTTTCATTCTGCCTGATATCCAGAGCTAACGGATCAATGACCAATGCAAATAGTGTTGGGGACATAGGACAACTTTGATGAGTTGAATGTGCTAATATAAAAAAAGGAAGAAGATTGAACATTTGATGGCACCCTTGCTACAGGATTATTGAATAATGCCTTCACCCAACCAATTTTAATGGTCCAAATGTATATTTCTACAAAATTTTAAATAAAATGTTCTATTCGGCCCTATGAAAAGCTCTTTCAGCATCTAATGATACTACCATTGGTCGGCTGGATTTCTGATGTGAAGCATTGATCAATGAAACCACTCGAAGAATATTATCCAAAGCATACCTATCTTTAATAAAACTGTGCTGGTCAGAATGTACTAATTGAGGTAAATACTTTCCTAAACTATTTGCTAATAATTTCGCTATTGTTTTATAATCCACATTAAATAAATATTTTTAAATAAATATTAAATAATAAATAAATTTATTTTAACAAAGAAATTGGGATATAAGAAGAAACCTTCAAAGGCTCTCAGTCTTTTTTTTGGTATAATATTTATTATTGCATTCAAACACGGATCTGGGAAAGCTCTTTCCTGAGTTACCTGATTAAGAACATACATGAATCAGATCAGCATAAAAAACCTATCATATCCTGGTGACTTCCCATTAGGCATTTGTTGAATAACATCCTTCATTTCTAAATCCGTAAAATGAGAATCCATCTTTCTCACATCCTCCTCCTTCAATATTGGTAAGTACAACTCTGGGAAATACGTTTCAAAAGAACCATCTCTCACACTCCCTCACAAGCATTTAATTTCTGATGAAATGACAAAAAAATGGTCATTAATTTCCTGAGGTTTAAAAATAAATGTATTGTCGTTCTTCACATCATTAATAATCCTTGAAACTTGTACAGTTTTCAATTGTGCTCTGTCTCCTGACACGCAATAATGTTGCTTAAATCTTTCAATCAAATAGTCAAATAGGGCAGTTTGCAATATTGTATATTTTAGCTTCTATTTTGTCAAAAAGCCTTATTATCTTATGTAGAATTCCTCTGAAATTCCTTTTGCAACTCCCCTAGTTGTTTATCCAACAACTGAGACTCTCCCACAAATTTCTTCTTTTCCTTTGATGCATAACTAATAATTTGACGACATAGAATTGCATTGAAATCATACTACAGAATAAAATTAATCTTGACTGCATTCTTATTCAAATCTAAATATATAGCAATTTGATCCTCAATAAAGTTTACAAATTTGATTTTTTTCAATATCATTATGTTAAACATCCAGCAAAAAATAGATTGATTAACATCCAGCCCCACACAAGAAATAAACAGCAAATAATGCTCAAGAATTACATGACTCTTATATTCAGCTTGAGTAACACTTGCTTGCAAATGTACTGATGCTAAAAAAAGTCAATCCTGGAAAATGAATAATGGCGTGAGGAATAAAATGAAAATTCTTTCTAAGTAGGATTTAATCTTCTCCAGACCTCTGTCAAATTCATTTCTTTCATCAAGGAAACCAATTGACTGCTGCTTTCCAATTTTTCAAAACTTTCAGAAATGTATCCAATAATGGGTCTCAAACACAATCGAAGTCTCCTCCAATCAAAATATTTTCTTTATCTTGACCTAAACCTAAGAAAGCCTCAGACACATGCTGTTCATCGTCAATATTAGATGCATACACATTCAATAAAGACCATGGCTCAGTCAACAAATTTGTTTCAATCGATTCCTTGTTCTCTACTGGAATTTTTTTCAAGATTTTGAGAATTTTTATGGAAAGGAAAATTAACAAGATTGTCAATGGATAAATTGACCTGGATGTAGGCTTTGGGAGGTTTGCATTTACCTAATTTTTAAAATTATTATGAAGCAGATCAATTAAGATTTATTAATTGTATGTCAGATATTTTGCTCCCTCCTAGTTGGGCGAGGGTGGAATTCTCCGCAAAATTGGAACCTTATCCCCATCAGTTTGTCTGGGCACCCAATTTGGGATACATCTGGACAAAAACAAGAAAGAAGTATAAAGTAGCAAAATGTATGGTTCGATCAATGCTGGAAATGATACCTGTTTATATATGGAGGAGGCAACACCCAAGTGAGAAGAAATGTTCAGATTATTTGAATAGGCACAAAACTCTTGATTAAGTGTTGATATGTTTTTGTTTGTCAGCCCATATTAATGGGAAAGGAAGGAAAACTGAGTATAAAGCGAGGCCCCTATCACATCATTCACCCTATTATAAGCAATAGAACTGGAGCGTCTCCCACCAAGAACATTTCGATAGTTAAACTCCATGCTACTTAAAAGATGGGAGTTCAGGGAATTGATTGAATGCTAAATTAAAACTTATTTTGAAATAAGTGCAGGATCATTGAGAGACAAATTTATATTATGGGATGCAATGAAAGCCTTCATTAGAGGGGAGCTAATATGTTATGTGACTCAGATGAAAAAGATGACATCATAGTATACCTAACAGAACTAGAGGCATCAGTAACAGGATTACATAAGAAATTGAAGGAATATGGAGAAATATCTGTCTACACGATCAATGGAAATAAATGTGAAGAGATGCCAATGGTTAATGCAGACTATTCAGAATTAAATAAAAATGAATCACCATTTAAGTGCAAGCACAAGCAATCCGATACCTCGTGATCAGGTTAGATAATAACTTAAGTCACTTATACAAACTAAATTATCAGCCACTAATGAAGAAATTGCACGATGACGTAGAACATTGGAAAGAATTACCACTAACGTTGATTGGGAGGGTAAATTGCATTAAAATGAACGTGTTGCAAAGGATAGAATAATTATTTCAAAAATTACCAATTTGTTTAACACCAAAATCCTTTAAGGAACTAAAGAGAATAATTGGGAAATTCTGGTGTAAAGGGAGGAATCCAAGGGTAGCGTTAGATTAATTAGAAGAGAGTATAATTAAGCTGGTTTAAAGTTACCACATCTTAGAAATTATTATAGAACCGCACAATTAAGGTATTTGTCAGGTTTTACCAGAAAAGGGGAAAACCAGACTGGACTAAGATAGAACGAGAATAAATTGGGGAAAAAGTACTGGAACTTATACTTTATATGTGGGATGAAAGCTGGTGAAATATAAAAACTCAGCAATATTGCATCATTTAATTAATACATGGAAGAAGATCCACTTAAAAAGAAAAAAAAATGAATGACCAAATACCAGAATTACTATTGACATAATATCCACTTATCAAAAGAATAGAAAATCGTTTTTTTGTGAAATAATTTATTAACATTTGAACAAGTTAAGTGTAGATATGCAGTAACTCATGGTACAATCTTTGCATATCATCAATTGAAAGCTTACTTGAAGGATAAATTTGGAAACAGCTTGAGATTACCTGAAGGAAGCAGCTTTGAATGGGTTATTACATAAAAATTGATAATCAAAAGATTTATAACTATTATGTACACTAAGATGCAAGATAAGTAAAATGAAATAAAGTATAAACCTAAGCAGAAGTGGGAAAAGGAACTAAACATAAAGATAAAAAAATGAAGTATGGGAAAAGATATGTTCTTGAACGATCAAGAAGACAATAAACACAAGGTTATGCATGATACAGGATAATTAGTTACACAGGGTATATAGTACTCGTCTAAAATATAAAAAAATTGATTCAACATTATAGAATAGCTGTTTTCACTGTAAGAAGAAAATAGGATTAACATTACATGCAACATGGGCATGTTTGAAAGTAAATACGATAAGGGAAAGAATTAAATCAGAGACGAAATAAAATTACAAAAAAAACATACCAAAAAAAAACCCAGATTTTTTAAAAGTAACATAAGAAGTAGAGAATAAGGCATCAAATTGGATAAAGTGGAAAAGAAATCATTATAATAAACTTAGCAATAGCAAAAAAATGTATAATGTCAACTTGGTAAATGGAAGGAAGCATGAGTATACAGCAATGGTACATGGAAATGAATAAATGTATTCGATTGAAAAAAATAACATATAATTTTAACAATAAAGACACAATGTTTGAACAAATTTGGGAACCATACATGGAACATATCAGAGTGAGCTTGCCTACGAATCCAACCCCTAAAATGAGAATGGAAATGATAAGAAGACAAAAAGACTATATTCATTTTGTAATAAATTGATGAAATATTTTTCTTGTTTATTTGCCTTTGTGTGAAAATAATGTTTTATGGTATTGTATAGGTTGAATATTTATGGGGTTTAGAGGGGGGTGAGTAGAGGGAAGGGAAGGAAATGGGAGGGAAAAGGGGTGAAAGACCAGTATGTAAATTTAATGAAATATGTTTGTACACAATTTGGTTGATATGATACACAATGCAAAAGATTTAAAAAAAAAAGAATTATACATTACCCCTCAATAATTTAATAGATGGAAATTAGATAATTTCCGAGCAATGTTTTAGATGTGCTGAAGATAATCGAATTTTCTTCATTCTATTTGGTCTTGTTCAAACCTTAAACATTTTAGGATTTCTGTTACCATGATCTTGCTACAGATTATAAAAGCTGGGCAGAACTAGTAAGTTAATAAATAATGAGGAAATAATATCATTAATACGATCTGCAAAGTTTACAAGGTTGAGGATAGTGGAGTGTAAATCAGGGTTCGAAAATTGTCAAAGGAAGTTTAGAGGGTGGATGATTGGTCGGGGAAGTTTGACATTTTAGTGCGGTTCTGCAACATTGGAGATCGGATGTGAATGATTTGGGAAATGTTGGGTCAATTGTTAATTTTACCACAGTTAAGTTTTCTTCAGTAGAGTCAACACCGATACTCAACTCATCACACTAAGAAATCTCGGAACGTGAATAAAGGACTTAATTGATATATACTGACTATTCATTCGTGACTTTCCTTATTTAACAGCTAACGTGATGTCCATTGTGATCCTTTCGCGGGGGAATTGCGGTCTGTCCAGGTGTGTCTCTCGCTACATCGTCGCCATGAAAACTGCGGAGTTTTCGCCATGAAAACTGTTGGTCATTGTCCTTGACGTGATACTGTTTCGTGTGAAAGAATATTATTTTCCAACAACGTTCCTGTTCATAACTCAGGTGTGCGCTTTCCAGATCACACTGATACACGTCGCCACGGATATTTCCGTGTGGTTGACTCTCGCATTTACATTTGACCGATATGTAATGATTTGTTGCCACAAACGGAGGACGGAGGTTTGCTCCGAAATAACAGCCCGCAATTTGATAACAATAGTGTGTCCGCTGTTCGTCTGTAAAAACATTCCTTGGTTCTTTCTATTTGAACCCATTTTTACTGTGGGTAACACAGATTGGTTATGTATATCGGTACGTCAGGCTTGGACCCACCCTGGATAGATATTATTCACCTGGCTTCATCGAGTGTTAACACCTCTGTTCCCAATGTTACTGATATCACTTCATAATGCTCTGACGGTCGCGCGTATTGTTGCAGCCACCAGCGCCCGCAAGGTTCTGAGAGGCATCAACAATTATGCGGATGAGAATGATTCCGAGGTTAAAAGTCGATGGAAGTCCATCATCTTACTCTTTGTAGTATCAGGAATCTTCATATTGCTTTGGATGACCTATTTAATATTTTTCCTGTGGATGCAAATAACACAACGGATTGCTTTGACCAGTGTGAAAGACCCAATTTTTATCGTGGACCAAACCAGTTACATGCTCTTAGTTCTGAGTTGCTTCACAAATACTTGTATTTATGCAGCGACTCAGTCTAATTCAGGGAGGAGCTGATCAACGTCATGAAATATCCATTAAATATACTATTGAAATGTTTAATTGGAGGAAAATGTTTGGTTTTCTGGATATCGGATTCCGCCAGCATTTAAAACCAGATAGTTTCCCTTCTACCAACTCTAACCTATTATCTCATGGAATGTTGGAAGAAAATAAGCGCAGCGCAATGCGTATTTGCTGGTAAATTTCAGTTGAAACAGAGCAAAGTCAAATCTATTCTTTCAGTGTGTGATTCCTTGAACATTCTTATTACGGTGGAAAATCATTTGTAATTGAATCAGGTTGTGATCTTGCAACCGTTTGGTTTATTTTCCCAATGATGGAGGTTGCGCGAAGTGCCAGCAGCATAGGGTAAGCCTTTTAATATATCCCCTGCTTCTCCGCGGGAGCAGTAATTTCAGATGGAATTGAATGAAAGGAAGGTCTGAGATAGGATAACAGTTCATTTCTCGAACTTCTGCATTTTCTTTCGGTCTTGAGTGGAGATTTCCTGAACCAGGTAGCATGTCCTCCAATAGGATACTTTGTATGATGGTCTTGTAAGTATGGTTCAAGACAACAGTTTGTTACGAGCCCAGAGGACCCAAAACAAACCATAAGCATTCGATATTAAACCAGACAAATGGTTATTATTAAAAGTTGCTTTGAATTATATTTTAACATGAAAATAGTATAAACATTTAACTGATCTTCCTGACTTAACACCCTTCTAATTGTATGACCACATGTATGTATGTGTGCAAAAGTTTAGAACAGTTGTTTAATTCATAGTCTGATCTCACTTTACCACTCCTCCAAGTTCACTGGATGCTGGCAATCCTTTTTACTGTTCACAGAATCTCACATTGATGAATTTCACCAGACATTAGTGCTTGAAAGGTAAATGGTTACCACTCAGGAAGGTTCATGTCGGTTTTCAGAGAGATATTTGTTGTTATATGGATGCAATCTGCACCCTTCTAATCTGCCATATCATTGTTTTGCTGAACATATTTTTCCAATCTTTGCGTTCCTGATTAAAACATTTCTTTAAGGTCAACACAGAGTTCCTTTTTGTTTCTCTTATTTCAAGTGAAACAAACGGCAGCCAGTCTTGTATTGGCCACAAGGGCTTTACCCAGGTTAAAAAATGCACTCACTACCTGTCTTCTTTTTATTTCTTGCATTATGTGTCATATCAATAACAACATTCACAAATGATCATCTTCAATATATACATTTTGAAATTTCTACATTTTTCCCCTCCTCATCCCTCTCCACTTCCCCACACATCTGGAAAATCAATAAATAATAAAACACATAAAACAAAGAAATAACAAAAAGCAAAAAAGAAAAAAAGTAGTACCGACACCTTTCGCATATTTAAATCTATTGTTCTGATAATTATGTTGTTTAAAGAGATGGAAGTTTGAGGTCAGCATTCTCAGACACATTTTATGTATGGTTTCCAAATTTGTTCAAATAATGTACACCAGTTTTTCAGATTATATGTATTTTTGTTTTTTAATAGAATTCTCTTGTTAAGTTCTTCATACCACTTTTGTATTTTAATGATTGTATCCACTTTTCAGGTTGTCATAATACATTTTTTGGCTCATGGTTGCGATATCATAATAAATGTTATTTGGTCTCTGTCTAATTTTCGACATAACGCGTTGTCTCATATCAGTTAACAGAAGTTCTTAGGATTATTCGGTATATTATTTTTTGTGATTTTTTTTATTATTTGGTTTAGATCTTCCAAGAGAATTTTAACTTTTGAACATGTCCAAATTGTATGTAAAGTTGATCCAGTCTCTTGTTCACAAGGGAAGCATCTATCCGTTGCTGTTGGGTATCACTATTTTAATTTCTGAGGATTAATATATAATCTGTGTTGCCAGTTATATTGCATCATACATTATCTAGTACTTTTCGTGTTTCACATTGTTTCTGTACATAACTTCTCCCTTGTTTCCTTCTTTATCTCTGTGTTAAAATCTTTTTCCCAACCTTGTTTCGTTTTATACTTCATTTTATCCTCTTCGTTATATTGCAATATGATATACATGTTGGTAATAATTTTTTAAATTATCATTGTGTCTGTGATTAAATATTCATAGTTGCTACTTTTTCGGAATTTCAAGCTATTTCCCAGTGTATCTTTTTTGTTATTTTATACTTTATTTATTCATTTAAAATACAGATAATAAATATCATATATAACAATAAACAAAGCATGAACGTTATATTTTATATACATATTTTTATAAAAAGAAAGAAAAAAATAAAGAGCCCCCCCCCCTTTCAACCAACTCTCCTAAGGAGAGCCATAAAGAAAAGAGAAAAAATAAAGAAAAGTAAGCATACATATTAAAATCTAGTCAATATAAATCAAAATGTAAATATTCTGTATATAACAACCACATATTAATTTTAAAAAGCTATAGTTATTTGCAAAACAGATGTAATGTTTTCCATTATTAAACAATATTTGATCTCATTTTGCCAAAAGTCTCAAATTTTATCATTTCAGGTAAAATCATATCTCTAATGAACACATGTTTTATCATAGATCGAACTTGATAAAAATAGTCTTATGCTTAATCAGACTTTTTAAATCGTGAACATTAAAAGTAGCAAACTTCAACTTTGATATATCCCCTAATATTACCCACCTCACTGACAAAAGGCAAAGGAGGAAAAACCCAACACCCAACCCCAACCAACCAATTTTCCCCTGCAACCACTGCAACCGTGCCTGCCTGTCCCGCATCGGACTTGTCAGCCACAAACGAGCCTGCAGCTGACGTGGACATTTACCCCCTCCATAAATCTTCGTCCGTGAAGCCAAGCCAAAGACTAAAAACTAATAATATCTAAATATATAAAGACTCAGCTCAACGTAAATAGGCCCTCCAATAGGAGAAAAATAAACCACAAATTAAAGTAAAAATAAAATGAAAATAAAAAAAAGTTAAAAAGAAAAATAAACCCAAAAAAACTACCAAAAGGTCGTAATCCCTCAATGCAAGTTGGGTGTGGATCAGCCACCAGTGGCTGATGACTAGTAGAACATAGAGCAAATGTCTCCCTCCCCAGCCAAACAAAGAATAACAACAAGATAACATAATGACATAAAATAAAGTAAAAATAAGAAAAGTTCTTCTATTCATCCAAGTAATTCCAGACTCAGCGACCCCATTTCAAGGAAATGGACTCTTTCTATTCCCATTTCTCCCATTTCTGCTGTTTATTCCATTTCCAGAACAAACAGAGTTTTCTTCAGGAGACAATGGTGGGCTACATCTTTGTCTTCTTACATCTGGCAACGAATCAGCAAAACTCATTGCTTCACGCTCATTCTCAAAAAAACCGAGATTGAATGTCTCCACAAAACACTTTCAACACTGCCAGATAGCGAAAAGTAGACCTATAACCTTTGTGCCACAAAACGTATTTAACTGGATTAAATCGACACTGATGCTGAATAACCTCTTGACTCAAATCAGGATGTAAAAAACTCTACTATTCTGAATCATTAACGGGGCTTGTTGTTGTCTCGCATTTTGCACTGCAAAACAAAGTATCGTTTCTCTGTCCAAATAATACAAACATCGAATTATCATGGGTCTCAGTGGTTGACAAGGCAGAGGTCTTCTTCTTAAGGCTCTATGAGCTCTTTCCAATAACAGACCTGCAGAGAAAAATTCCTGCCCCAGTATTTGTGGAATCCATTCGGTAAAAAACTAAGAGGATCTTGTTTTTCCATACCTTCTGGCAAACCAACAATCTTCATATTATTCCTTCTACTTTGATTCTCCAAATAATCTACTTTCATCTCTAACCCCCTCTCACGTTCTTGCAATTCTTTAACGGATTTCTCCACCTCTAACATTTTTTCTGTATTAGAAGCCACTTGTTGTTTACATTTCAAAAAACCAGCCTGAAATTGTTTAAAATCCTCACAAGATGCTTCCACACGTATTTTAACTGTATCCAGTTCCAAACTGATCCTTTGAGACATTTCATTTAGCATAGGCTGAATGATAAGACTTAGCTGTTTACATTGTAATTCAGAAATGCTCAGCCCTGCTTTCTCTTGCGTAGTCTCAGAACCAGGTAACTGCAGCTCCTGCTGCATCTCAACAACAGGCAGTTTAACAGTTTTCCTGCGGGTCTGGACTCCCAGCGACGACACCCTGACTTCCTCAGGGGTCCGACGCTGTTCTAACCCCGCAACCAGTTGTTGCTTCCAAAACTCACGGTAAAGATCAAGATATTCAGGTTAGAACACTTCCTGGGGCATTTCAAGCAATGGAATCGTCTTCTTGCGTGCCCCCTCCGTTAAAGTCGGCAGGCTGCCAGGATCGGGATCCACATCGGGGGCACACGGACCTTCCTCCTGAGAAAGGGTAATTCCAGCGATGACCTTCTCCTGGTGAGTAGTGGTCATTTTTCAAGCTCCCACAGGCAATCTCTGTGGTTTAGGCTTGAAAGAAAGAAAACCTGAAGTCGTAGCAAAATGTTAAGTCTCTAAATCTTCAACACTCTGAAAATGTAGTTTCTTCTGTACTTGATGTTTAATATTTTTACCATTAATATCCATAACAATTCTTTGATACTTTAAACTAAGTTTAAAAAAAATTAAACCTGAAAAAAAGAGTTTAAAACGGGTTATTAAAGGTCTTGCCAGAGAGGTCGAGTTTACACGTCTGGACTCTCGATTGCTTTTGTGCATGAAACACACTTAACGGAGATAGGACACAATACAATGAATAGAGATGGTGTAGGCCATGTAGTAGAATAATGATATAATTCAAAATCCAGGGGAGAAGCTATATTACTCAACAAAAATCTACCAATCGATATAAAATAAATAATAAATGATCCAGCAGGTAGATATGTAATGACAATGTGCCAGATATATTCTGAATTTTGGAATTTAATAAACATCTATGCTTTTAACAAAGACGACCAGCAATTTATGCAACACACCTGCAGAAAAATGGCAGATACATGGGGACATATCTTGCAACTTCAACCTGGACCCAATGATAGACAAAACTGAAAGACAATTAACAATAAGAATACATTAACTAAATTTACTCTAAAAGAAATGCAGGATATGAAATTAATCGATATATGGAGGAGGCAACACCAAAATGAGGGACAATATTCACACAACTCAAGTATAGAGTAGACCTATTCAAGAATAGACATGTTTTTGTTATCGGCACAGATCCAAGGCAGAGTTAAAAATGGAGTATAAAGTAAGATTATTATCTGATCACTCTCACCTATTATTAATCAATGAATAAAAGGATGTGCCAGAAAAAAAAACATGTAGGTGGAGACTAAATCCTAAATTGTTAAAAAGAAAAAAAATTCAAATGATATATTGAACAGCAAATTAAAATATACTGCGAGATAAATATGGAATCAGGAGAGTACTAATTCATTTGATGGGAAGCCATGAAGGCTTTTTATTAGAGTAAAAAGAATTAGCTATATGAATAAAATTATAAAGGAATATAATCAGGAGGGAGAACAGTTAGAAAAAGAGATAACAATCATTGAAAAGGAATTAGCAGAAAGTCAAGATACAGAGAAAAAAGAGAAAACTGGCAGAGAAAAAATTAAAATAAGAAACATCACAACCCGTCATCAATTGTTTTACAGAATTTTACCAGCTTGTCCTATTCTAGATACAGCTACTGCTTCTGAACTGTAAGAAAACTGCCGAACTGAATCCAGTCTGTCGGAGAAAGGCCTATTTTACTCTCCCTGCTTACAAAACCTCAGGACACTCTTCGAAAAGCAACCACCACTCAAACAGACAGTTGTCCAAACTATATCCTCCAATTTCTTTCATCTTTTGCTTTTCAAAACAACAATCTATTTTCTAAGTCTCTTGGGCACTTCCCACAGCTTTTTTGAAAGGAATTCGAAGCTGGTCTGTCAAAGGTTTAGCTGAGTTCCAGTATTTTAAATGAGATAGTTTTAAAGTGTTTGTATCTGATTTTGTTATTGGCACAGATCCAAGGCAGAGTACAAAATGAAATATAAAGCAAGATTATTATCTGATCACTTTATCTCCTAAAATCATATCTATTATGATATATAATATCATATATAAAGCACGAGCTATTCTGTCACAGTTGACATGGCTAATTTGGCATGACTGCAGAAGGTGAGACACAGATGTGCATGCTTAACCTTCTATGTCAATAAGGCGACTTTATTGGATAAATGCTTTCCTTGGAAGTTTGCTGTCCACTCTCACCCACTGATTTCCGCTGATAGGAACAGAAGAGTGTAGTTTACCCATCTAGTGGAAATCATCGTGCAGCTCCTTCATATTGGTGACATTGAGCGAGAAGTTAACATTCAGATCCCACGTTAGGCTGATACATCCCTGGCAACATCCAGCAAATCTTCCGTAATTCAGTATTTTGATTTATTGAACGAGATTGAATGTTGATAGTTGGAGAAATGCTGAGGGACTAGGTGGTCATGGAAATTAATTCTTGTCAAACACATATATTAAATTGAAGGCGTTTTTTGTTCTTCACTCGACATTTACGAGTGGATAATTATGGTATATTTCCACCTGCAAAAATCGGGCTGCTTGAGACACTCTGAGGGGTTGGTATCAGCTGCAGAGACCGGACGCAGGGTCTTGACTCGATCCGACCACCATCTCATTAGCGATATTGTTATGTGCCAGAGGAATCCACATCCCAGCAGCAATAGAAATTCACCAAGACAAGTGGTTACTAAAACAAAAATTGTTTTTAATTGTATTTAAACATGAAAACAGTATAAAATTTATCTTATTACTCTTAGGATAACTTATCCCAATTTAGCCATCTTGTAATTCTAACAGATTGGTATATAATGTGTGTAAAAGTTCAGAAAGGTTCTTTCATTCACCGTCCAATCTCACTTCTCGTTCTGCAAAGTTCACTGTTTCCAGGGAATTCTTATACTGTGCACAGAATTGAACATTTATAAATTTCACCAGGCTTTGGTGCTGAAAAGGACAGTAGTTGCCACTCAGGAAGTTTCTTGACATTTTTCACAGAGAGATTTATTTCTCGCTAGACACAAACTGACTCCTTCCTATGAGCCACTTCTGTGTCTTGCTAAAGAAATGTGCTCCTAAAGGGTTGATAACCCTAAAGGGTTGATAACCTCATTCATTCACATCACGACAGAGTTCATTTTGATTCCCTTATTTCAAATGTAACATCTTTTGTATTGGCAAAGAAAACTTGGATTAGACTGAGCTAAGAACTAAGAACTCACAACCCTGCTTCAAAATGGGGGTTTTCTATAAGCTCGCCAGCTTGTCATGTTCCAGTCCCAGCTCCTGCCGCTGAACAGTGGAACAGAATTCGTCTCTCTCCATCTCGCTCTCTCTTTGAAAAGACCGTTTTACTCTCTCTGCTTGCAAAATCACACGATTTCCATTGAAGAGCAAACTACATTCTAATACTAACACTGTCAGAATTTCACATCCCAATCCACTTTTCCCACAACAATTCTTGCACTGAACTAGATGAATGGATTTGAACGTGATAAGTACGCGGTGATGCAATTTGGAATGTCAAACCAGCAAGATGAGTAGAGGATTAATGGATGTTAGGCTTAATTAATATGTGGATTGAGTTGAGTAGTCCAGTGGGCATGTGGAAACTCTACAAATCAATGCTGAGTCATTAACACTGTACTTCTGGAGAGTTGCTTAAGAACTGGGTGAAGGTGTATCACGAATCTGAACTGGGAGGCGAGAGGATGCCAGTGGGCTGAAGGTGGTGGAAGTAGATCCTCGAGTTAATTTCGAGAGACATTTAACAGGCCCTCGAATATTTCGCGGGGTCTGAGGGGTGGGGTGGAGGGGTGGGGATATAAATCATAAATGGTATTTCTATCCGGATATGATAGTCGGTGTCAATATACTATAGTAGATCCAATGGCCAGTTCGTGGGCTCCTGTGTGCAGAAAGTGTCCTTCTGAGCAGCATTTCACAAAACTAGAGATGTGGGAGAGGGCGGGGGCTATTGTTGGAACAGCTGTTGAGGATACTCTCACGCCTTCCCCCAGATAATGAAGAACCACAAATAATTTTAAAATTCTCACTACATATCACAAGTGCCTGCGCAGTCACTTTTGCATTATATTGCAATTAATGCAGACACGACTTACATATTGGTCATGGTCAGGTCTGCAGGATACGCGGATGGGAAAATATCTTGGACAAGATACGAAGTTTCAAATGTTCATTGCGTCGGCGCTGATGTGGGGGCTGGGATGCCTGAACTGTGCTGAACTGCACTATTTTAAAATCTAATGATTAAATTTTTAAAATAAACAATCCAGCGCTACTGCTGACGGAAAGGTTCGTGTCCGACTGCAGAAATGTGACGGAAATCTGTGACCTTGGTTTTCGTGCTGAAGCGAATCAGTGGAGTTTAGAATTTACCTTCCACTGTCCCCTCATGAAATGATAACGGATTATCATACATTGTCATGGAGATAATCGGAAGTTTGATGAACATGGTGGGTCGGAAGAATGTGAAACACAAAGGGGCGTCACGGTTTGAGGAAAAGTTGGCGCTGAGCTCTTTCAGCTAACTGTGTCGCCGTTTGTTATTCCCAAATGTTCATTTAATTCCTGCATCTGCATCGTTAGGCACAAACAAAAATGTTGGCTCTGTTTCTGCGGCACTCATTGCTCCAGAGGCAATAAATGACTGTTTATTGATGATCCAGGGCTAGAGTCTAGCTGGGATAGATGAAGGAGGTATATCTAGCCCCTCTCTGCTACTTTCTATCATAGAGCTGTATCTTTCAGACTCCCCATCATTGTCAAGATGAGAGTTCCACTCACTGTCTATGCATTTTCCTTGTTGTCTCCAATGTTGCAGACACTTATGATTTACTACCCGATTGTGGCTGCGTTCTGACTACCGGGTAAGTGATTGCACCCGATTATGAAAGAGTTTATCTCTTCCGCCTGTAACCTGGACAAAGCATGGATTATAGCCGTCACAGTTCAAAACTTAATTGAGCTTCTATATGACCCAGATAAAGATAATTTGGATAGACCATTGAGTGAACAACAAGCTAAGGAATCACTTAAATGTTTACAGAATTATAGGTCTCCATGAGAGGATGGATTTCCTTGGAATTTCGTTAAGGAATTAAAAATTTAATCGTTCCTTTATTTATTTAAGTAATAGAGCTTTGCTCCAACCTCTCCTCAAAACGTGATGCCACTTTGTGTTTCACTGTCGAGTGCATACGCTCTTCCAGAAACCTTTTCAACGGCGATAAATATGGCTATTCCTAAAAAAGTCAGTTATCCATTATAAGCGTATTAAGGTAGAACAATTTCATTGTTAAACGTTGATTATAAAATTATAGTTGCGATATTAGCAAATAGAATAAATAATTGACTTTCTGATTTAATATATACATTCGCTTTTTCTCAAAAATAGAAAAACTTCTGAAAATATAGTAAGATTATTGAGTATCGTTCGTTTAATAGAAAATGAGGCGATTTAAGTGTAGCAATTGTATTCGATGCATAAACATGCTTTTGGTATATTCGAATTGCATTTTATATTTAAGGTTTTAGGTAAATTTGTGTTGGATTTAATTTTGTACATTGAATTAAAGCACTTTACATAAGTCCTGAAGTAAAGTAATAACTAATGGGAAAATATCTCAATCATTTAATTTGAATAGGTCAAATAAGCAAGTTTGTCCTTTATCTACTGCTTTGTTTGCATTGGCTATACAACTTATTGCACAATTTATTTGTATTGATGAATAGTTAAAAGGCTTTATGATAAACCATCTGAGCATTAGGTTATTTGCAGACGATGTGTTTGTATGTTTGTTTCATACACAACTATCATTATCTAGACTTTAAAAGCAACTGATAGATTATGATAAAAGTTTTTGATTACAAAATAAATTGGGATAAAATTGAAGATATGGAATTAGTACAAGATGATTATTCACAATGTCAATTAGATATTCAATTTATATGGTCTAGCAATGGTATTAAGTATTTCGTACAGCTAATTACTTGGAAAAAAATTAATTTATTTTCCATTACATAGGAAAGTAAATGAAAGTAAATGAGGAGTTGAACGAAGGAAAAATTTAACTAAAATTTTATTTGGATGAATTGACTGTATTAAAATAAATATTATTTCCGAGAATTCAATAGTTGTTTCAGAAGTGGCCAATTTGTATAACACAAACTTTTTTCAGGAATTAAATAAAATTGAATTCACGGAAAAATATTCATCTTTATACTATTTACTTGACCTATTAAAGTTATATCTATCCATTTCATCAAATCCACTTTAAATTTTTCATTAAAGGTACATAATATAAATTATACAATTATTGAAATGTTTCATCAAACATTATCCATAAGTACTGAATTTTATCATTCCTCGAAATAAACTGATTTGTCTAACTTGATCGTAATTTCCATTAGAACTTGGTAGCATTTCAATTTTATCCCAATTCATTTTTTATCCAGATTATTTATCATATCATTCGAAACAATTTTGAAAATAAATTTAAGTTTGATCAGGATTAGTTAAATATATCAAAACATCATCAGCAAATAAATTAATCTTATTTTGATCCTGTCCAATCCTTATACCCGTAATATTCTCATTATGCCAGATAGCCATTGCTAATGGTTGAATTATCAATGCAAACAGGGCTGGTGACAAAGGACAACATTGACGAGGTGAACATGTTAATTTTAATAAAAGGAAGACGTTGTCAATTTGTCACCACGCTTGCTACAGGATTAATATATAATGCGTTCACCCAACCAATAAATAAGTGTTTAAATGTATATTTCTCAAAAAATGTAAATATAAAATTCCATTCGACCCTATCAAAAGCATTCTCAGAATATAATGATTCTACCATTGGTGGGTTGGTTTGCTGACGTGAAGCATTAATCTATGAAACCACTGTAAGAATATTATCTGAAGCATACCTATCTTTAATAAAGCCAGCCTGGTCAGAATGAATTAATTGCGTTAAAAACTTTACTAATCCATTTGGTAATAATTTTGCTATTATTTTATAATCCACGTTTAATAAAGAATTTGGTCGATAAGAAAAATCCTTCAAAGAATCTCTGTTTTTTTCTGGTATAACTGTCCCACTGAAACTCATGTCTGGTAAAGCTTGTTCCTGAGTTGCCTAATTAAGAACATCCATGAATACAGAGGACAGATCATCCTAAAAAAAATTATAAAATTCAGCAGTGAAATCATCATTTCCTGGTGACTTGCCATTCGGCATTTGTTGAATAACATCCTTTATTTCTAAATCCGTAAAAGAGAATCTAACTTTCTCACATGCTCTTCCTTCAATATTGGAAATGTTTAACACTGCCAAAAATGCTTCAATAGAACCATCATCTCGCACTCCCTCACATATATATAATGTGAAATAAAATGACAAAAATTGGTCATTAATTTCCTGAGGTTTAGAGTAACTGAATTGTCCTTCCTCACAGCATTAATAATCCTTCAAGCTTGTTCAGTTTTCAATTACCATGCCAAGACTTTATGTGCTCTCGAACATAACTCATAATAACGTTGCTTAGATCTTTGAATCAAACATTCAAATTGGTCAGTTTTCAATATATTATATTTTAACTTCAAATTTGTCAAGAAACCTTGTTCTGTAGAATTCCTATGAAATTCCTTTTCCAACACTGATATTTGTTTATCCAACAACTGAGACTCTACCAGAAATGTCTTCTTTTCCTTTGAGGCATAACTAATGATTTGACCACGTAGAAATACCTTTAAAGCATTCCATAGAAAATTTACATCTGATTGTATTCTTATTCAAATCTAAACACGTAGCAATTTGATGCATAAGAAATTTTACAAATTACAGTTTTTTTCAAGAATAATCTATTAACCCTCCAATGAAAAAGTGATTGATTAATTTCCAGCCCCACACAAGAAATTAACAGCAAAGAATGGTCACAAATTATGCGAATTTTATATTCAGCTTGAGTGAAGGTTGCTTGCAAATGTGGTGATACTAAAAAATAATCAGTCCTAGAAAACAAATCATGACGTGAAGAATAAAATGAAAAATCTTTCTCAGTAGGATTTAATCTTCTCCAGAACTCTATCAAATTCAGATCTTTCATCAAGGAAACCAACTGAACTTCTGCTTCCGATTTTTCCACAACTTTCGGAATTTTATCCAATAATGGGTGAAAAACACAATTGAAGTTTCCTCCAATCAAAATATTCCCCTTAGCGTGACCTAAATTTAAGAAAGCTTCGGAAACAAACTGTTCATCATCAACGGTAGATGCACACACATTCAATAAAGATGATGGCTCAGCAAACAATTTTGTTTTAATCGATTCCTTGTTCTCTTCCAAAATCCTTTTTTCAAGATTTAAATAAAGTAGTTTGATCATTTTTATGGAAAGGAACATTAGCAATTGTGGCGATGCATAAATTGTCCTGGAAGTATGCTTTGGGACATTATTATGAAGCACCTCAATAGAGATCTATTAATTATATGTAGATATTTCAATCCCTCCTAGATGGACTAGGGTGGAATTGGCTGCGATATTGGAACCTTGTCCCCATCAGTTTGTACTTAAATGGAATACTGTCTAACGACAGAAATATAATGTAACAATCTTGAAACATTGATTAGAAATTTGGACTAAAAGGAATTTATTAATAGGATCAAAAGGTAGTTTATCTGTTCAAACCCCAATTTTTCAAAATAAAGTGACTCCTTTTTCATAGAATAATAGAGTTTTAGAAGATTGGTGGATTAAAGGAATAAAAAGATTGCAGGATTGTGTTGATGAATGCAATTTATTATAATTTAATTAGATTTAATTACATAATAATTATGATTATTTTTTTAAGGTGCGGACACCATATATGAAGAATATGGATTTAGTAATATTGTAATTACTAAATATTTTTGTTTATTTTTAATGCTTCCCTTTCGGGATCTGTTGTGGGAGGGAGGAGGGGATAGGTTTGTTTTACTGATTTATTATTAGACTACTTATTCTGTAAAAGTCTATTTATTTTTATTGGAAAAACATACTAAATATACTTTATAAAAGTTATTAAATAAAATTAAGAATTTCTTTTGAAAGATAAGAAGGCAAGAATATTGATAGGAAAATATACTTGGAAATATGAAATAGGTGGTTACAATTTCCAAATTTAAAAAATTATATATAAAGCTTTACTATTAAGGTTTCTTGCCTCCATATTGGGAAATATTAAACCATCACGGGTGGAAATTGAGTTAAATAAACTTGGAGAATGTACAGCTGAAGAATTTATTTACAAATGAGAGCCAAGCTTAATGTCTGTTAACATGATTGAAACATTTGTTTAATATTTGGAATAAAATAAAGTAAGAAAATGATGGAATCTCTCTGTCTTCAAAAATCCCATTAATTAATCCTCTCATGAATTTTTCAAAAGAGATTCCTTTTTTAAACATATGACAGAGTGAAGGAATTTTTAAAATATGGGATTGTTATGATAGTGGTAATGTATTGCCATTTGATCAATTGAGAATTAGATATGATATTCCTTATAATACACTTTTTGTTTCTTTCAATTGTGATCTAAATTAAGTGGAAAAATTAGGATCAGAAATTGTATTACAGGACTGTACGGAATTAGAACAATTGGTTACTGACAGAATTGTCAAGAGGTTTATTTCATTAGCATAACTGAAACTTCAAGATACAACACCTAAATTAGGATTATTTGAGCATTGGAATGATAGGGACATGATTTGAATTTATCAGTAGATTAACAAGTTTGGCAACATTTATGTAAAGCTGCTCTGTCTAATGCAATTAACGTAAGATATAGATTACTTCGGAATAACATTTTACATCAATTATATATTACACTTCAAAAATTGAATAGATGGAAATTGGATATATTGGAGCAATGAAAAAATGAAGGTGAAGGTGAAGGTTTTGATTTTATTGATTTTTTATTGATTTTTTTTCATTCTACATGTTCTTGATCAATCGTTAAAGCTTTTTGAATTTCTGTTAGCTACCTTTTGCAACAGATTATAAGTGCTATGTGTTCATTGAATACTGAGTTATTTTTGATGGGGGTGGGGGGAGGATTTTGAAAAGTTTTCTCCTAAATTAATTATATTTATCACATTTTGAATTGAAATTTTTAAAATTAGCTTTGGTGACAGCAAGCAAATGCATTGCAGTTAGTTGCAATTCAGCTGTCTCTTCATCACCAGGAAGTCGGCAAACAGAATTTCAAAGTTGTATATCATTAGAAAAAAACACTCATATAATTTGAGAGATACATATCCTGTGTTTTCGATGGAGTTGCATTCCGTATGCTCGAACATTAGGTTTAAATTTATAAATAATTCCTTTGAACCCTTCGGACCAATGTCGTCTTCCCTTAATAGATAATGTTTCTTGAGGAATACTTTTAGGAATCTTTTGAATGTTTCCTAAAGCAATCCAATTTTTAATATATATATATCTATAATTCATTATAATATGTTAGTAATTTAAGTTTTTTCTATAGTTTGGTACAGTATTTACTCCGGTGTTCGGAGGGGGTTTTAGATGGGCTTTTATTCTGTAGCTTTCATTCTCTTTTCTCTCTATTCAAATCAACATATATTCCACCATTCATTTGTAACAGTGTGATATATGGTTTCTATTTGCTTTATATGTGTTAATTCTAACTAAAATATTCAAAAAGTAATGTCGGTATAACCTATCGCCGGTTTTTTAGAAGAACCGATCTCGGTGACATTTTTTTGCAACTGATCATTCACATTTTGCGAACAAATAATAACACAGATGATTGAATTAATTTAATGTATTTTCCACGTGTTACGTTTAACCTGAAATACATGACCTATAAACGCGATTATTTTCACTTATACAGTTTTATTTGATGAACAGATCATCTCTCCCACTGCGCTACTCTCGGTAGCATCTTGGCAGAAGTACTTCATCTCTATATTATAAAATAGTGTTTCCACTTTGCTGTGCACGGACACTTTCCCAGAACCTCGTGCGGACCACTGACTTGTAGTTCCTTGCTTCAGCAGCGCCTTTAATTCTCATTACTTTATGAGAAATGGAAGGATATTGTTCATACTCATCCTGGTTCATTCTCTATTGTTGGACGCAACTTATCATCGTTTCTTCTCAGAGGCACAAATCTTTCTTCTCCCCTCATATTTCTCTTTACTGAAGCGATATGCCTGTCCCCTCGGGGTTCTGCTCCCGACCAGAATACCTTGCATCGCGTTGAGCTTGAAGGAAGGCTGCATCTCTCTTGGAATCTACCCTGATATTGTCCCTCTTTCACAATTCCCTCTCGCACAGAAAGTTCCTTGTGTTCTACTCGCGGCTTTCGTTTTGAATAAGACACTCGTTCATTTTTCCATCAAATATGCATCAAAGGCCAATAATTCCCCTCCCTTGGTTAATATTCGTGGACCCGTTGAGTTCTCCCCACAGTTTCTTGGGCAAGGCTCCTCTCACTTTGAACTAATATTGTCCGGTTAACAACATTTTTTAAATTGTTTTAAAGTGGGAGGGGATATTTTAACCAAATGTAGCAGGTCCAACTTTGACAGAGAAAGTACTGATACATGGAAACGTCCACTTCAACATCAATATTGGTTTAGCTGCTTGAGACCGTTAACCAATTGACTGATATTATTGAACAATACGCCCTAAATTGATTCTATCTGTGTGCAAGTAGTAAAAATAATTCAGGTTGTCAAACCGCATTCAATACAAACATGAATAGGCACAGATTTCGGTTTTTTTTTTACGTTCTGGTCGCTGCCTTACACAGTTCAAGCGTTTGAGAGGTGGTGAAAGTGTTGGACGGAACATTCCCTGGATTAGAAAGTATTGAATACGAAGAGACTGTTATATGCAACATTGGAGGCGAAGGTGCGGGTAGATAAATGTTCACATCACTCATGAAAAGCCTGGATAGAGTGGATGATCAGGATGTTTTAATACCAGGGTCAATGCCAAGAAAGCATTGTTTTAAAGTGGGAGGGGATATTTTAACCACATTTAGCAGGTCCAACTTTGACAGAGAATGTATTGAAGGATACTTCAATGCATTATTTTATGTTCGACACCAACGTTCTATAATCTCTGTGCGACGACCGTACGGTTGAAACATTCTAGGGATTGGCCACTCATGATGTTTGATTTTAATTTCCACACTTCCGAGTAAAATCAAATATTCAAAAACAATCCATGATCTGATACCAGTGCCATGCGTCGATCTCCAGTCCGGGGAAGCAAGTACATATCTGGCACCTCTCTCTGCATTGTTTCATTATTTCACCATCACAGTTATATCGGTTCTAGCCCATGATTCCTTTGGCATCAGGTCATCTAAACAAGTCCGTGAGAGTCAATTTGCCAAATATTTCAATATATTCCACGCTCACCCCCCCCCCCCACCCCACCGTATCTTTACTAACTTCATGTGTTTCATTATGTTGTTGGTGATTTTAAATTGTTTCCCGTTACAAGTCCAAGGACTGTAAAACCCAGCAGCAACAGAAATTCACCAAGACAAACAAACTTAAACAAAAGTTGCTTTTAATTTTGTTTAGACATAAAATCAGAATCAAACTTTAACTAACTCCCTTCTAATTCGATGCACACGTGTATGTAATGTGGAAAGTTCATTGCTTTAATAGTCCAGTTATGCCCTTATCATTTCTCGAAGGTCACCGGTATTAGGAAATTCATATACAGTGCACATAATTTAACATTTATGAATTTTCACCAGGTTATGGTGTTTAAGGTAAACCATTACACCTCAGGAAGTTTCTAATTGGTTTTACAGAGAGGGATTCTTTACTCCATTAACATACACACGAACTGAATTCCTCGGATCAGCCAATTCAGTGTCTTGCAAAGAAACTATCCCCATCATGAGTTTTCCATATGATGAGTTGTTCTTCCAGACGATCACAGATTTCCTCTTGTTTCCCCTATTTCAAGCGACAACCTCTAGCCAGCCATTTAATCTTGTAAGTTTAAAATGCTAAACTCAGATCTCACAACCTGTCTTCAAAACGGGATTTCAACAAACTGTCAACTTGCTATGCTGTAGCCTCCTAAGGCCACTGCAGAATTTTTGAAATTAACTCTCTCTCTCTCTTCTCTCTCTCTCTCTCTCTCTCTCTCTCTCTCTCTCTCTCTCTCTCTCTCTCTCTCTCCTCTCTCACTGTTTCTCTCTCTTTGCAAAACCACATGTCTCCCCTTAGAAAAGCAAATTGCAACCAGACAGATTACTGGCACCAGAATCAATTTCTGACTGGGCATCTGTTGCTTTAAAGACATCAGTGTATTTGATCCACAACACTTACTTGTGAAGTCTCTATAAGCATTTTTCAAAGTTTCAGTCTACTCACTCTACTTATGCATTGCTCTTACATTTTAAATCAGATGTCTTTTGTGAAGTGATCTGCAATAAATCTCCACATTCTATCACATTACAAAAACACATTTAGATATAATATATAACAGAATAATGAGCATTGATGTGGGTGATTTAGCAAAACATTTCTGGGTTGTCCTTACATTCTTTACGCTTTTTAAAATCAATGGATGGTATTCTCTCAAGTAGAAAATTGCAATTTAACTCACCGAGAATTGCCCACGCCCATTCTTTGATTGCTCCTTCCAGTCTCCTAGTGATGTTGCGTATTGAATTAAAAGCTCAGCATCCGATTGCGTGTGTGTAAACTGATTCACTACGCATGCTTGATCAAACAGCACTATGTAATGTTATGGCATGGAAATAGGCCCCTCCATCATTTTCATCTTTGTTGAACGTTTATTCTGCCCATATCCACTCAAGTGTATCCAGGACAGATCCCTGCATAGCACTCACAGTCATGGACCTGTACAAGTATTTCTAATATGTTACTATTGAGGACGCGTTCATTTCTTCAGCTACCAACTCGTTAAGCCTCTTGTGTGAATAACGTACGACTTATATGTACATATATATATATATATAAATAGATAGATAGATAGATAGATAGATAGATAGATAGATAGATAGATAGATAGATAAATAAATAAATAAATAAATAAATAGATAGATTTATATGTATATATATATTTATGCGCAATTAATTTATATACCCTCATTCGCTATGCTCCAGGAAATAGAGACCAAAGCTGTTAAACCTTTCCCTCTCTGTCAATTCCTAAATCTTCTTAAATCTCTGCACTCTTTCAAACTTATTAAATTATTTCCATTTCTTAGGTGACTCCATGTTTTGAGTCACCCCTGAACTTTGCAAATTCAGATAGTCATTATTTTATTTTATGAAGGTTAAGGTACTAAAAGATCCCTTCCTGTCCCCTAAGTTCCATCGATTTCAGGGAATTATATATCTGTATTCGTTGATGTCTCTATTCTATCACAATCTTCAGGGCCCTGCATTTCACCGCATGCATCTTTCTTTGGTTTATCCAGCCAAAATGCAACAATTCAAACTTGTCCTTATTAAATTTCTTCTGTAATTTTCATGAAATTATTCCATCTGGTACAGACAAAGCCCTGTCAAATCTGACCAAGCTGATCAGGCAGAACTAGTTAGTTAATAAATAATGTGGAAATAATATCATTAATACGACCTGCAAAGTTAGCAAGATTGTGGATAGTGGAGTGTAAATCAGGGTTCGAAAATTGTCAAAGGAAATATGAAGGATTGATGATTGGGTCGGGATGTTTAACATTTAAGTGCAGTTCTGCAACATTGGAGATCGGATGTGAATGCTGTGGGAAATGTTGGGTTAATTGTTAATTTTACCATTGTTAAGTGTTTTTCAGTTGAGTCAATGCTGATGCTCAAACCATCACAGTAAGAAGTCTCGGAACGTGAAGTAAAGGACTTATCTGATATATACTGACCATGCATTTTTCATCTTTCTTATTTAACAGCTAACGTGATATCCTTTGTGATCCTTTCGCGGGCGAATTGCGGTCTGTCCAGGTGTGTCTCTCGCTACCTCGTGGCCATGGCAACGGTGTATCTGTTGGACCTTGTCGTTGATGTGATACTGTCTCGTGTAAATGAATAACATTTTCCAACAATGTTCCTGGTCATAACTCAGATGTGCGCTTTCCAGATTACACTGATGCACGCCGCCACAGATATTTTCATGTGGTTGACTCTCCCGTTTACATTTGACCGACGAGGTTTTGTACGGTAAAAACAGCCCGCAATGTGATAACAATAGTATACCTGCTATTCATCTGTAAAAACATCCCTTGGTACTTTTTATTTGAACCCATGTTTACTGTGGGTAACACAGACTGGTTTTGTATATCCGCAAGTCAGGCATGGACCCATCCTGGATGGATATCATTCATGTGGATGCATCGAGTGTTGACTCTTCAGCTCCAAATGGTTCTGATATCACTGCTTAATGCTGTATTAGAGGATGTGGACCATGCTTTTGTTTGTGCAAGGCTGAGTATCAGTAACCTACTTTGAGAATAATGAGCTAAATTCCACCCTCGGGCCCATTGATGCACTTATCTGACAATAAAAAAGATCTGGTACCAAGAACGTTTAATCTTCCTGCTTGTTTGCTGGTTGCTGAACTTTGAGATTGATGGGACTATTGGTCGCAGACTGTCAGGCGAGACCTTGAAGCTAAGTAAACCACTGTATTCTAAGTGATAAGCTAGAAAGTTGTGGTATTTGATTAATACCTAGGCGTGTTCGGTTATCTTTTTTATTGTGCAGTATATCATATCCAGTTCTGAAATAATTAATGCACGGTAGATGGAATAGGTGCTTGAGTAAGCACTTTATGGATAATATAAGCCGTGGTCCCGCTGCTGAAGTTTCAGACTCTCCGAGAGGTGTGGAAACGTCTCTCGGCAAGAAGAAGAACTTCTGGACTCCAACCAACGTCCAGGTGAGGGGAGGTGGGGAAGCTGCAACCTGCGCCCCTGCAACCTCCAACAAGTGTGCGGTCGTTGCTTCGCTTCAGCAGTTGTAACCTGTCCAGGCGTTGATAAGTATAATTGGGAAGGGCTTGCATATTGTAGTTTGAAATCATCTTAAGATCTTGTAAAAAAGATTTGTATAAATTGAAGTGCTCACGGCGTGTGTCTGTATTTTTTCGGTACCTCATACACTATGAGCAATCTAAAACGAACAAAGTGAGAGGTACAAGTGAGAAGAATAAATGCTCTGACAGTCGCGCGTTGTATTGCAGCCACCAGCGCCCGCAAGGTTCTGAGAAGCAGCAACGATTATGACGATGAGAATGATTCCGAGGTTAAAAGCGGATGAAAGTCCATCATCTTACTATTTGCAGTATCAGGAAACTTCATATTGCTTTGAATGACCTATTTAATATTTTTCCTGTGGATGCAAATTATACAGCGGTTTGTCATGACCAATTTGAAGGACCCAATATTTATCGCAGACCAAATTATTTACATGCTCTTGGTTCTGAGTTGCACCACAAACAGTTGCATTTATGCAGCGACTCAGTCTAAATTCAGGGAGGATTTAAGCAACGTAATGAAATATCCGAAAAAAATACTATTGATATATTTTATGGGAGGAAAATAAATTCGGCGATCCGGATATCTGATTCCACCAGCATTTAAAACCCGAGAGGTTCCCTTCTGCCAACGCCAACCTGTTATCCCATGGAATGATGGACGAAAAACAGTGCAGAACATTTGTATTTGCTGGTAATTGTCAGTTGGAACAGAGCAAAGTTCTTTCAGTGTGTGGTTCCTTGAACATTCTGACAATGGTGGAAAATCATTTGTTATTGAATCATGTGGTGATCTCTCAACCGTTATGTTTATTTACCCAACGATGGAGAGTGAGCGAAGTGCCAACAACGTAGGTTGAGTCCATTAATATATCGCCTGCTACTCTGAGGGAGCAGTAATTGCGGATGGAATTGATGGAAAGGAATGTCTGAGATATGGTAACCATTCATTTGACGAACTTCTGCATTTTCTTTCGGTCTTGAGTGGAGATTTTTTGAAACAGGTAGCATGGCTTCCAACAGGATACTTTGAACGATGCTCCTGTAAATATGGTTCAAAACAACAGTTTGCTACGAACCCAGAGGATCACACAACCCAGGAACAATAGATATTCACCAAGACAAATGGTTACTATAAAAAAGTTGCTTTGAATTATCTTTAAACCACAAAATAGGATAAAACTTTAATTTATCTCCCTGACTTAACCCCCTTCTAATTATAAGCGCACGTGCATGTATGTGTGCTTAAGTTTAGAACAGTACTTTAATTCACAGTCCATTCTCACTTTTCCACTCCTCCAAATTAACTGGTTGCTATGAAATCTTATACTGTGTATAGAATCCCACATTGATGTATTTCACCAGACCTTGGAGTTTGAAAGGCAAATAGTTACCACTCAGGAAGTTCATGTCGGTTTTAAAAGAGAGATTTGTTGATAGCTGGATGCAAATGATTCCCTTCTAATAAGGCATGTGAGTGTCATGCTAAACATATTGGACCCATCAGCATTTTCCTGATTGTAATTTATTTATTTAAGTTCACCAAAGAGTTCCTTTGTTTTTCTTATTTAATGCAAAACCTTAGCCAGCCAGGCCTGTCCTCTTGTGTGGGTCACATGGGCTTTGACCAGGATATGATAAGCTCTCACAACCGGTTTTTAATTTTTTAAAATTTCTTGCACTTTCATATCAATAACAACATCCACAAATGATGATCATCAATGAAGACATTAAAATACCTTTTTACAACAGAATTTAACACAATAAAAATAAAAATGAAAAAAACAAAATAGCAGAAGATAGAGTACAAAAACTACAGCTGGCCATGTCAGATAAAGGAATAAACAGATGAAGTGGAAGAAAAACAGACAACTTTGCAATTATAAATTAATGAACTAAAAGAAGAACTGAGAGATAGAGACAAAGCAATTAAAGAGATCCGTTAATTCAAAAAATTGATGTGTTAGAGAATTATAGCAAATGGAATAATATAAAAATAGTAGGTGTACAAGAAGGCATAGATGGATCAGACATAAAAGGATTCATAAAAAGAAGAATCCAACAAGTCTTGGAAGCAGAAGATCTACAAGACAAAATTGAATTGAAAAAGCACACAGAACATCGGCACTAAAGTCTTATTAAAACCAAAAACCAAGATCCATAATAATAAATTTACTAAGACACACAATGAGAACAAAAACGTTAGAGTGGGCAAAGGACAAATTAAAAGAATATAAACAACTACTGGAATAGAAAGGACAAAATTTCTATCCAGACATCAGCTTTGAACTCTTAAAAGAATCGAAAGAATTGAATCTGACAAAGCAGATATTATGGAAGAAAGGCAATAATTTTAATCGACGATATCCAGCAGTATTAAAAATATTAATTCCAGGGCAAAGTAATAGACTGTTCTCAGACCTGAATGATGCCCATCAAGTTGCAGAACAATTGCCAAACAGAAAACAAAATGAGAAGTATTATAAAAGACTATCAAAACAATGTACATAAATAAATTGTAAAGATAATAGTGTAAATATAAAGTTATGTTTGGAAAATAGGAGGAAAAAAAGATAAGAAAAATGTGTGAAAAAAGCTCTGTTACATTTTTTGAAAATATATAGTGTTTCTCTAGGGGGAGGTGAGGAAAAGAAAAATAACTACTATTTCAAAATCTGTTGATGCTTGCAGTTATTACCTCAACCCAAATAGATAAGGGAATTAGAGTTGTCTCACAAGGAGTCAGAGACAACCCAATACGTGGGTGTTTCGGGACTTTCATTATTCTCAGTAGGAATATTTTATTTGTTAATTTTAGTAGGGGTTTCAAGGATAAGTTGCTTTTTCTAACCATGTCGGAATGTATTAAGATGTGCAAAAAGTATTTTTTTAAAATATTGGTAATAAAAAAGATATGAAATAATTGAGGCAACAAGAAAGAATTGAAAAAAAGAAGTAAAAGATGGATACATTAAATTTCATGACTGTAAATATTAATGGAAAACTCAATCAAATTAAAAGGAAATGGTTTCTGACTACTAGAAGAAGAGAAAATCGACATTGCTTTTGGCCATAAACACACTTAACTGAGATAGGACACAGTAAATTGATGGGAGAATGTCTAGGCCATGTAGTGGAGTCATAATACAATTCAAAATCCAGGGTCATAGCTCTATCAATCAACAAAAATATACCAATCAATATAAAAGAAATAATAACAGATCCAGCAGGTTGATATGTAATGACAAAGTGCCAGATATATTCTGAATTTTGGAATTTACTAAACATCTATGCTTTTAACAAAGAAGAACAATTTATGCAATCAATCATCAGAAAACGAACAGAAACTTGGGGACATATCTTGCTCGGAGGGGAGTTCAACTTCAACCTGGACCCAATGATGGTCAAAACTGGAAGACAATTAACAATAAGAATAAAGAAACTAAATTTATACTAAAAGCAATGCAGGATATGTGATGAATTGATATATGGAGGAGGCATCATCAAAAAAAGAGACAATATTCACACTGCTCAAATGGACAGAAGACATACTCAAGAATAGACGTGATTTTGTGATCGGCACAGATCCAAGGGAGAGTTAAAAATGGAACGTACAGCAAGATTATTAGCTGATCACTCTCACCTATTATTAACAATTGAATAGGAGGATCACCACCAAAGACATGAAGATGGAGACTAAATCCTACATTTTTAAAAAGAAAAGATTTTAAAGGATATATCGAATAATAAATTAAAATATTTTTCAAGATAAAAATGTAATCAGTAAAAGACTAATTTATTTTATGGGAAGCAATGAAAACTTTTATTAGAGTATATATAATTAGCAATATGATTAAAATTAAAAAGAAATATAATCAGGACGTCGAACAGTTGGGAAAATAGATAGCAATCATAGAAAAGGAATTAGCAGAAAGAGAAGATATAGAGAAAAAGAGAAAACTTGCAGAGAAAAATTTAAAATATGAAACATCACAACCCATCTTCAACTTTTTTTACACATGTTTCCCAGTTTGTCCTATTCCAGCCCTAGCTACTGTTGCTGCACTGTCAAGAAAACTGCAGATAAAAACCTATTTTACTCTCCCTGCTTGAAAAACCACAGGACTCCCTTCAAAAAGCAACCTCCACTCAAACAGACAGTGGCTCCAAACCTAATCCTCTTCTTTAATCCTTTGCTTTTCAAAACAGCAATCCCTTAGTTAACTCTCTTGGACACTCCCCACAGCTTTTTGGAAAGGTATTCTAAGCTGGCCTGTCTAGGCTAGGCAGAGTTCCGGAATATTTTGAATCAGTTTTGAAGCGTTTGTATGTGATTTACACTAGAAGAACCTACAACACTTTATCTCCCAAAATCATATATATATATCTATACAATATTTAAAAAAAAACCTTTTATATGTCATTTAAAAAACAATTAGTACATGACATATACAACAAGTAACTCTAAACATGAACGTTATTTTTTTATATATAGAGAAAATAAAGGAAAGAAAAGAAGAGAAACACCCCCTTCTGCCAACTCTCCAAAGGAGAGCCATAAAGAAAGAAAAAATATATTAAGAAAAAATTAAGCATACATATTAAAATCTAATTAATTTAAATTGAAATGTAAATATTCTGAATATAATAACCACTTTATTAATTAAAAAACTATAATCACGCGAAACATGTAATTTTTTCCATTATTAAACAATATTGCATCTCATTATGACATCTATTAATATCAATCATATTTGTATCTTTCCACGTACTAGCAATACATTTTTTCGCTACAGATAATGCTAAATATACAAAAGCAAGTTGACATTTATCTAATCCCAGACCTTTCAGAGGTTGCAAACTACCCAATAAAAATACTGTCGGACTAATGGTATTTTAATCTTATACAGGTATTCTAAAAACAATTGAATTTTCTTCCAAAAAGATTTTATATATGTACATATATATATGTATATGTACATGACCAGACAGCATGAAAAAAATGTTCCTACAGAATTACCGCATCTAAAACACAAATCTGATTCATAAAAACCATAATTTTTAAAATTTTCATGCCTTAAATATAATTCATGTAAAAATTATAGTTAATGATTTCATAGCTTGTATTTATTAGTCTAGTGACACTATCATAACAAATATCTGACCAATCATCCTCGGAAAAAATAAAACCAATATCCACTTCCCATTTACTTTTAGATTTATCCCAACCCTTTTTATCCATACCATCCTGTAATATTTGATACATTGATGAAATATAACCCTTCTCTGGTACCTTCATAAGAAAAATCTCATATTTAGTCATTTCATGTAAAATCATATCTCTACCAAACACATGTTTTACCAAAGATCGAACTTGATAATAAAAAAACAGAGTTCTTATCAATACCATAACTGTCCCTCATCTGATTAAAAGATAAAAGATTACCTCCTTTAAAACAATCTCCCAAATTTTCCACACCTTTAGAACTCCAATGTAATAAACCGATTGTGTATTGAAAAAGAAATAAGTTGATTATTATACAATGGAGTCAAAGCCGATAATTCACCCCTAAAACATATCATTTTCTTTTTCTTTGTCCATAATTTCATTGAATGTTTTAATATAGGCACATTATGTTGCTGTAACAAATTTATATTCAATCTAAACAAAACTTGATGTATTTCAAATTGAGAAATATTTGCCATCTCAATTTTGGCCGAACTAGGGAGCCGTTCCAAATCCATCAATGAACTAATAAATTTAAGTTGGGCTGCTTTATAAGTTAGGACCAAACTTAAATTTCTCCAAAACTGTAAACAAAAAAATCCACTTAACTCTATCAAATGCTTTTTCTGCATCTAAAGATATCATGATTGGGTGATCTAAAGAATGTCAAAACCTATTAATCAAACTAATCACACTCAGTATATTATCTGAGGCATTTATATTCTTTATAAAACCTGTCTGATCCATATGAATCAACTTAGGTAAAAGCTTAGCCAATCTATTGGCTAAGGTTTTAGCTATTATTTTATAATCTACATTTAAAAACGAAATTGGTCTATATGAAGATACTTTCAAAGGATCTATCTTTTTTTGGAATTACTGTAATTAAAGCACTAGAACAAGGCTCAGGCAATTCATAGCATTCTCCAACTTAATGTAATAAACCTCGAAACACTGTAGAGAGATCATCATAAAAAAATTTATAAAATTTAACCGAAAATCCATCGTCACCAGGCGATTTACCATTCAGCATTTCCATCATAGCCATTTTAATTTCCGAATCAGTACAATGGTGCATCCAACTCCCATATATCTGCATCTTCTAATGTCAGTAAATTCAACTGTGATAAAAAAAAGATCAATCGATCCATTTTCTTGTTTACCTTCAGATGTATATAACTTATTATAAAATGAACAAAATTCATCATTAATCTCACGAGGTTTTTCAGTGATTAAAGAATTCCATCTACCAGCATTAATAGTCCTTGAAACCTGTTCTTTCTTTAATTGCCGTGCCAATACCTTATGTATTTTCTCTCCCCATTCATAATACCATTGTTTAGTCCTATTAATCATACATTCTAATTGATAAGATTGCAAAGTATTATATTCCAGTTTCAACCTAGATAATTCTATTTTCTGATCTTCTGTAGCATCTTCATGAAATTCCTTTTCTAACTCATCAATCTGTTTCTCTCATTCAAGACTCTGATTTAATCGATTCTTTTTTATTTTAGAAGCATAACTAATTATTTGTCCTCTCAAATAAGCTTTCATAGCATCCCATAATACAAACTTACTTTGAACAGAATTAGAATTTTCTTTTAAAAGAAGATTAATTTGTTTTTACAAAAAATCAATAAATTCCATATTTTTTAATAACATTATATTAAACCTCCAACGATAGGCCACTTGAATTTTCTCAGAGGTTCCATATGCAAAGTATAACAAAGAATGATCTGAAATCACCCTACTTTTATATTCCACTTTTTGTATTTTCCCTTGTAAATGTGCCAATACTAAAAATAAGTCAATTCTTGAAAACGATTCATGTCGAGATGAGTAAAAGGAGACGTCTTTCTCTGTCGGATTAAGACGTCTCCAAATATCTACTAAATTAAGATCTTTCATCAGTGCTTGAACCTGAACTGCCATTTTAGATTTCTTAATTTTCTTCGGAGGTTTATCTAATAAAGGTTCCAAAACACAATTAAAATTAGCACCAACTAAAACATTATCATTAGCCGGATCCAGATATAAAAATGCATCTGAAATAAATATTTCATCATCTACATTTGGGGCATAAATATTAAGTAAAGTCCAAAATTCACTACAAATCTGACAATTCAATTTAAGAATACATCCTGCCTTTTCCTCCATTGATTGTAATTCAAAAGATGAACTTTTATGTATTAAAGTTGCTACACATTTAGACCTGGAATTAAATGAAGAATATACATGCCCTACCCAGTCCCTCTTCAATTTCATACTTTCTTTGATGTTCAAATGTATTTCTTGTAAAAAAGCAACGTCAATTTTCATAACATACTCCAAAATTTGCTTACGCTTAATCGGACTGTTTAAACCTTGAACATTAAAAGTAGCAAACCACAACTTTGACACATCTAGTAATATTACTAAGAACTAATAATATCTTTATATAAAAGCTCAAATCAACGTAAATAGGCCCTCAAATAGTAAAAAACCATTCACAAATTAAAGGCTAGATAAAATAAAAAAAAGAAAATAATAAAAAATTAATCAACCCCCCCCCCACAAAGTGGCTGATGACTAATAGAACTTAGAGCAAATCTCGCCCCCCTAGCTGATCAAAGAATATCCAAGAGATTTCAAACTCGGAGACCACATTTCAAGAGAAGTTGGACTCTTTCAATTCCCGTTCTTCCCATTTCTGTCATTTCTTCTGTTTTCAGAACAACCACATTTTTCTTTAGGTGACAATGGTGGACTACGTCTTTGTCCTCTTACATCTGGCAATTAATCAGCAAAAATCATTGCTTCATGATCATTCTCAAAAAAACGAGATTGATAGTCTCCATAAAACACCTTCAACACTGCCGGATAGCGAACAGTAGACTTATAGCCTTTATGCCACAAAACTTCTTTAACTGGATTTAATCGACATTGATGTTGAATGACCTCTTGACTCAAATCGGAATTAAAAAAACTCTGCTATTCTGAATCAATAATGGAGTTTTTCATTGTCTCGCATTTTGCACTGCTAGACGAAGTATTGCTTCTCTGTCCAAATAATTCAAACATTGAACTATTACAGGTCTCAGAGTTTGACCAGGTAAAGGTGTTCTTCTTGAGGCTCTATGAGCTCTTCCCAATACCAAGCCTCCATAAAAAATTCTTGCCTTAGTACTTGTGGGATCCAGTCCTTAAAAAACGAAGAGGAACTTGTCCTTCCATACCTTCTGGGAAACCAACAATTTTCACATTATTCCTTCTGCTTTGATTCTCTAAGTAGTCTATTTTCCTCTCTAACTCCTTCTCATGCCCTCACAATTCTATAACGGATTTTTCAACCTTCAAAACTTTTTATGCATTAGAAGCCACTTGCTGTTTACATTCCAAAAAAGCAGACTGAAATTTTTAAAAATCTTCACAAGATGCTTCCACACGTGCTTTAACTGTATTCAATTATGAACTAAACATTTGAGCCATCTCGTTTATTATAGACTGGATGACAACATTTAACTGTTTACATTGGAGCTCAGAAAAACTCAGCCCTGCTTTCTCAAACTACTATTAATCATACATTCAAATTGATAAGATTGCAAAGTATTATGTTTCAGTTTAAACCTAGATAATTCTATTTTCTGATCTTCTGTAGCATCTTTGTGAAATTCCTTTGCTAATTCATCAATCAGTTTCTCTAATTCAAGACTAATTTATTCGATTCTTTTTCTTAAGGCATTTTAATGGTTTTACTGTGGGTCTGGACTCCCAGCGACAGCACCCAAACTTCCTCAGGGGGTCGACGCTGGTCTCCACCCGAAGCTCATTGTTTTTGCAAAAAATCACGGAGGAGATCAAGATCTTCGGGTTGGAATGCTTCCTGAAGCTTTTCAGGCAATGGAGTCGTCTTCCTGCGTGCTCCCTCCGTTAAAGTCGGCAGGCTGCCAGAATCGGGATCCATGTTTTGGGAACATGCACCTTCCTGCAGAGAACAGGTAATCCCAGTGCTGTCCTTCACTTGGTGAGTAGTAGACATTTTTTCAGCTCCCACAGGCAATCTTTGTGGTTTAGGCACTAAAGAAGTTAAACCTGAAGCTGCAGAAAGTTGTTTAGGCCTCAAATCTTCAACAATTCGAAAATGTAACTTCTTCTGCACTTGAAGTTTAATCGTCTTACCATTAATGGCAATAACAGTTCCTTAATACTTTAAACTAAAATTTTAAAAAGTTTAAACTTGAAAAGAAGGGGTAAAAAACGCGTACTTAATTTGGCAAGAACCTGAAGAATGGGAAACGCTGGTCTGCATGTTTAATCTTCTTTGCCAATAAGGTGACTTTATTGAATAAATGCTTTCCTTGGAACTTTTCTGTCCACTCTCACCCACTGATTTCCGCTGATAGGAACAGAAGACGGTAGTTTGCACATCTAGTGGAAATCATCGTGCAGCTCCTTCATATTAGTGACATTGAGTGAGAATACTACATTCAGACCTCAAGTTAGGCTGATTCATCCCTGGCAAGATCCAGCAAATCTTCGGTATTTCAGTATTTTGATTTATTGAACTAGATTGAATGTTGATTCTCAGAGAAATGCTGAGGGACTTGGTGGTCATGGAAATTAATCCTTGTCTAACACATATATTAAATTGAATGTGATTTTTGTTCCTCACATTATGTTCATGAGTGGATAATTATAGAATAATTCCACCAGCATAAATTGAGCTCTTGAGACACTCTGAGGGGTTGGTATCAGCTGCAGAGACCGGACACAGGGTCTTAACTTGTTCCAACCACCATCTCGTTCACGATATGGTTGTGGGCCCAGAGGACTCCACAACCAAGCAGGAATAGAAAAACACCACGACAAATGGTTACTTAAACAAAAGTTGCTTTTCATTATATTTAAACATGAAAAGAGTATCGAAATAATCTTATTACTATAAAGATAATATCCCAAATTTTCCCCCTTCTAATTCTAACAGGTATGTACATAATGTGTGTAGAAATTCAGAAAGGTTCTTCGATTCACAGTCCAATCTCACTTCTCATTCCTACAATTTCACTGTTTGCTGGGAAGTCTTATACTGTGCACAGAATTTAACATTAATGAAGTTCACCAGGCTTTGGTTTTGAAACGTTCAGTAGTTACTGCTCAGGAAGTTTCCTGACATTTTTCAGAGAGATGTTTGTTGCTCGCTCGACAAGCACTGACTCCTTCCTATGAACCATTTCAATGTCTTTCCAAAGAAACATGCCGATAAAGGGTTTTCCAATTTATAACCCCATTCATTCAAATCAGCACAGAGTTCATTTTTGTTTTTCGTATTTCAAATATAACACCTCCTTTTGTATTGACAAAGAGAACTTGGAATAGATTGAACTAAGAGTTAAGAACTCACAATGCATCTTCATAATGAGGGTTTTCTATAAGCTTGCCAGCTTGTCCTGTTCCATTCCTAGCTGCTGCTGCAGAACTGTAGAAAGGAATTTTCTCTCTCTATCACCCTCTCTCTTTGAAAAGCCCGTTTTACTTTCTCTGCCTGCAAAACCACATGACTTTCATTGAAGAGCAAACTACATTCTAATAGTAACAATGTCAGACCTTCACATGCCAATCCACTTTTCACACAATAATTCTAGCACTGAATTAGATGTAAGTGAGAGCAATTCAATGACAAACAATGATTTTAGCTGGGGATCACGGAGTGGTGTCCCAGCACTCCTGCTGGGCAAAATCATACATTTGGACTTCTGTCACCTTCATTCAGGCCTGATACTGCCCAAATAGAGCTGATCGTGGATTCATTTAAATATCACGTGACTGTGTAGTCAACCTCAAAGATTGTGGGGCGCTAAATTATAAAGAAGGAAACATGCCTAATGGTAGAGGAAGATAGGATGTTCATAAATGAATACATTGCTTAAATATTCACAAGTGATAATGAACTTGATCACGAATAGAGCAAGGATATGAGCATTTGGAGAAGAAAGGTCGACTGAAGTTTACTCAACATTTATGTCTGAATGAAAAGTCATTGAAACATAGAAACATAGAAGATAGGAGCAGGAGTATGTCAGTCGACCCTTCGAGCCTGCTCCGCCATTCAACAAGATCATGGCTGATCTTAAAGTTCAGTACCCCGTCCCCGCCTTCTCTCTGTAACCTTTAATACCCTTATACTGAAGAAATATATCTAATTCCCTCTTAAATATATTTAATGAACCTGCCTCTACTGCCCTCTGTGGCAATGAATTCCACAGATTCACCCCCCTCTGGGAAAAGAAATTCCTCCTCATCTCGGTCCTAAATGGTTTGCCTATTATCCTCAAACCATGGCCCCTGGTTCTGGATTTTCCCATCATTGGAAACATCCCATCTGCATCCATTCTGTCCAGTCCTGCCAGAATTTTATAGGTCTCTATGAGATCCCCTCTCAATCTTCTAAACTCCAGCGAGTACAATCCCAATTTGCGCAATCTTTCCTCATAAGTCATTCCTGCCATTCCAGGTATCAGCCTGGTGAATCGCCTCTGCACTCCCTCCATTGCAAGAACATCCTTCCTGAGATAAGGTGACCAAAACTGCACACAATACTCCAGGTGTGGTCTCACCAAGGCCCTGTACAGTTGCATTAAGGTATCCTTGTTCCTATACTCAAACCCTCTTGATATGAAGGCCAACATACCATTTGCCTTTTTAACCGCTTGCTGTACCTGCATGCTCGCCTTCAGAGACTCGTGTACAAGTACTGCTAGGTTTCTCTGCACTTCCCCATCTATTAATCTATTGCCATTCAAATAGTAATCTGCCCTCTGGTTTGTACTTACCAAAGTGGATAACCTCACATTTATCCACATTGTAGTGCATTTGCCATGTATCTGCCCAGTCACTCAATTTATCCAAATCACACTGGAGCTTTCTGACCCCCTCTTCCGTGCACACAACCGCTCCTAGCGTAATGTCATCTGCAAATTTGGAGATATTACATCCAATCCAAAAGCCATAACATTTGAGAAGATAACAAACAAAATTAACAATGATAAGCATGTTATGTAGTTTATATAGATTTTAGTCCTCTTTGAGAGATTAGTTCAGAATGTCATAATGTTGGGTTTCCATGAAATCGTAGCTGTGTGTCTAACAAACTGCCATGACTGTAGAATGCAGATAATAATAGTGGAAGAAATATATTCTGCATGGAGGACAGTGATTAATGAAGTTCTGCAATGATTGGTTCTGGAATTCCTGGTCATTGTGCTTTTAGAAATGATCCACATGAAAAGGAGAAAGGATATACCCGAAATGAATGCAAATGTACAAACATTGCAGAATTCTACATGGTGCTGAACGTTGTCGGAGTTTACAAAGGAGAGAGGCAGGATTGTAATGGAAGATTCTCACCTATTTTTTATCCTGTTTTTTTCTTCATTTGCAGCTCTTGGTTCTGGAGGGCTGAGAACCTGTTTATTTTAAACTTGCAGCTTTGGGTTCTGCAAGGCTGAGAACCTAATTGTTTTTAGAATCAGCAGACATAAGCAAAATTCCACCAAGGGGCCAGAGATGCTTTTATCTAAAGAAAGGACATCTGTGTACCGAGAACGCTTAATCTTCCTGCTTATTTTGGTCAAAGACTGTCAGAGGCCTAGCCTTGATGCAAAATAAACCATTGTATTCAAAGTGATAAGCTGAAAATTATGTTGTTCGTTAGAAGCCTAGCATGTTAGCTTGCTTTCTTATCTTTCTTGCTGTGCTAGGAATAGGTGCTTGGATAAGCAGTTTTTGGGGTAATATAAGTTATGGTCCCGCTGCTGAAGTTTGAGACTTTCCGAGAGGTGGCAACATCTCTCAGCAAGAAGAAGAACTTCTGGAGTCCAGCCAACATCCTGGTCAGGGGAGGTGGACAAGCTGCTACCGGCACCTTGACAACCTACTACAAGTGTGCAGTCGTTGCCTCGCTTCAGCAGTTGGGACATGTCCAAGCATTGATAAATATAGTCGGGAAGGGCTTGCATATTGTAGTGCAAAATCAGCTTTTGAATTTGTAATAAACATTTGTATAATCTGAACTGCTCTCGGTGTGTGTGTGTCTATTTTCTTTCGGTAGCTCAAACACTGTGACCAATCTAAAACGAACCAAGTGAGAGGTACAAGTTTTCCCAAGACAATTGGCGCTGTGAGCAGGGTTGGATTCAAGATGTTTTGCCAAAAGAAAGAGGTGAGCCCTGAGCAGTTCTTGATTACTGGATGGACTTCCAAAGACAATGGTTTTGGCATGTTGGTCAATACCCTGTCTTTGTTAGGACCACCCATTAGTTGGGATGAGGTAAGATTTATCAAGTGTACCTCTGGGAGAGCGGGTTGCCACTCTCTTTCGAGAAAGAAAATTTCCTGATAAAAAGGGGATGCTGACGGATGATTTTTTGGTTGCTGGCCACAGCCTTATGCCACTCCATTCAGCGTGAAGCAGAATCAGTTCAAAGAGAAGTATAATCTCAGCACAAGAGAAAGCAATTAGAGGAGGAGCTAGAAGCCATGCGACAACGCTGTTCCATGATGAGCGAAATTGCTCGCTCCAGTCAGGACAGAGCCAAAGAATGGGGAGATAAGCATGTCCAAATGATCTGCCGTAATATTAAACTCCGGCTGCAGCTCTATGCAGGTAAGGACAGGCAAGGAGTAGAACCCAATCCATTTCGTACTCGTGCCATGATAAGGAATGGTGATGATCCTGATGTAATTAAGGATTGGGATGGGAATATCTGGAATGATGACAATCGTAATGATGCAGATACTCCCCAGCATGTGTCTAACATACTACCCTCTCCACCACCTGCTGTTCATGCCTACCCCATAAAGCAGCAGACTTCCCAAACAGACAGAAGGGGGATGATGTAAGGGTAGAGATGGAAGGGATAGATACTCCGGTCTCCCACGTGGACCCAGGGGAAAATACCCAAACCCCTGCTTATGCTCTATGGTCTACTCCCTCTATGGCCTCAACCCCCTCCCCTAGACTGGATGGATGGCCCTGCAGGCCAAAGTGGGAACAGCGGTCGTAAGCAATCAATGATATGTGACTTCTCTGTAAAAGAGCTGGCTGCCATTGGAGATCAATTTAGGCAAAATGCAGGAGAAACTCTGGCAGCCTGGCTCCTGCATGTCTGGGAACAAGGAGGGGGTAATGTATTTTTAACCCCTGAGGAATTGTTGGGATTAAGAACATTATCTACTGATGTCAGGGTCACTGCTGAGCTGCGGGGTAGAGGGAGAGAGATGTATTACTTACTTACTTCTCTAGGCGATGCCCTGCTACGGGTATACCCATCACCAGTAGATTGGGATTTACATTTGCAGAATAATTGGAGAACCCCAGAGGAGGGTATAGCAGTAATTCGTCAACATGCCCTGGCCTCTGCCTTGTATGCATGGCGTTTGAAGCTATGGGTACATGGGGGGAGCCCTGATGAAGAGATATTCACGGTTGGAATGCATACCAGATTGGTTTGTTCTGCCTGCTAGAAACAGAATTACCTTTAAAGAAATTGCTCGAGACAAAAATTGAGAACAAAGAACATTTATTATACAACAATGCAAAGTTGGGTGCTTCCACTTACCCTGGGATTACACACATACACTGGGGCTCACACAACTTTTATACAGTTTATCTCAGTATAGGAATAACCCCCCCCCCCTTACATTCTTCTGCCTCCTGCTGGAGAGGTTTGGCATTAGGCAATCCTGCCTGCCGATGTGCTGTTTCTGTGCACTTGGAGGACCAGGGGGGTATCCTGTCGGTGTCTTCTCATGTCATTATCCTCATTGTCCTGATTCACAACCTTGCCCTTGTCCCCATTCACTCCTCTCAGAGTTACAGTCTCTTCATATGCAGAGTTCGCTAATCCTGTCTAGGGTTTACTTGTTTAATATACATAACTTGATAAATCTGTATAAGGCTTACTAATTATATATGTAGAACTGGCTAATACTGTCTAAGGTTTTCTAATTATTTATGCAAGCCTTGCTAATTCTATCTGGGGCTTGGAGACCCTTATCTCGTTCAGACTAACTCTACTTCTATCATCAACTCTGTCCTTATCTCCTTCATTTAGTGAACTTGCTGATTCTGTCTGAAGACTAGGAGATTCTTATCTTACTCAGACAGTGTCAGCTTCCTGCCTTCTAATATCCATGTCTCATGTTGTTTGTACTGGTTTCATTCATTTACTTATGTATCAATTTTATTTTCTTCATGTTCATATTGCAATATCAGTTTTTCTCATCTCTCACATGCCCAACCCACTACACGTGGGCTGGTTCTGTCCGTAACATTTCCACTAATTGGGCACCCTGTGTCTGAGGTGGTGCACACCTTATCTGGGCTTTGAGAATTAGAACTGGGAGGTAAAATCCACTCACGTACAGCCCAGGTTAAATCAGACAAGCAGGATGAAAAGAGAGGGCCTGCTGCCAATAACGGACCGACAAGGAAGGACCTTTTTCTAACCTTGTTAAAGTTAGGCGTACCTAAAAGTGATATTGATGGGAAACCTACTGCGGTCCTTTATGCCCTTTATAAGAGAAACGCAGGGAAACATCATCCCCAGCTGCTGAGTCCTCCTGGCCCAGCTGTGCACTTGGCTCCCCCTGCTGCTTCTATCGAGCAGGCTTCTCCTGTTCCACTTACCCGTGATGAGGTACAACAAATGGTTAATAAGGCTCATGGATAATAGTGGCATGTGGACCCCCGAACCCTACTGAAGCATGAAGGTGTGGGCAGGGCTCACATGTCTACACCATTGAGATACGGTGGATACACGGGGACCCACGGCCCTACATACCATTAACAATCCATTGGGGTGGTGGTAATGACTGCCAATATTTGGCCTTGGTCGATACGGGTGCGGAGCACTTGGTGATTCCGGGTAACCCCAACCTCTGCACTGGACCGACCTTTTGAATAGAGGGGTTGGGAGGTGCGGTCACCCTGGCAAAGGAAATAAAAGTCCATGCCATGGTGGGTGATAGCCCTCCCCCTATCTGGTTCCATGCCCTGGTGGCTGCTACTGACGAGTGTATCCTGGGTATTAATATGTTGGCTGGTACGACCCTCAATACTATCCAAGGGGGATTTGCCTTTGGAATTCGGACTATTAGAAAAATCTAGTAATGGATCAGGCTAAGTGGGATCCTGTGATGGTGCCACCCCCCATGAAACCAGTGTGCATTCCACAATATCGCCTCCCTGGAGGGCAAGAAGAGATTACTGCCACCATCGATGCTTTGCAAGAAGAAGGGGTAATGAGGCCCAGAACGTCGCCCTTTAATAGCCCTGTGTGACCGGTCCAGAAGCCGGACGACTCCTGGAGAATGACAGTTGATTATCGCTTTTTGAACAAACATGCCCCTCCACTTTCTTCAGCAGTTCCGGACATTGATTCCCTTACTGAAAACATTGCTCCTGGGAACTCAGGAACATGGTATGCTGTGATTGATCTCGCTAACACCTTCTTCAGTTTTCTTATTGCTGAGGACTCACAGGATTAGTTTGCCTTTTCCTGGAAGGGCCGCCAGTACACCTTCACTCGCCTCCCACTATTTGACACAGCCTAATTGCCCGTGACCTGGAGACGGTGACAGTATCGCCTTCCCTCTCGATTTACCATTATATTGATGATGTGATGATCCAAGGGGCCACAGAAGAGATGGTACAGGAAGGTTCGGAGAGTGTCCAAGATACCCTGATGCAAAGAGGGTGGGCCATTAACCCTGCAAAGGTACAGGGCCTGTCCCAGACAGTTATGTTCCTTGGAATTCAGTGGAATGCTGGAGAACAAGTGGTTCCCGATGAAGTTCACAATAAAATCACAGACTTGGCCACTCCTACTAACAAAAAAGAGACCCAGCGTTTCCTGGGGTTATTGGGATACTGGCAATGTCATATTCCACACTTGCATTGCTTTTACGTACTCTGTATAAGGTTACCCAAAAGAAAACAGACTTTGTATGGGGTGATGATCAGGAAAGGGCATTCCAGTCCGCCAAGCAGGCTGCCCGCATCCCAGATATCCCCTACGAACTACAGGTCTCCGTTACTGATGATGTGGCCTGCTGGAGCCTCTGGCAGAAACAAGAGGGTCGCTGAGTCCCGCTGGGATTCTGGTCACGTACCATGCCTGAGGCTGCCACTCGTTATTCTGCTTTTGAACAACAGTTACTAGCCTGTTACTGGGCCCTGCTGGAGACTGAAAGAATGACAGGTGATGCAGATGTTCAATTGTGACCTGCACTTCCAATAATGAATTGGGTTATGGCTAATGATGCTAATCTAAAGATCGGGCGGGCGCAGCAGTCTTCTATTGTTAAATGGAAGTGGTATATTCAGAGTAGTGCAACCAGAGGTCCTGAAGTGGTGGGCCGCATGCACAAACAGGTGGCTGATCTTCCGTCTCATCATGAGGACGTTGAACCTGCCTTGGCCGCTCATTACCCCACTCACCAGTTCAGTGGGGTGAACCATATGATTTGCTCACTCCAGCAGAACAAGAGGATGCCTGGTTCACTGATAGTAGCAGCCAGTGTGTGCAAGGAAACTAAAGTGGAAGGCAGTGGCTTACCATCCCAAGACAGGAACTTACTTATGCTGAGTTGAAGGCAGTGACTTTACCACTACATCCCCATGATCACCCTCTTCACCCGTTTACTGATTCCTGGGCTGTGGCTAATGGACTTGTGGTATGGATGCCTGGTTGGCAAAAGAATGACTGGATGATACATGACCGCCCAGTGTGGGGAAAAGAGTTGTGACAGCTGTTGTGGGATGCTTCCCACCACCATGAGATAACTGTGTATCACGTTGACGCCCATACCAATGTGTTGACTAACATGGCACAACATAATGCAGTTGCAGATAAGCTTGCCATTATCAGCCGTGCTGATACCGTCCCCCTGGCTCGATGGGCACAAGAACAGAGTGGTCATTTGTGGGAGAAGGGATGAGCTATGTGGGCCTGTACACATGCTTCACCCGTCCATCAGGATGATGTCCGCATGGTCATGCGTACATGCCCAGAATGTCAACTTGTGAAGTCCCGTGTAATTCCTCCTGGTCCGCATGGCAGAATAAAACGGGGTGCTCGCCCAGCTGCGGTTTTGAAAATTGATTACATAGTCCCCATGCCAGACTGTATGGGTAAATCTTACATCCTAGTAATGGTTGACACCTTTTCGGGCCTGGTCTTTGCTTTTCCCACCAAGACGGCTGACCAAGCTAGCACTATCCAAGGACTAAATCATTTAATTTCTCGTTATGATCTTCCAGAGGAGATTCAGTGTGATAATGGCTCGCACTTCTCCGGGGAGGCAATCTGTGATTGGACAACTGACAACGGTATCTTATGGGTTGACCATATTCCTTATTACCCGCAGGCTGTTGGGTTAGTTGAACGAATGAATGGCTTACTGAAGGAACAAATTCGTTTGTTAACACCACTGGGAACCCTGAAGGTGTGGTGTCATGTGCTACAGCAAGCAGTCGACAATTTGAATCATCGCCCTTTAAAAGGAGGTACACCTTTCCACCGACTTCTTCACGCTTCTGAACTACAGCCTACTCCAGAAGAAAAACAATCATTGCCCCACACTCCTGAACTAGAGAATGCCGGACAAAAGGTATGGGTGGCACCACCAAGTAGTGGCCCTCCTGTAAAAGGAGAAATAGTGACACCTGCACAGGGTCACACTCGGTGGGTAGCTATTAAGGGACAAGATGATTTAGTCTGTTTAAACACTGAACGCTTACGATATCGTGAGTGACATGTGTCAGGCTTCTTTGTTCCATGTTCTCCATTTTACGCTCCTGGTGTTCTGGCTTAACAGCTGCTTTGGTGCCAACAATTGGATTTGTAATAATGAGGACGTTCCAAGGGAGATATCCATGGGAGACGCAGTGTGGTGAATTACATCAAGGAAGTCCTCAGTCACCTGCCTCAAGTGCAACTTATATCGATACGTTATTGCCAGTGTCGGTTCTTATATTTTGATTGTAGATGGACCAACTGAAGAGGTTGCCACCTACTTCTGTGATGGTCGTTTTTGTACTCACTTTGTATCTTGTAATAACTCTGCTCCACCTGCTGCTAAGTGGCGGAAGGATTCCAGTTCTCTGGAGGATTGGTGCTCTGCCTTGCCATCAAACATTCCTTCAGATTTGTCTGACACTTCCTTTCTCCATGTTTCCTATGCATACGCTCACCGATTAAATGTTTCTGATTGTTGGGTTTGTACTATAGGCCCTTTGCATGCTGGTATAGGCATTCCCATGATCCCCATTCCTTTCACCCGGAAATATTTTGACCCCTCCAAAGGCAGAATTTACATCCTGAGGAGGCTCATTTCTTTAATCTGAGTGATATTTTGGGTATTTTCTGAGGATGGCATATTTCTACCTCCTCTCATAATGTCACACCCCCTATTTTATTGTTTCCCAATATGTGAAGGGCTCTGTCTGTTTTTGTAAATTCCCTGCCAAACCTGCTGATTCACTGAGATTCAGTAATTTTTTGACATATTCCCTTTTTATTTCCAAGCCCCCTGTGAATGCGACTTATTGGGTTTGTGGGTCTCGCGCCTATGCCTGGCTACCCCTTACCTGCGGTGGTTGCTGCTATTTAGCATATGCCGTCCCCTACCTACACCATATTTCCCGTTTAGAGGACCATTCCTCGCTTATGCATAGGTCCCCTGTCCTTCGGCATAGATGTCATCTTTCAGGTGCCGAGATTTTCCTTGGCGCCTTGATGCCAGGTTATGGTGATATTTGCATTTCCCTAGAGGTTCTCAAATTATATGATCTGATGAACTCTGTTGCCAATGAGACATCCTTTGCCCTTTTGCCTGTCAATCAGGGCCTTAGTGACCTTAGTGATGAACTCTCTGCCAGGAGGACAGTGTCTTTACAGAATCGTATGGCCTTGGATTTTCTGTTAGCAAAACAGGGTGGCACATGTGCCATTGTCGGTTGTGAATGTTGCTCGTATATTCCCAATGTAACCACTAATATTTCTGCTATTATTCAGCATGTTTTGAATTCTGTTCGTGAGCTCCAGCGTCTGGGTATTGTGGCCAACAAGGATAGTTTGAGCCTTGGTTGGAATCCTTTTTCATGGTTAGCTGGTACATTTAGGGGTTTATGCCACGCTATTCTTCGTTGGTTGCTCGCTTTATTGCTTGTTTTTGTAATTATTGTAGTTTTAATTTCTCTTTTACGCTCTTTTTGTACTCAAATACTTGTCAAGTCTCGTGTCTGACAGTCTGTGATCAAGGGGTGGAATGTAATGGAAGATTCTAACCTATTTTTTAACCTGTTTTTTCTTAATTTGCAGCTCTTGGTTCTGGAGGGCTGAGAACCTCTTTTTTTTTACATTTGCAGCATTGGGTTCTGCAAGGCTGAGAACCTAATTGTTTTTAGAATCAGCAGACATAAGCAAAATTCCACCAAAGTGCCAGAGATGCTTGTATCTGAAAAAAGGACATCTGTGTACCGAGAACGTTTGATCTTCCTTGCTTGATTTGGTCACAGACTGTCAGAGGCCTAGCCTTGATGCAAAATAAACCATTGTATTGAAAGTGATAAGCTGAAAATTATGTTATTCATTAGAAACCTAGCACACTAGCTTGCTTGCTTATCTTTCTTGCTGTGCTAGGAATAGGTGCTTGGGTAAGCAGTTTTTGGGGTAATATAAGTTATGGTCCCGCTGCTGAAGTTTGAGACTCTCCGAGAGGTGGAAACATCTCTCAGCAAGAAGAAGAACTTCTGGAGTCCAGCCAACGTCCTGATCAGGGGAGGTGGACAAGCTGCTACTGGCACCTTGACAACCTACTACAAGTGTGAATTCATTGCCTTGCTTCGGCAGTTGGGACCAGTCCAAGCATTGATAAATATAGTCGGGAAGGGCTTGCATATTGTAGTGCAAAATCAGCTTTTGAATTTGTAATAAAAATTTGTATAATCCGACCTGCCCTTGGTGTGTCTGTCTATTTTCTTTCGGTAGCTTAAACACTGTGACCAATCTAAAACGAACAAAGTAAGAGGTACAAGTTTACCCAAGACAAGGATGCAAAAGTTGAGCAGAAAAGTGGCATGTGGATTTCAACATGATAAATGTGCGGTGATGCAATTTGGAAAGTCAAACCAAAAGGATGAAAAGAGGATTAATGGATGTTGGGCTTTATGAATATGGGGATTGAGTTCAATTGTCCAGTTGGTATGTGGCAACTCGACAAATGTATGCTGAGTTCACATGGGTATTGCGTTCCATCTGGTCACCTCATTATATGAATGGTGTGAAAGCAAAAGGAGGGGGCATGGAAGATTTGACAGCATGTTGCATTGTTTGAAAGATAATTCTTATGATGCAAGATTATCAGAACTAAGATTTTTATTTTTTTTTAGCAAGGAAGAATGAGACCAGACCTACTAGAGGGTTACAAAATTCTGAGAAGCACAGACCGGGTAGACAACCAATGCCTTATTCACAGAGCAGGAATAGTGAATACCAGGCTACATATGTAGAAAGTGTAAGGAGGAAAGTTGAGGGTCGACATCACAAGTAGGTTCATACACAGATTTGTGGCTGCTTGTAATGGAATGACTTACCAGGAATTGAGATAGAGTATGAATCATCTGTGTAATTTAGGAGACTCTTGGATAGACAAATGGATGAATATAAAATAAAGAGTTATGAGGCAGGAATGGTTTAGTGCATTTTTTGAAAACATTATTTATAATTAATAAAAAACGATACATTCAATAAATAATACAGTATTTATTTTGTCCTACAAAAACCACATGGTTATCCATCCAAACTCACCCAGCCAACTATTAAACGTCACAAAAATAAAGAAAAATGGAAACAATAATAGAGAACGTAAAAAAAAGCCAAGACATTCAGGTATGGGTCGCGGTTGGTGAAAACCCTATCCCTTCATGGGAAATATTTTAACAATTTAAACATGTTCATCCATGTATGGGCTCTAAACTTTAACAAATAGATAATTATTTTTAGATTATTTGTTATCTTCTCTAACGGAATACATGACCTCTTCTCTGCATGCCGCCGGTGAATATTCAATTCAATATCATTCTTCCATGGAACTGCAAGGCATTTCCTAGCAATTGCTTAACTTTAACTCTAAGCATAATGTTTTATATTATCCAAAAAAATATTATTCTTTAAAATGGAATTTCAAATTTAAATATAACTTCCTAAAATTCTTTAATATTATCCAAAAACTGTTAAACGGTATCACATTTCCAACCGACTGTAAGAAAGTTCCTACTTCCATATGAGATCTAAAACAAAAATATGAAGTGACATATTAAACTTTCTTCACCGCGGTTAAATATAATTGATGAAAACATTTCTAATGCATCAATCAATATCGCACATTCACACTCTTAAGACATACTATCTTCGCATATCAATATCTAATCATCTGGGGAGATGGATATATCTTCATCTGTCCTGTGCATTTATGAATAAATGTTTGTGTCGCCATAATAAAAAAGCTTTATGCGCATTGTTTTATGTTTTTTTTGTGACACATATGTTGGTCAGCAGCCACGAGGTGGAGCTGGCTACAGGGAAGCAGTGGAATATCACAGGACACCAGAAAATTGAGAGAACAACACACATTTGAGATTGAGAATTGAGTTGATGACCACAACACTGGAACGATGAAGGGCTCTGCGGCTGAAGAAAGCACATTCAGCGGACTTGGTTAGTCGGGGTAAGGACCCTACGGAGGCCACTGGCTGATTACGACTGCGGGTGAAGTATTCACAAAGGTCGGCTGGAGAGTTGCTCAAGAATTGGGTGAAAAGGTATCACGAATCTGAACTGGTAGTCGAGAGGATGCCTGTGTGCTGTAGGTGGTGGAAGAAGATCCAGGAGTGAATTTCCAGAGACATTTAAGAGGCCCGTGAATGTGCGGCGTGGGAGCGTGGTGGGATGGGCAGATAAATCATGTGGAGAGATTTGGTATTTCTCACTGGATATCATAGTCGATGTCAACATATTGTAGTGAATCCATTGGCCAGTTCTTGAGCTCCTTTGTGCAGTATGTGTCATTCTGAGCTGCAAGTAACAAACCTAGAGATGTGTGTGTGAGAGAGGACGGGGCTGTTGTTGGAACAATTGTTCAGGAGACTCTCCCGCCTCCCCCAGATAATGAAGAATCACAAATATTTTTAAATTCTCCCTATTTATCATAAGCGCCTTCGCGGTCACTTATGCATCAAACTGCAGTTAATGCAGACAAGAATTATATATTGGTCCTGGTCATGTCTGCATGACACGAGGATGGGAAAAACTCTCGGACAAGTTAACATGTTTCAACTGTTCATTGTGTCGTCGCTGATGTGAGGTTTGAGGTACCTGAACCTGAGCTGAACTCCACTATTTTAAAACTTAATGATCAACTTTTCAAAAATATACGATCCTGCGCTACTGCTGACTGAGAGGTTAGCGTCCGACTGCAGAAACCTGACGAAAATCTGTGACCTTGGTTTTCGAGCAGAAGCGAATCCGTGGAGGATGGCATTTCCCTTCCACTGTCTCCTCATGTAATGTTCACGGATTATCAAAACTTTTTCATTCAGATAATCAACACTTTAGATACTGAAATTGGAAGGAATTATGAACATGGTGGGTTGAACGAGGGTGAAAAACAAAGGGCCGTCAGGTATTGGGCAACGGGTGGCGCTGTGCTCTCTCTCTGCTGACTGTGCCGCGGTTTGTTTTTCCCAAATGTTTGTTTAAATTCCTGCATCTGCATCGTTTGGCACAAACAAGAATGTTGGCTGTGTTTATGCGACGCTCATTTCTCTGGAGGTAACATCAATTACCGTTTATTGATGATCCTGGGATAGATGAAGGCTCTCTGCTACTTTCTTACACAGAGCTGTCCCTTTCAGACTCCCCATCATCGTCAAGATGAGAGCTCCACTCACTGTCTATCCATTTTCCTCGTTGCCTCCAATGTTACAGACAATTATGATTTACTACCCGATTGTGGCTGTCTTCGGGGTCCTGGGTAAGTGATTGCACCTGAATTTGAAAGAGGTGATTTCTTCCGGCAGTTATCTGGACAAAACATGGATTTTAGCCGCCACTGTTCAAAATTTAATGCAACTTTCTGAATGACCAAGATAAAGATAATTTGGATAGACCATTTAGTGAACAAGAATTTAAGGAAGCACTTAAATGTTTACAGAATAATACGTCTCCACGAGAGCATGGATTTCCTGTGGAAGTTTGTTAAGGAATTAAAGACTTAATAATTACTTCATTTATGCTAGTATTGTAGCACAGTCCCAACGTCTCCGCAAAGCGAGTCGCCACTTGGTGTTTCTCCGTCGAGTTCATACCCTCTTCCAGAAACCTTTTCAACGGCGAGAATTATGGTTATTCCTAACAAAGTCAGATATCCTTTAAGATCACCCTAATTTCGACCAATTTTATTGTATAACATTGTTCATAAAGTTATAGCGAAGATCTCTAATTGGGCTGTAAGATGAGATCGCAGTGATCGGCATGGTTTAGCTATATCTGTAGGTTTTTTTAAAAAGATTTTTTTTAAGTTTTTTTTAATTCAGATTTGTTTTTTCTTCTTTTTTGGGTTTTTTTTTCTCTTTTTTCATATATTGATATTAATTATATCTTTTTTTTAGAGATAGTTCACACCCTAAACTGATCTAAAAAATTTTTTATGATATATTTTTATTCTGTAATATTATTGTTTTATATCTCTGTATTAATTCATTACTTACTATGTATTTTTATATCTCTTTGAACTGTATGTGTTTATAAATTATAATAATAATAAAAAGATTGAAAAAGAAAGAAAAGATCTCAGCAAGCAGAATAAATATTCCGTTTGAGATGTAATACATATTGATCAACAGTTTTCTTAAAAGCAAGACAAACATCTGAAGATATAGTAAGATTATTGTTTCAGGCACAAAGAGGCGACTAAAGTTGCATTAGGTGACATAAAATGCTTTTGATATATTCGAAAAGATTATTTACTTAAAGTTTTAGTTAAATTTTGTGTTGGATTTAATTTTGTAAATTGGATTAAAGCACTTTACAGAAGTCCTCAAGCTAAAGTATTAGCTAATAGGCAAATATCTAAATCATTTAAGTTCAAGAGGTCAAGTAGGGAAGTTCGTCATTTATCCTTGTTTCAGACGTGGCCAATAACTACTCTGTTTGCATTGAATATAGAACTTCTTGAACAATTTATTTGTATTGATGAACAGTTAAAAGTGTTTATGACAAATCAACTGAGCATAAGATTTATTGCAGATGATTTCTTTGTATGTTTGGCTCAGACACAACTCTCATTACCTGGACTTTTTAATCAACTGATAGATTATGAAAAAGTTTCTGGTTGAAAAATAAATTGGGATAAAACTGAAGATATGGAATTAGTACAAGGTGATTATTCACAATGTAAATTAGATATATAGTTCATATGGTCTAGCAATGTGATTAAGTATTTAAGAATACTTGTTTCAGACGTGGCGGATTTCTATACCATAAACTTTATTCAGGAATTAAACAAAATTGAATTTGTGGAAAAATATTCACCTTTATACAATTTAGCGACCTATAAAGATAAAGGTAAATCTTTCAATTTAATCAAATGCACTTTAATCTTTCTCATTAATGGAACATAATATAAATTATAGAATGATTGCAAATTTACATCTATCATAATCCCTAAGTACTCAATTTTATAAGTCCATCAAAGTTTACTAATTTGCCTAGCTTCATCGTAATTGATCATAATTTCCTTCACAAATTGGTAGCTTTTCTCCCAATTCATTTAATGTCTAGAAAATTTACCATATAATGCAAAACAATTTTGAAAATAATTTAAAGATTGTTTCGGATTATTTAAATATATCGAAAAATCATCAGAAAATAAATTAATCTTATATTCATCCTGTCCAATCCTTATACCTGTAATATTCTCATTCTGCCTGATATCCAGAGCTAACAGTTCAATGTCCAATTCAAAAAGTGCTGGGGACAAAGAACAACCTTGATGAGTTGAACGTGCTCATATATAAAAGGAAGAAGATTCACATTTTGACGCCACCCTTGCTACAGGAGTATTATATAATGCCTTCACGCAACCAATTAATTAGGGTCCAAATTTATATTTCTACAAAATTTTAAATAACAAATTCCATTCGACCCTATCAAAAGCTTTTTCAGCAACTACTGACACTACCAGTGGTAAGTTGGGTTGCTGACGTGAAGCATTGATCAATGAAACCACTCAAAGGATATTATCCGAAGCATACCTATCTTTAATAAAACGAGGGTGGTCAGAATGTACTAATGGAGGTAAATACTTTCCTAAACTATTTGCTAATAATTTCACTATTGTTTTATAATTCACATTAAATAAATATTTTAAAATAAATATTAAATAATAAATAAATTTATTTTAATAAAGAAATTGGGAGAGAAGTAGAAACCTTCAAAGGCACTCAGTCTTTTTTTTGGTATAACATTTATTATTACACTCAAATATGAGTCTGGTAAAGCTTTTTCCTGAGTTACGTGATTAAGAACATCCATCATATCCTTGTGACTTCCCATTAGGCATTTGTTGAATAACATCCTTTATTTCTAAATCCGTAAAAGGAGAATCCATCTTCCTCACATCCTACTCCTTCATTATTGGTAAGTTCAACTCTGGCAAAAATTCTTCAATAGAACCATCGTCTCACACTCCCTCACAAGCATTTATCTTCTGATAAAATGACAAAATTGGTCATTAATTTCCTGAGGTTTTAAAGCAACTGAATTATCCTTCCTCACAGCATTAATAATCCTTGAAGCTTGTACAGTTTTCAAGTGCCATGCCAAGACTTTATGTGCTCTGTCTCCTAACTCATAACTTTGCTTAGATCTTTCAATCAAATGGTCAAATAGGTTAGTTTGCAATATATTATATTTTAGCTTCAATTTTGTCAAAAAAGCCTTATTATCTTCTATAGAATTCCTCTGAAATTCATTTTGCAACTGTGCTATTTGTTTATCCAACAACTGAGACTCTCCCAGAAATTTCTCATTTTCTTTTGATTTGATGACATGGAAATGCATTGAAATCATCCCATACAATAAAATTACTCTTGACTGTATTCTTATTCAAATCTAAATATATAGCAATTTGATCCTTAATAAATTTTACAAATTTCATTTCTTTCAATATCATTTGGTTAAACATCCAGAGAAAAATAGATTGATTAACATCCGGCTCCACCCAAGGGAGTTGTTAAACTCCACCCCAGGGAGTTTAATTAGCTCCGATGTTATCAAGCAAATGCATTGCAGTTAGTTGGAAATCAGGTGTCAATTTAACATTAGGGAGTCCGAAAACAGAAATTCAAAGTTGTTTACCATGAGATAAAAAAAATCATATAACTTGAGAGTTTTTTAAATGGAGTTGCATTCCGTATACTCGAACATTAGGTTTAAATGTATAAATAATTCATCTGAAAACTCTGGTCCAATGAAGTCTTCGCTTAATAAATTATCTTTGTTTGAAATGATTTTAGGAATCTTTCGAATGTTTACTAAAACAATATAATTTAAAGTATATATAATTAGTTATAGATATAACCATATATATATTCATAATTCATGATAGCATATTAGTAATTTTATATATATATTTATAATTCATGATAGCATATTAGTAATTTAACTTTAGTACAGTTTATAGTTGGGGCAGGTCGAGGACCGGTGTTCAGAGGGTGTTATAAATGGGCTTTTATTCTGTAACTTTCTTTCTTTTTTCTCTCTATTCAAATCAACAAATATTCAATCAATCATTTGTAACAATGTGATATATGATTTCTATTTGTTTTATATATATTAATTCTAAATAAATAAAATCAATTCCTGGATTCCGGCAAAATCTTAGTAAATCGTAATAAATCTCCACACTCTTTGAAACTTATTGAATGTTTTCCTTTTCAAAGGTGACCCCAGGTTTTGCGTCATCACTGAACTTTGACAATTCAGAAAGTCATTATTTTATTTTATGAAGGTTAATGTACTAAAATATCCCTTCCTGTCCTCCAAATTCCGTTGTGTGGATTTCAGGGAATTATGTATCTGTATTCCTGGATCTCACTCTCCTTTCACAATCTTCAGGGCCTTGCGTTTTACCATGTGCATCTTACCTTGCTTTGTCCTTCCAAAATGCAACAATTTGAACTTATCTCTATTAAATTTCGTCTGTCATTTTCATCGAATTATTGCACCTTGTACAGACAAAGCCCTGTCGAAGTGTGGCCGTGCTCACCGGGCAGAACTAGTAAGATAATTAATAGTGAGGAAATAATATCATCAATACGATCTGCAAAGTTAGCAAGGTTTCGGATAGTGGAGTGTAAATCTGGGTCCGAAAATTGTCAAAGGAAGTGTAGAAGGTGGATGATTGGGTCGGGATGTTTAATATTTTGGTGCAGTTCTGCAACATTAGAGATCGGATGTGAATGCTGTGGGAAATGTTGGGTTAATTGTTAATTTTACCATTGTTAAGTTTCGTTCAGTAGAGTCAACGCCGATGCTCAACGCATCACAGTAAGACATCTCGGAACGTGAAGTAACGGGCTTACTTGATATATACTGACCACGGATTTGTGATCTTTCTTATTTAACAGCTAACGTGATGTCCATTGTGATCCTTTCGCGGGGAAATTGCGGTCTGTCCAGGTGTGTCTCTCGCTACCTCGTGGCCATGGCAACGGCGGATCTGTTGGTCGTGTTCCTTGACGTGATACTGTATCGTGTGAACGACTATTATTTTCCAACAACGTTCCTGTTCATAACTCAGGTGTGCGCTTGCCAGATCACACTGATACACGCCGCCACTGATATTTCCGTGTGGTTGACTCTCGCGTTTACATTTGATCGATATGTGATGATTTGTTGCCACAAACTGAGGACGAAAGTTTGCTCCGAAATAACAGCCCGCAAAGTGATAACAATCGTGTTCCCGCTGTTCGTCTGTAAAAACATCCCTTGGTTCTTTCAACTTGAACCCATGTTTACTGTGAGTAAAACAGATTGGTTATGTGTTTTTAGAAGTCAGGATTGGACCCATCCTGGATGGATATTATTCACGTGGATTCATCGAGTGTTGACTCCTCTGTTCCCAATGTTAATGATATCACTTCTTAATGCTCTGACGGTCGCGCGTATTGTTGCAGCCACCAGAGCCCGCAAGGTTCTGAGAGGCAGCAACAATTATGCGGATGAGAATGATTCCGAGGTTAAAAGCCGAAGGAAGTCCATCATCTTACTCTTTGCAGTGTCAGGAAACTTCATATTGCTTTGGATGACCTATTTAATATTTTTCCTGTGGATGCAAATAACACAACGGTTTGTCTTTACCAGTGCGAAGGACCCAATGTTAATCGCGGACCAAACCAGTTACATGCTCTTGCTTCTGAGTTGCTGCACAAACACTTGCATTTATGCAGCGACTCAGTCTAAATTCAGGGAGGAGCTGATCAACGTGATGAAATATCCGGTAAAAATACTATTGAAATGTTTAATTGGAGGAAAATAAGTTCGGCTTTCGGGATATCGGATTCCACCAGCATTTAAAACCAGATAGTTTCCCTTCTGCCAACTGCAACCTGTTATCCCATGGAAAGATGGAAGAAAATACACGCAGCGCAATGCTTATTTGCCGCTAAATTTCAGTTTAAACAAAGCAAAGTCAAATCAATTCTTACAGTTCATGATTCCCTGAACATTCTTATAACGTGGAAAATCATTTGGAATTGAATCAGTTGATGATCTCGCAACCGTTTGGTTTATTTTCCCAACGATGGAAGTTGAGCGAAGTGCCAGCAGCGTAGGGTGAGCCTTTTAATATATCCCCTGCTTCTCCGAGGGAGCAGTAATTGCGGATGGAATGGAAGGGAAGGTCTGAGATAGGATAACCGTTCATTTCACGAACTTCTGCATTTTCTTCGATCTTGGGTGATGTCACATTTGTGGCCCGAAATGTGAAGTTAATAAAACATTAAACACAAGTCTTATCAGGTAAACTTCTTAGTGTCTTTATTCTCCCGTTTTCCTTTGTTCTCCTGCTTGTGTTCTTATCACTCTCTCTCATACCACGTGACTTCCGGTATATCTCATACATATTCATTATCATGACATCCCTCCTTTAATCAGAAATAAACTTCACCTTCACTTACCAATATCCCTTGGAAACTTACAAACATCGTAACTAATGGTAATACTATAACTCTACTACATAAAGTTTACTTCCTACAGCACTCATACATGCACTTTATGATATAAGATTAAATACTGTCCCAAAGTTCTTATCAAACTATGGCACAAAGTCTTCGTATCGTTTGGGCACTTTCCGGTTTCGTTTCGGCCTGTCTGCGATATTGTCGTTAATTCTCGGTTGTTCACTCTCAGCGTCGGACATACTGCTCACCACGGCTTCGGGTGTTTCTGGCGCTCTAGTCACTTCATCAGGAGTGCTGGTAACTGCCTCTGGAACATCATCAGGTCTCTCAGTTTCAGCATCTCGTATTGGCCTTTCAACCTCTTTGCTCGATGTATCTCTGGACTGATACCTTTTTACACCTGATACATTTCTCTTATACAGGATTCCAGTCGGAGACTTGACTGTCAGCATACTGCCACTTCTGGATACGACAGTTTAGGGTTGATGGTAATAAGGTGTGTCTAGCTTACCACCAGTTTCATGCCTCTCTAGAACATTATCTCCTGGCATGATGTCTGAGTACTTGGCTCCACGTTTCGAATCTGTGTACAGCTTTGCTGCACCTTTCTTTTCAGCATCCTGGTCCCTCATCACCTGGTCATCTCGGATTTCCTTTATTTCTGGCATTTTTGTGCGGATTTTTCTCCCAAAAAATGCTTCTGCAGGACTTTTTCCAGTGGTTGCATGAGGCGTTGCTCGATAGACAGCCACATAAGATAGCAATGCTTCTCGCCAATTTTGTCCTTCTGCGTGTGCAATCCTCAATCGTTTTTCAATGGACTGATTTTGTCTCTCTACTTCTCCATTGGCTTGTGGCCATTTCGGAGTTATTTATGATGGTGGATACCTGTGGTCCTCATGTATTCTGCAAATGTCTCTGAAATGAATTGTGGACCATTGTCAGAGTATAATGTAACAGGTAATCCATATCTTGCGAATATCTCTGCTAACGCTTGTATTGTTTTTTCAGTGATTGTGGACTTCAACACCACGTACTCATAGTATCTGCTGTAGTAATCTAGCACTACCATAATTGATTCACCCGTCGGTAAAGGTCCAAGAAAATCAACAGCTACGTCGATCCATGGTCCTGTTGAAAGTTGCGTACTCCGGATCGGTTCTGGCGATTACTCCTACTTGTGATTTGACATCCATGACAAGTTTTAGCAAATTTCTCTGCGTCTTTATCACAACTTGGCCACCATACCTTGGTCCTGAGGTTTTGCTTGGTACCAACAATACCTAGGTGTCCTTCATGCGCTAAGGATACGATCTTCGGTCTCAATCTTTGCGGAATCACCAATCTGCAACCTCTTAATACACACTGTCTGATGCAACAAAGTTCATCTCTAATGGGAATGTGAGCCTTGTGAGTACACTTGTCCCATTGTCCACTCTGTATGCATTCTCTTACTTCCATGAGTTCTGGATCACGTTCGGATTCTCTCTCGACTTCCTTCGTAGTCACAGCTTTAGGTGTGGCCTGAATAGCTACGAAGCATACTAAGCTCTCTGTTTCTGTTCCCAATTCTGACTTGTATTGTGGACCACCATATTTCACCAATCTGGACAGTGGATCAGCAATGTTTGCTTTCCCTGCAATGTGCATTACTTTATATTTGTAGGGTTGTAGTCTGAGTACCCATCTCTCTATTCTGGCACATGGTTTGGATCTAGGTGCATAGATCACCTCTAATGGCTTATGATCTGTGATGAGTTCAAATTCAATGCCGTATAAATATGCATGGAACCTCTCACAGGCCCATACAAGTCCGAGTGCTTCTTTCTCTGTCTGAGAGTATCTTCTTTCCACATCTGATAACGATTTGCTGGCATAGGCAATGATTCTTGGTCCTCCATCATTCATCTGGACCAACACGGCTCCTAAACCAACCAGGCTGGCATCCGCTATGACTTTGGTTGATGCTGCCGGATCGTAATATCCAAGAGTTTTTGCATCTGTCAGGCTTTGCTTCAGCGCTGTGAACGCTTTCTTCTGCTCAGATCCAAAATGAAAAGGTACACCTTTCCTGGTTAGTTTCCTTAGTGGTTCTGCCACTGTAGCAAAATTAGGAATGAACTTTGCACAAAAATTCACCAATCGCAGGAAACTCCTCACCTCTGTTGCGTTCTGAGGTGCACGTGCCTCTTCAATAGCTTTCACCTTGGCCTCTGCAGGGTTTAGTCCTTCCCATGTAAGTCTGTGTCCCATGAAGTCCATTTCTGACACTCCGAACTGGCACTTGTTTCCATTCACGGTAAGGCCGGCCTCCTGTAGTCTAGATAGTACATGCCTCAACCGTTTGTCATGCTCTTCCTTCGTTGGTGCATGGACTATGATGTCGTCAGAAATGTTGGCAACTCCAGGAATGCCTTGAATCACTCGATAGATTTCATACTGGTAGATCTCGAAAGCTGCATTTATTCCAAATGATAGTCTCTTGTAATGATACAATCCACAGTGAGTCACAAATGTTGTTACATCTCGGGAACCTGGATCCAGCTCTTATTGATGATAGCCCCATTTCAGATCAATTTATGAGAATATCTTGCTGGTAGTTAGTTCTTGAAGTATTTCCTCCACTGTTGGTATAGGGTGTCGTTCTCTAATTATAGCTTCATTGGCCATTCTCATGTCAACACATAGTCTAATGGTTTGGGCACAATCACTTCGGGACTGACCCATTCTGTCAAATGTTCCACCAGTTCAGTAATGTCTTGTTCGATCAATTCTTTAATTTTGGCTTCGACTTTCCCACGAAGTCCAAACAGAGTTCGGTGCCTTGGTTGTGCCTTGGGTTTGACCGTTTCATCTACCACTAGCTTCAATTGTCGACCTTTCAGCTTTCCCACTCATTGGAAGACTGCGGGGAATTCTTGGTTCATATCTTCGTATGACTGAATTGAATTGACAGAAGCTCCAATATGAAGTATTGCCAGGTCTTGCGCTGTGCTTCTACTCAGCAATGGTTCTCCCCTCTCTTCTATGACCATAAACTCTGCTTCGGTGCACTTATCTCCAGCTTCAACAGTTGCAGTAAAACATCCAATGGACTGCAATGGGTTGGTTGGATACAGTTTCTTGGAAAACCTCTTTGAGGTACAGATGATCTTTTTCCTTTTCAACTTCTCCCATAAATGTCGATCAATCACATTACTGTCACTGCCTGAGTCTACAATGACCTGAACTGTCACTCCACCAATGATCACTGGGACCTTCTCATGATGTCCTTCATTCAACGTAAATTGGTAACAACTCTGGTCCTCCTGGGTATCATCATCGTCACCGTCTATCTGGCGAATGGTATCTTTCTTTCCAGGATACTTTCCTTTCCCCCAGGCTTTGCCTTTGGAAGTTGTACTCTTCCTCTTTTGGTCTGCATTGGACGAGCTTTTGCACTTCTTTGCAAAGTGGTCATGACCTCCACACTTTCTGCAAACTTTGCCTTTGGCCGGGCAATATGGGTCTTTTCCAAAGTGACCTCGGTTTCCACATCTATAACACTCCACGTCCTGTGTCGGCGTATATCCTGTCTGGTTATGGCGATGTGAGAGCCTCTTAATTTGCTGGCTTGAGTTGTCTTTCAGGGTCATGGTATGAAATTGCCCTTCAACAGCCTCTAATGCAGCAGCAATGGTTAAAGCATCGGTGAGTTCCAACTCCCTCCCTCTTTCCAGTGGACGTCTTCTGAGTTTATCTGATCTGCAGTGCTGTACAAGTTGATCCAGTAATTGGTTGTCCAAATCAACTGGCATGTAATTGCATCCAAAAGCTAGCTGGCGTAGTCTCATCACGTACTGAGCAATTGTCTGGCCATCTTCTTGCCTCATTCTCCGAAACAAATGGCCTTGAAATGTAGCATTCGGTGTCACTACATAGTGTGCATTTAATGCATCTACCACTTTCTGGTACTCATCCTTTCTTCAAGTATTCAAAAGTGTCTTAAATGTTTCTCGAACTGAGGGTCCTGCAGTGAAAATAAGTAATGCCCTTCTCTGCGCTTTTTGTTCAACTGTACCGGTATCTAGAAATAGGCCACGACTGTCGGCATAGGATTCAAATTCTTCCAGACATGCCTTCCACTTCACACTAACAGTGCTTGCATCACCCGTTGGATCAAAATGAACAATTCCACTATATGTTAGAAAGTCACCGTCTGCACCAGCCATGAGGAAATATTCCAGCCCCAAAAGTACTGAGTCAAAGAGAAATTTCTTATCACCTGGAAGTTGTCTGTAAACCTCTGTAATCTTGTTTATAGTCTTTAATTTTCTTCAAGCTTCTTTCATCCTCGTCGCCAATGTCACATTTGTGGCCCGAAATGTGAAGTTAATAAAACATTAAACACAAGTCTTATCAGGTAAACTTAGTGTCTTTATTCTCCTGTTTTCCTTTGTTCTCCTGCTTGTGTTCTTATCTCTCTCATACCACGTGACTTCCGGTATATCTCATACATATTCATTATCATGACAGGTGAGATTTCCTGATCCAGGTAGCATGGCCTGAAATAGTATATTTTGTATGACACTCCTGTAAATATGGTTCAAGACAACAGTTTGTGACGAGCCCAGAGGACCCAAAATCCCAGAAGCAATCGATATTCAACCAGACAAATGGTTATTATTAAAAGTTGTTTTTAATTATTTTTAAACAAGAAAATAGTATAACATTTTAACTGATCTCCCTGAGTTAACCCCCTTCGTGTTGTAAGCGCACATGTATGTATGTGTGCTTAAATTTAGAACAGTACTTTAATTCACAGTCCAATCTCACTTTTCCACTCCTCCAAGTTCACTGTTTGCTGGCAATTCTTATACTGTGCACAGAACCAGACATTGGTGCTTGAAAGTTAAATGGTTACCATTCAAGAAGGTTCATGTCGGTTTTTGGAGAGAGATTTGTTGTTAAATGGACGCAATCTGATCCATTCTAATCAGCCATATCATTGTCTTGCTAAACATATTTTCCCCATCTTCGTTTTCGAGATTAAAACTTATTTCTGTATGGATACCACAGTGTTTCTTTTTGTTTCTCTTATTTCAAGTGAAACATTAGGCAGCCACTCCTGTTCTCTTTTTTTGGCCACAAGGGATTTGCCCAGGCTGAAACATGCACTCACAACCTGTCTTCGTTTTAGTTCTTGCATTATGTGTCATATCAATAACAACATTCAAAAAAGATCACCTTCAATATATACATTGTAAAATTTCTATTTTATTCCCCTTTGCATCCCTCTCCACTACCTCACACCACTTCAATATCAATAAATAATAAAACACATAAAACAAAGAGATAACAAAAAGCAAAAAAAAAAAAAAATGTAGTACCGACCCATTTCACATATTTAAATCTATTGTTCTAATAATAATGTTGTTTTAAGAAAGTTTGTGGTCAGCATTCTCAGACACATTTTATTTATGGTTTCCAAATCTGTTCAAATAATGTACATGCTCTTGGTTTTGAGTTGGTGCACAAACTCTTGCATTTATGCAGCGACTCAGTCTAAATTCAGGGAGGAGCTGATCAACGTGATGAAATATCCGTTAAAAATTCTATTGAAATGTTTAATTGGAGGAAAATAAGTTCAGCTTTCTGGATACAAACTTTCAGATTGTATGTATTTTTTTTTCTAATGGAATACACTTGTTAATTTATGTATACCATTTTTGTTTTTTAAGGATTGTTTCAATTTTCCAGGTTGTCATAATATATATTTTTTGCAACTGGTTGCGCAATCATAATAAATGTTATTTGGTTTATGTCTAATTTTGGACCTAATGTTTTGTCTCATGTTATTTAACAGACATTCTTTGCATTATTTAGTATGTCATTTTATGTGAGTTATTTTATTATTAGGTTTAGATCTTCCAAGAGAGTTTTAACTTTTGAACATGTCGTTCACAATGGAAGCATCTATCCCATGCTGTTGGGTATCACTATTTTAATTTCTATGGATTAATTAATAATCTATTTAGCCAGTTATAATGTGTCATATATTATCTAGTATTTGTCGTGTTTCTCATTGTTTCTATACATAACTTCTTCCTTGTTTCCTTTTTTATCTCTGTGTTAAAATATTTTTTTCCCAGCTTTGTTTCTTTTTGTACTTTATTCATCCTCTTCGTTAAATTGCAATATGATATACATGCTGGTAATAAGTTTTTAAATTATCATTGTGTCTGTGATTAAATATTCATAATTGATACTTTTTCAGAATCTCAAGCTATTTACCAGTTTATCTTTTAAATAAGTTTTCAATTGGTAATATGTAAACATTGGACCTTGGAATATTCCATATTTATCTTTTAATTGCTCAAATGTGAATAAATTGCCTCCTAAAAAACAATCTTCTATTATCTTGATTCCTTTTCTATCCCATTCTTTGGAAAATAAATTAATCATTCTAAAGTGAATTAATGAGTTTTGTGTTTATATCATTTTTGGTATTTGCTAATTTATCTTTTTTTTCTTCCAGGTGTATACTTTTCCATAATTTAAGTATGTGATGTAGCACTGGTGAATTGTTATATTGCACCAAATTTTCAAATCATTTGTAAAGTATTTGTTCCAGGATATTTTCTCCCCATTTGTTTAATTCTATCTTAGTCCAGTCCAGTTTTTCTCCTCAATGATAAAAATGTCATAAGTACATTAACTGCACTGCTCCGTCGTAATTTTAAGGGTGACATCATCCGATGGAATAATGGCTGTGGAATTGTAGACATGGCAGAGAAAATAAAATAAAGAAAAAAACAGGATGGACATCAAAAACACAGAGGTCCTGAAAGATAAATAAAGCAAGAAGAACCAAGAGATGGCAACAAAAAGGAAAAGACCAGAGAGACAGATAAAGAATAAGACAGGAAAACAGCAGGAAGAAAAGAGGTAGGCCTGACCATAAAAAGAATGTCCGATCCCTGAAACCAATGGACGCCCTTCTGGGCAAAGGCCCTCCTCGGAACAACGTACAAAGATGGCTCACTGAGCCACAACTTGATGCTTAATGGCTCATAACAACAAATACACTGATGGGAGGGCGGTCCAGCAATGGGACAAAGTTGAACTGACAGAAAAATCAGACAGATATCGCAGCAATATAAGGTGAACAGAAGACAAGAGAAGGAGCTAGAGAGAGAAAACAAAGAAGATGATAAAGACTTACATGTAAAAGAGGAAAGTAATAAAGATAAACAGTTAATAGATATTGAATATTTTGATGAACAAATGAAAACATTAAAATATATTTTAAAAACAGAATTTAACAATAAAAATAAAAATGGAAAAAGCAGAAGAGAGAATCTAAAAATTAGAGCTGGCCATAGCAGTTATAGAAAAAAAAACAGATGAAGTGGAAGAAAGTCAGACAGCTGTGGAATTAGAACTTAATGAACTAAAATAAGGGCCGAAGGATAGAGACAAAGAAATTAAAGAGATCTGTTCATTCACAAAATTGATGTGTTAGAGAATTATAGCAAATGGAACAATATAAAAATTGTAGGTGTACAAGAAGGCGTAGAAGGATCAAACAAAAAGGGATTCATAGAAGGTGGATCCAAAAGTCTTGGAAGTAGATGATCTACTGGACAAAATTGAAATTCAAAGAGCACATAGAACATTGGCACTAAAGCCTTACTTAAACTAAAAACCACGATCCATAATCATAAGGTTATGAAGACACACAACGAGAGAAAGAAATGTTAGAGCGGCAAAGGATAAAGTAAAATAAACTACTGGAATATAAAGGACCAAAACAATTTCTATCCAGACATTAGCTTCGAGCTCTTAAAAGAAAGGAAAGAATTGAACCTGACAAAGCAGACATTATGGAAGAAAGGCAATAATTTAAATCTACGACATCCAGCAGTATTAAAAATATTCATTCCAGGGCAAAGTAATAGACTGTTCTCAGACCTGAAAGATGCCCAACACTCATCAGAACAATTGCATAACAGACAACAAAATGAGAAGTATTATAAAAGAGTATAAAAACAATTTACAGATGTAAACTGTAAAGATATTAATGTAAATATAAAGTTTAAGTTTGAAAAATAGGAGGAAAAAAGATAAGAAAAAAGTGACAAAAGCTTTGTTACATATTTGGAAAATATATAGTGTTTCTCTGGGGTGGTGTCTAGGTAGAGAAAAACGAACTGCTATTTCAAACTCTGTTGATTTTTGCAGTTATTACCACACCCAAATAGATAAGTGAATTGTAGTTGTCTGACAAGGAGTCAAAGACAAGCCAATATGGGGATGGGGCAGGGGGCTTGTCATTCATTATTTTGTGCATGAATATATTATTTTTAAATTTCAGTAGGGGTTTTAGGATAATTTGCTTTTTCTAACCATGTCGTCATGTAATAAGGTGTGCAAAAATTATTTTTAAGATTTTGGAAAAAATGATATGAAAGAGTTGAGGAGACGAGAGAGAATTGAAAAAAAATAAGTAAAAGTTATTTCATGACTGTAAATATTAATGGAATGCTCAATCAAATTAAAAGAAAGAGATTACTAACTACACAAAAAAAGAGAAAGTCGTCAATGCTTTTTTTTCAAGAAACACATGTAACCGAGATATGACACAGCACAATGAAGAGAGGCTGTGCAGGCCATGTAGTGGAATCATAATAAAATTCAAAATGCAGGGGAGAAGCTATATTAGTCAACAAAAATCTACCAATCAATATGAAAGAAATAATAACAGATCCAGCAGGTAGATATGTAATGACCAAGTTGCAGATTTCTTCTGAATTCTGGAATTTACTAAACATCTATGCTTTTAACAAAGCATCTTCAGACAAATGGCAGATACATGCGGACATATCTTGCTCGGAGGGGAGTTCAACTTCAACCTCGACCCAGTAATAAACAAAACTGGAAGACAATTAAGAATAGGAATAAATTAAGTAAATTTACACTAACAGCAATGCAGGATATGAAACTAATCGATATATGAAGGAGGCAACACCAACATGAGGGACAATATTCACTCGACTCAAAAAGTAGATAGAAGACCTATTCAAGAATAGACATGTTTTTGTTATTGGCACAGATCCAAGGCAGAGTTAAAAATGGAATATAAATCAAGATTATTATCTGATCACTCTCACCTTTTATTAACAATTGAATAAGAGGATGTGCCAGCAAAGACATGTAGATGGAGACTAAATCCTACATTGTTAAAAAGAAAAGATTTCAAAAGATATATTCAACAGCAAACTAAAATATACTTCGAGATAAATATGGAATCAATAAAAGAATAATTCATTTCATGGGATTCCATGAAGGCTTTTATTAGAGTAAAATAATTAGGCACATGACTAAAATTAAAAAGGAATATAGTCAGGAAGTAGAACAGTTGGAAAAAGAGATAACAATCATTGAAAAGGAATTAGCAGAAAGAGAAGATACAGAGAAAAAGACAGAACTGGCAGAGAAAAACTTAAATTATGAAACATCACAACCCGTCCTCAATTTTTTTTTTACACACATTTACCAGCTTGTCCTATTCAAGCCACAGGTACTGCTGCTGAACTGTAAGAAAACTGCAGAACTGAATACAGTCTGTCAGAGAAAAGCCTATTTTACTCTCCCTGCTTGCAAAACCTCAGGACTCTCTTCGAAAAGCAACCTCCATGGATTATCATGGAGATAATCGGGAAGTTTGATGAACGTGGTGGGTCGGACAAGGGTGAAACACAAAGGTTTACGGAAAGTTTTGCTCTGAGCTGTCTCTGCTAACCATCCCGCCGTTTGTTATTTCAAAAGATTCATTTAAACTCCTGCATCTTCATCGTTAGTCACAAAGAAGAATGTTGGGTGTGTTTATGCGACGCTCATTTCTCTGGAGGTAATAATAATGACTGTTTATTGATGATCCAGGGCCAGGGTTCAGTTGGGATAGATGAAAGAGGTATATGTTGCCGCTCTCTGCTACTTTTTATCAGAGAGCTGTCTCTTTTAGACTTCCCATCATGGTCAAGATGAGAGTTCCACTCACTGCCTATCCATTTTCCTTGTTGCCTCCAATGTTGCAGACAATTATGTTTTACTACCAGATTGTGGCTGTGTTCTGGGTCCCGGGTAAGTGATTGCACCTGATTATGAAAGAGTTGATCTCTTCCACCTGTTACCTGGACAAAACATGGATTTTGGGCGTCGCTGTTCAAAACTTAATTAAACTTGTGTATGACCAAGGAAAGGATACTTTGGATAGACCATTGAGTGCACAACAAGTTAAGGAATCACTTAAATGTTTACAGAATAATAGTCTCCATGAGAGGATGGATTTCAAGTAATGTAGCTTAGCTCCAAACTATCCTCAAACTGCGATGCCACTTTGTGTTTCACCGTCAAGTGCATACGCTCTTCCAGAAACCTTTTCAACGGTGATAAACATGGCTATTCCTAAAAAAGTCAGTTATCAATTATAAGCCCATAAAGGTAGACCAATTTCATTGTTGAACGTTGATTATAAAATTATACTGAAGATATTAGCAAATAGAATATATCATTGTCTTTACGAGTTAATATATACATTCACTTTTTTTCTCAAAAAGAGACAAACTTCTGAAAATATAGTAAAATTATTAAGTATCGTTCGTGAAATAGAAAAAGAGGAGATTTAAGTGGAGCAATTGTATTAGATGCAAAAAAATGCTTTTGATATATTCGAATAAGATTTTTATTTCAAGTTTTAGGTAAATTTGTGTTGGATTTAATTTTGTACTTTGAATTAAAGCACTTTACATAAGTCCTAAAGCTAAAGTAAAAACTAATGGGGAAATATCTCAATCATTTAATTTGAATAGGTCAAGTAAGCAAGTTTGTCCTTTATCTACTGCTTTGTTTCCATTGACAATAGAACTTCTTGCACAATTTATTTGTATTGATGAATAGTTAAAAGGCTTCATGATAAATTAAACTGAGCATTAGGTTGTTTGCAAATCATGTGTTTGTATGTTTGGCTCAGACACAACTATCATGATCTAGACTTTAAAAGCAACTGATAGATTATGATATAAGTTTCTGATTATAAAATAAATTGGGATAAAATTGAAGATATGGAATTAGTACAAAGTGATTATTCACAACGTCAATTAGATATTCAATTTATGTGGTCTAGCAATGGTATTAAGTAATTACGAACTCGTACATATAATAACATGAAAAAATATATAAATTAATTTATTTTCCATTACATAGGAAAAACAATTGAGGAGTTGAATGAAGGATCCAAATTTTATTTGGCTGAATTGATTGTATAAAAATGAATATGTTTTCCAAGAAATCAATACTTGTATCAGACATGGCCAATTTCTATACCACAATTTTTTTTTCAGGAAATCAAGAAAATTGAATTCACAGAAAAATATTCATCTTTATACAATTTACTCGACCTATTAAAGTTAAAGTTGAATCTTGCCATTTAATCAAATGCACATTAAATTTCTCATGAATGGTAGATAATTTAAATTATACAATTATTGAATTGTTCCATCAAACATTATCCCTAAGTACTGAATTTGATCAGTCCATCGAAATTTACTAATTTGTCTATCTTGATCGTAATTTCCATTAGAACTTGGTAGTATTTCAATTTTATCCCAATTCACTTTTTATCCAGATTATTTATCATATCATTCGAAACAATTTTGCAAATAAATTTAAGTTTGATCAGGATTAATTTAATATATCAAAATATCATCAGCAAATAAATTAATCTTGTATTCATCCTGTCCAATCCTTATACCTGTCACATTCTCCTTCTGCCAGATAGCCTGAGATAACGGTTGAATTATCAATGCCAATATAATGCTTGTGAGAAAGGACAACACTGACGAGGTGAACGTGCTAATATAAAAAAAGGAAGAAGATTCAACATTTGATGCCACCCTTGCTACAGGAGTATTATATAATGCCTTCACCCAACCAATTAATAAGTGTCCAAATGTATATTTCTACAAAATTTTAAATATAAAGTTCCATTCGGCCCTATCAAAAACTCTTTCAGCATCTAATGATACTACCATTGTTAGGTTGGGTTGCTGACGTGAAGTATTGATCAATGAAACCACTCGAAGTATATTATCTGAAGCGTACTTATCTTTAATAAAACCAGGCTGGTCAGAATACAATAATTTGGTAAATACTTTCCTAAACTATTTGCTAATAATTTCGCTATTATTTTATAATCCACATTTAACAAATGTTATTCAATAAATATTAAATAATAAATAAATTTACTTTATTAAATAAATTGGGAGATAAGAAGAAACCTTCAAAGGCTCTCAGTCTTTTTTTTTGGTATAATATTTATTATTGTATTCAAACATGGGTCTGGGAAAGCTTTTTCCTGAGTGACCTGATTAAGAACATACATGAATTAGATCAGCATAAAAAACCTATCATATTCTGGTGACTTCCCATTAGGCATTTGTTGAATAACATCCTTCATTTCTAAATCCGTAAAATGAGAATCCATCTTTCTCACATACTCCTCCTTCAATATTGGTAAGTTTAACTCTGGGAAATATGCTTCAAAAGAACCATCATCTCGCACTCGCTCACAAGTATATAATGTCAAATAAAATGACAATAATTGGTCATTAATTTCCTGAGGTTTGAAAGTAACTGAACTGTCCTTCCTCACAGCATTAATAATCCTTGAAGCTTGTTCAGTTTTCAATTGCCATGCCAAGACTTTATGTGCTCTCAAACATAACTCATAATAACATTGCTTAGATCTTTGAATCAAACGTTCAAATGGGTCATTTTTCAATATATTATATTTTGGCTTCAATGTTGTCAAAGAAACCTTATGATCTTCTGTAGAATTCCTATGAAATTCCTTTTCCAACACTGCTATTTGTTTATCCAACAACCGAGGCTCTCCCAGAATGTCTTCTTTTCCTTTGTTGCATAACTAATTATTTAACCACGTAGAAATACATTAAAGCATCCCGTACAATAAAATTACTTCTGATTGTATTCTTATTCAAGTCTAAATCCATAATAAATTTTACAAAATACAGTTATCTATCAAGAATATTCTATTAAACCTCCAACGAAAAAGTGATTGATTGATTTCCGGCCCCACACAAGAAATAAAAATCAACCCCAGAAAATGAATCATGACGTGAAGAATAAAATGAAAAATCTTTCTCAGTAGGATTTAATCTTCTCCAGACCTCTATCAAATTTAGATCTTTCATCAAGAAAACCAACTGAACTGCTGCTTTCAATGTTTTCACAACTTTCCGAATTTTATCCACTAATGGGTATAAAACACAATTGAAGTCTCCCCCAATTAAAATATTCCCCTTAGCTTGACCTACATTTAAGAAAGCTTCAGAAACAAACTGTCCATCATCAACAGTAGATGCACAAACATTCAATAAAGATGATGGCTCTGCAAACCATTTTGTTTCAATTAATTCCTTGTTCTATTCCGAAATACTTTTTTCAAGATTTAAATAATGTAGTTTGAACATTTTTATGGAAAGGAACATTAGCAATTGCGGTGATGCATAAATTGTCCTGGAAATATACTTTGTCCTGGAAATATACTTTGTCCTGGAAATATACTGCGCTACTCTCGGTAACATCTTAGCATAAGGACCTTGTCTTTTTATTATAAAATAGCCTTTCCACGTTGCTGTGCACGGACACTTCCCCAGAACCTCGAGCGGACCATCGACCTAATATTCCTAGCTTGAGCAGCGCCTTTAATTCTCACTACTTTATGAGAAAGGGCAGGACATTGTTCATACTCATGCTTATTCGTTTCCTATTGTTGGACCGCATTCGGTAAAAACACAACTTATCATCGTTTCTTCTCAGAAGCACAAATCTTTATTCTTCCCTCATATTTCTCTTTACTGCAGCGAGATGCCTGTCCCCTAGGGGCTCTGCTCCCGCTAAGAATTGCTTGCATCGCATTGCGCTTGAAGGAAGGCTGCATCTCTCTTGGAATCTAGCCTGATATTGTCCCTCTTTCACAATTCCCTCTTGCACATAGAAAGTTCCTTGTGCGCTACTCGCGGCTTTCATTTTGAATAAGACACGCGTTCATTTTCCCATCAAATATGCATGAAATAATGCGAGTGGAAAGGCCAATAATTCCCCTTCTTCTGTTAATATTCCTGGACGCGGTGAGTTTCTTACGTCAGGTCCCTCTCACTTTGAACTAATATTGTCCAGTTAACAACTTTCCCCATCATGGGTTTTCCACATGATGACCTGTTCTTCCAAATGAGCACAGAATTCCTCTAGTTTCCCATATTTCTTTTCAATTGTTTACAGGTGGGAGCTGACATTTTGACCACATGTAGCAGGTCCAACTTTGACAGAGAAAGTACTGATCCATGGAAACGTTCACTTAAACATCAATATTGGTTTAGCTGCTTGAGACCGTTAACTAATTGACTGATATTATTGAACAATACGCCCTAAATTGATTCTATCTGTGTGCAAGTAGTAAAAAGAATTCACGTTGTCAAACCGCATTCAATACTTACATGAATAGGCACAGATCTTATTTATTTATTTATTTATTTACGTACTGATCGCTGCCTTACACAGTTCAAGCGTTTGAGAGGTAGTGAAAGTGTTCGCCAGAACATTCACTGGATTAGAAAGTATTCAATTCTAAAGAGACTGTTATATGGAGCACCAGAGGCGAAGGTGCGGGTAGATAAATGTTCACATCACTCATGAAAAGCCTGGATAGAGTGGATGATCAGGATGTTCTAATACCAGGGTCACCGCCAAGAAACCATTGTTATAAAGTGGGAGGGGATATTTTAACCACATGTAGCAGGTCCAACTTTGACAGAGAAAATACTGAAGGATACTTTAATGCATTATTTTATGTTCGACACCAATGTTCTATAATCTCTGTGAGACGACCGTGTGTTTGTAGCATTCTAGGGATTGGCCACTCATGATGTTTGATTTTAATTTCCACACTTTCTTCCGAGTAAAATCAAATATTCGAAAACAATCCATGATCTGACACCAGTGCCATGTATCGATCTGCAGTCCGGGGAAGCAAGTATGTATCTGGCACCTCCCTCTCCATTGTATACTTACTTTGCCTTCACAGCTATACCGGTTCTAACCCATGATTCCTTTGGCATCAGTTCATCGGAACAAGTGCGTGAGTGTCAATTTGCCAAATATTTCAATATATTCCACGCTCACCCCCCCCCCCCGTATCTTTACTAACTTCATGTGTTTCGTTCCGTTGTTGGTAATTTTAAATTGTTTCCCCTTACGAGTCCAGATGACTGTAAAACCCAGCAGCAATAGAAATGCACCAAGATAAACAAAAGTTGTTTTAATTTTCTTTAAACATAAAATTAGGATCAAACTTTATCTAACCCCCTCTAATTCTATGCACACGTGTACGTAATGCGAACGTTCTTTGCTTTAATAGTCCAGTTATTCACTTATCATTTATCGAAGGTCACCGTTATCAGGAAATTCAGACACAGTGCACATAATTTAACATTTATGTATGTTCACCGGGTTCTGGTGTTTAAAGGTAAATCATTACAGCTCAGGAAGTTTCTACTTGGTTTTACAGAGAGGGTTTCGTTGTTCCATAGACTCACGCACAAACTGATGTCTTCATAAGCCAATTCAGTGCCTTGCCAAAGAAACTTTCCCCATCATGGGTTTTCCACATGATGAACTGTTCTTCCAGATGACCATAGAATTCCTCTTGTTTCCGATATTTCAAGCGAAAACCTTTAGCCAGCCATTTCATCTTGTAAGTATAAAGTGCTATACTCAGATCTCACAACCCGTCTGCAAAACGGGAGTTCGACAAACTGCCATACTGGCACCGGAATCATTTTCTGCCTGGGCATCTGTTGCTTTAAAGACATCAGTCTATTTACTCCACAACACCTACTGGTGAAGTCTCTATAAGCATTTTCCAAAGTTTCAGTCAAGTCACTGTAAAGCTGAAATTTCTACTTATGCATTGTTCTTTCATTTTAAATCAGATGTCTTTTGTGAAGTGATCTATAATAAATCTCCACATTCTATCACTTTACAAAAACACATTTATATATAATATATAACGGAATAATTTACATCGACGTGGGCGAATCAGCAAAACTTTTCTGGGGTAGACTTACATTCTTTGTGCTTTTTAAAATCAATGGATGGTATTACCTCAAGTAGAAAATTGCATTTTTTACTCACCGAGTATTGACCTCACCCATTGAGTTTAACTACTCCTTCTAATGTCCTAGTGAAGTCATGTATTGAATTAAAATCTAAATATCCGATTCCGTGTGTGTAAACTGATTCACTCCGCATGCTTTATCAAACAGCACTATGTAACGTTAGGCATGGAAATAGGCCTCTCCATCATTTTCAACTTTGCTGAACGTTTATTTTGCTTAGATCCACTCAAGTGTATCCAGTGCAGATCCCTGCATAACCCTCACAGCCATGGAGCTGTCCAAGTATTTCTAATATATTACTATTGAGGACGCGTTTATTACTTCAGCTGCCAGCTCGTTAAACCTCTTGTTGTGTGAAGAAGGTAATTCTTCTAGATATATCTTAGATTCACCCCTAACTCATGTTCTCTGTTTTGTTTATCTCGGCTGGAAGGAAAAAAGATGATTTGTAATTAATTTATCAAAGCTACCCTCATTCGGCTATGGTCCAGGAAAAAGAGACCAAAGCTGTTAAACCTTTCCCTCGATTTCAATTCCTAAATCTTAAATCTCTGCACTCTTTCAAACTTATTGAATTCTTTCCTTTTCTTAGGTGACTGCATGCTTTACGTCACCCCTGAACTTTGCCATTCAGATAGTCATAATTTTATTTTATGAAGGTTAATGCACTAAAAGATCCCTTGCTGTTCCCCAACTTCCGTTGCGTCGATATCAGGGAATTATATATCTGTATTCCTAGATCTCCCTGTTCTATCACAATCTTCAGGGCCATGCATTTTATCGTGTGCATCTTTATTTGGTGTGTCCATTCAAAATGCAACAATTCAAACTTGTCTGTACTAAATTACTTCTGTCATTTTCATCAAATTATTTCACCTTGTGCAAACAAATCCCTGTCGATGTCTAACCCAGCTGAACAGACAGAACGAGTTAGTTAATAAATAATGTGGAAATAATATCATTAATGCGATCTGCAAAGTTAGCAAGTTGCAGATAGTGGAGTGTAAATCAAGGTTCAAAAATTGTCAAAGGAATTGTAGTGTCGGGGAAGTTTGACATTTTAGTGCAGTTCTGCAACATTGGAGATCGGATGTGAATGCTGTGGGAAATGTTGGGTCAATTGTTAATTTTCCCACTGTTAAGTTTTCTTCAGTAGAGTCAATGCCGATGCTCAAACCATCACAGTAAGAAATCTCGGAACGTGAAGTAAAGGACTTAATTGATATATACTGAGCATGCATTTGTGATATTTCTTATTTAACAGCTAACATGATGTTTATTGTGATCCTTTCGCGGGGGAATTGCGGTCTGTCCAGTTGTGTCACTCGCTACCTCGTGGCCATGGCAACGGCGGATCTGTTGGTCCTCGTCGTTGACGTGATGCTGTCACATGTGAACGAATAATATTTTCCAACGACGTTCCTGTTCCTAACTCGTGTGTGCGCTTTCAAGGTTACACTGCTGCACGCCGCCACGGATATTTCCGTGTGGTTTACTCTCGCGTTTACATTTGACGAATATGTGATGATATGTTGCCACAAACTGAGGACGAGGTTTTGTACGGTAAAAACAGCCCGCAATGTGATAGCAATAGTGTTCCCGCTGATCGTCTGTAAAATCATTCCTTGGTTCTTTCCCTTTGAACCCATGTTTACTGTGAGTAACATAGATTAGGTCTGTATATCCGTAAGTCAGGCATGGACCCATCCTGGATGGATATCATTCATATGGAATCATGGAGTGTTGACTCCTTTGCTCCTAATGTTACTGATATCACTGCTTAATGCTGTAATGGAGGATGAAGACCATGCATTTGCCTCTGCAAGGTTGAGCATCAGTAACCTACTTTGTGAATAATCTAAGATAAAGATGAAGACCAACATCTTCACAGAGAAATAGAAGGTAAAACGAATGGAAAAGAGAAATAAATGTTAAATCTGATGAAGAGAATATAGATAAAGTCTTTTTTGAAATATATCATTAGAGATTAATGTAATTAAAAAGAAAATGAAAAGAACAGAAGGTAAAATGCAAAGGTTAGACCAGGTCATGACAGAAATAGAGAAAAGAATAGAGAACATGGAAGAACAGAAGACTACTGGAGAAATGGAAGTGAACGACAAGAGAAAAATTGGAAGAAAGTGAAAAAAATTAAAGAGACACAAGAGTTTATATCTTTGAAAATTGATATGTTTGAAAATTATAGTCGGCAAAACAACTTAAAAATAGTGGGCCTGATGAAACGTGAAGAAGGCACAGACATGAAGGACTTTATAAATGGATGGATCCCAAAGGTCCTGGGAATGACAGAAATGCAAGACAAAATGGAAATATAAAGGGAACACAGAGCATTAGCTCCGAAACCACAGACACATCAAAAACTAAGATCCATCTTATTAACATTTTTGAGATATGCAAGAGAAAATATACTGTAACAGGTAAGGAGTAAAATTAGAGAAGATAATTAACCATTGGAATACAATGGTTAAAAATATTTTTTCACCCAGACATAAATTTTGAACTCTTCAAGTGGAGGAAGGAATTTAATACAGAGAAATCAACTTTATGGAAAAATGATAACAATTCATGTGACGATATCCAGCTGTGCTTAAAATATTTATAGCCGTGGAGCAAAACAGACTGTTCTTGGATACAGAGAAAGCGAATGATTTCGCAGTACGTTTGCAGGACAGGAGAAGAGATGAAGAGAAGTAACAAGAATGAAGAATGTTGATAAAGTATAAATAAAGATGTAAAAGCAATGTATATGTAAAGATCTAAAGAGGGAAAAGAGAAGGGAAGGAAGGGAGTAAGAAGGGAAAGAAGAGAGACAGAGATTTGATATATGTTGTAATCATGTTTTCCGGTGAGGTCTGGCTGGAGGGGGAATAACTGTCACTGCAAAATCAGTTGACTCTGCGAACATGATCGCAATCCAAATGAATAGGAGAGTTGTGGTTGCCCGGCAAAGGGTATGAGGCAATTCAGAAAGGGGGTAACTTTTTGGGTTAAGGTATTAGTGATTGTGGGAACTGTGGGGGTACTTTAAGTCTTAATTGTGTTGTCATACATTAAGTGTAATAAGAGAAAACTAAGATGAAAATGGGGAAAAGTGGGATGGAGGTGGCAAAGAGTTAGAAAACAGATGTATGCAAGGTTTGAGTTGGCCATGTTGAACCAGATGAATATAAACATTAATGGAACACATAACCAAATTAAATGGAAGAGTCAACAAAATTTATTGAAGAAGCAAAAAATAGATATAGCATTTGTGCAGCAAACGCATTTAACTGAAGTGGAACATAACAAACTAAGGAGAGAGTGGGTAGGGCACATAATGGCAGCATCTTATAATTCAAAAGCTAGAGGTGTAGCCATACTAGTCAACAAAAATGCACCAATCAAAATAGAGGAGGAAATAGTAGGTCCAGCATGGAAGTATCCAATGATAAAGTTTCAGATATACTCATAATATTGGAAATTGCTCAATATATATGCACTTAACGAGGAGGATCATAAGTTTATGTTGGAATATTTTTGAAGTTTGCACTCACACAAGGGAATATATTGATAGGAGGGGATTTTAATCTTAATTTGGACCCAAAGTGAGATACATCTGGACAAAAACAAGAAAGACAAATTAAGTAGCTATATGTATGGTTAGATCAATGCAGGAAATGAAACTTATGGATATGTGGAAGAGGCAACACCTAGGAGAGAAGGAATGGTCAGATTATTTGAATAGGCACAAAATTTAATCAAGCATTGATATGTTTTTGTTTCTCAGCCCATATTCAACGGAGAGTTAGTAAATCTGTGTATAAAGCCCTATTATTAGCATTATAACTTGAGGAAATCCCACCAAGAACATATATGAAGTTACACCCCATGCTACTTAAAAGACAGGAATTCGGATAATTTATTGAACACCAAATTACAACAAATTAAAATAAATTTTGAAATAACCGCAGGATCAGTGAAAGACAAATTTATATTATGGGATGCAATGAAAGCCTTTATTAGAGGGCAGATGATATGTTATGTAACTCAGATGAAAATGGAATACAACAGGAAAGAGGAATTGGAAAGGGAGATAATAAGTAGGGAAAAGGAATTAGTAAAAAGGTGTGATATAATGAAAATGAGAGAATTACAATTAAATTAAAATAAAATACAAAACATTACAAACGTACAAGGTAGAGAAGAACATCATGAAAACAAAGCAAAAGTATTGTGAATTGGGTGAAAGACACATGTAACATTAGCCCGGCAACTTAAAACAGAAGAAGCTAAAAGCACGATACTGGCTTTAAGGAAAAGGGACAAACAAAGTTCATATAATCTAACAGAGATTAATGAAAACTTTAAGGAATTTTATGAACAATTGTAGCAAATTCCAAACGAGGGGAAAAATCATAAAATAGATGACTTTGGAGCTACAATTGAAATGCCAAAATTGCAAGAAAAGGAACGAAACAAACTAATAAAACGATTTGAAATAGGGGAAGTAACGGATATATTTTTAACAAAAGCTGCTAAACAATAAAACACAAGGTGAAAATGGATTTCCAATTCAGTAAAACATTGAAGAGTTATTAATTACTCCTCTCCTGGAAGTAATGAACCAGATAGAAGAAGCACAATACTTGCCAGATTCATGTAAGAGAGCAATACCACAGATGGGGAGCGATCCATTAACACCATCATCTTATATCTGTAGTTATCTCAAACAATAAGATAATAGCGAAAACATTAGCAAACAGATTGGCTGATTGTGTACCTAAAATAGTGAAACAAGATCAAACTGTTATTAAACTGCAAGAAAAGGAGAATGAGGAAACAAATGGTAAAACTAAACAAAAATGGGAACAAGATTTAAATGTAAAGATAAAAAAGGAAACATGGGATAAATTATGTTCTGGAGCGATGAGAAATACAATAAATACAAGGCTACGTATGATACAATATAATTGGTTATACAGACTATACATTACACCGCAAAAGTTAAATAAATGGGACCCAACAGTATCTGATAGATGGTTTCGATGTAAAAAAGAAATGGGAACAACAATTCATGCAATCTGGACATGTGAGAGAGTAGAAAAATTTTGGGATGATCTCAATCAGATATTAAATAAAATAACAGAAAACAATATATCAAAGAATCCAGAGATCTTTCTCCTAAGTAACATAAAAAACAAAGAATTTGGAATTGATTTGGAGGATGCACAAAAAAGATTTGTTAAGATAGACCTAGCCGTAGCAAAGAAATGTATTATGTCAACCTGGAAATTGGAAGATAATTTGAAAATACAACAATGGTATATAGAAATGAATAAATGTATTCCATTACAAAAAAATAACATACAGTTTAAGAAATAATATGGAAATATTCGAACAAGTATGAGAGCCTTACATTAAATACTATAGCGAAAACCTAACGGGGACAAACATTACCTAAGTTGATGGAAGGAGAAGGAAAGAAAAGAATGGACTCAGTAGAATTTCTGGTGTATTTTTGTTGAATGACAACATTGTCTGACTGAATTAATGCAACCTAGATTGTATACCTAAAATGGATGGGGGGGGTGGGGGGGTGGCTTGGGAGGATGGAGGGGGGGAGGAGAAAAAGTCACTGTAAATGTGTGAAAAAGAAAAAGTGTATATCATGGCTAATGTGATTTATGGTGTGAAAAAAAAGAAAAGATGAACAGTGGGCAATTTCTGTAAATGTATTAATCAAATCCATCCATCCATCCAAGGAAATTAGAAACCAAGAGTTGCTGTTGCTCTAGACGCAGATAAAGCGTTTGACAGAAGTTTAATCTACCATAAAAATATATAAATTGGATTAATGTATTATATAATGGTCCTTTGGTGAAAGTAACAGTAAATGGTTATGTATAGAGTAACTTTAAATTAAGTAGGTCATCTAGACAGGGACGTCCACTATTCCCCTCATTAAAATAAAGGAGAAGGAGTATAAAATCATCTTATTTGCAGATGACATCATCGTATTCCTATCAGAACCAGAGGCATCAGTAAAAGTATTTCATAAGAAATTGAAGGAATATGGAGAAATATCTGTCTACATGATCAACACAAATAAAAGTGAAGAGATGCCAATGAGTAACGCAGACTAAACAGAATTAAATAAAAATGAATCGCCATTTAAGTGCAAGCACAAGCAATAACGTACCTCGGATTCAGGTTAGATAATAACTTAAGCCATTTGTACAAACTAAATTATCAGCCACTAATAAGGAAATTGCAGGAAGACTTAGAACATTGGAAGGAATTACCGCTGACGTTAATCGGGAGGGTAAACTGCATTAAAATGAATGAGTTGCAAAGGATACAATATTTATTTCAAAATTTACCAATTCCCTTAACAATAAAATTCTTTAAGGAACTAAAGAGAATAATTGGAAAATTCCTGAGTAAAGGGTGGATTCCAAGTGTACCGTTAGATAAGTTAGCAGAGAGTATAATCAGGCTGTTTTAAAGTTACCACATTTTAGAAATTATTATAGAACCGCACAAATAAGGCATTTATCAGTTTTTATCAGAAAAGGGGAAAACCAGACTGGACTAAGATAGAACGAGAATAAATGGGGGAAAAGGTACCGGAATGTATAGTTTATGTGGGATGAAAGCTGGTGCAATATAAAAACTCAGCAGTACTGCATCATTTACTTAATACATGCAAGAATATACACTTAGAAAGAAAAAAATGATAATTTCAGAATTACTATTGATGCAAAATCCACGAATCAAAAGAATAGAAAACATTTTTTTGTGAAGTAATTTATTAACATTTGAACAATCGAAGTACGAATATGGAATAATTCGTGGTACAATATTTGCATATCATCAATTGAAAGCCTATTTAAAAGGATTAATTGAGAAACAGCTTGAGATTACCTGAAGGAAGCAGCTTTGAATACGTTATTACAGCCAAAATGATAATCAAAGGATTTGTAACCATTATGTACACTAAGATGCAAGATAAGTAAAATGATATAAACTATGAACCTCAGCAGAAGTGGGGAAAGGATCTAAACATAAATATAAAATATGAAGTATGGCAAAAGTTATGTTCTTGAACGATTAAGAATATAATAAACAGAAGTGTATGCATGATACAGGATAACTGGTTATACAGGGTATATAGTACTCGACTAAACTTAAAAAAATGGGATTCAAAAATATCTAATAGGTGTTCTCGCTATAAGAAAATTAGAACAAAATTATATGCAAGTTGGGCATGTTTGAAAATAATTACGTTTAGGAGAAGAATTAAAACAGAGATTAATTAAAATTACAAACAAAAATGCAAAGAAACAGAGATTATTTTTTAAGTAACAGAAGAAGTAAAGAGGTAGGTCTCAAATTCGATAAAGTTCAAAATAGATCATTTTGATGGATTTAGCGATAAAAAAATAATGTATAATGTAATCTTGGAAATTGGAAGGGAGCATGAGTATACAGCAATGGTACATGGAACTGAATAAATGTATTCCATTGGAAAAAACAACATATAATTATAAAAATAAGGTCACAATGTTTGAACAAATTTGGGAACCATACATGGAACATATCAGAGTGAGCTTGCTTACGAATCCATCCCCTAAAATGAGAATGAAAATGATAAGAAGACTAAAAGACTAGATTCAGTGCGTAATAAATAGATGATGCATTTTTCTTTTTATTTTCCATTGAGTGAAAATTTTGTTTTATGGTTTTATGGTATTGTATATGTTGAATATTTATGGGTTTTGGAGGGGGTGAGTAAAGGGGAAGGAGGAAAATGGGGGGATAAAGGGGAGAAAGAACAGTGTGTATATTTAATGAGATACGTTCGTTCATATTTTGGTTGGTATGATTCACAATGTAAAAGATTAAAAAAATAAAAAAAGAATTATACATTACCCCTCCAAAATGGAATACATGGAAATTAGAAATACCCCAGCAATGCTTTCGATGTGGTGAAGATATTGGAATTTTCTAAATTGCATTTGGTCTTGTTCATACGTTAAATATTTTTAGCATGATTTTGCTAAGATTAGAAAAGTTATTTTTCCGTTGAATCCTGAGTTATTTTATTGGAGAAATTTGAAAATATAGCTCCTAAATTATATTTATCAGATTACGCTGATGCACGCCGCAGATATTTCCGTGTGTTTGACTCTCGCGTTATGTTTGACCGATATGTAATGATTTGTTGGCACAAACTGAGGATGAAGGTTTGCTCCGAAATAACCGCCCACAATGTGATAACAATAGTGTGTCCGCTGTTCGTCAGTAAAAACATTCCTTGGTTCTTTCTATTGGAACCCATTTTTACTGTGGGTAACACAGATTGGTTCTGTATATCCGTACGTCAGGCTTGGACCCATCCTGGATGGATATTATTCACGTGGATTCATCGAGTGTTGACTCCTCTGTTCCCAATGTTAATGATATCACTTCTTAATGCTCTGACGGTCGCGCGTATTGGTGCAGCCACCAGAGCGCGGAAGGTTTTGAGAGGCAGCAACAAATGTGCAGATGAGAATGATTCCGAGGTTAAAAGCCGAAGCAAGTCCATCATCTTACACTTTGCAGTATCAGGAACTTCATATTGCTTTGGAGGACGTATTTAATATTTTTCCTGTGGATGAAAATCACACAACGGTTTGTCATGAACAGTGTGAAGGTCCCAATATTTATCGTGGACCAAACCAGTTACATGCTCTTGCTTCTGAGTTGCTGCACAAACACTTGCATTTATGCAGCGACTCAGTGTAATTTCAGGGAGGAGCTGATCAACGTGATGAAATATCTGTTAAAATACTATTGAAATGTTTAATAGGAGGAAAATAAGTTAGGATTCTGGATATCGGATTCCACCTGCATTAAATACCCGAGAGTTTCCCATCTGCCGACACCAACCTATTATCCCATGGAAAGATGGAAGAAAATAAGCGCAACGCAGTGCGTATTTGCCGGTAAACTTCAGTTCGAACAGAGCAAAGTCAAATCTATTATTTCAGTGTGTGATTCCCTGAATATTCTTATAACGTTGGAAAATAATTTCTTATTGATCAGGTGGTGATCTCGCAACCGTTTGGTTTATATTCCGAATGATGGAGTTTGAGCGAAGCAGCGGCATGGGGTTTCCTTTTAATATATCCCTGCTTTTCCGAGGGTGCAGTAATTGTGGATGGAATTGATGGAAAGGAAGATCTGAGATAGGGTAAACATTCATTTCACGAACTTCTGCATTTTCTTTCGGTCTTGAGTGGAGATTTCCTGAAGCAGGTAGCATGACCTCCAATAGGATACTTTTTATGATGCCCCTGTAAATATGCTTCAAGACAACAGTTTGTTACGAGCCCTGAGGACTCCAAAACCCAGCAGCAACAGATATTCACCAAAACAAATGGTTACTATAAAAAAGTTGTTTTTAATTATCTTTAAACAACAAAATAGGATAAAACTTTAATTTATCTCCCTCACTTAACCCCCTGCCAATTGTAAGCGCACGTGTATGTATGTGTGCTTAAGTTTAGAATAGTACTTTAATTCACAGTCCAATCTCACTTTTCTATCCCTGCAAGTTCACTGGTTGCTGGCAATTCTTATACTGTGCACTGAATCTCACACTGATGTATTTCACCAGACTTTTGTGGTTGAATGTTTAATGGTTACCTCTCAGGAAGGTTCATGTCGGTTTTCAGAGAGAGATTTGCTGTTAGCTGGACGCAAACTGATCCCTTCTAATAAACCACGTGCGTGTCTTGGTGAACAGATTTGCCCCATCAGCGTTTCCCTTATTTCTTTAAGTTGATCAAAGAGTTCCTTTTTGTTTCTCTTATTTCAAGTGAAACCTTAGGCAGCCAGTCCTGTCCTCTTGTGTGGGTCACGAGGGCTTTCACCAGGCTTTACTAAGCTCTCACGACCTGTTTTTGTTTTAAATTTCTTTCATTATGAATCATATCAATAACAACATCCACACATGATGATCATCAATATATACATCGTGACATTTCTTCTTCTTTGCCATTTTCATCCCCCTCCCCTTCCCCACGCCTCTTCAAAAATCAACAAATAATAAAACAAATAAAACAAATAAATAACAAAAAGCAAAAAAGATAAAAAGTAGGATCGTCCACTTTCATCTATATATAAATCTATTCTTCTCTTAATTATGTTCATTTAAGGCATGGAAGTTTGTGGTCGGCATTCTCCGACATATTTAATTTTCTTTCTTTGGCTTGGCTTCGTGGACGAAGATTTATGGAGGGGTAGGTCCATGCCTGCTGCAGGCTCATTGGTGACTGACAAGTCCAATGCGGGACAGGCAGGCACGGTTGCAGTGGTTGCAAGGGAAAATTAGTTGGTTGGGGTTGGGTGTTGGGTTTTTCCTCCTTTGTCTTTTGTCAGTGAGGTGGCCTCTGCAGTGTTCTTCAAAGGAGGTTGCTGCCCGCTGAACTACGAGGCGTGAAGATGCAGGGTTGCAGGCAATATCAGCCCACTGGCGGTGGTCAATGTGGCAGGCTCCAAGAGATTTCTTTAGGCAGTCCTTAGTACCTCTTCATTGGTGCACCTCTGTCTCGGTGGCCAGTGGAGAGCTCGCCATATAACATGATCTTGGGAAGGCAATGGTCCTCAAGTCTTGAGACGTGACCCACCCAGTGCAGTTGGATATTCAGCAGCATGGATTCAATGCTTGCGGACTCTGCCTTCTCGAGTACTTCAATGTTGGTGATGAAGTCATTCCAATGAATGTTGAGGATGGAGTGGAGACTGCGCTGATGGAAGCCTTCTAGGAGCCGTAGGTGATGCCGGTAGAGGACCCATGACTCGGAGCCGAACAGGAGCATGGGTATGACAACGGCTATGTACATGCTGATCTTTGTGTGTTTCTTCAGGTGGTTGTTTTTCCAGACTCTTTTGTGTAGTCTTCCAAAGGCGCTATTGCCTTGGCGAGTCTGTTTATCTTGTTGTCGATCCTTGCATCAGATGAAATGGTGCAGCTGAGGTAGGTAAACTGGTTGACCGCTTTGAGTTCAGTGTGCCCGATGTAGATGTGGGGGTGGGCGGGGGGGTGGGGGGGGCGGGCTGGTAGTCATGGTGGGGAGCTGGCTGATGGAAGACCTCAGTTTTCTTCAGGCCAACTTCCAGGCCAAACATTTTGGCAGTTTCCGCAAAACAGGATGTCATGCGCTGGAGAGCTGGCTCTGAATGGGCAACTAAAGCGGCATCATCTTCAAAGAGTAATTCACTTCAAGTTGCTCTTGTGTCTTGGTGTGAGCTTGGAGATGCCTCAGATTGAAATGACTGCCATCTGTGTGGTACCGGATGTAAACAGCATCTTCATTGTTGAGGTCTTTCATGGCTTGTTTCAGCATCATGCTGAAGAAGATAGTAAAGAGGGTTGGTGCGACGATGCAGCCTTGCTTCACGCCATTGTCAATGGAGAAGGGTTCGGCAATCTCATTGCTGTATTTGACCCGACGTTGTTGGTTCACGTGCAGTTGCATAACCATGTTGAGGAACTTAGGGAGGCATCTGAGGCACTCTAGTATTTGCCAAAGCCCTTTCCTACTCACGGTGTTGAAGACATTGGTGAGGTCAACAAAGGTGATGTAGAGTCCTTTGTTTTGTTCTCTGAACTTTTCTTGGAGCTGTCTGAGGCAAAGACCATGACAGTAATTCCTATGTTAGCTTGAAAGCCACACTGTGATTCTGGGAGGACATTTTTGGTGACACTAGGAGTAGTCTATTAAGGAGAATCAAAACGAAGATTTTGCGGGGCCGTGGCAAGATGGCGTAAGGAACAGAGTGCCTTCCATTTCTCTCCTGACTCTTTGTTATTGTTTTGTCTATAAGTTTAGAAATAGTTAGAGGTGTTGAATTTGTTTCTAATGGTACAATTGCTGAAAAGAAGTAAAAACAAATGGCAACAGATCATTAAGAAACTGCATTTCCCGAGGTTATCTCAGCCTACCTGTTTATAAGAAGCCAGGACTCAGCGTGGAACGGATCCAGGAAGAGAGGTACAAGATTCGGCAAAGGAGCTCTTCTCTTTATCGGCAGGGCTCTTTAAAGATGGCGCCCGGCAGCCCTTGGAACAAAGGACTGGCCAGGCGCATGCGCGTGAATCAACGCCCACTGTGAGCGCTGTCAGTGAATCTTTGACAGCTAGAACAGCTGGGACGCTGCCAGCTGAAGACCCGACTCTGAAAAGACGCTTACCCATTGATGTAGCGGTGGCGCTGCGAAATGCACCTCCAGTAATGAAGACTTCAACAGACATCGATGTAATGAAGGCATTTGATATAATATGGGTTAAGGATAACCCTGGCCATCAGCCTCCAGATACTGCTGAAGAGGTTGTGGCAGGTGTTTCCAAACGCAGTCATACTATAAGAAAAACAGTTAAACTAAAGGAAATAGAAGACCCTTTGGCTATACAGAAACAGCAAGATCCTACTGTGCCTGAATCTATTACAGTAGATATGCTTATTAAGAATCTTGAATCTAAGTTATCCTCCACAATAAAAGAAATAGGTAAGGCTTTAGTTCAGGTTAATACAAAGCTTAATACTTTGGTGGACATTAATACTCAACAGATGATTGATTATGGAGCTTTTAAGCTTGAAACGAGTGAAAGACTTGATGGTTGTGACCAAGGCATAGTCGAGGTACGAGACCAAATACAAGATGTAAATAAAACAATTGAAATTTTACAAATTCCAAATAAAAATTTGGCGAAAAAGGTTGATTATTTGGAGAATCAATCTCGATGGAATAATATTAAAATTGTTGGTTTGCCAGAAGATATGGAAGGATCAGATCCAAGAAAATTCTTCACTGAATGGATTCCACAAGTGTTAGGACAAGATAAGTTTCCAGAAGGCTTAATATTGGAACGTGCCCATAGAGATTTGAGAAGAAAGCCTTTTCCAGGACAAAATCCAAGACCTGTTTTTTGGTTCGTTGTTTAAATTATTATGATTGAGAGACAATTTTGCATGTGGCTATAAGAAATGCACAACAAAGAAGATCTCCCTTGATGGTTCAGAACAATTGTGTTTTTTTTATCCAGATTTGAGTCAAGAAGTTATGTCTCAACGACGTGAATTTAATCCTGTGAAAGAAGTGTTGTGGAAAAAAGGATATAAAGCAACATTTAGATACCCTGCAGTATTGAAGATTTTTCAAGATGGCTATCAACCAAAATTTTTTGATAATCCTAAGGAAGCTATGAACTTTGCTCAATTATTGCCAATTACGCAATTTCAGGAAGGACGTAATCCACCACGGTCTCCAAGGAGAGTGGAGATGCAAGATGGGAACCGAATTCCAAGAGGAAATGGAAGCAATGGTGGTCGGAGTGACAAAGTTGATTAAAGTTTTTTTTCTGAGAAAATTTCAGATAATGATGATAGTTTAATGTGAAACGGAATTTGGGAGAGGGAGCTGGGTGGGCATCATTTTCCAGAAGTCATCAGCTACGTGTGAGTTATCTTACACCCAATATTTTGTGGGAGTTACCGCATTGAGCGGTTGAGACAGGAGGAGGTGGTTGCAACCTCCTACCTGTTCTTTTTTTTTTAATCAATTTTTGGATTAAGTAGTGAAGTTTTTTTTATTACTATCTTTAATTTTTTTTAGTTTTAGGAGGAGATAAGGGAAGGGGGTGTTTTTCTTTTTTTTCTCTTTTTTCACGTTTCTTTTTTTTCTCCTTCTCTTTTTCTTTGTGTTATTTTAAGTAATGTCTAAAGTTAAGTTTGCCTCTTTTAATGTTCAGGGTTTAAATAATCCGATTAAGCGTAAGAAAGTACTTGCTTACTTAAAAAAATTAAAAGTAGATGTGGCTTTTTTGCAGGAAACTCATTTAACTGAGAAGGAACATTTGAAACTTAAACGTGAATGGGTTGGACAAGTTTTCTATTCTTCATTTAATTCAAAGGCGAAAGGAGTGGCAATTCTGGTGCATAAGAATTTACCATTTCAGTTACAGAATGAAGAGAAAAATGGAGGAAGATTATTAAAACTGAATTGTACAAATCTTAATGAGGCTTGGACTCTGCTTGATGTTTATGCTCCAAATGTTGAAGATACAACTTTTATTGTAGATGTGTCTTTATTACTTGGACAAACAAATTCCAATGTGATGATTAGGGGAGATTTAAATGTGGTATTGGAGCCTTTATTGGACAAGTATCCAAGAGTAATTAAGAAATCTAATATGGCAGTACAAGTGACTAATATGATGAAAGATTTGAATTTAATTGATATTTGGCAAAAATTTAATCCTACAGAGAAAGATTTTTCTTTTTATTCTTCACGTCCTAATTCCTTTTCAAGAATTGATTATTTCTTAATTTCAACACATTTGCAGGATAAGGTTATATCTGTGGATTATAAGGCAAGGTTGGTGTCAGATCATTCATTATTATTATTAGAATATCAGAGTTCACAAGATGTTCAGGAAAGCCCAAGATGGAGATTTAACATTATGTTATTACAAAAACCAGAATTTATTAGTTATTTAAATAAAAACAAATTGAGGATTTTATTAGGAATAATGTTCATTCTGTTTCTAGTCATTTTGTTTTATGGGATGCAATGAAAGCTTTTTTACGAGGTCAAATTATTAGCTATGCATCTAAAGTAAAGAAAGAGAGAATTAGAGAGATTGAAGATTTAGAGAAAAAAATAACTGTTAGTGAAAAATAATTTCAAAAAAATGCACCTGAAGTGCAAAAGAACCATTTAACTAATTGAAAATTAAAGTATAATGAATTACAAACATATCAATTTGAATGTTTAATGAATCGAACTAAACATAAGTTTTATGAATGGGGTGAGAAAGCTCATAAAGTTTTATCCTGGCAGTGAAAAAAAGAACAATTATCTAGGATTATACCAGCAATTAGAAAAAGATCGGGTATTACTTTTAGACAAAAAGAATTTAATGAGGAATTTTGTAATTTTTATAAAAAATTATATACATCTGAGTGTAAAGATGTAAGTGAAGATGCAATAGATTCTTTTTTGAAAAACATTAATTTGCCACAGTTGAATCAAGAAGATAGAGAAGAGTTGGATGAATCTTTTACAGAGAATGAAATTGAAATGGCTATAAGAGATATGCCAAATGGAAAGGCACCCGGTGAAGACGGGTTCTCTATAGAATTTTATAAAACATTTTATGTTGATGTATCTTCTATTTATAACAATGTAATACAGCAAATTTATAAAACTTTTCAATAACCTGAATCTTGTTCTAATGCAATAATTACGGTTATTCCAAAAAAAGATAAAGTTCCTTTACAGGTTTCTTCATATCGACCAATATCGTTGTTAAATGTAGATTATAAAATTGTAGCTAAAGTTATGTCTAATAGATTGGCTCAATATTTACCTAAAATAATACATAAAGATCAAACAGGATTTATAAAAAAAAAACAGATATGCATCTGATAATATTTTGTGACTAATTACTTTCATAAATAAATTTAAATCTCAAATGAATTATACAACAGTGGTTTCATTCGATGCAGAAAAGGCTTTTGATAGAGTGGAATGGAAGTTTTTATTTCAAGTACTTGAGAAATTTTGTTTTGGTTCTTCGTTTATTGGATTGATAAAGCCTTTATATAATAGTCCGAAGGCTAGAGTTGCTACCAATGGACAAATTTCAGAATCTTTTGATTTAACAAGGTTTACTGGACAAGGATGTCCATTGTCACCTGCTTTATTTGCTATAGTTATTGAACCTTTGGCACAGTTAATACGTCAAAATGAAAATGTTAAGCGTATGAGAGTTTTGAATGAGGAATATAAGATTAATTTATTTGCAGATGATGTTTTATTATACCTGGTAGACCGTGATATTTCTTTACCAACAATTCTAGAATTTTTAGAAAATTATGGTCAGTTATCTGGTTATAAGGTAAATTGGGCTAAAAGTGAAATTTTGTCAATTTGTAAAGATGATTATACGATTTATAAAAATATCACGAAATTGAAGTGGACAAAACAAATTAAATATTTGGGAATTAATGTCAATACAGAATATCAAGATTTATATTTAATTAATTACCTTGCTTTAATTAAAAAAAGATTAAATGAGATTTGATTAGGTGGAAGGACTTACCTTTAGGTTTAATGGGGAGGATTAATACTATAAAAATGAATATTTTTCCTCGGATGCAATATTTATTTCAATCAATTCCTTATTTTTTTTTAAGTTTTTTTAAGGATTTATATAAAGGAGTTAGAGAATTTTTATGGAAGGGAAAATTTCCGAGGGTACCAATGAAAAAAATGATGTGGGACTTTCAATTTGGAGGTTTGAGATTACCTAATTTTCAATATTATTATGAGGCAGCTCAATTTAAATTTCTTAGTGCATTAATGAATATGGAGGACCCGCCCTGTTGGGCAAAGTTAGAACTGGCAGTTATTTTAGAAAAACCTCCTCATGAATTTTTGTTTCGATGGAATAAAAATTTGTTACGAACTTATGATGTACCAATATTGAAACATTTATTGAATCTATGGACGAGTAAACTTGATAAAATGTGGCTTAAAAATAAATTGTCTGGGTGATTGCCATTATATAATAATCAATGTTCCTTTTACGGTCTCCAATATCACTTTGAAACAATGGGAAAGGAAAGGAATAAAAAACTTATCTGATTGATTTTTTGAAGGACATTTTTGTTCTTTTGAGGAATTACAAAAGAAATTTGGTATTCGTGGAAATTCTGTATTTGTGTACTATCAGTTAAGATCATTTGTAAAACAGGTATGTGGTCGGCAAATGATTTTATTGCCCGAAACTAGTTTTGAGAAATATGTACTTTCAATACCAGAAAAGGGGTATATATCTGATTTGTATTGTATCTTACAAGAAAATGAAAGTAAGAAAGATTGGGATAAAAATAAGTTGAAATGGGGAAAAAGATTTAGGTTTTACAATAGCTGAAGAAGCTTGGATGGAAATTTGTCAAAATAGTATTCGGAAAATGATTAATGCTAGATTAGCGATGATTAATTATAATTTTATACATCAATTATATTTAACACCAGAAAAATTAAAAAAAATTGGTCTTAGTAAGTCAGACTGTTGTTTTCGTTGTGACCAGACAGCTAAAACTTTTTTACATACTGTCTGGTCCTGTGACCGATTGCAACAGTTTTGGAAAGGTATTCAATCTATATTTAATAGATTATATAATATTTGTGTTGTATTTGATCCTGATATATTTTTATTAGGGAATATGCAATCATTAATTGATTTAGGATTAAATGATTATCAGATTTCTTTTCTCAATTTAGCTTTAGCAGTGGCTAAGAAATGTATAGCATCTACTTGGAAAGTTAGAAATATACTAACATTGGTTAGGTAGTATTGAGAGATGAAGTCTTGTTTAATTATGGAAAGGATATCTTTTTGAATTCAAGATAAGATGTCTTTTTATTAGTTGAAGTGGACTCAATTTGCTAAGTATATGCAATTAAATTTGATTTAAGTATGTTCTTAGATGTGATATTTTAGATCTGATAAATCCTTTTTTAAATTATTTTTATTTGTCATATTTTTCTTTTTCTTTGTTTGTGTTTTTTAATACAAAATATTATTAATTTTTTATACATATATTTTTTAATTCTTGTATATGTAGGGAGGGTTAGGTTGAATTAAGTTAGGTTATTAATGTTGTATTGTAATTATATTAATTTATTTTATATCTTTTCTTTAAATGTAAATTTTCTTTTTATTCCTGTGATAAAATCTTTAAATAAAGTTTAAACAAAAGAAGATTTTGCCTGCAATGGAGAGCAGCGTGATTCCCCTGCAGTTTGAGCAGTCTGATTTCTCGCCTTTGTTTTTGTACAGTGTGATGATGATGTCATCACAAAGGTCCTGAGGCAGCTTTCCTTTGTCCCAGTAGAGCATGAAAAACTAATGCAGTTTGGTATGCAGAGTTTTGCCGCCAGCCTTCCAGACCTCTGGGGGAGGGGGGTATTCCATCCATACCTGCTGCTTTGACACTTTTCAGTTTTTCAATTGCCTTATATGTCTCTTCCCGGGTGAGGACCTCATCCAGCTCTAGCCTTAAGGGCCGTTGAGGGAGCAGGAGCAGGGTGGATTCTTGATCTGAGCGGTTGGCACTGAAAAGAGATTGGAAGTGTTCTTACCATCGGTTGAGGATGGAAATCTTGTCGCTGAGGAGGACTTTGCTGTCTGAGCTGTGCGGCGGGCTTTGGACCTGGGGTGAGGGGCCGTACACAGCCTTTAGAGCCTCGTAAAAACCCCTGAAGTCACCAATGTCCGCACTGAGCTGGGTTTGTTTGGCGAGGTTAGTCCACCACTCATTTTGGATCTCCCGGAGTTTTCATTGAAGATGGCTGCATGCGAGACAGAAGGCTCGTTTCGTCCCTCGCCACAAAGACTTTGCAAGGTGAGCCTGATGGGCAGATCGCTTCTTTGCTAGCAGCTCCTGGATTTATTGGCTGTTTTCGTCAAACCGGTCCTTGTTTTTTCCTGGAGGTGAAGCCCAGTACTTGAGGCGTACTTGAGTGTGCTTGAGGCGTATGGTCCGCTTGGTCATCCTGAAGGGCTGGCATTCCCGGGCCGCTCAAGAACTCTTATTTCAAGTGAAATCTTAGGCAGCCAGTCCTTTGACCAGGCTTTAATAAGCTCTCACAATCTTTTTTTTAAATTTCTTGCACTATGAGGCCACATAAACAACAACATCCACAAATGATGATCATCAATATATACATCGTGACATTTCTTCTTCTCCCCCTTTTCATCACTCTCCCCTTCCCCATGCCTCTTCAAAATTCAAAAAATAATAAAACACATTAAACAAAGAAATAACAAAAAGCAAAAAAGAAAAAAAAGTAGGATCATCCACTTTCACATATTTAAATCTATTGTTCTCATAATTATGTTGTTTTAAGGGATGGAAGTTTTTGGTCCGCATTCTCCGACATGTTCAATTTCTGGTTCTCAAATTCATTCGAATAACATACACTTGTCTTTCAGATTGAATGGATATTTTTCTAATGGAATACACTTGTTAATTTCTGCACCACTTTTATATTTTAAAGAGTGTTTCCATTTTCCAGGTTGTCATAATATAATTTTATTTTGCTACTGGTTGCGCTATTATAATAAATGTCATTTGGGCTCTGTCTAATTTTAGTCCTAAATTTTTGACTCTTATATTATTTAATAGAAATTCTTTGGATTATTTGGTATATTTATTTTGTGATTTTGTTTAGTATCAGGTTTAGATCTTTGCAGATAGGTTAAAATTTTGAACATGTCCAAAATGTTGCTCCAGTCTCTTGTTAACAATGGAAGCATATATCTGATGCTGTTGAGCATCACTATTATAATTTCTGAGGATTAATTTCTAATCTATGTAGCCAGTTATATTGTATCAAACATAGTCTAGTATTTGTCGCATTTTTCATTGTTTGTATATTTAACTTCTCCCATGTTTCATTCTTGAACTCTGTGTTAAAATCTTTTTGCCAACTTTGTTTCATTTTATACTTTATTTCATTCTCTTCCTTTTATTGCAATTTGATAGATATGTTGGTCATAATCTTTTAAATTATCATTGTGTCTGTGATTAAATATTCATAATTTCTACCTTTTATAATCTCAAGCTATTTCCTAGATTATTTTTTAAATAAGTTTTCAATTTGTAACATGGGAACATTGTACCTTGTGTTATTCAATTTTCCTCTTTTAATTGCTAAAATGTTAAGAAATTATTTTTCAAAATGCAATCTTCAATTTCTTTGATTCCTTTTCTATCCCATTCCTTGAAAAATAAATTATCCATTGTAAAGGGGATTCATGAGTTTTCTGTTAATATTATTTTTGGTATTTGATAATTTATCCTCTATTCTTCCAGGTGTATTCTTTTCCATAATTTAAGTATAAATTGTAGTACATGTGAATTGTTATATTGCACCAAAATTTCCTCCCATTTTATAGTATATGTTCGTTGATAATTTCTCTCAAATTGTCCAATTCTATTTTAGGACAATCTGGTTATTCTCCTCTGTGATACAAGTCTGATAAATATCTTAACGTTGCTGCCCTGTCATAATGTTAATGGTGATATCACGCTGATGGAGTAGTGCCTGCAGAAGAATAGCCCTCCGAAGAGAAAAGAAAAAAAAAGAAACAATGCTGGACAGAAAAAAAAACACTGAAATACTGAAAGATAAAGAAAGCACGAATACCGTAGAGATGGCATCAAAAAAGGAGAAGACCAGAGATACAGATAAAGAAGAAGACAGAAAAACAGCAGAAAGAAAAGAGGTAGGCCTTACCTTAAAAATTACATCCGACCCCTAAAGCTGATGAGAGTACCACTTGGCAAAGTCCCTCTTTCGAACTATGTACAAAGTTGGCTCACTAAGCCACAAAATGTTGCACAACCGCCCATAACAAAAAAATAGACTGAAGGAAGGCAGGTCAAGCAATGAGACAACGTTAAATTGATAGATGAATTGGGGTGATGGCATCGCAGCGATAAGAGTTGAACAGAAGACAAGGAGCTAGAGAGTGAAGACAAAGAAGATGACACACGGAAAAGAGGAAGGTAAAAAAATAAACATTTAACAGACATTGAATATTTTGATGAACAAATAAACACTTTAAAATACATTTTTACAACTGAATTTAACACAGTAAAAATAAAAATGGAAAAAACGCAGAAGATATAATTGAAAAACTAGAGCTGGCCATAGCATATCCATGTAAACGAACAAATGAAGTGGAAGAAAGCCAGACAGCTGTGGAATTAGAAATGAATGAAGTAAAAGAAATTCTGAATGATAGAGACAAAGAAATTAAAGAGATCTGTTAATTCAAAATATTGATGTGTTAGAGAATTATAGCAAATGGAACAATATAAAAATAGTAGGTATAAAGAATGCGTAGAAGGATCAAACATAAAGGGATTCATAAAAAGATGAATCCCACAAGTCTTGGAGGCAGAAGATCTACAAGACAAAATTGAAATGAAAGAGCACATAGAACATCGGCACTAAAGGCTTATTAAAACCAAAAACCATGATCCATAATAATAAATTTACAAAGACACACAACGAGAGCAAAAAATGTTTGAGCAGGCAAAGAATAAATTAAAAGAAAATAATCAACTACTGGAATAGAAAGGGCAAAATTTCTATCCAGACATCAGCTTCGATCTCTTAAAGAAAGGGAAAGTATTGAACCTGACAAAGCAGACATTATATAAGGAAGGCTATAATTTTAATCTAACACATCCGGCAGTATTACAAATATTCATTCCAGGGCAAAGTAATGGACTGCTCTCAGACCTGAAAGATGCCCAACACGTTGCAGAAAAATTGCTGAACAGACAACAAAATGAGAAGTATTATAAAAGACTATCAAAACAATGTACATAAATAAATTGTAAAGATAATGATGTAAATATAAAGTTTAGTTTGGAAAATAGGATGAAAATAAAGATAAGAAAAAAGTGTGAAAAATGCTTTGTAACATTTTTTGAAAATATATCGTGTTTATCTGGGGGGAGACGAGGGAGAGAAAAATAACTGCTATTTCAAAATCTGTTGATGCTTGCAGTTATTACCTCAACCCAAACAGATAACGGAATTGGAGTAATCTAACAAGGAGTCATCGACAACCCAATATTTGAAATTTCGGGACTTTCATTATTCTGGATAGGAATATTTTATTTGTTAATTATAATAGGGGTTTCAAGGATAAATTTCTTTTTCTAACAGTGTCTGCGTGTATTAAGATGTGCAAAAATTATTTTAAAAAATATTGAGGAAAAAGATATGAAAGAGTTGAGAACATGAGATAGAATTGAAAATAAAGAAGTTAAAAATGGATAGATTAAATTTAATGACTGTAAATATTAATGGAAAACTCAATCAAATTAAAAGGAAGAGTTACTGACAACTAGAGGAAGAAAAATCGACATTGATTTTGTGCCATAAACACACTTAACTGAGATAGGACACAGTAAATTGAAGGGAGACTGTGTAGGCCATGTAGCAGAGTCCTAATACAATTTGAAATCCTGGGGAGCAGGTATATTAGTCAACAAATATCTACCAATCAATATAAAAGTTATAATAACAGATCCAGCAGGTAGATATGTAATGACTAAGTGCCAGATTAATTCTAAATTTTGGAATTTACTAAACATCTATGCATTTAACAAAGAAGACCAGCAATTTATGCAAACAATCTTCAGGGAAAATAGCAGAAACATGGGGACATATCATGCTCAGAGGGGAGTTCAACTTCAATCTGGACCCAATGTTTGTTAAAACTGGAAGACAATTAACAATAAGAATAAAATAAAAAAATTTATACTAAAAGCATTGCAGGATATGAATCGAATTGATATGTGGAGGAGGCAACAAGAAAAAGAGAGACAATATTCACACTGCTCAAATAGACAGAAGACATACTCAAGATTAGACTTGATTTTGTGATTGGCACAGATCCAAGGGAGAGTTAAAATTGGAACATATAGCAAGATTATTATCTGATCACTCTCACGTATTATTGAAAATTGAATAACAGGATGCAATACCAAAGACATGTAGATGGAGACTAAATCACACATTCGAACTTCTGTCATCTTTATTCAGACCTGATACTGCGTAAATGGAGCTGATGATGGATTCATTAAATTATTATGTGACTGCAGGGTCAACCACAAAGATTGTGGGGCGCAAAATTATAAAGAAGGAAACGTGCCTAATGGTAGAGGATGTTAGGATTGTCATAAATGAAAACATTGCTTAATTATTCACAAGTGATAAGGAACTTGATCATTTTGCGTTATGAATAGAGCAAGGATGAGTGCTGAATTGTGTTGTTATTAAGGAAGGGGAAGTGTTGGATCTTCTTAAATCTAAGTAATTGAGAACTTCCTGGGGCTGGACGTGATCTACCTCAAGTTATTGCGGTAAGTGAGGGTGGAGGTATCATAAGCCGTGGCTATGGTCTTTGTGTCTTATTTGCCAACAGGGGAATTGACAGAGGATTTGAGAATTACAATGGTGGACTCTTTGTTTATTTTATAAATAGAATATTGAAAATACTTGGAATTTTTGAACAGAGAGTCTTGCATCAGAGGTGTATCAAATATTTGAGAAGATTCGTAAGGATAGAAACGATGAGCATTTGGAGAAAAAATGTCGAATGAAGGTTAGTCAATGTGTATGTCTGAATGAAGAGTCATAACATTTGTGAAGATAACAAACAACATTAATAATAATCAGCTTGTTGATGTAGTTTATATGGATTTTAGTCCTCTTTGAGAGATTAGTTCAGAATGTCATAATGGAGGGGATCCATGAAATCGTAGCTGCGTGTCTAAAATCTGTATTGCCTGTAGAATGCAGATCGTAATAGCAGAAGAAATATATTCTGCCTGGAGGACAGTGATTAGTGAATTCTGCAATGATCTGTTCTGGAACTCCTGGTCATTGTGTTTTGAGAAATGATCTAGATGAAGGGGAGGAAGGATGTACCAGAAATGCATGCAAATTATATAAATATTGGAGACTTCTTTATGGTGCTGAACATTATCGTAGTTCACAGAGATAGACAGGATGCAAAGTTGAGCAGAAAAGTGGCATGTGGATTTTAACATGATAAATCGGCGCTGATGCAATTTGGAAGGTGAAACCAGAAGAATGAGAAGAGGATTAATGGATGTTGGGTTTCATTATTATGGGGATTGAGTTCAATTGTCCAAGGGGAATGTGGAAACTCTACAAATGTATTCTGAGTTCACACGGGGTATTGTGTTCCATCTGGACACCTCATTATATGAATGGTGTGCAAGCTATGGGACGGTGCAGGGGAGATTTGGCAGCATGTTGCATTGTTTGAAAAATAAGTCGTATGAGGCAAGGTTATCAGATCTGGGACTTTTCATTTTTTGTAGCATAGATGATTGAGACTACAAGATTCTGAGAAGCACAGAGTGGGTAGACTGCGAATGCCTTTATCACAGAGCACGGATAAGGAATACCAGAGTACATATGTGGAAAGTGACAGGAGGAAAGTTGAAGGTAGACATCACAAGTAGGTTTGTACACTGAATTGTGCCTGCCTGTAATGGAATGAGTTTCCAGGAATCGAGGTAGAGTATGATTCATCTGTGTCACTTAGGAGACACTTGGATAGACAGATGTATGAATATAAAATAGGGAGTTATGAGGTAGGAATGATTTGGTGCATTTTTTGTAAATATTATTTATAATCAATAATAAATGATACATTCAACAAACAATACAATATTTATTTTATCCAAGAAAAACCTCACACCCATGGCTATCCATCCAAACCCACCCAACCCACTATTAAACGTCACAAAAATAAAAAAAATGGAAACAATAATGGAGCACATGAACTAAACCAACACATGCAGGTATGGATCGCAGTTGGGGAAAACCCTATCCCTTCATGGGAAATATTTTAACAATTTGAACACATTCAATCCATGTACGGGCTCCAAACATTAACACATAGATAATTATTTTTAGATTATATGTTATCTTCTCTAATGGAATACATGACCTCATCTCTGCATGCCAACGTTGAATATTCAATTCAATATCATTCTTCCATGTAACTGCAAGGCATTTCCTAGCAATATGAAATTGTTTAACTTTAACTCTAAACATAATGGCTTAGTATTATCCAATGAAAATATTATTGGGTAAAATGGAATTTCAAATTTAAATATAACTTTCTAAAGTTCTTTAATATTATCCAAAAACTGTTAAACTGTCTCACATTTCCAACCAAACGTAAGAAAGTTCCTACTTCCATATGACATCTAAAACAAAAATATGAAGTGACATATTGAACTTTCTTCACCGGGGTTAAATATAATTGATGAATAAAATTATAATGAATCAATCTGTATAGAAACGTAGGAACATAGAAGATAGGAGCATGAGTAGTTAATTCGGCCCTTCGAGCCTGCTCCAGCATTCAATAAGATCGTGGCCGATCTTGAAGTCCAGTACCCCTTTTCTGCCTTCTCCCCATAACCCATAATACCCTTATACTGAAGAAATATATCTAATTCCCTTTTAAATATATTCAATGAATCTGCTTCTACTGCTCACTGTCGCAATGAATTCCACAGATTTAAGAAATTCCTCCTCATCTCGGTTCTAAATTGTTTGCCTATTATCCTCGAAACATGGCCCCGGGTTCTGGACTCCACCACTATCGGAAACACCCCTTCCGCATCTATTCTGTCCAGTCCTGCATGAATTTTATATATCTTCATGAGATCCCCTCTCAAACATCTAAACTCCAGCGAGTACAATCCCAATTTGCGCAATCTTAGACATTCACAATCTTAGACACACTATCTTCGCATTTTAGTATCTAATCAAATGGGGAGATGGATATATTTTCATCTCTCCTGGGCCTTTATGAATAAATGTTTGTAAGCTTTATGTGCAGTGTTCTATGTTCTTTGTGACACATGTATTGGGCAGCAGCCCCGAGGTGCTGCAGACTGCATGGAAGCAGTAGAATATCACAGGACACCAGAAATGTGGAAGAACAACACACGTTTGAAAATGAGAATTGAGTTGATGACCACGACACTGGACCAATGAAGGGCTCTGCGGCTGAAGAAACGCACATTCAGCGGACTTGGTGAGTCGTGGTAAGGAACCGACGGAGGCCACTGGCTGATTACGACTGCGGGTCAGGTATTCACAAAGGTCGGCTGGAGAGTTGCTCAAGAACTGGGTGAAAAGGTATCACGAATCTGAACTGGGAGTCGAGAGGATGCCTGTGCGCTGTAGGTGGTGGAAGTAGATCCACGAGTGAATTTCCAGAGACATTTAACAGGCCCGTGAATGTGCGGCGAGTGAGGATGGTGGGATGGGGATACAAATCATGTGGAGAGATTTGGTATTTCTAACTGGATATCATAGTCGATGTCAACATAATGTAGTGGATCCAATGGCCAGTTCCTGAGCTCCTTTGTGCAGAACGTCTCCTTCTCAGCTGCATGTAACAAACCTAGAGATGTTGTGTGTGTGTGTGTGTGTGTGTGTGTGTGTGTGTGTGTGTGTGTGTGTGTGTGTGTGTGTGTGTGTGTGTGTGTGTGTGTGTGTGTGTGAGAGAGAGGACGGGGTCTAATTTGGAACAGTTGTTCAGGAGACTCTTACGCCTACCCCCAGATAATGAAGAATCACAAATAATTTTCAAATTCTCGCTATTTATCATAAGCGTCTTCGTAGTCACTTATGTATCAAACTGCAGTTCATGCAGTCAAGACTTATATATTGGTCTTGGTCAGGTCTGCAGGACACGCGGATGGGAAAACCTCTTGGACAAATTTCGATGTTTCAACTGTTCAATGTGTCGACGCTGATGTGAGGTTTGAGGTGCCTGATCCTGTGCTGAACTCCAATATTTTAAAACCTAATGATTAAACTTTCATAATTAAACGATCCTGCGCTACTGCTGTCCGTCAGGTTAGCGTCTGACTGCAGAAACCTGACGGAAATCTGTGTCCTTTGATTTCGTGCAAAAGCGAATCCATGGAGGTTGGCATTTCCCTTCCACTGTCTCCACATGTAATGGTCACGGATTATCAGAACATTTTCATTCAGATAATCAACACTTTAGATGCCGAAATTGGAAGGAATGATGAACATGGTGGGTCGGACGAGGGTGAAACACAAAGGGGCGTCACGTTTTGGGCAACGGGTGGCGCTGTGCTCTCTCTCTGCTAAATGTGTCGCGGTTTGTTATTCCCAAATGTTCATTTAAATTCCTGCATCTGCATCGTTGGGCACAAACAGGAATGTTGGCTGTGTTTATGCGACGCTCATTTCTCTGGAGGTATTATTATTTACCCTTTATTGATGATCCTGGGATAGATGAAGGCTGTACATCTCGCCGCTCTCTGCTGCTTTCTTACAGAGCTGTCCCTTTCAGACTCCCCATCATGGTCAAGATCAGAGTTCCACTCACTGTCAATCCATTTTCCTTGTTGCCTCCAATGTTGCAGACACTTATGATTTACTACCCGATTGTGGCTGTGTTCGGGGTCCGGGTAAGTGATTGCACCTGCATTTGAAAGAGGTGATTTCTTCCGGCGGTTATCTGCACAAAACATGGATTTTTGGCCGTCACTTTTAAAATCTTAAGAGAACTTTCTGAATGACCAAGATAAAGATAATTTGGATAGACCATGTAGTGAACAAGAAGTTAAGGAAACACGTAAATGTTTACAGAATAACACGTCTCATCGGGAGCATGGATTTCCTATGGAAGTTTGTTAAGGAATTAGAGACTTAATAAATACTTTATTCATGCTCGTATTAGAGCTCAGTGCCACCGTCTCCGCAAACCAATACGCCCCTTTGTGTTTCACCGTCGAGTGCAGACCCTCTTCCAGAAACCTTTTCAACGGCGAGAATTATGGTTCTTCCTAACAAAGTCGGATATCCATTAAAATTACCGTAATGTCGAGCAATGTCATTGTGTAACATTGATTATAAAGTTATAGTGAAGATATTAGCAAATAGAATAAATATTCCCTTTGTGATTTAATATATTTAGATCAATATTTTTCTTAAAAAAAGACAAACCTGTGAAGATATAGTAAGATTATTAAGTTTAATATAAAAAATGAGGCGACTAAAGTTGTATTAGATGCAAAAAAAAAGCTTTTGATATATTTGATAAAGATTATCTATTTAAAGTTTTACGAAATTTTACGTTGGATTTAATTTTGTAATTTGAATGAAAGCACTTTACAGAAGTCCTCAAGCTTAAGTAATAACTAATAGGCAAATATCTATTTCATTTAATTTGAATAGGTCAAGTAGGCAAGTTCGTCCTTTATCTTTGTTTCAGACGTGGCAAATTTCTGCTTTGTTTGCATTGACTATAGAACTTCTTGCACAATTTATTGGTATTGATGAACAGTTAAAAGGCTATATGATATATTAACTGTGCCAAATATTATTTTCAGATGATGTTTTTTGTATGCTTGGCTCAGACTCAACTCTTATTATCTGGACATTAAAAGCAGCTGACAGATTATGAAAAGGTTTCTGGTTATAAAATAAATTGGGATAAAACTGAATATATGGAATTGGTACAAGGTGATTATGCACAATGTCAATTAGATATTTAATTTATATGGTCTAGCAATGTGATTAAGTATTTATGAATATATACAGATTATAATTTGAACAATATATAAATTACATTATATTCCATTACATAAGAAACTAAATGAGGAGTTGAAAGAAGGATACATTTTCATAAAACATTATTTGGAGGTGTTGATTGTATTAAAATTAATATTTGTTTTCCGAGAATTCAATACTTCTTTCAAAAGTGGCCAATTTCTATAACACAAGCTTTATTCAGGAATTAAATAAAATTGAATTCATGGAAAAATATTCACGTTTATATAATTTAGCGACCAATTAAAGATAAAGGAAAATCTTTCCATTTAATCAAATGCACTTTAATTTTTGTCATTTATGGTACATAATATAAATTATACAATGATTGAAAATTTACATCAATCATAACCCCTAATTACTCAATTTTATCAGCTCATCGAAATTTACTAATTTGCCTAGATTGATCGTAATTGATACAATTTTCTGCAGAAATTGGTAGCATTTCACTTTTCTCCCAATTCATTTAATGTCCAGAAAATTTATCATATAATTCGAAACAATTTTGCAAATAAACTAAAGATTGATTTCGATTATTTAAATATATCAAAACATCGTCAGCAAATAAATTAATCTTATATTCATCCTATCCAATCATATACCTGTAATATTCTCATTCTGCTTGATATCCAGAGCTAACGGTTCAATGACGAATGCAAATAGTGCTGTGACAAAGAACAAACTTGTTGAGTTGAACGTGCTCAAATTAAAAAAGGAAGAAGACTCACCATTTGACATCACCCTTGCTACAGGTGTATTACATAATGACTTCACCCAACAAATTAATTAGGGTCCAATTCTATATTTCTGCAAAATGGTAAATAGAAAATTCAATTTGACCCTATCAAAAGCTTTCTCAGCATCAGCAACCTTTGGTAAGTTGGGTTGCTGATGTGAAACATTGATCAATGAAACCACTCAAAGAATATTATCTGAAGCATACCTATCTTTAATAAAACCAGCTGATCAGAATCTACTAACTGTGGTAAATACTTTACTAAACACTTTGCTATAAATCTCGATATTATTTTATAATCCACATTTAATGAATATTATTGAATGAATATTGAATAATAAATAAATTTATTTTAATAAAGAAATTGGGAGATAAGAATACACCTTCAAAGGCTCTCAGTCTTTTTACTGGTATTACATTTATTATTGCATTCAAACACGAGTTTGGTAAAACTTTTTCCTGAGTTACGTGATTCAGAACACCTATGAATGCGAGGCCAGTTCAGTATATTTAAAAAAAAACATCATTTCCTCGTGACTTCCCATTAGGTATTTGTTGAATAACATCCTTTATTTCTAAATTTGTAAAAGGAGAATCCATCTTCCTCACATCCTCCTCCTTCATTATTGGTAAGTTTAACTCTGGCAAAAATGCTTCAATAGAAACATCACCTCACACTCCCTCACAAGCATTTAACTTCTGATAACATGACAAAATTGGTCATTAATTTCCTGAGGTTCAAAACTAACTGAATTATCCTTCCTCACAGCATTAATAATCCTTGAAGCTTGTACAGTTTTCTATTGCTATGCCAAGACTTTATTTGCTCTGTCCCCTAACTCGTAATAATGTTGCTTAGATCTTTCAGTCAAATGGTCAAATGGGTTAGCTGGCAATATATTATATTTTAGCTTCAATTTTGTCAAAAAAGCCTTATTATCTTCTGTAGAATTCCTCTGAAATTCCTTTTGAAACACTGCTATTTGTTTATCCAACAACCGAGACTCTCCCAGGAATTTCTGATTTTCCTTTGATGCATAACTAATGATTTGACCACATAGGAATGCATCCCATTCAATAAAATTACTCCTGACTGTATTCTTATTCAAATCCAAATACATAACAATTTGATACTTAATAATGTTTTCAAATTCCATTTCTTTCAATATTATAATGTTAAACATCCAGCAAAAAATAGATTGATTAACATCTGGCCCCACCCAAGAAATAAACAGCAAAGAATGCTCAGAAATTATACGACTCTTAGATGTAGCTTGAGTGAAACTTGCTTGCAAATGTACTGATGCTAAAAAAGTAAATCCTAGAAAATGAATCATGACGTGAAGAATAAAATTTAAGTTCTTTCTAATTAGGATTCAATCTTCTCCAGTCCTCTATCAAATTCATTTCTTTCATCAAGGAAACCAATTGAACTGCTGCTTTTGAATTTTTCAAAATTTTCAGACATTTATCCAATAATCGGTCTAAAACACAATTTGAGTCTCCCCCAATCAAAATATTCTCTTTATCTTGACCTAAAGCTAAGAAAGCCTCAGACACAAGCTGTTCATCATCAACATTAGATGCATACACATTCAATAAATTCGATTGATCAGCCAACAAATTTGTTTCAATTGATTCCTTGTTCTCTACTGGAATTCTTTTTTTCAAGATTTAAATAAAGTATTTTGAGAATTTTTATGGAAAAGAAAATTAACAGTAGAGACAATGGATACATTGACCGAGAAGTAGGGTTTGGGTGGTTGGCAATTACCTAATTTTAAAAATTATTATGAAGCATCTCAATTAAGATTTATTAATTGTATGTTAGATATTTCACACCCTCCCCATTGGCTGAGGGTGGAATTGGCGGGATATTGGAACATTATCCCCATCAGTTTGTATGGGGACCCAATGTGAGGTACATCTGGAAAAAACATGTAAGACGAATAAAGATCAATGCAGGAAATGAAACTTTGGCCACACACAAAAGAGAAGGACTGTTCAGATTATTCGAATATACACAAAACCTAATCAAGAGTTGATATGCTTTTGTTTGTCAGTCCATATTCAAGGGAGAGGTAGGAAAACTAAGTATAAAGCCAGATCCCTATTACATCATTCACCCTATTATTAGCAATAGAACTGGAGGATATCCCACCAAGAACATATACATAGTTAAACTCCACACTAATTAAAAGATTGGAGTTCAGGGAATTTATTGAATGTCAAATTAATCAAATCCATGCAGTTCAAGGAAATAGGAAACCAAGAGTGGCTGTTGCGCTAGATGCAGAAAAAGCTTTTGACAGAGTAGAGTGGTATTACCCATTTAAAATATTACAGAAATTCAATCTACCATGAAAATATATAGATTGGATTAAAGCATTGTATAATGGACCATTAGTGAAGGTAACAGTAAATGTATATTTATCGAGTCACTTTAAATTAAGTAGGTCATCAAGACAGGGATGACCACTATCCCCCTCATTAAAATAAAGGAGAAGGAGTATCAAATCAGCTTATTGGCATATGACATCATAGTATACCTAACAGAACCAGAGGCATCAGTAAAAGTATTTAATAATAAATTGAAGGAATATGGAGAAATATCTGTCTTCACGATCAACACAAATAAAAGTGAAGAGATGCCAATGGTTAATGCAGACTAAACAGAATTTTCTAAAAAATGAATCACCATTTATGTGGCAAGCACAAGCAATCGGATACCTCGTGATCAAGTTAGATAATAACTTAAGTCACTTGTACAAGCTAAATTATCTGCCACTAATGAAGAAATTGCACGATGACGTAGAACATTGGAAAGAATTACCACTAACATTGATAGGGAGGGTAAATTGCAAAGCATACAATAATTATTTCAAACATTACCAATTCCAGTAACAGCAAAATTCTTTACGGAACTAAAGAGAATAATTGGGAAATTCTTGAGTGAAGGGAGGAATCCAAGGGTAGCATTAGATAAATTAGCAGAGAGTATAATCAAGCTGGTTTAAAGTTGCCACATCGTAGAAATTATGATAGAACCCCACAATTAAGGTATTTGTCAGTTTTTACCAGAAAAGGGGAAAACCAGACTGGACTAAGTTGAACGAGAATAAATAGGGGAAAAAGTACTGGAACTTATACTTTATATGTGGGATGGAAGCTGGTGAAATATAAAAAACTCAGCAGTACTGTATTATTTACTTAATACATGGAAGAAGATCTACTTAGAAAGAAAAAATAAACGAATGACCAAGTACCAAAATTACTATTGACGCAAAATCCACTAATCAAAAGAATAGAAAATTGTTTTTTGTGAAATAATTTATTAACATTTGAACAATTTAAGTGTAGATATGCAGTAACTCATGGTACACTCTTTGCATATCATCAATTGAAAGCTTACTTGAAGGATAAATTTGGAAACATCTTGAGATTACCTGCAGCTTTGAATGGGTTTTTACAGAAGAAATGATAATCAAAAGATTTATAACCATTATGTACACTAAGATGCAAGATAAGTAAAATGAAATAAACTATCAACCTAAGCAGAAGTGGGAAAAGGAACTAAACATAAAGATAGAAAAAATGAAGTATGGGAAAAGTTATGTTCTTGAATGATCAAGAAGACAATAAACACAAGGTTATGCATGATACATGATAATTGGTGTGACAGGGTATATAGTACTCGTCTAAAATATAAAAAATGTGATTCAACATTATAGAATAGTTGTTTTCACAATAAGAAGAAAATGGGAACAAGATTACATGCAGCATGGGCATGTTTGAAAGTAAATACGATAAGGTAAAGAATTAAATCAGAGACTAAATAAAATTATAAAAAAACATACCAAAAAAACCCCAGATTTTCTTAAAGTAACATAAGAAGTAGAGAATAAGGCTTCAAATTGGATAAAGTGGAAAAGAAATCATTATGATAAATTTAGCAATAGCAAAAAAATCTATAATGTCAACTTGGAAAATGGAACAGAGTATGAGTATACAGCAATGGTACATGGAAATGAAAAAATGTATTCGATTGGGAAAAATAACATAATTTTAAAATTAAAGTCACAATGTTTGAACAAATTTGGGAAACATACATGGAACATAACAGAGTGAGCTTGCTTACGAATCCATCCCCTAAAATGAGAATGAAAATGATAAGAAGACAAAAAGACTAGATTCAGTGTGTAATAAATAGATGGCACATTATATTTTCCTTTCTGTGAAAATAATGTTTTATGATATTGTAGATGTTGAATATTTATGGGTGTTGGAGGGGGTGAGTGGAGGGAAGGGAGGGAAATGGGGGGATAAATGGGCAAAAGACCAGTATGTAAATTTAATGAGATATGTTTGTACACATTTTGGTTGATATGATACACAATGTAAAAGATTTTAAAAAAGAATTAGAATTATACATTACCACTCAATAACTGAATAGATGAAAATTAGATATATCCGAGCAATGCTTTAGATGTGGTGAAGATAATGGAATTTTCTTCATTCTATTTGGTCTTGTTCAAACCTAAAACATTTTTGGATTTCTGTTACCATGATTTTGCTACAGATTATAAAAGCTGGGCAGAACTAGTAAGTTAATAAATAATGAGGAAATAATATCATTAATACGAGCTGCAAAGTTAGCAAGGTTGGGGATAGTGGAGTGTAAATCAGGGTTCGAAAATTGTCAAAGGAACTTTAGAGGGCGGATGATTGGTCTGTAAAGTTTGACATTTTAGTGCAGTTCTGCAACATTGGAGATCGGATGTGAATGCTGTGGGAAATGTTGGGTCAATTGTTAATTTTACCACAGTTAAGTTTTCTTCAGTAGAGTCAACGCCGATACTCAACCCATCACACTAAGAAATCTCGGAACGTAAATAAAGGACTTAATTGATATATACTGACTATTCATTCGTGACTTTCCTTATTTAACAGCTAACGTGATGTCCATTGTGATCCTTTCGCGGGGGAATTGCGGTCTGTCCAGGTGTGTCTCTCGCTACCTCGTGGCCATGGCAACGGCGGATCTATTGGTCATTGTCGTTGACGTGATACTGTTTCGTGTGAACGAATATTATTTTCCAACAACGTTCCTGTTCATAACTCAGGTGTGCGCTTTCCAGGTTACACTGATACACGCCGCCATGGATACTTCCGTGTGGTTGACTCTCGCGTTTACATTTGACCGATATGTGATGATTTGTTGCCACAAACTGAGGACGAAGGTTTGCTCCGAAATAACAGCCCGCAAAGTGATAACAATAGTGTGTCCGCTGTTCGTCTGTAAAAACATTCCTTGGTTCTTTCTATATGAACCCATTTTTACTGTGGGTAACACAGATTGGTTATGTATATCCGTACGTCAGGCTTGGACCCATCCTGGATGGATATTATTCACGTGGATTCATCGAGTGTTGACTCCTCTGTTCCCAATGTTACTGATATCACTGCTTAATGCTCTGACGGTCGCGCGTATTGTTGCAGCCACCAGCGCCCGCAAGGTTCTGAGAGGCAGCAACAATTATGCGGATGAGAATGATTCCGAGGTTAAAAGTCGAAGGAAGTCCATCATCTTACTCTTTGCAGTATCAGGAAACTTCATATTGCTTTGGATGACCTATTTAATATTTTTCCTGTGGATGCAAATAACACAACGGATTGCTTTGACCAGTGTGAAGGACCCAATTTTTATTGTGGACCAAACCAGTTACATGCTCTTAGTTCTGAGTTACTTCACAAATACTTGCATTTATGCAGCGACTCAGTTTAAATTCAGGGAGGAACTGATCAACGTCATGAAATATCCATTAAAAATACTATTGAAATGTTTAATTGGATGAAAATAATTTCGGCTTTCTGGATATCGGATTGCACCAGCATTTAAAACCAGATAGTTTCAATTCTGCCAACGCTAACCTATTATCCCATGGAATGCTGGAAGAAAATAAGCGCAGTGCAATGCGTATTTGCTGGTAAATTTCAGTTGGAACAGAGCAAAGTCAAATCTATTCTTTCAGTGTGTGATTCCTTGAACATCCTTATTACAGTGGAAAATCATTTGTAATTGAATCAGTTGGTGATCTTGCAACCGTTTGGTTTATTTTCCCAACGATGGAGGTTGCGCGAAGTGCCAGCAGCGGAGTGTAAGCCGTTTAATATATCCCCTGCTTCTCCGCGGGAACAGTAATTTGATTGAAAGGAAGGTCAGAGATAGGATAACAGTTCATTTCTCGAACTTCTGTATTTTCTTTCGGTCTTGAGTGGAGATTTCCTGAACCAGGTAGCATGGCCTCCAATAGGATACTTTATATGATGCTCCTGTAAGTATGGTTCAAGACAACAGTTTGTTACAAGCCCAGAGGACCCAAAACAAACCATAAGCATTCGATATTCAACCAGATAAATGGTTATTATTAAAAGTTGCTTTGAATTATATTTTAACATAAAAATAGTATGAACATTTATCTGATGTTCCTGACTTAACCCCCTTCTAATTGTAAGACCCCATGTATGTATGTGTGCAAAAGTTTAGAATAGTTGTTTAATTCATAGTCCGATCTCACTTTACCATTCCTCCAAGTTCACTGGATGCTGGCAATCCTTATACTGTGCACAGAATCTCACATTGATGAATTTCACCAGACATTGGTGCTTGAAAGGTAAATGGTTACCACTCAGGAAGGCTCATGTCGGTTTTCAGGGAGAGATTTGTTGTTATATGGATGCAATCTGCACCCTTCTAATCTGCCTTATTATTGTTTTGCTGAACATATTTTTCCAATCTTTGCGTTCCAGATTAAAACATTTCTTTAAGGTCAACACAGAGTTCCTTTTTGTTTCTCTTATTTCAAGTGAAACAGTAGGCAGCCAGTCCTGTTCTCTTGTATTGGCCACAAGGGCTTTACCCAGGCTAAAAAATGCACTCACTACCTGTCTTCTTTTTATTTCTTGCATTATGTGTCATATCAATAACAACATTCACAAATGATCATCTTCAATATATACATTGTGAAATTTCTACTTTTTTCCCCTCTTCATCCCTCTCCACTTCCCCACACATCTGGAAAATCAATAAATAATAAAACACATAAAACAAAGAAATAACAAAAAGCAAAAACAAAGAAAAAAGTAGTACCGACACCTTTCACATATTTAAATCTATTGTTCTGATAATTATGTTGTTTTAAGAGATGGAAGTTTGAGGTCAGCATTTTCAGACACATTTTATTTATGGTTTCCAAATTTGTTCGCATAATGTACACCAGTCTTTCAGATTGTATGTATTTTTGTTTTCTAATGGAATTCTCTTGTTAAGTTCTGCATACCACTTTTGTATTTTAATGATTGTATCCACTTTTCAGGTTGTCATAATACATTTTTTTTGCTCCTGGTTGTGATATCATAATAAATGTTATTCGGTATCTGTCTAATTTTCGACCTAACGCTTTGTCTCATATTAGTTAACAGAAGTTCTTTGGATTATTTGGTATATTATTTTTTAACTTTTGAACATGTCCAATTTGTATGTAATGTTGATCCAGTCTCTTGTTCACAAGGGAAACATCTATCCGTTGCTGTTGGGTATCACTATTTTAATATCTGAGCATTAATATATAATCTATGTTGCCAGTTATATTGCATCATACATTATTTAGTATTTTTCGTGTTTCACATTGTTTCTGTACATAACGTCTCCCTTGTTTCCTTCTTTATCTCTGTGTTAAAAAAATTTTTTCCCAACCTTGTTTCGTTTTATACTTTATTTAATCCTCTTCGTTATATTGCAATATGATATACATGTTGGTAATAATTTTTTAAATTATCATTGTGTCTGTGATTAAATATTCATAGTTGCTACTTTTTCGGAATTTCAAGCTATTTCCCAGTTTATCTTTTTTGTTTTTTTATACTTTATTTATTCATTAAAAATACAGATAATAAGTAACATATATAGCAATAAACAAATCATGAACGTTATATTTTATATATATATATATATATATATTTTTTTTTTATATATATATATATATAAAGAAAGAAAAAAAAGGAAGAAACCCCACCCCTCTTTCAGCCAACTCTCCTAAGGAGAGCCATAAAGAAAAGAGAAAAAAATAAAGTAAAGCATACCTATTAAAATCTAGTCAATATAAATCAAAATGTAAATATTCTGAATATAACAACCACATATTAAATTAAAAAAGCTATTGTTATTTGTGAAACATATGTAATGTTTTCCATTATTAAACAATATTTCATCTCATTGCGCCAAAAGTCTCAAATTTTATCATTTCAGGTAAAATCATATCTCTACCAAACTAAAAGTTCGTTTTACCATAGATGAACTTGATAAAAGTACTCTTATGCTTAATCAAACTGTTTAAACCCTGAACATTAAAAGTAGCAAACTTCAACTTTGATATATCTACTAATATTACAAACTAATAATATATATATATATATATATATATATGTATGACTAGTCGAACATAGAGCAAATGTTTTCCTCCCCAGCCAAACAAAGAATAACAACAAGATATCATAATGACATAATAATAAAGTAAAAATAAAAAAGTTCTTCTATTCATCCAAGAAATTCCAGAGTCGACGACCCCATTTCAAGAAAATGGACTCTTTCTATTCCCATTTCTCCCATTTCTGCTGTTTCTTCTATTTCCAGAACAACCAGAGTTTTCTTTAGGAGACAATGGTGGGCTACATCTTTGTCTTCTTACATCTGGCAACGAATCAGCAAAACTCATTGCTTCACGCTAATTCTCACAAAACCGAGATTGAATTTCTCCACAAAACAATAGACAATAGACAATAGGAGCTGGAGTAGGCCCTTTGGCCTGTCGAGCCAGCACCACCATTTTACCGATCATGGATGATCACTAACATCAGTACCCATTTTCAGCCTTATCCCCATAACCCTTAGCTCCTTTGCCCACTAGTGTCTTATCTAACTCTCTTTGGAACATAATCAGCGAATCTGCCTCTACCACCCTCTGTGGCAGAGCATTCCACAGATTCACACTTTCAACACTGCCAGATAGCGAAATGTAGACCTATAACCTTTATGCCACAAAACTTATTTAACTGGATTAAATCGACACTGATGCTGAATAACCTCTTGACTCAAATCAGGATAGAAAAAACTCTACTATTCTGAATCATTAATTGGGCTTGTCGTTGTCTCGCATTTTGCACTGCAAAACGAAGTATCATTTCTCTGTCCAAATAATTTAAACATCAAATTATCACGGGTCTCAGTGGTTGATAAGGCAGAGGTCTTCTTCTTAAGCTCAATGAGCTCTTTCCAATACCAGACCTGCAGAGAAAAATTCCTGCCCCAGTATTTGTGGAATCCATTTGGTAAAAAACAAAGAGGATCTTGTTCTTCCATACCTTCTGGCAAACCAATAATCTTCACATTATTCCTTCTACTTTGATTCTCCAAATAATCTAAAATTCATCTCTAACTCCCTCTCAAGTTCTTGCAATTCTTTAACACCTTCAACATTTTTTCTGTATTAGAAGCCACTTGTTGTTGACATTTCAAAAAACCAGCCTGAAATTGTTTAAAATCCGCACAAGATGCTTCCACACGTATTTTAACTGTATCCAGTTCCAAACTGAGCCTTTGAGACATTTCATTTAGCATAGGCTGAATGATAAGACTTAGCTGTTTACATTGTAATTCAGAAATGCTCAGCCCTGCTTTCTCTTGCGTAGTCTCAGAACCAGGTAACTGCAGCTCCTGCTGCATCTCAACAACAGGCAGTTTAACAGTTTTACTGCGGGTCTGGACTCCCAGCGACGGCACCCTGACTTCCTCAGGGGACTGACGCTGTTCTACCCCCGCAACCTGTTGTTGCTTCCAAAACTCACGGAAAAGATCAAGATATGCAGGTTGGAACACTTCCTGGGGCATTTCAAGCAATGGAATCGTCTTCTTGCGTACCCCCTCCGTTAAAGTCGGCAGGCTGCCAGGATCGGGATCCACATCGGGGGCACACGGACCTTCCTCTTGAGAACGGGTAATTCCAGCGATGACCTTCTCCTGGTGAGTAGTGGTCATTTTTCAAGCTCCCACAGGCAATCTCTGTGGTTTAGGCTTGAAAGAAAGAAAACCCTGAACTCGTAGCAGACCGTTAAGGCTCTAAATCTTCAACACTCCGAAAATGTAGTTTCTTCTGAACTTAATGTTTAATATTTTTACCATTAATAGGCATAACAATTCCTTGATACTTTAAACTAAGTTTAAAAAAAAATTTAAACCTGAAAAAAAGAGTTTAAAACGGGTTATTAAAGGTCTGGTCAGAGAGGTCGAGATTACACGTCTGGACTCTAGATTGCTTTTGTACATGAAACACACTTAACGGAGATAGGACACAATACAATGAATAGAGATGGTGTAGGCCATGTAGTAGAATAATAATACAATTCAAAATCCAGGGGAGAAGCTATATTACTCAACAAAAATCTACCAATCAATATAAAAGAAATAATAACTGATCCAGCAGGTAGATATGTAATGACAAAGTGCCAGATATATTCTGAATTTTGGAATTTACTAAACATCTATGCTTTTAACAAAGAAGACCAGCAATATATGCAACACACCTGCAGAAAAATGGCAGATACATGGGGACATATCTTGCAACTTCAACCTGGACCCAATGATAGACAAAACTGGAAGACAATTAACAATAAGAATACATTAACTAAATTTTCACTAAAAGAAATGCAGGATATGAAACTAATCGATAAGTGGAGGAACCAACTCCAAAATGAGGGACAATATTCACACAACTCAAGTATACAATAGACCTATTCAAGAATAGACATGTTTTTGTTATCGGCACAGATCCAAGGTAGACTTAAAAATGGAGTATAAAGCAAGATTATTATCTGATCACTCTCACCTATTATTAACAATTGAATAAAAGGATGCGCCAGAAAAAAAAAACATGTAGATGGAGACTAAATCCTACATTGTAAGAATAAAAAAAATTCGAATGATATATTGAACAGCAAATTAAAATTTTCTTCGAGATAAATATGGAATCAGGAAAGTACTAATTGATTTGATGGGATGCCATGAAGGCTTTTTATTAGAGTAAAAAGAATTAGCTATATGAATAAAATTATAAAGGAATATAATCAGGAGGGAGAACAGTTGGAAAAAGAGATAACAATCATTGAAAAGGAATTAGCAGAAAGTCAAGATACAGAGAAAAAAAGAGAAAACTGGCAGAGAAAAAGTTAAAATATAAAACATCACAACCCGTCATCAATTGTTTTACAGAAGTTTACCAGCTTGTCCTATTCTAGACAGCTACTGCTTCTGAACTGTAAGAAAACTGCAGAACTGAATCCCGTCTGTCAGAGAAAAGCCCATTTTATTCTCCCTGCTTACAAAACCTCAGGATACTCTTCGAAAAGCAACCACCACTCAAACAGACAGTTGTCCAAACTATATCCTCCAATTTCTTTCATCGTTTGCTTTTCAAAACAACAATCTGTTTTCTAAGTCTCTTAGGCACTCCCCACAGCTTTTTGGAAAGGAATTCGAAGCAGGTCTGTCAAGGTTTAGTTGAGTTCCAGTATTTTAAATGAGATAGTTTCGAAGTGTTTGTATGTGATTTTGTTATTGGCACAGATCCAAGGCAGAGTTAAAAATGGAATATAAAGCAAGATTATTATCTGATCACTTTATCTCCTAAAATCATATCTATTATGATATGCGCTGGATTGTTTATTTTAAAAATTTAATCATTAGATTTTAAAAGAGTGCAATTCAGCACAGTTCAGGCATCCCAGCCCCCACATCAGCGCCGACGCAATGAACAATTGAAACTTCGTATCTTGTCCAAGAGATTTTCCCATTCGCGTGTCCTGCAGACCTATATAAAGCACGAGCTATTCTGTCACAGTTGACATGGGTAATTTGGCATGACTGAAGAAGGTGAGATGCCTGTGTGCATGCCTAATCTTCTATGTCAATAAGGCGACTTTATTGGATAAATGCTTTCCTTTAAACTTTGCTGTCCACTCTCACCCACTGATTTCCGATGATAGGAACAGAAGAGTGTAGTTTACCCATCTAGTGGAAATCATCGTGCAGCTCCTTCATATTGGTGACATTGAGCGAGAAGTTAACATTCAGACCCCACGTTAGGCTGATACATCCCTGGCAACATCCAGCAAATCTTCCGTAATTCAGTATTTTGATTTATTGAACGAGATTGAATGTTGATTCTTGGAGAAATGCTGAGGGACTAGGTGGTCATGGAAATTAATTCTTGTCAAACACATATATTAAATTGAAGGTGTTTATTGTTCTTCACGCGACATTTACGAATGGATAATTATGGTATAATTCCACCTGCAAAAATCGGGCTGCTTGAGACACTCTGAGGGGTTGGTATCAGCTGCAGAGACCGGACGCAGGGTCTTGACTCGATCCGACCACCATCTCGTTAACGATATCGTTATGTGCCAGAGGAATCCACATCCCAGCAGCAATAGAAATTCACCAAGACAAATGGATACTTAAACAAAAGTTGCTTTTAATTGTATTTAAACATGAAAACAGTATCAAATTTATCTTATTACTCTTAAGGTAACTTATCCCAATTTAGCCATCTTCTAATTCTAACAGATTGGTATATAACGTGTGTACAAGTTCAGAAAGGTTCTTTGATTCACTGTCCAATCTCACTTCTCATTCCGCCAAGTTCACTGTTTCCAGTGAATTCTTATTCTGTGCACAGAATTGAACATTTATGAATTTCACCAGGCTTTGGTGCTGAAAAGGTCAGTAGTTGCCACTCAGGAAGTTTGTTGACATTTTTCACAGAGAGATTTGTTTCTCGCTAGACTCAAACGGACTCCTTTCTATGAACCACTTCTGTGTCTTGTAAAGAAACGTGCCCATAAAGGGTTGATAACCCTAAAGGGTTGATAACCTCATTCATTCACATCACGACAGAGTTCATTTTGTTTCCCTTATATCAAATGTAGCATCCCCTTTTGTATTTGCAAAGAAAACTTGGATTAGACTGAGCTAAGAACTAAAAACTCACAACCTTTCTTCAAAATGGGGTTTTCTATAAGCTTGCCAGCTTGTCATGTTCCAGTCCCAGCTCCTGCCGATGAACAGTGGAACAGAATTCTTCTCTGTCTATCTCGCTCTCTCTTTGAAAAGCCCGTTTTACTATCTCTGCTTGCAAAATCACATGATTTCACCTGAAGAGCAAACTACATTCTAATACTAACACTGTCAGAATTTCACATGCCAATCCATTTTTCCCACAACAATTCTTGCACTGAACTAGATGAATGGATTTGAACGTGATAAGTGCGCTGTGATGCAATTTGGAATGTCAAACCACCAAGATGAGAAGAGGATTAATGGATGTTAGGCTTAATTAATATGTGGATTGAGTTGAGTAGTCCAGTGGGCATGTGGAAACTCTACAAATCAATGCTGAGTCATTAACAATGTACTTCTGGAGAGTTGCTTAAGAACTGGGTGAAAGTGTATCACGAATCTGAAATGGGAGGCGAAAGGATGTCAGTGGGCTGAAGGTGGTGGAAGTAGATCGCCGAGTTAATTTCGAGAGACATTTAACAGGCCCTCGAATATTTCGCGGGGTTTGAGGGTTGGCGTGGAGGGGTGGGGATATAAATCATAAATGGTATTTCTATCCGGATATGATAGTCGGTGTCAACATACTGTAGTAGATCCAATGGCCACTTCGTGGGCTCCTGCGTGCAGAAAGTGTCCTTCTGAGCAGCACTTCACAAAACTAGAGATGTGGGAGAGGGCGGGGGCTATTGTTGGAACAGCTTTTCAGGATACTCTCACGCCTCCCCACAGATAATGAAGAATGACAAATAATTTTTAAATTCTCACTACTTATCACAAGTGCCTGCGCAGTCACTTTTGCATCACATTTCAATTAATGCAGACAAGACTTACATATTGGTCATGGTCAGGTCTGCAGGACACGCGAATGGGAAAATCTCTTGGACAAGATACGAAGTTTCAATTGTTCATTGCGTCGGCGCTGATGTGGGGGCTGGGATGCCTGAACTGTGCTGAATTGCACTATTTTAAAATCTAATGATTAAATTTTTAAAATAAACAATCCAGCGCAACTACTGACGGAGAGGTTCGCGTCCGACTGCAGAAACATGACGGAAATCTGTGACCTTGGTTTTCGTGCTGAAGCGAATCAGTGGAGTTTAGAATTTCCCTTCCACTTTCCCCTCCTGAATTGATAACGGTTATCATAACATTGTCATGGAGATAATCGGAAGTTTGATGAACATGGTGGGTCGGACGAGGGTGAAAAAGAAAGGGGGCGTCACGTATTGGGCAACAGGTGGCGCTGTGCTCTCTCTCTGCTGACTGTACCGCGGTTTGTTATTCCCAAAGGTTCATTTAAATTCTTGCATCTGCATCGTTGGGCACAAACAAGAATGTTGGCTCTGTTTCTGCGACGCTCATTTCTCAGGAGGTAATATCAATGACCGTTTATTGATGATCCTGGGATAGATGAAGGCAGTATATCTCGCCGCTCTCTGCTACTTTCTTGCACAGAGCTGTCTCTTTCACACTCCCCATCATCGTCAAGATGAGGGCTCCACTCACTGCCTATCCATTTTCATCGTTGCCTCCAATGTTTCAGACAATTATGATTTACTACCCGATTGTGGCTATGTTCGGGGTCCCGGGTAAGTGATTGCACCTGAATTTGAAAGAGGTGATTTCTTCCGGCAGTTATCTGGACAAAACTTGGATTTTAGCCGCCACTGTTCAAAATTTACTGCAACTTTCTGAATGACCAAGATAAAGACAATTTTGATAGACCATTTAGTGAACAAGAAGTTAAGAAAGCACTTAAATGTTTACAGAACATACGTCTCCATGAGAGCATGGATTTCCTGTGGAAGTTTGTTAAGGAATTAAAGACTTAATAATTACTTTATTTATGCTAGTATTGTAGCTCAGTGCCAACATCTTCGCAAACGGAGGTGCCCCTTGGTGTTTCTCCGTGGAGTTCATACCTTCTTCCAGAAACCTTTTCAACGGCGAGAATTATGGTTATACCTAACAAAGTCAGATATCCTTTAAGATCACCTTAATGTCGACCAATTTTATTGTATAACATTGTTTATAAAGTTATAGCGAAGATCTCAGCAAATAGAATAAATATTCCGTTTGTGATTTAATATATATTGATCAACAGTTTTCTTAAAAACAAGACAAACACTTGAGGATATAGTAAGATTATTGTTTAAGGGACAAAGAGGCGACTAAAGTTGTATTAGGTGAAATAAAAAGCTTTTGAAATCTTCGAAAAAATTATTTATTTAAAGTTTTAGGTAAATTTTGTGTTGGATTTAATTTTGTAAATTGGATTAAAGCACTTTACAGAAGTCCTCAAGCTAAAGTATTAACTAATAGACAAATATCTAAATCATTTAAGTTCCATAGAACAAGTAGGCTAGTTAGTAATTTATCCTTGTTTCAGACGTGGCCAGTGCATTGAATATAGAACTTGTTGAACAATTTATTTGTATTGATGAACAGTTAAAAGTGTTTATGATAAATCAACTGAGAATAAGATTATTTGCAGATGATGTTTTTGTATGTTTGGCTCAGACACAACTCTCATTATCTGGACTTTGAAATCAACTGATAGATTATGAAAAAGTTTCTGGTTGTAAAATAAATTGGGATAAAACTGAAGATATGGAATTAGTACAAGGTGAGTATTCACAATGTAAACTGGATATTTAGTTCATATGGTCTAGCAATGTGGTTAAGTATTTACGAATACTTGTTTCAGACATGGCGGATTTCTATACCATAAACTTTATTCAGGTATTAAACAAAATTGAATTCGTAGAAAAATATTCACCTGTATACAATTTAGCGACCTATTAAAGATAAAGGTAAATCTTTCAATTTAATCAAATGCACTTTAATCTTTCTCATTAATGGTACATAATATAAATTATAGAATGATTGCAAATTTACATCTATCATAATCCCTAATTACTCAATTTTATCAGTCGATCAAAATTTACTAATTTGCCTAGATTGATCGTAATTGATCATAATTTCCTTCACAAATTGGTAGCTTTTGTCCCAGTTCACTTAATGTCTAGAAAATTTACCGTATAATTCAAAACAATTTTGAAAATAAATTAAAGATTGTTTCAGATTATTTAAATATATCAAAAAATCATCAGAAAATAAATTAATCTTATATTCATCCTGTCCAATCCTTATACCTGTAATATTCTCATTCTGTCTGATATCCAGAGCTATCAGTTCAATGTCCAATGCAAAGAGTGCTGGCGACAAAGAACAACCTTGATGAGTTGAACGTGCTCATATAAAAAAGGAAGAAGATTCACATTTTGACGCCACCCTTGCTACAGGAGTATTATATAATGCCTTCACCCAACCAATTAATAAGGTTCCAAATTTATATTTCTACAAAATTTTAAATAACAAATTCCATTTGACCCTATCAAAAGCTTTTTCAGCAACTACTGACACTATCATTAGTAAGTTGGGTTGCTGACGTGAAGCATTTTTCAATGAAACCACTCGAAGAATATTATCCGAAGCATACCTATCTTTAATAAAACCAGGCTGGTCAGAAGGTACTAATTGAGGAAAATACTTTCCTACACTATTTGCTAATAATTTCGCTCTTGTTTTATAATCCACAATAAATAAATATTTTAAAATAAATATAAAATAATAAATAAATTTAATTTAATAAAGAAATTGGGAGGGAAGAAGAAACCTTCAAAGGCTCTCAGTTTTATTTTGGTATAACATTTATTATTGCACTCTAACATGAGTCTGGGAAAGCTTTTTCCTGAGTTACGTGATTAAGAACATCCATCATATCCTGGTGACTTCCCATTAGGCATTTGTTGAATAACATCCTTTATTTCTAAATCCTTAAATGGAGAATACATCTTCCTCACATCCTCCTCCTTCATTATTGGTAAGTTTAACTCTGGCAAAAATTCTTCAATAGAACCATCGTCTCACACTCCCTCACAAGCATTTAACTTCTGATAAAATGACAAAATTGTTCATTAATTTCCTGAGGGTTTAAAGCAACTGAATTATCTTTCCTCACAGGTTTAATAATCCTTGGAGCTTGTACAGTTTTCAAGTGCCATGCCAAGACTTTATGCGCTCTGTCTCCTAACTCATAATAACATTGCTTAGATCTTTCAATCAAATGGTCATATAGGTTAGTTTGCAATATATTATATTTTAGCTTCAATTTTGTCAAAGAGAGACTTATTATTCTGTAGAATTCCTCTGACATTTCTTTTGCAACTGTGCTATTTGTTTATCCAACGACTGAGACTCTCCCAGAAATTTCTTATTTTCCTTTCATTTGACGACATGGAAATGCATTGAAATCATCCCATACAATAAAATTACTACGGACTGTATTCTTATTCAAATCTAAATATATAGCAATTTGATCCTTAATAAATTTTACAAATTCCATTTCTTTCAATATCATTTGTTTAAATATCCAATGAAAGATAGATTGATTAACATCCGGCTCCAGCAAAGAAATAAACAGCAAAGAATGCTCATAAATTATATGACTCTTATATTCAGCTTGAGTGAAACTTGCTTGCAAATGTATTGAGGCTAAAAAAGTCAGTCCTGGAACATGAATCATGACGTGAAGAATAAAATGAAAATTATTTCGAAGTAGGATTTAATCTTCTCCAGACCTCTATCGCATTCACTTCTTTCATCAAAGAAACCAATTGAACTGCTGCTTTAAAATTTCTCAACACTTACAGAAATTTATCCAATAATGGGTCTAAAACACAATTGAAGTCTCCCCCAATCAAAATATTCTCTTTATCTTCGCCTAAAGCTAAGAAAGCCTCAGACACAAGCTGTTCATTGTCAACGATAGATGCATACAGATTCAATAAAGATGATGGCTCATCCATCAACTTTGTTTCAATTGATTCCTTGTTCTCTACTGGAATTCTTTTTTCAAGATTCAAATAAAGTATTTTAAGAATTGTTATGGAAAGTAACATTAACAAGAGTGGACCTGGAAGTAGGCTTTGGGAGGTTTGCAACTACCTAAAATTTAAAATTATTATGAAGCATATCAATTAAGATTTATTAGTAGTATGTTAGATATTTCACACATTTCCTTGTTGGGTGAGGATGGAGTTGTCTGTGATATTGGAACCTTATCTCCATCAGTTTGTATGGGGACCCAGTGTGAGACACATCTGGACAAAAACAAGTAAGACAAATAAAGATTAATGCAGGAAATGAAACTTGTGGATATATGGAGGAGGCAACACCCAAGAGAGAAGAAGTGTTCAGATTATTAGAATAGGCAAAAAACTTAAATGAAGAGTTGATATGTTTTTGTTTGTCAGCCCATATTAATGGGACAGGAAGGAAAACTGAGTATAAAGCCAGGCCCCCATCACATCATTCACCCTATTATTAGCAATAGAACAGGAGGATATCCCACCAAGAACATATAGATAGTTATACTCCATGCTACTTAGAAGATGGGAGTTCAGGGAATTGCCAAATTAAAACATATTTTGTAATAAGCGCAGGATCATTGAGAGACAAATTTATATTACGGGATGCAATGAAAGCCTTCATTAGAGGGCAGCTAATATGTTATGTGACTCAGATGAAAAAGGATTATAACAGGAAACAGAGTAGTTGGAATGGGAAATAGAAAGTAGAGAAAAGGAATTAGTAAAATGGAATGACATATCGAAAAGGAGAGAATTACAATTAATTTAAGATAAAATACAAAATATTACAATCGTACAAGTTAGAGAAGAACATAATGGAAACAAAGCAAAAGTATTAGAAAATGGGAGAAGAACACATGTAATATTAGCCTGGCAACTTAAAACAGAACAAGCTAAAAGCACGATACTGGCTTCAAGGGAAAGGGACAAACATATTACATATAATCCATCAGAGATTATTGAGAACTTTAAAGAATTTTATGAACAATTGTAGCAAACTCAGTACGAGAGGCAATATGATAAAATAGATGAATTTTGAGCTAAATTGAACTGCCAAAATTGCGAGGAACAAAACAAACTAATAAAACCATTTGAAATAGGGAAAGTAAAGGATGTATTGAAAAAAGCTGCTAAACAATAAAACACCAGGAGAAAATGGATTTTCAATACTTTAAAACATTTAAGAGTTATTAATTCCTCCTCTCCTGGAAGTAATGAACCAGATAGAAGAAACACAAATCTTCCCATATGCATGTAAGTCTGCAATAATTATAGTAATACCAAAGGTGGGGAAGGATCCATTAACACCAGCATCATATAAACCAGTATCTCTTCTTATCTCAGAATATAAAATAATCGCAAAATGATTAGCACAGCTTAGCCGATTGTTTACCTGAAATAGTGAAACAAGATCAAACTGGATTTATTAAGAAAAGACGAACAGCGGACAATGTCTATAAATTTATTAATCAAATCGATGCAGTTCAAGGAAATAAGAAACCAACAGTGGCTGTTCCTCCAGAAGCAGAAAAAGCCTTTGACAGTGTAGAGTGGTATTAACCAATTAAAATATTACAGAAGTTCAATCTACCATGAAAATGTATAAATTTGATTAAAGCATTGTATGCTGGACCATTGGCGAAGTTAAAAGTAAATGGATTTAATTTAAAGAAGGAGTATAATATCAGTTTATTTGCAGATTACATTATAGTATACCTAATAGTTCCAGAGGTATCAGTAACAGGATTACATAAGAAATTGAAGGAATATGGAGAAATATCTGCGTACATGATCAACGGAAATAAAAGTGAAGAGATGCCAATGAGTAATGCAGCCTATACAGAATTTTTAAGATGAATCAGCATCTAAATGGCAAGCACAAGCAATCCGATACCTCGGGATCAGGTTAGATAATAACTTAATCCACTGATACAAACTAACTTATCAGCCACTAATAAAGAAATTGCAACAAGACTTAGAACACTGGAAAGAATTACTGCTAACGTTGATAGGGAGGGTAAACTGCATAAAATGAACGTGTTACAAAGAATAAAATATTTATTTCAAACATCACCAATTCCCTTAACAGAACAATTCTTTAAGGAACTAAATAGAATAATTGGGGAATTCTTGAGTAAAGGGAGGAATCCAAGGGTAGCGTTGGATACATTAGCAGAGATTATAATCAATCTGGTTTAAAGTTACCACATTTTAGAAAATATTATAGAACAGCACAATTAAGGTATTTATCAGTTTTTACCAGAAAAGGGAAAAACCAGAAAGGACTAAGATAGAACGAGAATAAATAAGGCAAAAGGTACCGGAAAGGTTAGTTTATAAGTGGAATGAAAGCTGGTGCAATATAAAAACTCAGCAGTACTGCATCATTTTCTTAATACATGGAAGAAGATCCACTTAGAAAGAAAGAAAAATGAATTATCAAATACCAGAATTACTATTGACGCAAAATCTACTAATAAAATGAATAGAAAACCGTTTTAGTGAAATACTTTGTTAAATTTTGAACAATTGAAGTATAAATATGGAGTGACGCATGGTACAATGTTTGCATATCATCAATTGAAAGGTTATTTAAAGGATAAATTGGGAAACAGCTTGAGATTACCTGAAGGAAGCAGCTTTGAATCCGTTATTACAGACAAAATGATCATCAAAAGATTGATAACCATTATGTACACTAAGATGCAAGATAAATAAAATAAAATAATCTATTAACCTAAGCAGAAGTGGGAAAATGATCTAAACATAAAGATAAAAAAAATGAAGTATGGGAAAAGATATGTTCTTGAACGATCAGGAAGACAATAATCACAACATTATGCATGATACAGGATTATTGGATAATTGGTTACACAGGGTATATAGTACTCATCTAAAATTTAAAAATGGGATTCAACAATATCGAATAGGTGTTTTCACTATACGAAGAATATGGGAACAACATTATATGCAACTTGGGCATGTTTGAAAGTAAATAACTTTAGGGGAAGAATTAATTCAGAGACTAAATAAAATTACAACAATAAATCAAAAAAATCAGAGATTTTTTCTTTTAGTAGCTTAAGAAGTAGCGGAGTACGCCTCAAATTGGATAAAGTGCAAAAGAAATCATTATGATAGATTTAGCGATAGCAAAAAATGTATAATGTCATCTTGGAAAATGGAAGGGAGCATGAATATACAGCAATGTTACATGGAAATGAATAAATGTATTCCATTGGAAAAAATAACATATAATTTTTAAAATAAAGTCACAATGTTTGAACAAATTTGGGAACCATACATGGAACATATCAGAGAGAGCTTGCCTATGAATCCAGCCCCTAAAATGAGAATGAAAATGATAAGAATACAAAAAGACTAGATTCAGCATGTTTATTTTCAATTGTGTGAAAATATTGTTTTAAGGTTTTATGGTATTGTATATGTTGATTATTTATGGGTTTGGAGGGGGTGAATTGATGGGAAGGAGGGAAATGGGGGATAAAGGGAAGAAAGACCAATTTATTCATGAATCTTACATAAATCTGTGTAATGAGTTATGTTTGTACATATTTTGATCGATATGATTCACCATGTAAAAAATTTAAAAAAAAGAATTATACATTATCCCTCAAAAATTTAATAGATGGAAATTAGATATATCCGAGCAATGCTTTAGATGTGGTGAAGATATTGGAATTTTCATCGTTCCATTTGGTCTTGTTCAAACGTTAAACATTTTTGGCTTTCTGTTAGCACGTTTTTGCAACAAATTTAGAATGCTATTTTTCCATTGAATCCAGAGTTAAATTTGAAGGGGAATTTTGAAAATATAGCTCCTAAATTATATTTATCAGATTTTGATCTGAATTCTTTTTAATTAGCTCCGATGATATCAAGCAAATGCATTGCAGTTAGTTGGAAATCAGGTGTCAATTTAACATTAGGGAGTCCGCAAACAGAAATTCAAAGATGTATACCATGAGAGAAAAAAATCATATCACTTGAGAGTTTTTTAATTGAGTTGCATTCCGTACACTCGGACATTAGGTTTAAATGTATAAATAATTCATTTGAAACCTCTGGACCAATAAAGTCTTCGCTTAATAAATTGTGTTTGTCTGAAATGATTTTAGGAATCTTTCGAATGTTTGCTAAAACAATATAAATTAATGTATATATAATTAGATATAGATATAACCATATATATATATATTTTAATAATTCATGATAGCATATTAGTAATTTAAGTTTAGTACAGTTTATAGTTGGGGCACGTAGAGGACCGGTGTTCGGAGGGTGTTATAAATGAGCTTTTATTCTGTAACTTTCTTTCTTTTTCTCTCTGTTCAAGTAACAATGTGATATATGATTTCTATTTGTTATATATATATTAATTCTAAATAAATAAAATCAATTCCTGGATTCCGGCAAAATCTTAGTAAATCTTAATAAATCTACACACTCTTTGAAATTTATTGAATGTTTTCCTTTTCAAAAGTGACCCTAGGTTTTGCGTCATCCCTGAACTTTGACAATTCATAAAGTCATTATTTTATTTTATGAAGGTTAATGTACTAAAATATCCCTTCCTGTCCCCGAAATTCCGTTGTGTGGATTTCAGGGAATTATGTATCTGTATTCCTAGATTTCACTCTCTTTTCACAATCTTCAGGGCCTTGCGATTTACCATGTGCATCTTACCTTGCTTTGTCCTTCTAAAATGCAACAATTCGAACTTATCTCTATTAAATTTCGTCTGTCAATTTCATCGAATTATTCCAGCTTGTACAGACAAAGCCCTGTCGAAGTGTGGCCGTGCTCACCGGGCAGAACTAGTAAGATAAGACATAGTGAGGAAATATTGTCATCAATACGATCTGCAAAGTTAGCAAGGTTTCGGATAGTGGAGTGTAAATCAGGGTTCGAAAATTGTCAAAGGAAGTGTAGAGGGTGGATGATTGGTCGGGGATGTTTGACATTGTAGTGGAGTTCTGCAACATTGGAGATCGGATGTGAATGCTGTGGGAAATGTTGGGCCAATTGTTAAATTTCCTACTGTTAAGTTTTCTTCAGTAGAGTCAACGCCGATGCTCAACCCATCACAGTAAGAAATCTCGGAACGTGAAGTAACGGGCTTACTTGATATATACTGACCATGTATTTGTGATCTTCCTTATTTAACAGCTAGCGTGATGTCCATTGTGATCCTTTCGCGGGGGAATTGCGGTCTGTCCAGGTGTGTCTCTCGCTACCTCGTGGCCATGGCAACGGCGGATCTGTTGGTCATTGTCGTTGACGTGATACTGTATCGTGTGAACGACTATTATTTCCCGACAACGTTCCTGTTCATAACTCAGGTGTGCGCTTTCCAGGTTACACTGATACACGCCGCCACTGATATTTCCGTGTGGTTGACTCTCGCGTTTACATTTGATCGATATGTGATGATTTGTTGCCACAAACTGAGGACGAAGGTTTGCTCCGAAATAACAGCGCGCAATGTGATAACAATATTGTTCCCGCTGTTCGTCTGTAAAAACATCCCTTGGTTCTTTCTATTTGAACCCATGTTTACTGTGAGTAAAACAGATTGGTTCTGTGTTTTTAGAAGTCAGGCTTGGACCCATCCTGGATGGATATTATTCACGTGGATTCATCGAGTGTTGACTCCTCTGTTCCCAATGTTAATGATATCACTTCTTAATGCTCTGACGGTCGCGCGTATTGTTGCAGCCACCAGCGCCCGCAAGGTTCTGAGAGGCAGCAAGAATTATGCGGATGAGAATGATTCCGAGGTTAAAAGCCGAAGGAAGTCCATCATCTTACTCTTTGCAGTATCAGGAAACTTCATATTGCTTTGGATGACCTATTTAATATTTTTCCTGTGGATGCAAATAACACAACGGTTTGTCTCTACCAGTTTGAAGGACCCAATGTTAATCGCGGACCAAACCAGTTACATGCTCTTGCTTCTGAGTTGCTGCACAAATACTTGCATTTATGCAGCGACTCAGTCTAAATTCAGGGAGGAGCTGATCAACGTGATGAAATATCCGGTAAAAATACTATTGAAATGTTTAATTGGAGGAAAATAAATTCGGCTTTCTGGATATCGGATTCCACCAGCATTTAAAACCAGATAAGTTTCCCTTCTGCCAACGCCAACCTATTATCCCATGGAATGCTGGAAGAAAATAAGCGCAGAGAAATGCGTATTGGCTGGTAAATTTCAGTTGAAACAGAGCCAAGTCAAATCAATTCTTACAGTCTGTGATTCCCTGAACATTCTTATAACGTGGAAAATCATTTAAAATTGAATCAGCTGGTGATCTCGCAACCGTTTGGTTTATTTTCCCAACGTTGGAGGTTGAGCAAAGTGCCGGCATCGTAGGGTGAGCCTTTTAATATATCCCCTGCTTCTCCGAGGGAGCAGTAATTGCGGATGGAATGGAAGGGAAGGTCTCAGGTAGGATAACCGTTCATTTCACGAACTTCTGCATTTTCTTGCATCTTGAATGAGATTTCCTGATCCAGGTTGCATGGCCTCCAATAGGATACTTTGTATGACGCTCCTGTAAATATGGTTCCAGTCATCAGTTTGTGACGAGCCCAGAGGACCCAAAATCCCAGAAGCAATCGATATTCAACCAGACAAATGGTTATTATCAAAAGTTGTTTTTAATTATCTTTAAACATGAAAATATTACAAAATTTTTACTAATCTCCCTGAGTTAACCCCCTTCCTATTGTAAGCGCACATGTATGTATGTGTGCTTAAATTTAGAACAGTACTTTAATTCACAGTCTAATCTCACTTTTCCACTCCTCCAAGTTCACTGGTTGCTGGCAATTCTTATACTGTGCACAGAATCTCACATTGATGTATTTCACCAGACCTTGGTGCTTGAAAGGTAAATGGTTACCACTCAGGAAGGCTCATGTCGGTTTTCAGAGAGAGATTTGTTGTTAAATGGACGCAATGTGATCCATTCTAATCAGCCATATCATTGTCTTGCTGAACATATTTTCCCCATCTTCGTTTTCCAGATTAAAACTTATTTCTGTATGGTCACCACAGTGTTTCTTTTTGTTTCTCTTATTTCAAGAGAAACATTAGGCAGCCAGTCCTGTTCTCTTTTATTGGCCACAAGGGATTTGCCCAGGCTGAAATATGCACTCACAATCTGTCTTCATTTCATTTCTTGCATTATGTGTCATATCAATAACAACATTCAAAAATAATCATCTTCAATATATACATTGTAACATTTCTACTTTATTCCCCTTTTCATCCCTCTCCACTTCCTCACACCACTTCAGTATCAATAAATAATAAAACAAAGAGATAACAAAACGGAAAAAAGAAAAAAAGTAGTATCGACCCCTTACATATATTTAAATCTATTGTTCTAATAATTATGTTGTTTTAAGAAAGTTTGTGGTCAGCGTTCTCAGACACATTTTATTTATGGTTTCCAAATTTGTTCCAACAATGTACATGCTCTTGGCTCTGAGTTGCTGCACAAACTCTTGCATTTATGCAGCGACTCAGTCTAAATTCAGGGAGGAGCTGATCAACGTGAGGAAATATCCGTTAAAAATTCTATTGAAATGTTTAATTGGAGGAAAATAAGTTATGCTTTCTTGATACAATCTTTCAGATTGTATGTATTTTTTTTTCTAATGGAATACACTTGTTAATTTCTGTATACCACTTTTTTATTTTAAGGATTGTTTTCATTTTCCAGGTTGTCATAATATATAGTTTTTTGCAACTGGTTGCGCTATCATAATAAATGTTATTTGGTCTCTGTCTAATTTTTGTCCTAATGTTTTGTCTCATGTTATTTAACAGAATTTCTTTGCATTATTTAATACATTTTTTGTGAGTTATTTTATTATTAGGTTTAGATCTTCTAAGAGAGTTTTGACTTTTGAACATTTCATTCACAATGGAAGCATCTATCCCATGCTGTTGCGTATCACTATTTTAATTTGTGTGGACTAATTAATAATCTATGTAGCCAGTTATATTGTATCATATATTATCTAGTATTTGTCGTGTTTCTCATTGTTTCTATACATAACTTCTTCCTTGTTTCCTTCTTTATCTCTGTGTTAAAATATTTTCTTCCCAGCTTTGTTTCTTTTTGTACTTTATTTCATCCTCTTCGTCATATTGCAATATGATATACATGTTGGTAATAAATTTTTAAATTATCATTGTGTCTGTGATGAAATATTCATAGTTGCTACTTTTTCAGAATCTCAAGCTATTTCCCAGTTTATCTTTTAAATAAGTTTTCAATTGGTAATATGTAAACATTGTACCTTGAAATATTCCATATTTATCTTTTAATTGCTCAAATATGAATTAATTGCCTTCTAAAAAACAATCTTGGAAGCAGATGATCTACTAGACAAAATTGAAATTCAAAGAGCACATAGAACATTGGCACTAAAGCCTTATTTAAACTAAAAACCACGATCCATAAATATAAGGTTATAAAGTCACACAACGAGAGAAAAATGTTAGAGCGGAAAAGGATAAAGTAAAATAAACTACTGGAATATAAAGGACCAAAACAATTTCTATCCAGACATTAGCTTCGAGCTCTTAAAAGAAAGGAAAGAATTGAACCTGACAAAGCAGACATTATGGAAGAAAGGCAATAATTTAAATCTACGACATCCAGCAGTATTAAAAATATTCATTCCAGGGCAAAGTAATAGACTGTTCTCAGACCTGAAAGATGCCCAACACTCACCAGAACAATTGCATAACAGACAACAAAATGAGAAATATTATAAAAGACTATAAAAACAATTTACAGATATAAATTGTAAAGATATTATTGTAAATATAAAGTTTAGGTTTGAAAAATAGGAGGAAAAAAGATAAGAAAAAAAGTGACAAAAGCTTTGTTACATATTTGGAAAATATTTGGTTTCATTTAAATATTGTGTGACTGAGATTGTGGGGCTGGTAAATTATAAAGAAGGAAACGTGTCTCATTGTAGAGGAAGTTAGGCCGGTCCTAAATGAATACATTGGTTAATTATTCACAAGTGATAAAAACTTGATCATAGTGCATTATGAATAGAGCAAGGACGTGTGCTGAATTATGTTCTTATTAAGGAAGGGGAAGTTTTGGATCTTGTAAAAGCAATGTGATTGAGAACGTCCTGGGGCTGGATGTGATCTACCTCAAGTTGTGATTTGTGAGGTGCAGATACCTTAAGACGTGGCTATGATCTTTTTGTCATCTTTGCGAATGGGAGAAGTGCCAGAGGATTGAGGAATGGCAATGGAAGACTCCTCGTTTTTTTTTTAATGAATATTGAGAATTCTAGGAATCATTGACCAGAGAGTCTTGCATCAGAGGTGTATCAAATATTGGAGTAGATTCTTAAGGATAGAATCTATGAGCATCTGAAGGATAGTCAACATGTATGTGCGAATGCAAACTCATAACATTTGAGAAGATAACAAACCAAATTAATAATGATATTCTTGTTGATGTGGTCTATATGGTTTTAATAAAGCATTTGACATGGTCCTCTCTGAGAGATTAGTTCAGAATGCCATAAGACTGGGGATCCATGAAAACTCAGGTGGGTATCTAATAAACTGGCTTTCCTGTAGAATGCAGATAATAATATTGGAAGAAATGATCTGTGCTGGAATTCCTGGTCATTGTGCTTTTAGAAATGATCTAGAGGAAGAGGAGGAAGGATGTACTAGAATGCATGCAAATGACATAACAGTTGGAAGGTTTTGAATGGTGCTTAATATTGGCATGGGTTACAAAAGGAGAGAGGCGGGATGCAGTGTTAAGCAGAAAAGTGGCATGTGGGATTGAACGTGATAAGTGCGCGGTGATGCAATTTGGAATGTCAAACCAGCAAGATGAGAAGAGGATTAATGGATGTTAGGCTTAATTAATATGTGGATTGAGTTGATTAGTCCAGTGGGCATGTGGAAACTCTACAAATCAATGCTGAGTCATTAACATTGTACTCTGGAGAGTTGCTTAAGAACTGGGTGAAGGTGTATCACGAATCTGAACTGGGAGGCGAGAGGATGCCAGTGGGCTGAAGGTGGTGGAAGTAGATCCCCGAGTTAATTTCGAGAGACATTTAACAGGCCCTCGAAAATTTCGCGGCATGTGAGGGGTGGGGTGGAGGGGTGGGGATATAAATCATAAATGGCATTTCTATCCGTATACATAGTCGGTGTCAACATACTGTGTTAGATACAATGGCCAGTTCGTGGGCTCCTGTGTGCAGAAAGTTGCCTTCTGAGCTGCATTTCACAAAACTAGAGATGTGGGAGAGGGCGGGGGCTATTGTTTTTAGGATACTCTCACGCCTCCCCCCAGATAATGAAGAATCACAAATAATTTTTAAATTCTCTCTACTTATCACAAGTGCCTCTGCAGTCACTTTTGCATCACATTGTAATTAATGCAGACAAGACTTACATATTGGTCATGGTCAGGTCTGCATGACACGCGGATGGAAAAATCTCTTGGACAAGATACGAAGTTTCAATTGTTTATTGTGTCGACGCTAATGTGGGGACTGGGATGTCTGAACTGTGCTGAACTGCACTATTTTAAAACCTAATGATTAAATTTTTAAAATAAACAATCCAGCGCTACTGCTGACGGAGAGGTTCACGTCCGACTGCAAAACATTATGGAAATCTGTGACCTTGGTTTTCGTGCTGAAGCAAATCCGTGGAGTTTAGAATTTCCCTTCCACTGTCCCCTTATGTAATGAGAATGGATTATCATAATATTTTCATGGAGATAATCGGAAGTTTGATGAACATGGTAGGTCGGAAGAGTGTGAAACACAATGGGGCGTCACGGTTTGAGGAAGAGTTGGCGCTGAGCTCTCTCAGCTAACTGTGCCGCTGTTTGTTATTCCCAAATGTTCATTTAATTCCTGCATCTGCATCGTTAGGCACAAACAAGAATGTTGGCTCTGTTTCTGCGATGCTCATTTCTCTGGAGGTGATATCAATGACCGTTTATTGATGATCCAGGGCCAGAGTCCAGCTGAGATATATGAAGGAGGTGTATCTAGCTCCTCTTTGCTACTTTCTATCATAAAACCGTCTCTTTCTGTCTACCCACCATGGTGAAGATGAGAGTTCCACTCACTGTCTATCCATTTTCCTTGTTGCCTCCAATGTTGCAGACACTTATGATTTACTACCCAATTGTGGCTGTTTTCGGGTTCCCGGGTAAGTGATTGCACCCGATTTTGAGAGTGTTGATCTCTTCCGCCTGTTACCTGAACAAAACATGGATTTTAGCCATCACAGTTCCAAACTTAATTGAACTTCTGTATGACCAAGATAAAGATAATTTGGATAGACCATTGAGTGAACAACATTGTGGTTTTAGAAATGGTCGAGATGAAGAGGAGAAAGGATGTAGCAGAAATGCATGCAAATTATACAAACATTGGAGATTTCTCCATGGTGGTGAACATTGTCATAGTTTACGAAGGAGAGAGGCAAGATGCAAAGTTGAGCAGAATAGTGGCATGTGGATTTCAACATGATACGTGGGCCGTGATGCAATCTGGAAGGTCAAACCAGAAGGATGAGAAGAGGATTAATGGATGTTGGGCTTTAGTTAGATGGGAATTGAGTTCAGTTGTCCAGTGGGCATGAGGGAACTCGACAAATGTATGCTGAGTTCACACGTCGTATTGTGTTTCATCTGGTCACCTCATTATATGAATGATGTGAAAGCCATGCGAGGGGAAGAGGAGATTTTGCAGCATGTTGCTTTGTATGAAAAATAAGTGTTATGAGGCAAGGTTATCAGAACTGAGTCTTTTTAATTTTTTGTAGCAAAGAAGAATGAGACCAGACTTAATCGAGGACTAGAAGATTCTTAAAAGCGCAGACAGGTAGACAGCCAATTCCTTTATCACAGATAAGGAATAACGAATACCAGAGTAGATATGTAGAAGGTGAAAAGAGGAAGGTTGTGGGTAGGCATCACAAGTAGGTTTGTAAACTGATTTGTGTCTGCCTGTAATGGAATGACTTACCAGGAATCGAGATGGAGTGTGAATCATCTGTGTCACTTAGGAGACTCTTGGAAAGACAGATGGATGAATATAAAATAGAGAGTTTTGAGGCAGAAATGATTTAGTGCATTTTTTGAAAACATTATTTATAATCAATAATAAATGATACATTCAATAAATACGATATTTATTGTATCCCACAAAAAACACACACCCATGGTTATCCCTCCAAACCCACCCAACCAACTATTAAAAGTCACAAAAAATAAAGAAAAATGGAAACAATAATAGAGAACATGAACTAAACCAATACATTCAGGTATGGGTCGCGGTTGGGGAAAACCCTATCCCTTCATGGGAAATATTTTAACAATTTGATCACATTCAATCCATTTACGAGCTCCAAACTTTAACAAATAGATAATTATTTTTAGATTATATGTTATCTTCTCCAATGGAATACATGACCTCTTCTCTGCATGCCAACATTGAATATTCAATTCAATATCATTATTCCATGCAACTGCAAGGCATTTCCTAGCAATATGAAATTTGTTCAACTTTAACTCTCAACATCATGATTTAATTTTATTCAATAAAAATATTATTGGGTAAAAGGGAATTTCAAATTTAAATATAACTTCCTAAAATTCTTCAATATTATCCAAAAACTGTTAAACCGTCTCACATTTCCAACCGAATGTAAGAAAGATCCTACTTCCATATGACATCTAAAGCAAATATATGAAGTGACATGTTAAAATTTCTTAACTTGTGTTAATTATATTTGATGATAAAAATTATAATGAATCTATCTGTATTGCTCATTCTCATTCTTAGACATACTATCTTCGCATATTAATAACTAATCATCTGGGGAGATTGAGATATCTTTATCTGTCCTGGGCATTTATGAATAAATGTTTGTGACGCCATAATAAAGAAAGTTTTATGTGATCTTTGATAACACATGTGTTAGGCAGCAGCCACGAGGTGCTGCAGACTGCAGGGAAGCAGTGGATTATCACAGGACACCAGAAAATTGGGAGAACAACACACATTTAAGAATGAGAATTGAGTTGATGACCCATTGAGTGATGACCACGACACTGGACCAATGAAGGCTGAAGAAATGCACATTCAGCGGACTTGGTGAGTCGAGGTAAGGAACCGACGGAGGCCACTGGCTGATGACGACTGCGGGTGAGGTATTCACAAAGACCAGCTGGAGAGTTGCTCAAGAACTGGGTGAAGAGGTATCACGAATCTGAACTGGGAGTTGAGAGGATGCCAGTGCTCTGAAGGTGGTGGAAATAGATCCACGAGTGAATTTCCAGAGACTTTTAAGAGGCCCGTGAATGTGCGGCGTGGGAGCGTGGTGGCATGGGGATATAAATCATGTGCAGAAATTTGGTATTTCTAACTGGATATCATAATCGATGTCAACATACTGTAGTGTAGTGGATCTACAGTTACCGGGCTCCTTGTGCAGAATGTGCCCTTCTGAGCTGCATTTAACAAACCTAGAGATGTATGTGTGTGCGAGGATGGGGGTTATTGTTGGAATAGTTGTTCAGGAGACTCTCCCGCCTACCCCAGATAATGAAGAATCACAAACAATTTTTAAAATCTCGCTATTTACCATAAGCGCCTTCTCAGTCACTTATGTATCAAACTGCAGTTCATGCCGACAAGACTTACACATTGGTTATGATCAGGTATGCAGTACACGCGGATGGAAAAACCTCTCCGACGTTACTATGTTTCAACTGTTCAATGTGTCGGCGCTGATGTGTGGTTTGAGGTGCCTGAACCTGTGCTGAACTCCACTATTTTAAAACCTAATGATCAAACTTCCAAAATTAAACGATCCTGCGCTTCTGCTGACCGAGAGGTTCGCGTCCGACTGCAGAAAGGTGACGGAAATCTGTGACCTTGGTTTTCGTGCAGAGGCGAATCCGTGGAGGTTGGCATTTCCCTTTCACTGTCCCCTCATGTAATGGTCACGGATGATCATAACATTTTCATGCAGATAATCAACACTTTAGATGCTGAAATTAGAAGGAATGATGAACATGGTGGGTCGGACGAGGGTGAAACACAAAGGGGCGTCACGTATTGGGCAACGGGTGGCGCTGTGCTCTCTCTCTGCTGACTGTACCGCCGTTTGTTATTCCTAAAGGTTCATTTAAATTCCTGCATCTGCATCGTTAGGCACAAACAAGAATGTTAGCTGTGTTTATGCGACGCTCATTTCTCTGGAGGTAACATCAATTACCGTTTATTGATGATCCTGTGATAGATGAAGGCTATACATCTCACCGCTCTCTGCTACCTTCTTACACAGAGCTGTCCCTTTCAGACTGCCCATCATGGTCAAGATGAGAGTTCCACTCACTGTCTTTCCATTTTCCTTGTTGCCTCCAATGTTGCAGACAATTATGATTTACTACCCGATTGTGGCTGTGTTCGGGGTCCGGGTAAGTGATTGCGCCTGAATTTGAAAGAGTTGATTTCTTCCGGCCGTTATCTGGACAAAACATGGATTTTTGGCCGTCACTGTTCAAAATTTAATGGAACTTCTGTATGACCAAGATAAAGATAATTCGGATAGATCATTTAGTGAACAAAAAGTGAAGGAAGCACTTAAAAGTTTACAGAATAATACGTTTCCACGAGAGCATGGATTTCCTGTGAAAGTTTGGTACGGAATTAAAGACTTCATAATTACTCTATTTATGCTAGTATTAGAGCTCAGTGCCAACGCCTCCGCAAACCATGGCACCCCATATGTGTTTCACCGTCGTTTGCATACCCTTTTCCAGAAACCTTTTCAACGGCGAGAATTATGCTTTTACCTAAGAAAGTCAGATATACATTATGATCATCTTAATGTCGACCTATTGCATTGTATAACATTGATTATCAAGTTATAGTGAAGATCTTAGCAAATAAAATAACCCTTTTTTATATATATATATATATATGTATATAGATCAACATTGTTCTTAAAAAAAATCTGTGAAGATATAGTAAGATTATTAAGGTTGATACAAAAAAGAGGCTAGTGAAGTTGTAGTAGATGCAAAAAAAGCTTTTGATATATTCGAAAAAGATTATTTAAAGTTTTAAGTAAATTTTGTGTTGGATTTAATTTTCTAAATTGAATTAAAACACTTTACAGAAGTCCTCAAGCTAAAGTAATAACTAATAGGCAAATATCTATATCATTTAATTTGAATAGATCAAGTCGGCAAGTTCGTCATTTATCCTTGTTTTAGACGTGCCCAATTTCTACTTTGCTTTCATTGGCTATAGAACTTGCACAATTTATTGGTATCGATGAACAGCTCAAAGGATTTATGATAAATCAACTGAGCATAAGATTATTTGCAGATGATGATATTTGTATGTTTGGCTCAGACACAACTCTCATTATCTGGACTTTTAAAGCAACTGATAGATTATGAAAAAAATTATGTTTATAAAATAAATTGGGATAAAACTAAAGATATGGAATTAGTACAAGGTGATTATTCAAAACGTAGATTAGATATTTAGTTTTTTGGTCTAGTAATGTGATTAAGTATTTACGAATTTGTACAGATAATAACTTGAAAAATATATAAATTACATATATTACATATATATATATTCCATTACATAAGAATGTAAATGAGGACTTGAAAGAAGGACACATGTTCCTAAAACATTATTGGGAGGTGTTGATTGTACTAAAATGAATATTTGTTTTTCCCGAGAATTCCTAACTTGGTTTAGATGTGGCCAATTTCTATAACACAAACTTATTCACGAATTAAATAAAATTGAATTTACGCAAAAAAATTACCTTTATAGAATTTAGTGACCGATTGAAGATAAAGGTAAATCTTTCAATTGAATCAAATGCGGTTTAATCTTTCTCATTAATGATACATAATATAAATTATACAATGATAGCAAATTTACATTACTCATAATCCCTAATTATTCAATTTTATCATTCTATCAAAATTTATTAATTTACCTAGATTGATAGTAATTGATATAATTTTATTCAGAAATTGGTAACATTTCACTTTTCTCCAAATTCACTTCATGTCCTGAAAATTTACCATAGAATTCAAAATAATTTTACAAATAAATTAATGATTGATCGGGATTACTTAAATATATAAAAACATCATCAGCAAATGAATTAATCTTAGATTCATCCTGTCCAATCCTTATATCTATAGTATTGTCATTCTGCCCGATATCCAATTCTAACAGTTTAATGACCAACGCAAATAGTGCTGGCAACAAAGGACAACCTTGATGAGTTGAATGTGCTAATATAAAAAAAGGAAGAAGGTTCACCATTTGACGCCACACTTGCCACAGGAGTATTATATAATACATTCACCCAACCAATTAATAAGGGTCCAAATTTATATTTCTACAAAATTTTAAATAACAAATTCCATTTGACCCTATCAAAAGCTTTTTCAGCATCTAATGATACTACAGATAATCGGTTGGGTTGCTGATGTGAAGCATTGATCAATGAAACCACTCAAAGAATATTATTCAAAGCATAGCTATCTTTAATAAAGCCAGGCTGGTCAGAATGTACTAATTGTGGTAAATATTTTCATAAACTATTTGCTAATAATTTTGCTATTTTTGTATAATCCACATTTAGTAAATATTTTCAAATAAATATTAAATAATAAATAAATTATCTTTAATAAAAAATTGGGAGATAAGAAGACACCTTCAAAGGCTCACAGTCTCTTTTTTGGTATAACATTTATTATTACACTCAAACACGAGTCTTGTAAAGCTTTTTCCTGAGTTTCCTGACTAAGAACATCCATGAATACAGAGGCTAGATCAGCATAAAAACCCCATCATATCCTGGTGATTTCCCATTAGGCATTTGTTGAATAACATCCTTCATTTTTAAATCCATAAAAGGAGAATCCATCTTTCTCACATTCATCTCCTTCAATATTGGTAAGTTTCACTCTGGCAAAAATGCTTCAATAGAACAATTGTCTAACACTCCCTCACAAGCATTTAACTTCCGATAAAATCACAAAACTTCGACATTAATTTTAGGTTTAAAAGTTACTGAACTTTCCTTCCTCACAGCATTAATAATTCTTGAAGCTTGTACAGTTTTCAATTTCCATGCCAAGACTTGATATGTTCTGTCTCCTAACTCACAATAACATTGCTTAGATCTTTCAATCAAATGGTCAAATAGAACAGTTTGCAATATATTATATTTTAGCTTCAATGTTGTCAAAAGAGCCTTATTATTTTCTGTAGAATTCCTCTGAAATTCCATTTTCAACTCTGCTATTTGTTTATCCAACAACTAAGTCTCACCCAGAAATTTATCATTTTCCTTTGCTGCATAATAATGATTTGACCACTTGGAAATGCATTGAAATCATCCCATTCAATAAAATGACTCCTGGCTGTATTCTTATTCAAATCTAAATATATAGCAATTTGATCCTTAATAAATTTTACAAATTACAGTTTGTTTCAATATCATTATGTTAAACATCCAGCAAATAATAGATTGATTAACATCCGGCCCCACCCAAGAAACAAACAGCAAAGAACGCTCAGAAATTATACAACTCTTATATTCAGTTTGAGTGACACTTGCTTGCAAATGTACTGATGCTACAAAAGTCAAACCTAGAAAATGATACATGACTTGAAGAATAAAATGAATTTTTTTTCTAAGTAGGATTTAATCTTCTCCAGTCCTCTATCGAATTCATTTTTTTCAACAAAAAAAACAATTGAACTGCTGCTTTTGAATTTTTCAAAATTTTCATAAATGTATCCAATAATGGGTCTAAAACACAATTGAAATCTCCCCCAATCAAAATATTCTCTTTATCATGACCTAAAGCTAAGAAAGCCTCAGACACAAGCTGTTCATCATCAACATTAGATGCATACGCATTCAATAAAGACAATGTCTCAGCCAACAAATTTGTTTCAATCGATGACTTGTTCTCTACCGGAATTCTTTTTTCAAGATTTAAATAAAATATTTTGAGAATTTTTATGGAAAGGAAAATTAACAAGTGTAGCAATGGATAAATTCACCTGGAAGTAGGCTTTGGGAGGTTTGCAATGACCTTATTTTTAGAATTATTATGAAGCAGCTCAATTAAGATTTATTAATTGTATTTTAGATATTTTTCACCCTCCTAGTTGGGCGAGGATGGAATTGGCTGCAATATTGGATCCTTATGCCCATCATAGTTAAATGTAAACTGTCTTATGACAGAAATATAATGTACCAATTATGAAACATTTATTCGAAATTTGGACTAAAAGGAATATATTAATAAGATTAAAAGGTAGTTTACCCATTCAAACCCCAATATATCATAATAAAGTGACTCGTATTTCTTTGAATAATAGAGTTTTAGAGGATCTCTGGATTGAAGGAATAAAAAGATTGCAGGATTGTTTTCGAGAAGGTAAATTCGTATCATTAAAACAGCTTAAAGAGAAATCTGGGATTTTAGAGAATTCTCTTGTTTGTTTAAGAGAAATGAAATTTTCAAAGTTGAGCAAATTTGAATTATTATTGTTTCTTATTTTTCATATAAATGTTTTATATCAGAAATGTATGCAGTATTACAAGATACAGTGGTTAAAAATTTTAGGTACTTCTATGATTAAATAGGAGCATGATTTAAGATGTGAGATGACTCAGGTGTATTGGGAATATATGTGTTATGATGGGTTGACTTAATTAATTAATTTGTTAATTATAATATTTTGCATCAGTTATATTTAGCCCCTGAAAAATTGAAAAAAATACATGGATTTAGTAAAACAGATTTATGTGTTAGATGTGGATTATGTCTTGGAACATTTATACATTCTGTTTGGTTTTTTGGAAAAGTTCATCCTTTCTGTTTAAAATTAGGAATTTTCTTCAAAGTTTGTTTAAAATTCAATTTACTGTCGATCCAATATTTCTTTTTATGTTATTTTACACCCTTAGTGGACTTCGGGTTGGATAAGTTTCAGACAGCATTTATTTGTCCAACATTACAGTTGCTCATAACTGTATTGCTATGTCTTGGAAAGATGAAGTGGAGTTAAATGTAGTTCGATGGCATAATGAGTTGAAGTTGTGTATCTATATGGAGGAAATAACGTATAATTTACAGAATAATTATAATTATTTTTTTAAGATGTGGACACCATACATGAAGAATATGAATTGAGTAATGTTGTAAATTACTAAATGTTTATGTTTGTTTTTAATACTTCCCTTTAGGGATCTGTTGTGGGAGGGAGGAGTGGATGGGTTTGTTTTACTGTTTTATTATTTGACTACTTATTCTGTAGAAGGCTGTTTATTTTCATGGAAAAACAAACTAAATAAAGTTAAAAAATGGAATGAAATAAAATTAAGAAATAGTTTTGGAAAGATATAAAGGCGAGAATATTGATAGGAAAATTAACAGGGAAAGATAAATTAGGTGGATTACAATTACCTAATTTTAAGAATTTTATATAAAGCATTACAATTCAGGTTTCTTGCCTCCACATTGGTAAATATTTAGCCATCATGCATGAAAATTGAGTTAAATAAACTGAAGAATTTATTTACAATTGGGAGCCAAGGTTAATATTGAAACATTTGATTAATATTTGAAATAAAATTTAACAAGAAAATGATGGAAGTTCTTTGTCACCAAAAATGTCATTAGTTAATCCTGTCATGACTTTTTCAAATGAGAATCCTTTCATAATCAAATGACATAGTGAAGGAATTTTTAAGAAAGGAAGTGTGAGAGTAATTCCATTTGATAAGTTGAGAATTAGATATGATATTCCTTATAATACTCTTTTTTGTTCTTTTGAATTGTGATCTTATTTGAGTGAAATATTAGGAACAGAATTTGTACGAAAAGACTGTATGGAATTATAACAATTGGTTACTGACGGAATTGGCAAGAGGTTTAATTCATTATCAGATGTGAAACTACAAGATACAACACCTAAATTAGGTTTATTTGGGCAGAGCAAAGATGGGAACATGATTTATATTTATCAATAGATGAAGAAATTTCGCAACATTTATATAAAGCTGCTCTGTCTAATACAATTAACATAATATATAAATGACTTCAGAATAATATTTTACATCAATTCTATATTATGCCTAGCAGTTATGTGATGGAGTAATAGCCGGTCGGGAAAACCAGACCTCTCCAGGAAAATAGGGAATACATTAGGAAAAAAGCAAAGCGTAACAAAAATTGAGCACAAGAAATAGAAGATAAAGATACATAAATAGAAAGTAAATGGCATCCAAGAGGGAGAAAGTAAAAACTATTGGAAAAAATGAAGTAATAAGTCCGGGAGAAGAAGAGACACCGACACAAAGAAGAGAAGACACAAACACAAATACAGACACAGAAGAAGATAAAGAAGAAGACCAACATCTTCACAGAGAAATAGAAGGTAAAATGAATGGAAAAGAGAAATAAATGGTAAAACTGATGAACAGAATATAGATAAAGTCTTTTTTGAAATACAAATTAGATCACTAAATGTATGGTCATCATTAGAGATTAATGTAATTAAAAAGAAAATGAAAAGAAGAGAAGGTAAAATTCAAAGGTTAGAACAGGTCATGACAGAAATAGAGAAAAGAATAGAGAAAATGGAAGAACAGAAGACTACTGGAGAAATGGAAGTGAACGAGAAGAGAAAAATTGGAAGAAAGTGACAAAAAATTAAAGAGACACGAGAGTTTATATCTTTGAAAATTGATATGTTTGAAAATTATAGTCGGCAAAACAACTTAAAAATAGTGTGCCTGATGGAGGGTGAGAAAGGCACAGACATGAAGGACTTAATAAAAGGATGGATCCCAAAGGTCCTGGGAATGACAGGAATGCAAGACAAAATGGAAATATAAAGGGCACACAGAGCATTAGCTCCGAAACCACAGACACATAAAATACCAAGATCCCTCTTCTTAACGGTTTGGAGACACGCAAGAGAAAATATACTGTAACAGGTAAGGAGTAAAATTAGAGAAGATAATTAACCATTGGAATACAATGGTCAAAAATATTTTTAACTCAGACATAAATTTTGAACTCTTCAAGTGGAGGAGGGAATTTAATACAGAGAAATCAACTTTGTGGAAAAAAGGTAACAATTCATATGACGATATCCAGCTGTGCTTACAATATTTATAACCGTGGAGCAAAACAGAGTGTTCTTGGATCCAGAGAAAGCTAATGATTTCACAGTACGTTTGCAGGACAGGAGAAGAGATGAAGATATGGAACAAGAATGAAGAACGGCGATAAAGTATATATAAAGATATAAAAACAATGTATATGTAAAGATCTAAAGAGGGAAAAGAGAATGGAAGAAAGGGAGTAAGAAGGGAAAGAAGAGAGATTTGATATATGTGGTAATAATGTGTTCTGGTGAGGTCTGGGAGGAGGGGGAATAACAGTCACTGCAAAATCAGTTGACACTGCGAACAAGATCGCAATCCAAATGAATAGGAGAGTTGTGGTTGCCCGCCAAATGGTATGCGGCAACTCAGAAAGGGGGTAACTTTTGGGGTTCAGGTATTAGTGATTGAGGGAACTGCGGGGGCACTTTAAGTCTTAATTGTGTCGTCATACATTAAGTGTAATAAGAGAAAACTAAGATGAAAATGGGGAAAAGTGGGATGGAGGTGGCAAAGAGTTAGAAAAGAGATTTATGCAAGGTTTGAGTTGGTTATGTTGAATCATATGACTATAAACATTATTGAAATACACAACCAAATTAAATGGAAGAGGCAACTAAATTTATTGAAGAAACAAAAAATAGATATAGCATTTGTGCAGGAAATGCATTTAACTGAAGTGGAACATAACAAACAAAAGAGAGAGTGGGTAGGGCACATAATGGCATCATCCTATAATTCAAATCTAGAGGTGTAGCCTACTAGTCAACAAAAATGTACCAATCAAAATAGAGGAGGAAATAATAGTTCCAGCAGGGAGGTATCAAATGATAAAGTGTCAGATATACTCATAATTTTGGAAATTTCTCAATATATATGCACCTAACGAGGAGGATCATAAGTTTATGTAGGAATATTTTTGATGTTTGCACTCACAGAAGGGAATATATTGATAGGAGGGGATTTTAATCTTAATTTGGACACAATGTGAAATACATCTGGACAAAAACAAGTAAGACGAATAAAGTAGCCATATGTATGGTTAGATCAATGTAGGAAATGAAACTTATGAATATATAGAGGTGCAACTCACAGGACAGAAGGAATCTTCAGATTATTCGGATAGGCCAAACTTAATCAAGGATTGATATGTTTTTGTTTGTCAGCCCATATTTAAGGGAGAGTTAGAAAAACTCTGTATAAAGATCTATTATTAGCATTATAACTGGAGGAAATCCCACCAAGAACATATATATATAGTTAACCTCCATGCTACATAAAAGACGGGAATTCAGAGAATTTATTGAACACCAAATTACAACAAATTAAAACAAATTTTGAAATAACTGCAGGATCAGTGAAAGACAAATTTATATTAAGGGATGCAATGAAAGCCTTCATTAGAGAGCAGATAATATGTTATGTGACTCAGATGAAAATGGAGTACAACAGGAAAGAGCAATTGGAAAGGGAGATAATAAGTAGAGAAAAGGAATTAGTAAAAAGGAGTGATATACGAAAATGAGAGAATTACAATTAAATTAAAATAAAATAGAAAAAATTACAAACGTACAAAGTAGAGAAGTACATAATGCAAACAAAGCAAAAGTATTATAAACTGGGAGAAAGACACATGTAATATTAGCCTGGCAACATAAAACAGAACAGCCTAAAAACACGATACTGACTTTAAGGAAAAGGGACAAACAAATTACATATAATCCAACAGAGATTAATGAAAACTTTAAGGAATTTTATGAACAATTGTTGCAAACTCCAAACGAGGGGAAAGATGATAAAATAGATGAATTTGGAGCTACAATTGAACTGCCAAAATTGCAAGAAGAGGAACGAAACAAACTAATAAAACAATTTGAAATAGGGGAAGAAAAGGATATATTTTGTAACAAAAGCTGCTAAAGAATAAAACACAAGGTGAAAATGGATTTCCAATTCAGTAAAATATTTAAGAGTTATTAATTCCACCTCTCCTGGAAGTAATGAACCAGATAGAAGAAACATAAAACTTGCCAGATTCATGTAAGAGAGCAATAATTACAGTAATACCACAGATGGGGAGCGATCCATTAACACCATCATCTTATATCTCTACTTATCTCAAACGATAAGATAATAGTGAAAACATTAGCAAACAGATTGGCCGACTGTTTACCTGAAATAGTGAAACAAGATCAAACTGCATTTATTAAGAAAAGACGAACAGCGGACAATTGCTGTAAATGTATTAATCAAATCCAAGCAGTTCAAGGAAATAAGAAACCAAGAGTTGCTGTTGCTCTAGACACAGAAAAAGCCTTTGACAGAGTAGAGTGGTATTACTCATTTAAAATATTACAGAAGTTCAATCTACCATAAAAAATATATAAATTGCATTAATGTATTATATAATGGACCATTGGCGAAAGTAACAGTAAATGGATATGTATTGAGTCACTTTAAATTAAGTAGGTCATCTAGACAGTGACGTACACTATCCCCCTCATTAAAATAAAGGAGAAGGAGTATAAAATCATCTTATTTGCAGATGACATCATAGTATACCTAACAGAACCAGACCAGAGGTATCAGTAAAGAATTACATAAGAAATTGAAGGAATATGGCGAAATATCTGTCTACACGATCAATGGAAATAAATGTGAAGAGATGCCAATGGTTAATGCAGACTATTCAGAATTAAATAAAAATGATTCACCATTTAAGTGCAAGCACAAGCAATCTCATACCTCGGATTCAGGTTAGATAATAACTTAATTCACTTATACAAACTAAATTATCAGCCACTAATGAAGAAATTGCACGATGACGGAGAACATTGGAAAGAATTACCACTGACATTGATAGGGAGGGTAAATTGCATTACAATTAACGTGTTGCAAAGGATACAATAATTATTTCAAACAATACCAATTCCCGTAACAGCAAAATTCTTTGTGGAACTAAAGAGAATAATTGGGAAATTCTTGAGTGAAGGGAGGATTCCAAGTGTAGCATTAGATAAATTAGCGGAGAGTATAATCAAGCTGTTTTAAAGTTACCACAATTTAGAATTATTATAGAACCGCACAATTAAGGTTTTATCAGTTTTTACCAGAAAATGGAAAAACCAGACTGGACTAAGATAGAACGAGAATAAATAGGGGAATAGGTAGCGGAACATATAGTTTATAAGTGGGATGAAATCTGGTGCAATACAAGAACTCAGCAGTACTACATTATTTACTGAATACATGGAAGAAGATACACTTTGAAAGAAAAAAAAATGAATGATCAATTTTAGAATTATTATTGATGCAAAATCCACTAATCAAAAAAAATAGAAAACCATTTTTTGTTGGATAATTTATTAACATTTGAACAATCGAAGTATGAATCTGGAATAATTCATGGTACAATGTTTGCATATCATCAATTGAAAGCTTATTTAAAGGATTAATTGAGAAACAGCTTGAGATTACCTGAAGGAAGCAGCTTTGAATATGTTATTACAGACAAAATGATAATCAAAAGATTTGTAACCATAATGTATATTAACCTGCAAGATAAGAAAAATGAAATAAACTATGAACCTAAGCAGAAATGGGAAAAGGATCTAAACATAAAGAGAAAAAATGAAGTATGGGAAAATTTATGTTCTTGAACGATCAACAAGACAATAAACAAAAGGTTATGCATGATACAGGATAACTGGTTACACAGGATATATAGTACTCGTCTAAAATTTAAAAAATGGGATTTAACAATATCGAATAGGTGTTCTCGCTATAAGAAAATTGGAACAACATTACATGCAAGTTGGGCATGTTTGAAAATAATTACGTTTAGGGGTAGAATTAAAACAGAGACTAAATAAAATTACAAACAAAAATGCCCACCCTAGATGGATATTATTCACGTGGCTTCATCGAGTGTTAACACCTCTGTTCCCAATGTTTCTGCTATCACTGCTTCATGCTCTGACGGTCGCGCATATTGTTGCAGCCACCAGAGGGTGGAAGGTTCTGAGAGGCAGCAACAATTGTGCGGATGAGAATCATTCTGATGCTAAAAGCCGAAGTCCATCATCTTACACTTTGCAGTATCAGGAAACTTCATATTGCTTTGGATGACCTATTTAATATTTTTCCTTTGGATGCAAATCACACAACAGTTTGTCATGAACAGTGTGAAGGACCCAATTTTTAAGCAGACCAAACCAGTTACATGGTCTTGGTTCTGAGTTGCTGCCAAACACTTGCATTTTTGTCCAAATTCAGGGAGGAGCTGATCAACGTGATGAAATATCTGTTAAAATACTATTGAAATGTTTAATAGGAGGAAAATAAGTTAGGATTCTGGATATTGGATTCCATCAGCATTAAATACCCAAGAGTTTCCCTTCTGCCGACACCAACCTATTATCCCATGGAAAGATGGAAGAAAATAAGCGCAACGCAGTGCGTATTTGCCGGTAAATTTCAGTTGGAACAGAGCAAAGTCAAATCTATTATTTCAGTGTGAGATTCCCTGAATATTCTTATAACAGTGGGAAATCATTTGTTATTGAATCAGGTGGTGATCTCGCAACCATTTGGTTTATTTTCCGAACAATTCAGTTTGAGCGAAGCAGCGGCGTGGTGTTTGCCTTTCAATATATCCCTGCTTTTCCGAGGGTGCAGTAATTGCGGATGGAATTGATGGAAAGGAAGATCTGAGATAGGGTAAACATTCATTTCACGAACTTCTGCATTTTCTTTCGGTCTTGAGTGGAGATTTCCTGAAGCAGGTAGCATGGCCTCCAACAGGATACTTTCTATGATGCCCCTGTAAATATAGTTCAAGACAACAGTTTGTTATGAGCCCTGAGGACTCCAAAACCCAGTAGCAACAGATACTCACCAACACAAATAGTTACTATAAAAAAGTTGCTTTTAATTATCTTTAAACAACAAAATAGGATAAAACTTTAGTTTATCTCCCTGACATAACACCCTTCTTATTGTAAGCGGACGTGTATGTATGTGTACTTAAGTATAGAATAGTACTTTAATTCACAGTCCAATCTCACTTTTCCACTCCTCCAAGTTCACTGGTTGCTAGCAATTCTTATACTGTGCACAGAATCACCTCACATTGATGTATTTCACCAGACTTTTGTGCTTGAATGTTTAATGGTTACTGCTCAGGAACTTCATATCGGTTTTCAGAGAGAGATTTGCTGTTAGTTGGACGCAAACTGATCTCTTCTAATAAGCCACGTGAGTGTCTTGCTGAACAGATTTGCCCCATCAGCATTTCCCTTATTTCTTTAAGTTCACCAAAGAGTTCCTTTTTGTTTCTCTTATTTCAAGTGAAACCTTAGGCAGCCAGTCCTGTCTGCTTGTGTGGGTCGCATGGGCTTTAACCAGGCTTTGATAAGCTCTCACAACCGGTTTTTAATTTTTTAAAATTTCTTGCACTTTCATATCAACAACAACATCCACAAATGATGATCATCAATATATACATCGTGACATTTCTTCTTCTTCGCCCTTTTCATCCCTCTCCCCTTCCCCACGCCTCTTCAAAATTCAAAAAATAATAAAACACATAAAACAAAGAAATAACAAAAAGCGAAAAAGAAAAAAATGTAGGATCATCCACTTTCACATATTTAAATCTATTGTTCTCATAATTATGTTGTTTTAAGGGATGGAAGTTTTTGGTCGGCATTCCCCGACATGTTCAATTTCTGGTTCTCAATTCGTTCGAATAACATACACTTTTCTTTCAGATTGAATGGAGATTTTTCTAATGGAATACACTTGCTAATTTTTGTATACCACTTTTATATTTTAAAGAGTGTTTCCATTTTCCAGGTTGTCATAATATAATTTTATTTTGCTACTGGTTGCGCTATTATAATAAATGTTATTTGGGCTCTGTCTAATTTTAGTCCTAAATTTTGTCTCTTATATTACTTAATAGAAATTCTTTGGATTATTTGGTTTATTTATTTTGTGATTTTGTTTAATATTAGGTTGAGATCTTTGCAGATAGTTTTAAATTTTGAACATGTCCAAAATATATGTAATGTTGCTCCAGTCTCTTGTTAACAATGGAAGCATATATCTGATGCTGTTGAGTATCACTATTTTAATTTCTGAGGATTAATTTCTAATCTATGTAGCCAGTTATATTGTATCATACATGGTCTAGTATTTTTCGCGTTTTTCATTGTTTGTATACTTAACTTCTCCCATCTTTCATTCTTTAACACTGTGTTAAAATCTTTTTGCCAACTTTGTTTCATTTTATACTTTATTTCATTCTCTTCCTTTTATTGCAATTTGATATACATTTTGGTCATAATCTTTTAAATTATCATTGTGTCTATGATTAAATATTCATAATTTCTACCTTTTATAATCTCAAGGTATTTCCTAGATTATTTTTTAAATAAGTTTTCAATTTGTAATATGGAAACATTGTACCTTGTGTTATTCAATATTCATCTTTTAATTGTTCAAATGTTAAGAAATTATTTGCCAAAATGCAATCTTCAATTTCCTTGATTCCTTTTCTATCCCATTCCTTGAAAAATAAATTATCCATTGTAAAGGGGATTAATGAGTTTTCTGTTAATATTATTTTTGGTATTTGATAATTTATCCTTTATTCTTCCAGGTGTATTCTTTTCCATAATTTAAGTATATATTGTAGTACATGTGAATTGTTACATTGCACCAAATTTTCATCCCATTTTATAGTATTTGTTCCTTGATATTTTCTCTCAAATTGTCTAATTCTATCTTAGTAAAATCTGTTTTTTCTTCTCTGTGATACAAGTCTGATAAATACCTTAACTGTGCTACCCTGTCATAATTTTAATGGTGATATCACGCCAATGGAGTAGTGGCTGCAGAGGAATTGCCCTCCGAAGAGAAAAGAAAAAAAAAGAAACAATGCCGGACAGAAAAATCACAGAAGTCCTGAAAGATAAAGAAATCACAAATACCGAAGAGATGGCATCAAAAAAGGAGAAGACCAGAGAGACAGATAAATAAGAAGACAGAAAAACAGCAGAAAGAAAAGAGGTAGGCCTTACCTTAAAAATTACATCCGACCCCTAAAGCTGATGGGCGCACCACTTGGCAAAGTCCCTCTTTCAAACTATGTACAAAGTTGGCTTAATAAGCCACAAAATATTGCACAACTGCCCATAACAAAAAAGAAAAACACTGAAGGATGGCAAGTCCAGCAATGAGACAACGTTAAACGGATAGATAAATTGGGGAGATGGCATCGCAGCAATAAGAGTTGAAAAGAAGACAAGGAGCTAGAGAGTGAAGACAAAGAAGATGACACACGGAAATGAGGAAGGTAAAAAAGATAAACAGTTAACAGACATTGAATATTTTGATGAAGAAATAAAAACTTTAAAAGACATTTTTACAACTGAATTTAACACAATAAAAATAAAAATGCAAATAAAGCAGAACATATAATGCAAAAACTAGAGCTGGCCATAGCATATACATGAAAACGAACAAATGAAGTGGAAGAAAGTCAGAAAGCTGTGAAATTAGAAATGAATGAAGTAAAAGAAATTCTGAATGATAGAGACAAAGAAATAAAAGAGATCTGTTAATTCAAAATATTGATCTGTTAGAGAATTATAGCAAATGGAACAATATAAAAATAGTAGGTGTAGAAAAATGCGTACAAGGATCAGACATAAAGGGATTCATAAAAAGATCAATCCCACAAGTTTGGAGGGAGAAGATCTACAAGACAAGATTGAAATGAAAGAGCACATAGAACATGGGCATGAAAGGCTTATTAAAACCAAAAACCACGATCAAAACAATGTATATAAATAAATTGTAAAGATAATAATGTAAATATAAAGTTTAAGTTTGAAAAATAGGACAAAAATAAAGATAAGAAAATAGTGTGAAAAACGCTTTGTAATATTTTTTGAAAATATATAGTGTTTCTCTGGGGGAAGGCGAAGGAGAGAAAAATAACTGCTATTTCAAAATCTGTTGATGCTTGCAGTTATTACCTCAACCCAAATAGATAAGGGAATTGGAGTTGTCTCACAAGGAGTCATAGACAACCCAATACGTGGATGTTTCGGGACTTTCATTATTCTGGGTAGGAATATTTTATTTGTTAATTTTAGTAGGGTTTTCAGGATAAGTTGCTTTTTCTAACAGTGTCGGTGTGTATTAAGATGTGCAAAAATTATTTTAAAAAATATTGAGGAAGAAGATATGAAAGAGTTGAGGAGATGAGATAGAATTGGAAAAAAAGAAGGTAAAGATGGATACGTTAAATTTAATGACTGTAAATATTAACGGAAAACTCAATCAAATTAAAAGGAAGAGTTGCTGACAACTAGAAGAAGAAAAATCGACATCGCTTCTGTGCCATAAACACACTTAACTGAGATAGGACACAGTAAATTGAAAGGAGACTGTGTAGGCCACGTAGCGGAGTCCTAATACAATTCAAAAACCTGGGGAGCAGGTATATTAGTCAACAAATATCTAACAATCAATATAAAAGTTATAATAACAGATCCAGCAGGTAGATATATAATGACTAAGTGCCAGATAAATTCTGAATTTTGGAATTTACTAAACATCTATGCATTTAACAAAGAAGACCAGCAATTTATGCAAACAATCTTCCGAGAAAATAGCAGAAACATGGGGACATATCATGCTTGGAGGGGAGTTCAACTTCAACCTGGACCCAATGATAGTCAAAACTGGAAGACAATTAACAATAAGAATAAAGTAACTAAATTTATACTAAAAGCATTGCAGGATATGAATCGAATTGATATATGGAGGAGACAACAACAATAAGAGAGACAATATTCACACTGCTCAAATAGACAGAAGCCATACTCAAGAATAGACATTATTTTGAGATCGGCACAGGTCCAAGGGAGAGTTAAAATTGGAACATATAGCAAGATTATTATCTGATCACTCTCACCTATTATTGACAATTGAATAAGGGGATGCATCACTAAAGACACGTAGATGGCGACTAAATCCTCCATTGTTAAAAAGAAAAGATTTTAAAGGATATATGTGACAGCAAATTAAAGTATACTTTGAGATAAATATGGAATCAGTAAAAGACTAATTAATCTTATGGGATGCAATGAAGACTTTTATTGGAGTACAAATAATTAGCAAAATGACTAAAATTAAAAAAAAAAAGAAATATAATCAGGACGTTGAACAGTGCAGTAAAGAGATAACAATCAAAGAAAAGGAATTAGCAGAAAGAGAAGATACAGAGAAAAAGAGAAATGTGGCAGGGAAACATTTTAGATATGAAACATCACATCTTGTCTTCAATTGCTTTTCACAAGCTTGCCAGCTTGTCCTATTCCAGCCTCGGCTACTGCTGCTGCACTGCAAAATAAAACTGCAGAACTGAATGGAGCTGATGGTGGACTTATTTAAATATTATGTGACTGCGGGGTCAACCACAAAGATTGTGGGGCGCAAACTTATAAAGAAGGAAACGTGCCTAATGGTAGAGGATGTTAGGATTGTCATAAATGGAAACATTGCTTAATAATTCACAAGTGATAAGGAACTTGATCATTTTGCGTTATGAATAGAGCAAGGATGAGTGCTGAATTATGTTGTTATTAAGGAAGGGGAAGTGTTGGATCTTCTTAAATCTAAGTAATTGAGAACTTCCTGGGGCTGGACGTGATCTACCTCAAGTTATTGGGGTAAGTGAGGGTGGAGGTATCATAAGCCGTGGCTATGATCTTTGTGTCTTATTTGCCAACAGGGGAATTGCCAGAGGATTTGAGAATTACAATGGTGGACTCTTTGTTTATTTTAAAAAAAAGAATATGGAAAATACTTGGAATTTTTGAACAGAGAGTCTTGCATCAGAGGTGTATTAAATATTTGAGAAGATTCGTAAGGATAGAATCTATGAGCATTTGGAGAAGAAATTTCGAATGAAGGTTAGTCAATGTGTATGTCTGAATGAAGAGTCATAACATTTGAGAGGATCACAAACAACATTAATAACATTAAGCATGTTGATGTAGTTTATATGGATTTAGGTCCTCTTTGAGAGATTAGTTCAGAATGTCATAATGGAGGGGATCCATGAAATCGTAGCTGCGTGTCTGAAATCTGTATTGCCTGTAGAATGTAGATAGTGATAGCAGAAGAATTATATTCTGCCTGGAGGACAGTGATTAGTGAATTTCTGCAATGACCTGTTCTGGAACTCCTGGTCATTGTGTTTTGAGAAATGATCGAGATGAAGGGGAGGAAGGATGTACCAGAAATGCATGCAAATGAAATAAATATTGGAGACTTCTTTATGGTGTTGAACGTTGTCGTAGTTCACAGAGAGAGGCAGGATGCAAAGTTGAGAAGAAAAGTTGGGCATGTGGATTTCAACATGATAAGTCGGCGGTGATGCAATCTTGAAGGTGAAACCAGAAGGATGAGAAGAGGATTAATGGATGTTGGGTTTCATTATTATGGGGATTGAGTTCAATTGTCCAAGGGGAATGTGACAACTCGACAAGTGTATTCTGAGTTCACACGTGGTATTGTGTTCCATCTGGACACCTCATTGCATGAATGGTGTGCATGCTATGGGACGGGGCAGGGGAGATTTGGCAGCATGTTGCATTGTTTGAAAAATAAGTCTTATGAGGCAAGGTTTTCAGATCTGGAACTTTTTCATTTTTTGTAGCATAGATGAATGAGACTACAATATTCTGAGAAGCACAGAGCGGGTAGACTGCGAATGCCTTTATCACAGAGCAGGGACAATGAATACCAGAGTACATATGTGGAAAGTGACAGGTGGAAAGATGAAGGTAGACATCCCAAGTAGGTTTGTACACAGATTTGAGGCTGCCTGTAATGGAATGACTTACCAGGAATCGAGGAAGAGCATGATTCATCTGTGTCACTTAGGAGACACTTGGATAGATAGATGGATGAATATAAAATAGGGAGTTATGAGGTAGGAATGATTTAGTGCATTTTTTGAAAATATTATTTATAAACAAACAATATAATATTTATTTTCTCCCACAAAAACCACACACCCATGGCTATTCATCCAAACCCACCCAATCTACAATTAAACGTCACAAAAAAATAAAATAAATGGTATCAATAATTGAGCACATGAACTAAACCATCACATGCAGTATGGGTCGCAGTTCGGGAAAACCCTATCCCTTCATGGGAAATATTTTAACAATTTGAACACATTCAATCCATGTACGGGCTCCAAACATTAACACATAGATAATTATTTTTAGATTATATGTTATCTTCTCTAATGGAATACATGACCTCATCTCTGCATGCCAACGTTGAATATTCAATTCAATATCATTCTTCCATGTAAATGCAAGGCCTTTCCTAGCAATATGAAATTGTTTAACTTTAACTCTAAACATAATTGTTTAGTATTATCCAATGAAAATATTATTGGGTAAAATTGAATTTCAAATTTAAATATAACTTTCTAAAGTTCTTTAATATTATCCAAAAACTGTTAAACCGTCTCACATTTCCAACCAAACGTAAGAAAGTTCCTACTTCCATATGACATCTAAAACAAAAATATGAAGTGACATATTAAACTTTCTTCACCGTGTTAAACATAATTGATGAATAAAATTATAATGAATCAATCTGAATAGAAACGTAGGAACATAGAAGATAGGAGCATGAGTAGGTCATTCGGCCTTTCGAGCCTGCTCCAGCATTTCAATAAGATCGTGGCTGTTCTTAAAGTCCAGTACCCCTTTTCCGCCTTCTCTCCATAACCCCTAATACCCTTATACTGAAGAAATATATCTAATTCCCTTTTGAATATATTCAATTAATCTGCTTCAACTGCTCATTGTGACAATGAATTCCACAGATTTACCACCCTTTGGAAAAAGAAATTCCACCTCATCTCGGTTCTAAATGGTTTGTCTATTATCCTCGGAACATGGCACCGGGTTCTGGACTCCCCCACCATCGGAAACACCCCTTCCGCATCTATTCTGTCCAGTCCTGCCTGAATTTTATATATCTTCATGAGATCCCCTCTCAAACATCTAAACTCCAGCGAGTACAATCCCAATTTGCGTTGGATGAGGTTGCGCAGGTCAGTGTAGAACTTGTTCTTTTCTGCTGGTTCCGCCTGGAGTGTTGGAGCATAGACACTGATGAGGGTGATGTGACGCTTGTTTTGAAGTGGGAGTCGCATGGACATGATTCGGTCCGAGAGGCCTGTCGGAAGGTTTTCGAGTTTGGAGGCAATGAAGCTCTTGACCATGAAGCCTACACCAGATAGGCGTCGTTCATCCGAAGGCTTGCCAGACCAGTAGAGTGTGTAGCCCGCTCCGCGTTCTTGGAGGCTGCCTACATCTGCCAGGCGGACTTCACTGAGAGCGGCTATGTCGATGTCAAGTCTGAGGAGTTCATGTGCAATGAGGGCAGACTGGGCGACTTCAACGCTCGTGTCGGCAAAGATTCAGAAACCTGGCCAGGAATCCTGGGCAAGCATGGCGTCGGCAAGTGCAATGACAATGGGCGCCTCCTGTTGGAGCTCTGCGCAGAACAGCGGCTTGTCATTACAAACACCCTTTTTCAGCAGAGGGACAGCCTTAAGACCACCTGGATGCATCCCCGATCCAAACACTGGCACCTCCTGGACTACATCCTGGTGCGAGAAAGTGACAAACAAGATGTGCTCCACACCAGGGTCATGCCTAGCGCGGAATGCCACACTGACCACCGGCTGGTTCGCTGCAAGCTCAACCTTCACTTCAAGCCAAAGCCCAGGAACAATAAAGCCCCCAGAAAGAGGTTCAATGTTGGAAAACTGCAGTCAGACGAAGCGAGAGGAAACTTCCAGGCAAACCTCAAAGCAAAGCTCGACGTTGCAACCCACCTCACGGACCCGTCCCCTGAAACCCTCTGGGATCAGTTGAAGACTACCATACTGCAATCCACTGAAGAGGTACTGGGCTTCTCCTCCAGGAAAAACAAGGACTGGTTTGACGAAAACAGCCAGGAAATCCAGGAGCTGCTGGCAAAGAAGCGAGCTGCCCACCAGGCTCACCTTATAAAGCCGTCCTGTCCAGAGAAGAAACAAGCCTTCCGTCGCGCATGCAGCCATCTTCAGCGCAAACTCCGGGAGATCCAAAATGAGTGGTGGACTGGCCTCGCCAAACGAACACAGCTCAGCGCGGACATTGGCGACTTCAGGGGTTTCTACGAGGCTCTAAAGGCTGTGTACGGCCCCTCACCCCAAGTCCAAAGCCCGCTGCGCAGCTCAGACGGCAAAGTCCTCCTCAGCGACAAGATCTCCATCCTCAACCGATGTTCAGAACACTTCCAATCTCTTTTCAGTACCAACCGCTCAGTCCAAGATTCCGCCCTGCTCCAGCTCCCTCAACAGCCCCTAAGGCTAGAGCTGGATGAGGTTCCCACCCTGGATGAGACATATAAGGCAATCGAACAACTGAAAAGTGGCAAAGCAGCAGGTATGGATGGAATCCCCCCAGAAGTCTGGAAGGCTGGCGGCAAAACTCTGCATGCCAAACTGCATGAGTTTTTCAAGCTTTGTTGGGACCAAGGTAAACTGCCTCAGGATCTTCGTGATGCCACCATCATCACCCTGTACAAAAACAAAGGCGAGAAATCAGACTGCTCAAACTACAGGGGAATCACGTTGCTCTCCATTGCAGGCAAAATCTTCCCTAGGATTCTACTAAATAGAATAATACCTAGTGTCGCTGAGAATATTCTCCCAGAATCTCAGTGCGGCTTTCGCTCAAACAGAGGAACCACTGACATGGTCTTTGCCCTCAGACAGCTCCAAGAAAAGTGCAGAGAACAAAACAAAGGACTCTACATCACCTTTGTCGACCTCACCAAAGCCTTCGACACCGTGAGCAGGAAAGGGCTTTGGCAAATACTAGAGCGCATCGGATGTCCCCCAAAGTTCCTCAACATGATTATCCAACTGCACGAAAACCAACAAGGTCGGGTCAGATACAGCAATGAGCTCTCTGAACCCTTCTCCATTAACAATGGCGTGAAGCAAGGCTGTGTTTTCGCACCAACCCTCTTTTCAATCTTCTTCAGCATGATGCTGAACCAAGCCATGAAAGACCCCAACAATGAAGACGCTGTTTACATCCGGTACCGCACGGATGGCAGTCTCTTCAATCTGAGGCGCCTGCAAGCTCACACCAAGACACAAGAGAAACTTGTCCGTGAACTACTCTTTGCAGATGATGCCGCTTTAGTTGCCCATTCAGTGCCAGCTCTTCAGCGCTTGACGTCCTGCTTTGCGGAAACTGCCAAAATGTTTGGCCTGGAAGTCAGCCTGAAGAAAACTGAGGTCCTCCATCAGCCAACTCCCCACCATGACTACCAGCCCCCCCACATCTCCATCGGGCACACAAAACTCAAAACGGTCAACCAGTTTACCTATCTCGGCTGCACCATTTCATCAGATGCAAGGATCGACAATGAGATAGACAAAAGACTCGCCAAGGCAAATAGCGCCTTTGGAAGACTACACAAAAGAGTCTGGAAAAACAACCAACTGAAAAACCTCACAAAGATAAGCGTATACAGAGCCGTTGTAATACCCACACTTCTGTTCGGCTCCGAATCATGGGTCCTCTACCGGCACCACCTACGGCTCCTAGAACGCTTCCACCAGCGTTGTCTCCGCTCCATCCTCAACATCCATTGGAGCGCTCACACCCCTAACGTCGAGGTACTCGAGATGGCAGAGGTCGACAGCATCGAGTCCACGCTGCTGAAGATCCAGCTGCGCTGGATGGGTCACGTCTCCAGAATGGAGGACCATCGCCTTCCCAAGATCGTATTATATGGCGAGCTCTCCACTGGCCACCGTGACAGAGGTGCACCAAAGAAAAGGTACAAGGACTGCCTAAAGAAATCTCTTGGTGCCTACCACATTGACCACCGCCAGTGGGCTGATAACGCCTCAAACCGTGCATCTTGGCGCCTCACAGTTTGGCGGGCAGCAGCCTCCTTTGAAGAAGACCGCAGAGCCCACCTCACTGACAAAAGGCAAAGGAGGAAAAACCCAACACCCAACCCCAACCAACCAATTTTCCCTTGCAACCGCTGCAATCGTGTCTGCCTGTCCCGCATCGGACTGGTCAGCCACAAACGAGCCTGCAGCTGACGTGGACTTTTTACCCCCTCCATAAATCTTCGTCCGCGAAGCCAAGCCAAAGAAAAAGAAACAATCCCAATTTGCGCAATCTTAGACATTCACAATCTTAGACATACTATCTTCGCATTTTAGTATCTAATCAAATGGGAAGATGGATGTATTTTCATCCGTCCTGGGCATTTATGAATAAATGTTTGTGTCGCCATAAAAAATAAAGTTTTATGTGCAGTGTTCTGTTCTTTGTGACACATGTGTTGGGCAGCAGCCCCGGGGTGCTGCAGACGACATGGAAGCAGTAGAATATCACAGGACACCAGAAATGTGGAAGAACAACACACGTTTGAAAATGAGAATTGAGTTGGTGACCACGACACTGGACCAATGAAGGGCTCTGCGGCTGAAGAAACGCACATTCAGCGGACTTGGTGTGTCGGGGTAAGGAACCGACGGAGGCCACTGGCTGATTACGACTGCGGGTGAGATATTCACAAAGGACGGCTGGAGAGTTGCTCAAGAACTGGGTGAAAAGGTATCACGAATCTGAACTGGGAGTCGAGAGGATGCCTGTGCGCTGTATGTGGTGGAAGTAGATCCACGAGGGAATTTCCAGAGACATTTAAGAGGCCCGTCAATGTGCGGCGTGGGAGGATAGTGGGATGGGGATACAAATCATGTGGAGAGATTTGGTATTTCTAACTGGATATCATAGTCGATGTCAACATAATGTAGTGGATCCAATGGCCAGTTCCTGTGCTCCTTTGTGCAGAATGTGTCCTTCTCAGCAGCATGTAACAAACCTAGAGATGTGTGTGTGTGTGTGTGTGTGTGTGTGTGTGTGTGTGTGTGTGTGTGTGTATGTGTATGTGTATGTGTGTGTGTGTGTGTGTGTGAGAGAGAGAAAGAGAGAGAGAGAGAGAGAAGACGTGGTCTATTGTTGGAACAGTTGTTCAGGAGACTCTCCCGCCTCCCCAAGATAATGAAGAATCACAAATAATTTTCAAATTCTCGCTATTGATCATAAGTGCCTTCGCAGTCACTGAAGTATCAAACTGCAGTTCATGCAGACAAGACTTATATATTGGTCATGGTCAGGTCTGCAGGACACGCGGATGGGAAAACCTCTCGGACAAGTTACTATGTTTCAACTGTTCATTGTGTCGGCGCTGATGTGAGGTTTGAGGTGCCTGAACCTGTGCTGAACTCCACTATTTTAAAACCTAATGATCAATCTTTCAATATTAAACGATCCTGCGCTACTGTTGACCGAGAGGTTAGCGTCCGACTGCAGGAACCTGACGGAAATCTGTGACCTTGGTTTTCGTGCAAAAGCGAATCCGTGGAGGTTGGCATTTCCCTTCCACTGTCTCCTCATGTAATGGTCACAGATTATCGAAACATTTTCATGCAGATAATCAACACTTTAGATGCTGAAAATTGAAGGAATTATGAACATGGTTGGTCGGACGAGGGTGAAAAACAAAGGGGCGTCACGTATTGTGCAACGGGTGGCGCTGTGCTCTCTCTCTGCTGATTGCACCGCCGTTTGATATTCCCAAAGGTTCATTTAAATTCTTGCATCTGCATCGTTGGGCACAAACAAGAATGTTCGCTGTGTTTATGCGACGCTCATTTCTCTGGAGGTAACATCAATTTCCGTTTATTGATGATCCTAGGATAGATGAAAGCTGTACATCTCGCCGTTCTCTGCTGCTTTCTTGCACAGAGCTGTCTCTTTCAGACTCCCCATCATGGTCAAGATGCGAGCTCCACTCACTATCTATCCATTTTCCTTGTTGCCTCCAATGTTGCAGACAATTATGATTTACTACCCGATTGTGGCTGTGTTCGGGGTCCCGGGTAAGTGAATGCGCCTGAATTTGAAAGAGTTGATTTCTTCCGGCAGTTATCTGGACAAAACATGGAATTTAGCCGCCACTGTTCAAAATTTAATGCAACTTTCTGAATGACCAAGATAAAGACAATTTGGATAGACCATTTAGTGAATAAGAAGTTAAGGAAACACTTAAATGTTTACAGAATAACAAGTTTCCATGAGAGCATGGATTTCCTGTCGAAGTTTGGTAACGAATTAAAGACTTAATAATTACTTTATTTATGCTAGTATTAGAGCTCAGTGCCAACGTCTCCGCAAACCAATACGCCCCTTTGTGTTTCACCGTCGAGTGAATACCCTATTGCAGAAACCTTTTCAACGGTGAGAATTATGGTTATTTCTAACAAATTCAGATATCTATTATGATCACCTTAATGTCGACCAATTTAATTGTACAACATGGATTATAAAGTTATAGTGAAGATCTTAGCAAAGAGAATAAACGTTCCCTTTTTCATTTAATATATATATATAGATAAAAATTTTCTGAAAAAAATACGTGAATATACAGTAAGATTATTAAGTTTAATACAAAAAGAGGCGTCTAATGTTGTATTAGATGCAAAAAAAAGCTTTTGATATATTCGAAAAAGATAATTTATTTAAAGTTTTAGGTAAATTTTATGTTGGATTTAATTTTGTAAATTGAATTAAAACACTTTACAGAAGTCCTCAAGCTAAAGTAATAACTAATAGGCAAATATCTAAATCATTTAATTTGAATAGATCATGTTGGCAAGTTCGTCCTTTATCCTTGTTTCAGACGTGCCCAATTTCTACTTTGTTTGCATTGGCTATAGAACATCTTGCACAATTTATTGCTCTTGATGAACAGTTAAAAGATAAATCAATTGAGTAGAAGATTATTTGCAGATTATGATTTTTTATATGTTTGGCACAGACTCAACTCTCATTATCTGGACTTTAAGAGCAACTAATAGATTATCAAAAATTTCTGGTTATAAAATGAATTGGGATAAAACTAAAAATGTGGAATTAGTACAAGGTGATTATTCGCATTGTCAATTTGATATTTAGTTTATATTGTTTAGCAAAGTGATTAACTATTTACAAATACGTACAGATAATAACTTGAACAATATATAAATTACATTATATTCCATTACATAAGAAAGTAAATGAGGAGTTGAAAGAAGGATACATTTTCCTAAAACATTATTTGGAGGTGTTGATTGTATTAAATGAATTTTTTTTCTGAGAATTCGATACTTCTTTCAGACGTGGCCAATTTCTATTACAAAAACTTTATTCACGAATTAAATAAAATTGAATTAGCGGAAAAATATTCACCTTTATATAATTTAGTGACCGATAAAAGATAAAGGTAAATCTTTCTATTTAATCAAATGTGCTTTAATCTTTCTCAATAATTCTACAAAATATAAATTATACAACGATTGAAAATTTACATTAATCATAATCCCTATCTTTTCAATTATATCAGTACATCAAAATTTAATAATTTGCCTAGATTGATCGTAATTTATATCATTTTCTGAAGAAATTGGTAACATTTTACTTTTCTCCCAATTCACTTAATGTCCAGAAAATTTACCATAGAATTCGAAAAAATTTTCCAAATAAATTAAAGATTGATCCGGATTATTTAAATATATCAAAAGATCATCAGCACATAAATTAATCTTATATTCATCCTGTCCAATCATTATACGTGTAATATTTTAATTCTGCCTGATATCCAGAGCTCACGGATCAATGACCAATGCAAATAGTGCTGGGGACAAAGGACAACTTTCACCCAACCAATTAATATGTGTCCAAATGTATATTTCTATAAAATTTTAAATAAAAAGTTCCATTCGGCCCTATCAAAAGCTCTTTCAGCATCTAATGATACTACCATTGGTCGGTTGGGTTTCTGACGTTAAGCATTGATCAACAAAACCACTCGAAGAGTATTATCCAAAGCATACCTATCTTTAATAAAACTGTGCTGGTCAGAATGTACTAATTGAGGTAAATACTTTCCTAAACTATTTGTTAATAATTTCGCTATTGTTTTATAATCCACATTAAATAAATATTTTTAAATAAATATTAAATAATAAATAAATTTATTTTAACAAAGAAATTGGGAGATAAGAAGAAACCTTCAAAGGCTCTAAGCCTTTTTTTTTGGTATAATATTTATTATTGTATTCAAACACGGATCTGGGAAAGCTTTTTCCTGATTTAACTGATTAAGAACATACATGAATCAGATCAGCATAAAAAACCTATCATATCCTGGTGACTTCCCATTAGACATTTGTTGAATAACATCCTTCATTTCTAAATCCTTAAAATGAGTATCCATCTTTCTCACATCCTCCTCCTTCAATATTGGTAAGTTTAACTCTGGGAAATACGCTTCAATAGAACCATCGTCTCACACTCCCTCACAAGCATTTAATTTCTGATGAAATGACAAAAAATTGGTCATTAATTTCCTGAGGTTTAAAAGTCAATGTATTGTCCTTCTTCACAGCATTAATAATCCTTGAAACTTGTACAGTTTTCAATTGCCATGACAAGACTTTTTGTGCTCTGTCTCCTAACACGCAATAATGTTGCTTAAATCTTTCAATCAAATAGTCAAATAGGGCAGTTTGCAATATTGTATATTTTAGCTTCTATTTTGTCAGAAAGCCTTATTATCTTCTGTAGAATTCCTCTGAAATTCCTTTTGCAACTCTGCTAGTTGTTTATCCAAAAACTGAGACTCTCCCACAAATTTCTTCTTTTCCTTTGATGCATAACTAATAATTTGACGACATAGAATTGCATTGAAATCATACTATAGAATAAAATTACTCTTGACTGTATACTTATTCAAATCTAAATATATAGCAATTTGATCCTCAATAAAGTTTACAAATTCAATTTTTTTCAATATCATTATGTTAAACATCCAGCGAAAAATAGATTGCAAACTATACTATGTTTAAATTTAGAGAAAATTAGAAACTCTGTCCATGAATCCCCTTCTAAGTATGAGTTAACCTGGCGACCATTTATTCAGTATTTTCATTTGTGGTGAGTTGATCTGGCTCTGTTTTCTTTCTATGATTATGTATGATAATTGGTCTGTAAGATGAGATCGGAGTGATCGGCGTGGTTTAGCTATATCTGTAGGATTTTTTAAAAGTTTTTTTAAATTCAGATTTGTTTTTTCTTCTTTTTTGGGTTTTTTTTTCTCTTTTTTCATATGTTGTTATTAATTATATCTTTTTTTTAGAGATAGTTCACACCCTAAACTGATCTAAATTTTTTTTATATGATATATTTTTATTCTGTAATATTATTGTTTAATATCTCTGTATTAATTCATTACTTACTATGTATATTTTTATATCTCTTTGAACTGTATGTGTTTATAAATTACAATAATAATAAAAAGATTGAAAAAGAAAGGAAGGTTAGTTAGGAAGGTACAGTCTTTAGGTATAAATTTTAAGATAGTCAAATGGGTTGAACATTGGCTGAGAGGGAGAGGCCAGAGAGTGGTAGTGGATAATTGTCTGTCAGGTTGGAGACCGGTGACCAGTGGTGTGCCTCAAGGATCTGTATTGGGCCCATTGTTGTTCGTTATATACATTAATGATCTAGATGATGGGGTGGTGAATTGGATTAGTAAATATGCAGACGATACTAAGATAGGTGGAATAGTAGATAATGAAGAAGGTTTTCAAGGATTGCAGAGGGATTTGGGCTGCTTAGAAAAGTGGGCTGAAAAATGGCAGATGGAATTTAATGCTGATAAGTGTGAGGTGCTTCATTTTGGTAAGAAGAATCAGAATAGGACATACGTGGTAAATGGGAGAGCATTGAGGAATACAGAAGAGCAGAAAGATTTAGGAGTGACGGTACATCGTTCCCTGAAGGTAGAAACTCACGTGAATAGGGTGGTGAAGAAGGCTTTTAGTATGCTGGCCTTTATCAATCATTGCATGGAATATAGGAGTTGGGAGGTGATGTTGAGATTGTATAAGACGTTGGTGCGGCCTAATTTGGAGTTCTGTGTGCAGTTCTGGTCGCCTAATTATAGGAAGGATATAAACAGAGTGGAGAGAGTGCAGAGAAGGTTTACCAGAATGTTACCTGGGTTTAAGAATCTAGAGTATAGGGAGAGATTGGGCAGATTAGGTCTTTATTCTTTGGAGCGTAGAAGGTTGAGAGGGGATTTGATAGAAGTATTTAAGATTATGAAAGGGATAGACAGAGTGGATGTGGATAGACTATTTCCGTTAAGAGGAGGAAAGATTAAAACAAGAGGACATGAGTTAAGAATTAAGGGGCAGAGGTTTAGAGGTAACATGAGGGGGAACTTCTTTACTCAGAGAGTGGTAGCCGTGTGGAATGAGCTTCCGGGAGAAATAGTGGCGGCGGAGTCAATTGTATTATTTAAGAAAAGGTTGGACAGGTATATGGATGAGAAGAAGATGGAGGGTTATGGGCATTGTGCAGGGAGGTGGGACTAGAAAGGGGTGTTTGGTTCGGTGTGGACTAGAAGGGCCTAATGGCCTGTTTCTGTGCTGTAATTGTTATGTTATGTTGTGGAAGTAATGAAACAGATAGAAGAAACACAAAACTTGCCAGATTCATGTAAGACTGCAATAATTGCAGTAATACCAAAGATGGGGAAGGATCCATTAACACTAGCATCATATAATCCAGTATCTCTACTTATCTAAGACTATAAGATAATAGCAAAATCATTATCAAACAGATTGGCCGATTGTGTATCTGAAATAGTGAAACAAGATCAAAGTGGATTAATGAAGAAAAGATGAAGAGCGGACAATACCTGTAAACTTATTAATCAAATCCATGAAGTTCTAGGAAATTGGAAACCAAGAGTGGCTGTTGCGCTAGATGCAGAAAAAGCTTTTGACAGAGTAGAGTTGTATTACCCATTTAAAATAGTACAGAAATTCAATCTACCATGTAAATATATAGATTGGATTAAAGCATTTCATAGTGGACCATTGGTGAAGGTAACAGTAAATGGATATGTATCGAGTCACTTTAAATTAAGTAGATCATCAAGACAGGGATGTCCACTATCCCCCGCATTAAAATAAAGGAGGAGTATAAAATCATCTTAATTGCAGATGACATCATAGTATACCTAACAGAACCAGAGACATCCGTAAAAGGATTTCATAAGAAATTGAAGGAACATGGAGAAATATCTGTCTACATGATCAACACAAATAAAAGTGAAGAGATGCCAATGCAGACTATTCGGTATTAAATAAAAATGAATCACCATTTATGTGGAAGCACAAGCAATCCGATACCTCGTGATCAGGTTAGATAATAACTTAAGTCACTTATACAAACTAAATTATCAGCCACTAATGAAGAAATTGCACGATGACATAGAACATTGGAAAGAATTACCACTAACATTGATAGGGAGGGTAAATTGCAAAGGATACAATAATTATTTCAAACATTAACAATTCCAGTAACAGCAAAATTCTTTACAGAACGAAAGAGAATAATTGGGAAATTCTTGAGTGAAGGGAGGAATCCAAGGGTAGCATTAGATAAATTAGCAGAGAGTATAATCAAGCTGGTTTAAAGTTACCACATCGTAGAAATTATTATAGAACCGCACAATTAAGGTATTTGTCAGTTTTTACCAGAAAAGGGGAAAACCAGACTGGACTAAGTTGAACGAGAATAAATAGGGGAAAAAGTCCTGGAACTTATACTTTATATGTGGGATGAAAGCTGGTGAAATATAAAAACTCAGCAGTACTGCATCATTTACTTAATACATGGAAGAAGATCCACTTAGAAAGGAAAAAAAACGAATGACCAAATACCAGAATTACTATTGACGCAAAATCCACTAATCAAAAGAATAGAAAATCGTTTTTTTGTGAAATAATTTATTAACATTTGAACAATTTAAGTGTAGATATCCAGTAACTCATGGTACAATCTTTGCATATCATCAATTGAAAGCTTACTTTAAGGATAAATTTGGAAACAGCTTGAGATTACCTGAAGGAAGCAGCTTTGAATGGGTTATTACAGAAGAAATGATAATCAAAAGATTTATAACCATTATGTACACTAAGATGCAAGATAAGTAAAATGAAATAAACTATCAACCTAAGCAGAAGTGGGAAAAGGAACTAAACATAAAGATAAAAAAATGAAGTATGGGAAAATTTATGTTCTTTAACGATCAAGAAGACAATAAACACAAGGTTATGCATGATACATGATAATTGGTTTCACAGGGTATATAGTACTCATCTAAAATATAAAAAATGTGATTCAACATTATAGAATAGCTGTTTTCACTATATGAAGAAAATGGGAACAACATTACTTGCAACATGGGCGTCTTTGAAAGTAAATACGATAAGGGAACGAATTAAATCAGAGACTAAATAAAATTATAAAAAAGCATACCAAAAAAAAACCCAGATTTTTTCAAAGTAACATAAGAAGTAGAGAATAAGGCCTCAAATTGGATAAAGTGGAAAAGAAATCATTATGATAAATTTAGCAATAGCAAAAAAATGTATAATGTCAACTTGGAAAATGGAACAGAGCATGAGTATACAGCAATGGTACATGGAAATGAATAAATGTATTCAATTGGGAAAAATAACATAATTTAAAAAATAAAGTCACAATGTTTGAACAAATTTGCGAAACATACATGGAACATAACAGAGTGAGCTTGCTTACGAATCCATCCCCTGAAATGAGAATGAAAATGATAAGAAGACAAAAAGACTAGATTCAGTGTGTAATAAATAGATGGCACGTTTTTCTTGTTTATTTTCCTTTCTGTGAAAATAATGTTTTATGGTATTGTATATGTTGAATATTTATGGGTGTTGGAGGGGGTGAGTGGAGGGAAGGGAGGGAAATGGGGGGATAAAGGGGCAAAAGACCAGTATGTAAATTTAATGAGATACGTTTGTACACATTTTGGTTGATATGATACTCAATGTAAAAGATTTTAAAAAAGAATTATATATTGCCACTCAATAATTGAATAGATGGAAATTAGATATATCCGAGCAATGCTTTAGATGTGGTGAAGATAATGGAATTTTCTTCATTCTATTTGGTCTTGTTCAAACCTTAAACATTTTTGGATTTCTGTTACCATGATTTTACTACAGATTGTAAAAGCTGGGCAGAACTAGTAAATTAATAAATAACGAGGAAATAATATCATTAATACGATCTGCAAAGTTAGCAAGGTTGGGGATAGTGGAGTGTAAATCAGGGTTCGAAAATTGTCAAAGGAACTTTAGAGGGCGGATGATTGGTCTGTAAAGTTTGACATTTTAGTGCAGTTCTGCAACATTGGAGATCGGATGTGAATGCTGTGGGAAATGTTGGGTCAATTGTTAATTTTACCACAGTTAAGTTTACTTCAGTAGAGTCAACGCCGATACTCAACTCATCACACTAAGAAATCTCGGAACGTGAATAAAGGACTTAATTGATATATACTGACTATTCATTCGTGACTTTCTTTATTTAACAGCTAACGTGATGTCCATTGTGATCCTTTCGCGGGGGAATTGCGGTCTGTCCAGGTGTGTCTCTCGCTACCTCGTGGCCATGGCAACGGGGGATCTGTTGTTCCTTGTCGTTGACGTGATACTGTCTCGTGTGAATGAATATTATTTTCCAACGACGTTCCTGTTCATAACTCATGTGTGCGATTTCCAGGTTACACTGATACACGCCGCTGTGATATAGAGAATTTAGGTTAAAAAGACTTAAGTTAAAATGTGATGATCAATCATAAACAGGGAAGCCAGAATGGACAGAGAGTTTACTAGCAGTCAAGGACAGAAGGAGCTGCTGAATATGTTTTTTTAAACCTATCTTTTCATGGTCATAGTGAGAGACATGCAGGAGACAAAGGATTGATAAGAAATGTGAGAAACAGAATTCAGTGAATGTAGAGTTCACAGCGTACGTAACGAACGTGATAATTAATAATGCAGTTATACTTAGAATGTTTTTGTAATACTAACCAATTAAAACAGTATTAATAAGAAGGGGAAGGGCAAATAATAAAGGTATAAAAATCAATGCACTGTATGTATCGGGGCTTAACTGGTGAGAAACCAGTTGAGTCCAACTCTGCAGACTTGTAAATAAAGCTTGTCGTGTCATCAGTTTTAAAGAGACTCATGTGTGAGAAGTTTTATTTCTGACAAATGGGGTCTCGTCCGGGATCTACACTCCGGCCGTGAGGGGAGGCGAGAAGAGGGACATCGGAGGCGGTGCACCCCGCTGAGTTCAGCGGCTCCTAGTCCCTTGCTCGTCGCTTCGGGCGGCTTGAGCGAGTGGTATCCGGACAGGGTGACACGACAAGACGGAGAGGAGAAGGGTGACGGTTCAATCCCCGGGAAGACACCGGTAAGTGACGACTTACGATTGTGGTGTGGGGATTGGGTAACAGGTGTAACGGGATACACCTGTTTGGATAAAAACCTAACGGAATAGATTAAGTATAGATCTTTTGTCGTTGTGTGAGAACCCTGTCGCGGGACTCTAGGATAGACCCCAGGGAAACCTCGGCGGTAACCGAAGGAGGGACAGCACCTCCGACGAAGTGCCGAGAAGAGAGGGGTCAACCCCAGGAAAACCTCAGCGGTAACCGAAGGAGGGACAGCCCCTCCGACGAGGCGTTTGAGAGGAAGGGAGTAGGGTCCAGAGCGAGAGGGTCCTCAGCAACGATAAACAGATCTAGGTGGGAAAATGGGAGGATCAAAATCTAAGGGCTCGTCTGAAAATTCAGGACAATTCCTGGGAGTACCCCTTGACAGCCCTTTGGGGAGAATGTTTGAAAATTGGGATAGTAAAAGATATCGGGACAAAAACAAGAAAAAGATGGTCCAATATTGTCTCCTTTGGTCAAAACAACCTATTAAAGGTTCCTCGGTCTGGTGGCCGAAATTTGGATCTGATGAGGATTGGGTTAGACAAGCATTAAACATATATGTAAATTCGAGACCAAAGGTGAATCAAGAAGAGTCAGCATATGTATTTTGTTGGGTTCCCTGGCCAGGATCCTTAACAGAATGTTTTAAATTGAGAGTGGCAGGAGAAAAGAAATGGGAACCTCTGGACAACCTTCCCCCTCCTTATATTCCCCCGGTGCCTACTGCGCCCGAGGAAAGCTTATTACCGGAGGGGAAAGGTGATGAATCTGATTGCCCCGAAGGGGGCCGGGATAAAAAGGATGAATTAAGGGAGTCGGACCCTAAACTTCCACCGGTAAACCAACCCTGGACAAGATCCCAGACTGGTCCAGGACCATCAAAGTTTTCAATAAACCTAAATCCCCTGAGAGAAGTTCCTATGAGAGGACCGGGAGGGGGAACGGGATATGTGAATGTTCCCCTAACTAGTACAGAGGTGCGGGGATTTAAGAAAGAAATGAAAAAGTTATTGGAAGATCCTATAGGACTGGCTGAACAGCTTGACCAATTCTTGGGACCAAACACATATACGTGGGAAGAGATGCAGGCAATAATGGGAACATTATTTTCACCCCAGGAGAGGCAGATGATTCGACGGGCTGCCCTCCTCATGTGGGAATATGAACAACCTGGGGACCCTAGACCCCATGAACAAAAATATCCCTTAAATGAACCCAGGTGGGACAAACGAACACCCGAGGGATTGGCAAGTATGAGACAATATAGAGAGTGGACAATTAAAGGGATACGGGAGGCTGTGCCAAAGGGTCACAATTTTACCAAGGCATTTGGGAACCACCAGGGGAAAGACGAGTCCCCTACTGATTTTTTGGAGAGGGTGAGAAAGAATGTCCAACAGTATGCTGGTGTGGACCCTAGTACACCAATGGGTGAACAGCTTATTCGAATTGAATTTGTTTCCAAATCATGGCAAGACATTAGAAAGAAACTAGAAAAGGAGGAGGACTGGAGTGAAAAACCCCTAAGTGAACTGTTAAAAAAGGCACAAAAAGTATATGTGCAGAGAGAAGAAGAAGATCAAAAGAAGGCGACAAGGGTTATGGTACAGACTATCCGACAGATGAATGCTGAATCCAGAGGGGAAAGAAAACAAAACCTTCCTCTAAACAATCCAAAATATCCAAGAGAGGGAAGACCCCGGAGATTTGTTAAATGCTATTACTGCAATGAGGAAGGACACTTTAAGAGGGAATGCCCCCGATACAAGAGGGAATTGCGTGCCCTCGAACTTATGGAAGAAGATTAGGGGTGTCAGGGGTTCCAAATGTTAGGGACCAAATATAAGAGGGAACCCCTGGTAAAACTAAAAATTGGTCCCAAGGGAGAAGAGGTGGTGTTTATGGTGGACACAGGAGCGGAACGAAGTAGTGTAATAACTGTGCCAATCGGAACTGAGCCTATAAAAAGTAATTTGACAATTTCTGGGATAGAAGGGGCTCCCAGAATGGTATCAATAATTCCCCAAGTAACAGTGAAACTGGAAGAAAGAGAAGGGGTACAAGACCTCTTGTTATTACCTTCAGCTGGATTTAACCTCCTAGGAAGGGACTTACAGGCTCTCCTAGGTTTGGGTGCTCTCCCTGTGGACGGAGAAGTGCGAGTACACCTCTGCGCTTTAAAGGAAGAGGATGAACGGCAGATTGACGAGAGAGTCTGGTATAAGGAGGGAAATCGAGGAGGTCTGGACATCCCACCTTTACATGTCACATTAATACCAGGTCATCAGCCGGTAAGGAAACGTCAGTATCCTATTTCTTTGGAAGGGAGAAAAGGGCTACAACCGGTAATTGAGACTTTAATACGAGACGGACTATTAGAAGAATGCATGTCACCTTATAACACCCCTATACTCCCAGTAAAAAAGTCAGATGGATCCTATCGCCTAGTTCAGGATCTAAGAAGTTTGAATGCTATTGTTCAGACCCGCCACCCAGTGGTACCTAATCCCTATACTATTATGAGTCGGATTCCCCCAGACCATGAGTGGTTTAGTGTTATCGACTTGAAGGATGCCTTCTGGACTTGTCCGTTAGAAGAGGAAAGTAAAGATATGTTTGCGTTTGAATGGGAAAATCCATGGACAGGTAGACGGAGACAGTTTCGGTGGACTGTATTGCCCCAAGGGTTCACTGAATCTCCAAACCTGTTTGGACAAATGCTAGAACAAATCCTGATGGACTATCCACAATCTGATGATTCCCAACTAATGCAGTATGTGGATGATTTACTATTATCAGGACCCAAGGAACAAGAAATGAGGAGAGAGACCATTAGACTCTTGAATTATCTGGGGAAAAAGGGTCTACGAGTGTCCAGAAACAAGTTACAGTTTGTTGAGAAAACTGTGATATATCTGGGACACCAGATAAGTAAAGGACAGAAACGGATTACCCCTGAACGAATTGCGGGAATCACTAGAATGCCTTTACCCCGTAATAAGAAGGAAATAAGACAATTCCTGGGACTCTTAGGATACTGTAGGTTATGGATAGAGGACTACTCAGTTTTGGTGAAGTTTATGTATGATAAACTGACAAATGAAAATGACTATCCATTGAAATGGACCCAGGAGGAGGAGGGATGGTTCGAGGACTTGAAACATCGCCTAACACGAGCCCCAGTGCTCACTCTGCCCTCTTTAAAACAGCCCTTCCAGCTATTTGTCACTCATAACCAAGGAACAGCTGTGGGAGTTTTAACACAAGAAAAAGGCGGTCAGCGACACCCAGTAACTTTCCTTTCCAAAATGATGGACCCAGTGTCTCGCGGATGGCCGACGTGTATCCAGGGAGTAGCGGCTGCTGCTCTGTTGGTAGAGGAAGCACGTAAACTTACTTTTGGAGGAAAGATGACTGTGTACACCTCCCATTCTGTGAGTGTTTTATTAACACAAACTGCCCATCGATGGCTGACTGATTCTCGCATATTAAAGTATGAAACCATTTTAATGGTTGGAGAAGATTTACAGTTTGCAAAAATTAATAGCTGCAACCCAGCTCAATTTTTATACCGCAGTGAAACAGAGAAAGAGGTGGAGCATGACTGTGTCGAGTTGACAGATCTTCAGACCAAGACCCGAGAAGACCTTTGCGATACTCCGCTGGGAGAAGGATATGAATTCTACATTGATGGCTCCGCCAGATGTGTTGACGGAATGAGAAGAAATGGGTATGCTATAATAGAAGGAAATACTTGGAAAGTAGTAGAATCCACGAGACTACCCGGAAGCTGGTCAGCACAATCCTGTGAACTATATGCCTTGCAGAGAGCCCTCAAAATACTGGCAAAGAAAATTGGAACGATTTACACAGATTCCAAATACGCATACGGAGTAGTGCATACCTTTGGTAAGATCTGGAAGGAGCGTGGTCTAATTACATCAAGAGGAAAGGAATTGGCACACGAACAGATGATTACTCTGACTCTAGAAGCCTTAACATTACCCCAAGAAATAGCAGTGGTCTACATACCAAGCCATCAAAGGGGAGATAACCCGACAGCAATTGGAAACAGACTGGCTGATGAAGAAGCCAAAAGAGCAGCCATGCAACAAGAAGTCCGTTTGCTGACTTTAATCCCAATAAGGCAAGGCATAAAGACAGCTCCCATTTTCACTGCTAAGGAAGAAAAGAACATGGATCAGCTGAGCGCAAGCCAGTTACCTGATGGAACATGGAAAACACCAGATGGAAGAATTGTTCTAAATAAAGAAATAACTCGCAATATTTTAAAACACCTGCATCAACAGAGCCACTGGGGCACCCAAGCCTTATGTGACACAGTGCTTCGAGAATATGTGTGTAAGGGAATCTACACCTTGGCCCAACAAGAGGTGCAAAATTGTTACCTATGCACAAAAATTAATAAGAAGATAATGAGGACAGGGACCATGGGAGGTCAACCATTAGCCATACGCCCTTTTCAACGTATCCAGATCGACTTCACAGAGTTACCTCAAGTTCAAAGATGGAAATATCTGTTGGTGATAATAGATCACTTTACCCGATGGGTAGAAGCCTTCCCAACAATAAATACTACAGCCTCTACAGTAGCTCGCCTCCTCCTAGAGCAGATAATCCCCAGATATGGTATAATGGATTCTATAGACTCAGACAGGGGTCCACATTTTTCTTCAAAAATCCAGCAATTGATTTGTGATGCATTACAGGTCTCTTGGAAATTACATACCCCTTGGCATCCACAAAGCTCAGGGAAGGTCGAGCGTATGAATGGAACACTAAAAATCCAATTGACAAAGTTAATGGTGGAAACTAAAATGCCTTGGATAAAGTGTCTGCCCCTAGCCTTATTAAGAATTCGTACTGCCCCACGAAAAGATGTAGGGCTGTCCCCTTATGAAATGATGTTTGGGCTTCCCTTCTGGAGTACAGTTGAGGGGTGTCCCACCTTGGGGGAAGGGGATATATTTGTTAGGAACTATTTACAGGCACTGTCACGCTCTCTTACAGATTTACGAAAGAGAGGACTATTGGCACAAACACCGCCTCTAGACTTTTCTTTACACAAAGTGGAACCAGGAGACTGGATTCTTATCAAGACCTGGAAGACTGAAAAACTCCAGCCCCAGTGGGAAGGTCCATACCAAGTTCTCTTAACTACAGAAGCTGCAGCACGAACAAGAGAGAAGGGGTGGACACACGCATCCAGATTTAAGGGACCTGTAGAGGCGCCACAGGACCCTGATACGAACTCAGATTGGACGTATTCCTGGAGAAAAACCTCTTACCTTACGATTTCGCAAAAAGACTTAATTCACAATGTTATTGTTATGTTCTTTGATTTTTCTTAGTTTGCCTATGTCTTTATCAGGTGTGAAATGTAAGAAATGCAGAGATACAGTGGTCCTGTTTCAGGACCACATTTGGGGAAGAAAGGAAGGTAATTTCATTTCCCATACCTCAGTTCCTGAGAAATGCTGGGCAGAAAATACCACCCAACATCCATATACCCCTTGTGTGGAAAAAGAAGGAAATAATATGGGTCATTATATACAGATTCCTAATACCACTCCTTTCCCTCTTAACGGTTGGAAAGGTGACTCAAGCCCACCATGCCCTGATGGACTCTGGTTTTGCATACACCAACGTACTGTTCTAATGAGAAGTTACACTCCACACTCGAAATTGCCTGTCCCTTTAAGACAGCCGGACTTAGTTCGAGTCCATCCAAATAACCATGTAAGTTTCGGTAATGTAATTGAGGGAGATAACCTTTTTGTAGATCTGGCAACTAAAATTGCAGGAACTTTTAATGTAACTAATTGTTGGGTCTGCGGGGGTCCACGGATGTCAGAACAATGGCCTTGGTGGGGAGAACCTCTCAATTCATTGACCATGATTTCCCGCATTTGGACAACTAACTGAACGAGATCAAGAGAAACCTGGTCTCTCTCTAATGTCCCCTCTGGTTTTTATTGTCTCTCACGAGCCGGCAAATACCCAGTAGGAGAAAGTCCCTGCAAGGCTGTATGGATTCGCATTTCGCCTGGTGTTTTCACTTGGTTTCCTAAACCTCAGACTTGGTTCTTATCCACTGTTTTTAAAACTAATTGCCTACCCCTGTCTAATAGCAGTATTCAGTTTTGGAATTGTACCACTTCCACCATCACAGGACCATACCAATCAAATCCTGTTCTTAAAAGAGTTTGGGAAAGGGGGTATGGAGTATCCCCAAATGGATTATTCTGGGTATGTGGTAATAAAGCTTATACTCGTCTTCCCTCACAGTGGAGTGGAACTTGTTTCCTAGGAATAATCCGCCCAGAATTTTTCCTTCTACCCCACGATCACGGTCATAAATTAGGCGTGAAGGTCTTTGATACATTACATCGTGAACCCCGCTCTACCACGGTACATTTGGGAGAATGGAGAGATGATTGGCCTCCAGAGCGCATAATTCAATATTATGGTCCCGCTACATGGGCTCAAGATGGATCTTGGGGTTATCGTACTCCTATATATATGTTAAATCGCATAATTCGCTTACAAGCAGTGCTTGAAATTGTTACAAATCAAACAGCTATAGCCCTGCAATTACTTGCATCCCAGCAATGTCAAATGCGCTCTGCTATATATCAGAACCGTCTAGCCCTAGACTATCTCCTAGCCACGGAAGGAGGTGTATGTGGCAAACTTAATTTGACTAACTGCTGCTTACAGATTGATGATAATGGAAAAGCCATTCGTAAAATCGCTGATAATATTCGTACATTGTCCCATGTACCGGTTCAAACCTGGCATCCTTTCCCACAATTTAATTGGATGGACAAATGGTTTGGAGGAACCTGGTGGCGTACCTTCTTGTGGGTCATCGGAGGTATTTTATTCCTCTTACTTATTTTGCCCTGTATTATTCCCTGTCTACGCAGCCTGGTGATTTCCATGGTCGAACAAGCTATGCAACCAGGGGGGATGGGAGACCCTGTAAGACTTTTATTTCAGCGTGAGATTAATGTATCATAAAACATTTCTCTTCCCTAGCTTAGAATCCCCATTCATATCTATACATATATTCAACACATTTTAAAGAGAGAAAGGGGTGGATTGTGATATAGAGAATTTAGGTTAAAAAGACTTAAGTTAAAATGTGATGATTAATCACAAACAGGGAAGCCAGAACGGACAGAGAGTTTACTAGCAGTCAAGGACAGAAGGAGCTGCTGAATATGTTTTTTTAAACCTATCTTTTCATGGTCATAGTGAGAGACATGCAGGAGACAAAGGATTGATAAGAAGTGTGAGAAACAGAATTCAGTGAATGTAGAGTTCACAGCGTACGTAACGAACGTGATAATTAATAATGCAGTTATACTTAGAATGTTTTTGTAATACTAACCAATTAAAACAGTATTAATAAGAAGGGGAAGGGCAAATAATAAAGGTATAAAAATCAATGCACTGTATGTATCGGGGCTTAACTGGTGAGAAACCAGTTGAGTCCAACTCTGCAGACTTGTAAATAAAGCTTGTCGTGTCATCAGTTTTAAAGAGACTCATGTGTGAGAAGTTTTATTTCTGACAGCCGCCACGGATATTTCCGTGTGGTTGACTCTCGCGTTTACATTTGACCGATATGTAATGATTTGTTGCCACAAACTGAGGACGAAAGTTTGCTCCGAAATAACAGCCCGCAAAGTGATAACAATAGTGTGTCCGCTGTTCGTCTGTAAAAACATCCCTTGGTTCTTTCTATTTGAACCCATGTTTACTGTGAGTAAAACAGATTGGTTCTGTGTTTTTAGAAGTCAGGCTTGGACCAATCCTGGATGGATATTATTCACGTGGATTCATCGAGTGTTAACACCTCTGTTCCCAATGTTACTGATATCACTTCTTAATGCTCTGACGGTCGCGCGTATTGTTGCAGCCACCAGCGCCCGCAAGGTTCTGAGAGGCAGCAACAATTATGCGGATGAGAATGATTCCGAGGTTAAAAGTCGAAGGAAGTCCATCATCTTATTCTTTGCAGTATCAGGAAGCTTCATATTGCTTTGGATGACCTATTTAATATTTTTCCTCTGGATGCAAATAACACAACAGTTTGTCCTGACCAGTGCGAAGGACCCAATGTTAATCGCGGACCAAACCAGTTACATGCTCTTGCTTCTGAGTTACTTCACAAATACTTGCATTTATGCAGCGACTCAGTTTAAATTCAGGGAGGAGCTGATCAACGTGATGAAATATCCGGTAAAAATACTAGTGAAATGTTTAATTGGAGGAAAATAAGTTCGGCTTTCGGGATATCGGATTCCACCAGCATTTAAACCAGATAGTTTCCTTTCTGCCAACGCCAACCTATTATCCCATGGAATGCTGGAAGAAAATAAGCGGAGCGCAATGCGTATTGGCTGGTAAATTTCAGTTGAAACAGAGCATAGTCAAATCTATTCTTTCAGTGTGTGATTCCTTGAACATTCTTATTACGGTGGAAAATCATTTGTAATTGAATCAGATGGTGATCTTGCAACCGTTTGGTTTATTTTCCCAACGATGGAGGTTGCGCGAAGTGCTAGCAGCGTAGGGTAAGCCGTTTAATATATCCCCTGCTTCTCCGCGGGAGCAGTAATTTCGGATGGAATTGATAGAAAGGAAGGTCTGAGATAGGATAACAGTTCATTTCTCGAACTTCTGTATTTTCTTTCGGTCTTGAGTGGATATTTCCTGAACCAGGTAGCCTCCAATAGGATCCTTTGTATGATGCTCAAGACAACAGTTTGTTACGAGCCCAGAGGACCCAAAACAAACCATAAGCATTCGATATTCAACCAGACAAATGGTTATTATTAAAAGTTGCTTTGAATTATATTTTAACATGAAAATAGTATAAACATTTAACTGATCTTCCTGACTTGACCCCCTTCTAATTGTGAGATGACATGTATGTATGTGTGCAAAAGTTTAGAACAGTTGTTTAATTCATAGTCCGATCTCACGTTACCAGTCCTCAAATTCACTGGATGCTGGCAATCCTTATACTGTGCACAGAATCTCATACTGATGAATTTCACCAGACATTGGTGCTTGAAAGGTAAATGGTTACCACTCAGGAAGGCTCATGTCGGTTTTCAGGGAGAGATTTGTTGTTATATGGATGCAATCTGCACCCTTCTAATCTGCCATATCATTGTCTTGCTGAACATATTTTTCCAATCTTTGCGTTCCAGATTAAAACATTTCTTTAAGGTCAACACAGAGTTCCTTTTTGTTTCTCTTATTTCAAGTGAAACAATAGGCCACAAGTCCTGTTCTCTTGTATTGGCCACAAGGGCTTTACCCAGGCTAAAAAATGCACTCACTACCTGTCTTCTTTTTATTTCTTGCATTATGTGTCATATCTTTAACAACATTCACAAATGATCATCTTTAATATATACATTGTGAAATTTCAACTTTTTTCCCCTCTTCGTCCCTCTCCACTTCCCCACACATCTTTAAAATCAATAAATAATAAAACACATAAAACAAAGAAATAACAAAAAGCAAAAACAAAGAAAAAAGTAGTACCGACACCTTTCACATATTTAAATCTATTGTTCTGATAATTATGTTGTTTTAAGAGATGGAAGTTTGAGGTCAGCATTTTCAGACACATTTTATTTATGGTTTCCAAATTTGTTCGCATAATGTACACCAGTCTTTCAGATTGTATGTATTTTTGTTTTCTAATGGAATTCTCTTGTTAAGTTCTGCATACCACTATTGTATTTTAATGATTGTATCCACTTTTCAGGTTGTCATAATACATTTTTTTGGCTCCTGGTTGTGATATCATAATAAATTTTATTTGGTATCTGTCTAATTTTCGACCTAACGCTTTGTCTCATATTAGTTAACAGAAGTTCTTTGGATTATTTGGTATATTATTTTTTAACTTTTGAACATGTCCAAATTGTATGTAATGTTGATCCAGTCTCTTGTTCACAAGGGAAGCATCTATCTGTTGCTGTTGGGTATCATTATTTTAATTTCTGAGGATTAATATATAATCTACGTTGCCAGTTATATTGCATTATACATTATTTAGTATTTTTTTGTGTTTCACATTGTTTCTGTACATAACGTCTCCCTTGTTTCCTTCTTTATCTCTGTGTTAAAATCTTTTTTTACCAACCTTGTTTCGTTTTATACTTTATTTAATCCTCTTCGTTTTTTGCAATATGATATACATGTTGGCAATAATTTGTTAAATTATCATTGTGTCTGTGATTAAATATTCATAGTTGCTACTTTTTCGGAATTTCAAGCTATTTCCCAGTTTATCGTTTTTGTTTTTTTTTATACTTTATTTATTCGTTCAAAATACAGATAATAAGTAACATATATAACAATAAACAAAGCATGAAAGTTATTTTTTATATATATATATTAAAAAAAAGAAAGAAAAAAAAGGAAGAAATCCCACCTCTTTCAGCCAATTCCCCTAAGGAGAGCCATAAAGAAAAGAGAAAAAAATAAAGAAAAGTAAAGCATACATATTAAAATCTAGTCAAAATAAATAAAAATGTAAATATTCTGAATATAACAACCACATATTAATTTTAAAAAGCTATCGTTATTCACGAAACATATGTAATGTTTTCCATTAGTAAACAATATTTCATCTCATTATGCCAAAAGTCTCAAATTTTATCATTTCAGGTAAAATCATATCTCTACCAAACACATGTTTTACCATAGACGAACTTGATAAAAATACTCTTACGCGTAATCGAACTGTTTAAACCCTGAACATTTAAAAGTAGCAAACTTCAACTTTGATATATCCACTAATATTACTAAAAACTAATAATATTTATATATATAAAGACTCAGCTCAACGTAAATAGGCCCTCCAATAGGAGAAAAATAAACCTCAAATTAAAGTCAAAGTAAAATGAAAATAAAAAAAGATAAAAAGAAAAATAAACCCAAAAAAACTACCAAAAGGTCGTAATCCCTCAACAAAAGTTGGGTGTCGATCAGCCACCAGTAATTGCTGACTAGTAGAACATAGAGCAAATGTCTCCCTCCCCAACCAAACAAAGAATAACAACAAGATATCATAATGACATAATAATAAAGTAAAAATAAAAAAGTTCTTCAATTCATCCAAGAAATTCATGACTCGGCGACCCCATTTCAAGGAAATGGACTCTTTCTATTCCCATTTCTCCCGTTTCTGCTGTTTCTTCCACTTCCAGAACAACCAGATTTTCTTTAGGAGACAATGGTGGACTACGTCTTTGTCCTCTTACATTTGGCAACGAATCAGCAAAACTCATTGCTTCACACTCATTCTCAAAAAACCGAGATTGAATGTCCCCACAAAACACTTTCAACACTGCCAGATAGCGAAAAGTAGACTTATAACCTTTAAGCCACAAAACTTATTTAACTGGATTAAATCGACACTGATGCTGAATAACCTCTTGACTCAAATCAGGATAGAAAAAACTCTACTATTCTGAATCATTAATTGAGCTTGTCGTTGTCTCGCATTTTGCACTGCAAAAATAAGTCTCATTTCTCTGTCCAAATAATTCAAACATCGAATTATCACGGGTCTCAGTGGGTGAGAAGGCAGAAGTCTTCTTCTTAAGTTTCAATGAGCTCTTTCCAATACCAGACCGGCAGAGAATAATTCCTGCCCCAGTATTTGTGGAATCCATTTGGTAAAAAAACAAAGAGTATCTTGTTCTTCCATACCTTCTGGCAAACCAATAATCTTCACATTATTCCTTCTACTTTGATTCTCCAAATAATCTACTTTCATCTCTAACTCTCTCTCAAGTTCTTGCAATTCTTTAACGGATTTATCCACCTTCAACACTTTTTTCTGTATTAGAAGCCACTTGCTGTTGACATTTCAAAAAACAAGCCTGAAATTGTTTAAAATCCGCACAAGATGCTTCCACACGTATTTTAACTGTATCCAGTTCCAAACTGAGCCTTTGAGACATTTCATTTAGCATAGGCTGAATGATAAGACTTAGCTGTTTACATTGTAATTCAGAAATGCTCAGCCCTGCTTTCTCTTGCGTAGTCTCAGAACCAGGTAATTGCAGCTCCTGCTGCATCTCAACAACAGGCAGTTTAACAGTTTTCCTGCGGGTCTGGATTCCAGCGACGGCACCCTGACTTCCTCAGGGGACCGACGCTGTTCTACCCCCGCAACCTGTTGTTGCTTCCAAAACTCACGGAAAAGATCAAGATATTCAGGTTGGAACACTTCCTGGGGCATTTCAAGCAATGGAATCGTCTTCTTGCGTGCCCCCTCCGTTAAAGTCGGCAGGCTGCCAGGATCGGGATCCACATCGGGGGCGCACGGACCTTCCTCCTGAGAACGGGTAATTCCAGCGATGACCTTCTCCTGGTGAGTAGTGGTCATTGTTCAAGCTCCCACAAGCAATCTCTGTGGTTTAGGCTTGAAAGAAAGAAAATCTGAAGTCGTAGCAGAATGTTAAGGCTCTAAATCTTCAACACTCCGAAAATGTAGTTTCTTCTGAACTTAATGTTTAATATTTTTACCATTAATATGTATAACAATTCCTTGATACTTTAAACTAAGTTTAAAAAAAATTAAACCTGAAAAAAAAGAGTTTAAAACGGGTTATTAAAGGTCTGGTCAGAGAGGTCGAGATTACACGTCTGGACTCTAGATTGCTTTTGTGCATGAAACACACTTAACGGAGATAGGACACAATACAATGAATAGAGATGGTGTAGGCCATGTAGTAGAATAATAATACAATTCAAAATCCAGGGGAGAAGCTATATTACTCAACAAAAATCTACCAATCAATATAAAAGGAATAATAACTGATCCAGCAGGTAGATATGTAATGACAAAGTGCCAGATATATTCTGAATTTTGGAATTTACTAAACATCTATGCTTTTAACAAAGAAGACCAGCAATATATGCAACACACCTGCAGAAAAATGGCAGATACATGGGGACATATCTTGCAACTTCAACCTGGACCCAATGATAGACAAAACTGGAAGACAATTAACAATAAGAATACATTAACTAAATTTACTCTAAAAGAAATGCAGGATATGAAACTAATCGATAAGTGGAGGAAACAACTCCAAAATGAGGGACAATATTCACACAACTCAAGTATACAATAGACCTATTCAAGAATAGACATGTTTTTGTTATCGGCACAGATCCAAGGCAGACGTAAAAATGGAGTATAAAGCAAGATTATTATCTGATCACTCTCACCTATTATTAACAATTGAATAAAAGGATGCGCCAGAGAAAAAAAAAACATGTAGATGGAGACTAAATCCTACATTGTAAGAATAAAAATATTCGAATGATATATTGAACAGCAAATTAAAATATACTTCGAGATAAATATGGAATCAGGAAAGTACAAATTGATTTGATGGGATGCCACGAAGGCTTTTTATTAGAGTAAAAAGAATTAGCTATATGAATAAAATTATAAAGGAATATAATCAGGAGGGAGAACAGTTGGAAAAAGAGATAACAATCATTGAAAAGGAATTATCAGAAAGTCAAGATACAGAGAAAAAAAGAGAAATCTGGCAGAAAAAATGTTAAAATATGAAACATCACAACCCGTCATCAATTGTTTTACAGAAGTTTACCAGCTTGTCCTATTCTAGACAGCTACTGCTTCTGAACTGTAAGAAAACTGCAGAACTGAATCCAGTCTGTCAGAGAAAAGCCCATTTTACTCTCCCTGCTTACAAAACCTCAGGACACTCTTCGAAAAGCAACTACCATTCAAACAGACAGTTGTCCAAACCTAATCCTCCAATTTCTTTCATCTTTTGCTTTTCAAAACAACAATCTGTTTTCTAAGTCTCTTTAGCTGAGTTCCAGTATTTTAAATGAGATAGTTTCGAAGTGTTTGTATGTGATAAAATTATAAAGGAATATAATCAGGAGGGAGAACAGTTGGAAAAAGAGATAACAATCATTGAAAAGGAATTAGCAGAAAGTCAAGATAGTTTTCTCTTTTTTTCTCTTATTGGCACAGATCCAAGGCAGAGTTAAAAATGGAATATAAAGCAAGATTATTATCTGATCACTTTATCTCCTAAAATCATATCTATTATGATATATAATAGCACATATAAAGCACGAGCTATTCTGTCACAGATGACATGGGTAATTTGGCATGACTGAAGAAGGTGAGATGCATGTGTGCATGCCTAATCTTCTATGTCAATAAGGCGACTTTATTGGATAAATGTTTTCCTTTAAACTTTGCTCTCCACTCTCACCCACTGATTTCCGATGATAGTAACAGAAGAGTGTAGTTTACCCATATAGTGGAAATCATCGTGCAGCTCCTTCATATTGGTGACATTGAGCGAGAAGTTAACATTCAGACCCCACGTTAGGCTGATACATCCCTGGCAACATCCAGCAAATCTTCCGTAATTCAGTATTTTGATTAATTGAACGAGATTGAATGTTGATTCTTGGAGAAATGCTGAGGGACTAGGTGGTCATGGAAATTAATTCTTGTCAAACACATATATTAAATTGAAGGCGTTTATTGTTCTTCATGCGACATTTACGAATGGATAATTATGGTATAATTTTACCTGCAAAAATCGGGCTGCTTGAGACACTCTGAGGGGTTGGTATCAGCTGCAGAGACCGGACGCAGGATCTTGACTCGATCCGACCACCATTTCGTTAACGATATCGTAATGTGCCAGAGGAATCCACATCCCAGCAGCAATAGAAATTCACCAAGACAAATGGATACTTAAACAAAAGTTGCTTTTAATTGTATTTAAACATGAAAACAGTATCAAATTTATCTTATTACTCTTAAGGTAACTTATCCCAATTTAGCCATCTTCTAATTCTAACAGATTGGTATATAATGTGTGTACAAGTTCAGAAAGGTTCTTTGATTCACTGTCCAATCTCACTTCTCATTCCGTCAAGTTCACTGTTTCCAGTGAATTCTTATTCTGTGCACAGAATTGAACATTTATGAATTTCACCAGGCTTTGGTGCTGAAAAGGTCAGTAGTTGCCACTCAGGAAGTTTGTTGACATTTTTCACAGAGAGATTTGTTTCTCACTAGACTCAAACGGACTTCTTTCTATGAACCACTTCTGTGTCTTGTAAAGAAACGTGCCCATAAAGGGTTGATAACCCTAAAGGGTTGATAACCTCATTCATTCATATCACGACAGAGTTCATTTTGTTTCCCTTATATCAAATGTAGCATCTCCTTTTGTATTTGCAAAGAAAACTTGGATTAGACTGAGCTAAGAACTAAGAACTCACAACCTTTCTTCAAAATGGGGTTTTCTATAAGCTTGCCAGCTTGTCATGTTCCAGTCCCAGCTCCTGCCGATGAACAGTGGAACAGAATTCTTCTCTGTCTATCTCGCTCTCTCTTTGAAAAGCCCGTTTTACTATCTCTGCTTGCAAAATCACATGATTTAAACTGAAGAGCAAACTACATTCTAATACTAACACTGTCAGAATTTCACATGCCAATCCATTTTTCCCACAACAATTCTTGCACTGAACTAGATGAATGGATTTGAACGTGATAAGTGCGCAGTGATGCAATTTGGAATGTCAAACCACCAAGACGAGAAGAGGATTCATGGATGTTAGGCTTAATTAATATGTGGATTGAGTTGAGTAGTCCAGTGGGCATGTGGAAACTCTACAAATCAATGCTAAGTCATTAACAATGTACTTCTGGAGAGTTGCTTAAGAACTGGGTGAAAGTGTATCACGAATCTGAAATGGGAGGCGAAAGGATGTCAGTGGGCTAAAGGTGGTGGAAGTAGATCCCCGAGTTAATTTCGAGAGACATTTAACAGGCCCTCGAATATTTCGCGGGGTGTGAGGGTTGGCGTGGAGCGGTGGGGATATAAATCATAAATGGTATTTCTATCCGGATATGATAGTCGGTGTCAACATGCTGTAGTAGATCCAATGGCCACTTCGTGGGCTCCTGTGTGCAGAAAGTGTCCTTCTGAGCAGCACTTCACAAAACTAGAGATGTGGGAGAGGGCGGGGGCTATTGTTGGAACAGCTTTTCAGGATACTCTCACGCCTCCCCACAGATAATGAAGAATCACAAATAATTTTTAAATTCTCACTACTTATCACAAGTGCCTGCGCAGTCACTTTTGCATCACATTTCAATTAATGCAGACAAGACTTACATATTGGTCATGGTCAGGTCTGCAGGACACGCGAATGGGAAAATCTCTTGGACAAGATACGAAGTTTCAATTGTTCATTGCGTCGGCGCTGATGTGGGGGCTGGGATGCCTGAACTGTGCTGAATTGCACTATTTTAAAACCTAATTATTAAATTTTTAAAATAAAAAATCCAGCGCAACTACTGACGGAGAGGTTCGCGTCCGACTGCAGAAACATGACGGAAATCTGTGACCTTGGTTTTCGTGCTGAAGCGAATCAGTGGAGTTTAGAATTTCCCTTCCACTGTCCCCTCCTGAATTGATAACGGATTATCATAACATTTTCATGGAGATAATCGGAAGTTTGATGAACATGGTGGGTCGGACGAGGGTGAAAAAGAAAGGGGGCGTCACGTATTGGGCAACGGGTGGCGCTGTGCTCTCTCTCTGCTGACTGTACCGCGGTTTGTTATTCCCAAAGGTTCATTTAAATTCTTGCATCTGCATCGTTGGGCACAAACAAGAATGTTGGCTCTGTTTCTGCGACGCTCATTTCTCAGGAGGTAATATCAATGACCTTTTATTGATGATCCTGGGATAGATGAAGGCAGTACATCTCGCCGCTCTCTGCTACTTTCTTGCACAGAGCTGTCTCTTTCACACTCCCCATCATCGTCAAGATGAGGGCTCCACTCACTGCCTATCCATTTTCATCGTTGCCTCCAATGTTACAGACAATTATGATTTACTACCCGATTGTGGCTATGTTCGGGGTCCCGGGTAAGTGATTGCACCTGAATTTGAAAGAGGTGATTTCTTCCGGCAGTTATCTGGACAAAACTTGGATTTTAGCCGCCACTGTTCAAAATTTAATGCAACTTTCTGAATGACCAAGATAAAGACAATTTTGATAGACCATTTAGTGAACAAGAAGTTAAGAAAGCACTTAAATGTTTACAGAACATACGTCTCCATGAGAGCATGGATTTCCTGTGGAAGTTTGTTAAGGAATTAAAGACTTAATAATTACTTTATTTATGCTAGTATTGTAGCTCAGTGCCAACATCTTCGCAAACAAAGGTGCCCCTTGGTGTTTCTCCGTGGAGTTCATACCTTCTTCCAGAAACCTTTTCAACGGCGAGAATTATGGTTATTCCTAACAAAGTCAGATATCCTTTAAGATCACCTTAATGTCGACCAATTTTATTGTATAACATTGTTTATAAAGTTATAGCGAAGATCTCAGAAAATAGAATAAATATTCCGTTTGTGATTTAATATATATTGATCAACAGTTTTCTTAAAAACAAGACAAACATCTGAGGATATAGTAAGATTATTGTTTAAGGGACAAAGAGGCGACTAAAGTTGTATTAGGTGAAATAAAAAGCTTTTGAAATCTTCGAAAAAATTATTTATTTAAAGTTTTAGGTAAATTTTGTGTTGGATTTAATTTTGTAAATTGGATTAAAGCACTTTACAGAAGTCCTCAAGCTAAAATATTAACTAATAGGCAAATATCTAAATCATTTAAGTTCCATAGGACAAGTAGGCTAGTTAGTCATTTATTCTTGTTTCAGACGTGTACAGTGCATTGAATATAGAACTTGTTGAACAATTTATTTGTATTGATGAACAGTTAAAAGTGTTTATGATAAATCAACTGAGAATAAGATTATTTGCAGATGATGTTTTTGTATGTTTGGCTCAGACACAACTCTCATTATCTGGACTTTGAAATCAACTGATAGATTATGAAAAAGTTTCTGGTTGTAAAATAAATTGGGATAAACCTGAAGATATGGAATTAGTACAAGGTGAGTTTTCACAATGTAAACTGGATATTTAGTTCATATGGTCTAGCAATGTGGTTAAGTATTTACGAATACTTGTTTCAGACATGGCGGATTTCTATACCATAAACTTTATTCAGGTATTAAACAAAATTGAATTCGTGGAAAAATATTCACCTGTATACAATTTAGCGACCTATTAAAGATAAAGGTAAATCTTTCAATTTAATCAAATGCACTTTAATCTTTCTCATCAATGGTACATAATATAAATTATAGAATGATTGCAAATTTACATCTATCATAATCCCTAATTACTCAATTTTATCAGTCGATCAAAATTTACTAATTTGCATAGATTGATCGTAATTGATCATAATTTCCTTCACAAATTGGTAGCTTTTCTCCCAATTCACTTAATGTCTAGAAAATTTACCGTATAATTCAAAACAATTTTGAAAATAAATTAAAGATTGTTTCAGATTATTTAAATATATCAAAAAATCATTAGAAAATAAATTAATCTTATATTCATCCTGTCCAATCCTTATACCTGTAATATTCTCATTCTGTCTGATATCCAGAGCTATCAGTTCAATGTCCAATGCAAAGAGTGCTGGCGACAAAGAACAACCTTGATGAGTTGAACGTGCTCATATAAAAAAAGAAGATTCACATTTTGACGCCACCCTTGCTGCAGGAGTATTATATAATGCCTTCACCCAACCAATTAATTAGGTTCCAAATTTATATTTCAACAAAATTTTAAATAACAAATTCCATTTGACCCTATCAAAAGCTTTTTCAGCAACTACTGACACTATCATTGGTAAGTTGGGTTGCTGACGTGAAGCATTTTTCAATGAAACGACTCGAAGAATATTATCCGAAGCATACCTATCTTTAATAAAACCAGGCTGGTCAGAATGTACTAATTGAGGAAAATACTTTCCTACACTATTTGCTAATAATTTCGCTATTGTTTTATAATCCACAATAAATAAATATTTTAAAATAAATATTAAATAATAAATAAATTGAATTTAATAAAGAAATTGGGAGGGAAGAAGAAACCTTCAAAGGCTCTCAGTTTTTTTTTGGTATAACATTTATTATTGCACTCAAACATGAGTGTGGGAAAGCTTTTTCCTGAGTTACGTGATTAAGAACATCCATCATATCCTGGTGACTTCCCATTAGGCATTTTTTGAATAACATACTTTATTTCAAAATCCGTATATGGAGAATACATCTTCCTCACATCCTCCTCCTTCATTATTGGTAAGTTTAACTCTGGCAAAAATTCTTCAATAGAACCATCGTCTCACACTCCCTCACAAGTATATAATTTCTGATAAAATGACAAAATTGTTCATTAATTTCCTGAGGGTTTAAATCAACTGAATTATCCTTCCTCACAGGTTTAATAATCCTTGGAGCTTGTACAGTTTTCAAGTGCCATGCCAAGACTTTATGCGCTCTGTCTCCTAACTCATAATAACATTGCTTCGATCTTTCAATCAAATGGTCAAATAGGTTAGTTTGCAATATATTATATTTTAGCTTTAATTTTGTCAAAAAGAGACTTATTATTCTGTAGAATTCCTCTGAAATTCCTTTTGCAACTGTGCTATTTGTTTATCGAACAACTGAAACTCTCCCAGAAATTTCTCATTTTCCTTTCATTTGACGACATGGAAATGCATTGAAATCATCCCATACAATAAAATTACTACGGACTTTATTCTTATTCAAGTCTAAATATATAGCAATTTGATCCTTAATAAATTTTACAAATTCCATTTCTTTCAATATCATTTGTTTAAATATCCAGTGAAAGATAGATTGATTAACATCCGGCTCCACCAAAGAAATAAAAAGCAAAGAATGCTCAGAAATTATACGACTCTTATATTCAGCTTGAGTGAAACTTGCTTGCAAATGTATTGAGGCTAAAAAAGTCAGTCCTAGAACATGAATCATGACGTGAAGAATAAAATGAAAATGATTTCGAAGTAGCATTTAATCTTCTCCAGACCTCTATCGCATTCACTTCTTTCATCAAAGAAACCAATTGAACTGCTGCTTTAAAATTTCTCAAAACTTTCAGAAATTTATCCAATAATGGGTCTAAAACACAATTGAAGTCTCCCCCAATCAAAATATTCTCTTTATCTTGACCTAAAGCTAAGAAAGCCTCAGACACAAGCTGTTCATTGTCAACGTTAGATGCATACAGATTCAATAAAGATGATGGCTCATCCATCAAATTTGTTTCAATTGATTCCTTGTTCTCTACTGGAATTCTTTTTTCAAGATTTAAATAAAGTATTTTAAAAATTGTTATGGAAAGTAACATTAACAAGAGTGGACCTGGAAGTAGGCGTTGGGAGGTTTGCAACTACCTAAAATTTAAAATTATTATGAAGCATATCAATTAAGATTTATTAGTAGTATGTTAGATATTTCACACATTTCCTTGTTGGGTGAGGATGGAGTTGTCTGTGATATTGAAACCTTATCTCCATCAGTTTGTATGGGGACCCAGTGTGAGACACATCTGGACAAAAACAAGTAAGACGAATAAAGATTAATGCAGGAAATGAAACTTGTGGATATATGGAGGAGCCAACACCCAAGAGAGAAGAAGTGTTCAGATTATTTGAATAGGCAAAAAACTTAAATGAAGAGTTGATATGTTTTTGTTTGTCAGCCCATATTAATGGGACAGGAAGGAAAACTGTGTATAAAGCCAGACCCCTATCACATCATTCACCCTATTATTAGCAATAGAACAGGAGGATATCCCACCAAGAACAAATAGATAGTTATACTCCATGCTACTTAGAAGATGGGAGTTCAGGGAATTGCCAAATTAAAATATATTTTGAAATAAGCGCAGGATCATTGAGAGACAAATTTATATTACGGGATGCAATGAAAGCCTTCATTAGAGGCAGCTAATATGTTATGTGACTCAGATGAAAAAGGATTATAACAGGAAACAGAGTAGTTGGAATGGGAAATAGTAAGTAGAGAAAAGGAATTAGTAAAATGGAATGACATAACGAAAAGGAGAGAATTACAATTAAATTAAGATAAAATACAAAATATTACAATCGTACAAGTTAGAGAAGAACATAATGAAAACAAAGCAAAAGTATTACAAAATTGGGGAAGAACACATGTAATATTAGCCTGGCAACTTAAAACAGAACAAGCTAAAAGCACGATACTGGCTTCAATGGAAAGGGACAAACATATTACATATAATCCATCAGAGATTATTGAGTACTTTAAAGAATTTTATGAACAATTGTAGCAAACTCAGTACGAGAGGCAATATGATAAAATAGATGAATTTTGAGCTAAATTGAACTGCCAAAATTGCGAGGAACAAAACAAACTAATAAAACCATTTGAAATAGGGAAAGTAAAGGATGTATTGAAAAAAGCTGCTAAACAATAAAACACAAGGAGAAAATGGATTTTCAATACTTTAAAACATTTAAGAGTTATTAATTCCTCCTCTCCTGGAAGTAATGAACCAGATAGAAGAAACACAAATCTTCCCATATTCATGTAATACTGCAATAATTATAGTAATACCAAATGTGGGGAAGGATCCATTAACACCAGCATCATATAAACCAGTATCTCTTCTTATCTCTGAATATAAGATAATCGCAAAATGATTAGCACAGCTTAGCCGATTGTTTACCTGAAATAGTGAAACAAGATCAAACTGGATTTATTAAGAAAAGACGAACAGCGGACAATGTCTATAAACTTATTAATCAAATCGATACAGTTCAAGGAAATAAGAAACAAACAGTTGCTGTTCCTCCAGATGCAGAAAAAGCCTTTGACAGTGTAGAGTGGTATTAACCAATTAAAATATTACAGAAGTTCAATCTACCATGAAAATGTTTAAATTTGATTAAAGCATTGTATACTGGACCATTGGCGAAGTTAAAAGTAAATGGATTTACTTTAATGAAGGAGTATAATATCAGTTTATTTGCAGATTACATTATAGTATACCTAATCGTACCAGAGGTATCAGTAACATGATTACATAAGAAATTGAAGGAATATGGAGAAATATCTGCGTACATGATCAATGCAAATAAAAGTGAAGAGATGCCAACGAGTAATGCAGCCTATACAGAATTTTTAAGATGAATCAGCATCTAAATGGCAAGCACAAGCAATCCGATACCTCGGGATCAGGTTAGATAATAACTTAATCCACTGATACAAACTAACTTATCAGCCACTAATAAAGAAATTGCAACAAGACTTAGAACACTGGAAATAATTACTGCTAACGTTGATAGGGAGGGTAAACTGCATAAAATGAACGTGTTACAAAGAATAAAATATTTATTTCAAACATCACCAATTCCCTTAACAGAACAATTCTTTAAGGAACTAAATAGAATAATTGGGGAATTCTTGAGTAAAGGGAGGAATCCAAGGGTAGCGTTGGATACATTAGCAGAGAGTATAATCAAGCTGGTTTAAAGTTACCACATTTTAGAAAATATTATAGAACCGCACAATTAAGGTATTTATCAGTTTTTACCAGAAAAGGGAAAAACCAGAAAGGACTAAGATAGAACGAGAATAAATAAGGCAAAATGTACCGGAAAGGTTAGTTTATAAGTGGAATGAAAGCTGGTGCAATATAAAAACTCAGCAATACTGCATCATTTTCTTAATACATGGAAGAAGATCCACTGAGAAAGAAAGAAAAATGAATTATCAAATACCAGAATTACTAATGACGCAAAATCCACTAATAAAATGAATAGAAAACCGTTTTTGTGAAATACTTTCTTAAATTTTGAACAATTGAAGTATAAATATGGAGTGACGCATGGTACAATGCTTGCATATCATCAATTGAAAGGTTATTTAAAGGATAAATTGGGAAACAGCTTGAGATTACCTGAAGGAAGCAGCTTTGAATCCGTTATTACAGACAAAATGATCATCAATAGATTGATAACCATTATGTACACTAAGATGCAAGATAAATAAAATAAAATAATCTATTAACCTAAGCAGAAGTGGGAAAATGATCTAAACATAAAGATAAAAAAAATGAAGTATGGGAAAAGTTATGTTCTTGAACGATCAGGAAGACAATAATCACAACATTATGCATGATACAGGATTATTGGATAATTGGTTACACAGGGTATATAGTACTCATCTAAAATTTAAAAATGGGATTCTACAATATTTAATAGGTGTTTTCACTATACGAAGAATATGTGAACAACATTATATGCAACTCGGGCATGTTTGAAAGTAAATAACTTTAGGGGAAGAATTAATTCAGAGACTAAATAAAATTACAACAATAAATCAAAAAAATCAGAGATTTTTCTTTTAGTAACTTAAGAAGTAGCGGAGTAGGCCTCAAATTGGATAAAGTGCAAAAGAAATCATTATGATAGATTTAGTGATAGCAAAAAATGTATATTGTCATCTTGGAAAATGGAAGGGAGCATGAATATACAGCAATGTTACATGGAAATGAATAAATGTATTCCATTGGAAAAAATGACATATAATTTTTAAAATAAAGTCACAATGTTTGAACAAATTTGGGAACCATACATGGAACATATCAGAGAGAGCTTGCCTATGAATCCAGCCCCTAAAATGAGAATGAAAATGATAAGAATACAAAAAGACTAGATTCAGCATGTTTATTTTCAATTGTGTGAAAATATTGTTTTAAGGTTTTATGGTATTGTATATGTTGATTATTTATGGGTTTGGAGGGGGTGAATTGATGGGAAGGAGGGAAATGGGGGATAAAGGGAAGAAAGACTAATTTATTCATGAATCTTACATAAATCTGTGTAATGAGTTATGTTTGTAAATATTTTGATTGATATGATTCACCATGTAAAAAATAAAAAAAGAAAAAGAATTATACATTATCGCTCAAAAATTTAATAGATGGAAATTAGATATATCCGAGCAATGCTTTAGATGTGGTGAAGATATTGGAATTTTCATCATTCCATTTGGTCTTGTTCAAACGTTAAACATTTTTGGCTTTCTGTTAGCACGTTTTTGCAACAAATTTAGAATGCTATCTTTCCATTGAATCCAGAGTTAAATTTGAAGGGGAATTTTGAAAATATAGCTCCTAAATTATATTTATCAGATTTTGATCTGAATTCTTTTTAATTAGCTCCGATGATATCAAGCAAATGCATGGCAGTTAGTTGGAAATCAGGTGTCAATTTAACATTAGGGAGTCCGCAAACAGAAATTCAAAGATGTATACCATGAGGGAAAAAAATCATATCACTTGAGAGTTTTTTAATCGAGTTGCATTCCGTATACTCGGACATTAGGTTTAAATGTATAAATAATTCATTTGAAACCTCTGGACCAATAAAGTCTTCGCTTAATAAATTGTGTTTGTCTGAAATGATTTTAGGAATCTTTCGAATGTTTACTAAAACAATATAATTTAATGTATATATAATTAGATATAGATATAACCATATATATATATATTTTAATAATTCATGATAGCATATTAGTAATTTAAGTTTAGTACAGTTTATAGTTGGGGCACGTAGAGGACCGGTGTTCGGAGGGTGTTATAAATGAGCTTTTATTCTGTAACTTTCTTTCTTTTTCTCTCTGTTCAAGTAACAATGTGATATATGATTTCTATTTGTTTTATATATATTAATTCTAAATAAATAAAATCAATTCCTGGATTCCGGCAAAATCTTAGTAAATCTTAATAAATCTACACACTCTTTGAAATTTATTGAATGTTTTCCTTTTCAAAGGTGACCCCAGGTTTTGCGTCATCCCTGAACTTTGACAATTCATAAAGTCATTATTTTATTTTATGAAGGTTAATGTACTAAAATATCCCTTCCTGTCCCCGAAATTCCGTTGTGTGGATTTCAGGGAATTATGTATCTGTATTCCTAGATTTCACTCTCCTTTCACAATCTTCAGGGCCTTGCGATTTACCATGTGCATCTTACCTTGCTTTATCCTTCCAAAATGCAACAATTCGAACTTATCTCTATTAAATTTCGTCTGTCATTTTCATCGAATTATTCCAGCTTGTACAGACAAAGCCCTGTCGAAGTGTGGCCGTGCTCACCGGGCAGAACTAGTAAGATAAGACATAGTGAGGAAATATTGTCATCAATACGATCTGCAAAGTTAGCAAGGTTTCGGATAGTGGAGTGTAAATCAGGGTTCGAAAATTGTCAAAGGAAGTGTAGAGGGTGGATGATTGGTCGAGGAATTTTGACATTGTAGTGGAGTTCTGCAACGTTGGAGATCGGATGTGAATGATGTGGGAAATGTTGGGCCAATTGTTAAATTTCCTACTGTTAAGTTTTCTTCAGTAGAGTCAACGCCGATGCTCAACCCATCACAGTAAGAAATCTCGGAACGTGAAGTAATGGGCTTACTTGATATATACTGACCATGCATTTGTGATCTTCCTTATTTAACAGCTAGCGTGATGTCCATTGTGATCCTTTCGCGGGGGAATTGCGGTCTGTCCAGGTGTGTCTCTCGCTACCTCGTGGCCATGGCAACGGCGGATCTGTTGGTCATTGTCGTTGACGTGATATTGTATCGTGTGAACGACTATTATTTCCCGACAACGTTCCTGTTCATAACTCAGGTGTGCGCTTTCCAGGTTACACTGATACACGCCGCCACTGATATTTCCGTGTGGTTGACTCTCGCGTTTACATTTGATCGATATGTGATGATTTGTTGCCACAAACTGAGGACGAAAGTTTGCTCCGAAATAACAGCGCGCAATGTGATAACAATAGTGTGTCCGCTGTTCGTCTGTAAAAACATCCCTTGGTTCTTTCTATTTGAACCCATGTTTACTGTGGGTAACACAGATTGGTTATGTATATCCGTACGTCAGGCTTGGACCCATCCTGGATGGATATTATTCACGTGGATTCATCGAGTGTTGACTCCCCTGTTCCCAATGTTAATGATATCACTTCTTAATGCTCTGACGGTCGCGCGTATTGTTGCAGCCACCAGCGCCCGCAAGGTTCTGAGAGGCAGCAACAATTATGCGGATGAGAATGATTCCGAGGTTAAAAGCCGAAGGAAGTCCATCATCTTACTCTTTGCAGTATCAGGAAACTTCATATTGCTTTGGATGACCTATTTAATATTTTTCCTGTGGATGCAAATAACACAACGGTTTGTCTTTACCAGTGCCAAGGACCCAATGTTAATCGCGGACCAAACCAGTTACATGCTCTTGCTTCTGAGTTGCTGCACAAACACTTGCATTTATGCAGCGACTCAGTCTAAATTCAGGGAGGAGCTGATCAACGTGATGAAATATCCGGTAAAAATACTACTGAAATGTTTAATTGGAGGAAAATAAGTTCGGCTTTCGGGATATCGGATTCCACCAGCATTTAAAACCAGATAGTTTCCCTTCTGCCAACTGCAACCTGTTATCCCATGGAAAGATGGAAGAAAATACACGCAGCGCAATGCGTATTTGCCGGTAAATTTCAGTTTAAACAAAGCAAAGTCAAATCTATTCTTTCAGTGTGTGATTCCTTGAACATTCTTATAACGTGGAAAATCATTTAAAATCTGCTGGTGATCTCGCAACCGTTTGGTTTATTTTCCCAACGTTGGAGGTTGAGCAAAGTGCCGGCAGCGTAGGGTGAGCCTTTTAATATATCCGCTGCTTCTCCGAGGGAGCAGTAATTGCGGATGGAATGGAAGGGAAGGTCTCAGGTAGGATAACCGTTCATTTCACGAACTTCTGCATTTTCTTGCATCTTGAGTGAGATTTCCTGATCCAGGTTGCATGGCCTCCAATAGGATACTTTGTATGACGCTCCTGTAAATATGGCTCAAGACATCAGTTTGTGACGAGCCCAGAGGACCCAAAATCCCAGAAGCAATCGATATTCAACCAGACAAATGGTTATTATCAAAAGTTGTTTTTAATTATCTTTAAACATGAAAATATTACAAAATTTTAACTAATCTCCCTGAGTTAACCCCCTTCCTATTGTAAGCGCACATGTATGTATGTGTGCTTAAATTTAGAACAGTACTTTAATTCACAGTCTAATCACACTTTTCCACTCCTCCAAGTTCACTGGTTGCTGGCAATTCTTATACTGTGCACAGAATCTCACATTGATGTATTTCACTAGACCTTGGTGCTTGAAAGGTAAATGGTTACCACTCAGGAAGGCTCATGTCGGTTTTCAGAGAGAGATTTGTTGTTAAATGGACGCAATCTGATCCATTCTAATCAGCCATATCATTGTCTTGCTGAACATATTTTCCCCATCTTCGTTTTCCAGATTAAAACTTATTTCTGTATGGTCACCACAGTGTTTCTTTTTGTTTCTCTTATTTCAAGAGAAACATTAGGCAGCCAGTCCTGTTCTCTTTTATTGGCCACAAGGGATTTGCCCAGGCTGAAATATGCACTCACAACCTGTGTTCATTTTATTTCTTGCATTATGTGTCATATCAATAACAACATTCAAAAATGATCATCTTCAATATATACATTGTAACATTTCTACTTTATTCCTCTTTTCATCCATCTCCACTTCCTCACACCACTTCAGTATCAATAAATAATAAAACAAAGAGATAACAAAACGGAAAAAAGAAAAAAAGTAGTATCGACCCCTTTCACATATTTAAATCTATTGTTCTAATAATTATGTTGTTTTAAGAAAGTTTGTGGTCAGCATTCTCAGACACATTTCATTTATTGTTTCCAAATTTGTTCCAACAATGTACATGCTCTTGGCTCTGAGCTGGTGCACAAACACTTGCATTTATGCAGCGACTCAGTCTAAATTCAGGGAGGAGCTGATCAACGTGAGGAAATATCCGGTAAAAATTCTATTGAAATGTTTAATTGGAGGAAAATAAGTTATGCTTTCTGGATACAATCTTTCAGATTGTATGTATTTTTTTCTAATGGAATACACTTGTTAATTTCTGTATACCACTTTTTTATTTTAAGGATTGTTTCCATTTTCCAGGTTGTCATAATATCTCGTTTTTTGCAACTGGTTGCGCTATCATAATAAATGTTATTTGGTCTCTGTCTAATTTTTGACCTAATGTTTTGTCTCACGTTATTTAACAGAATTTCTTTGCATTATTTAGTATATTTTTTGTGAGTTATTTTATTATTAGGTTTAGATCTTCCAAGAGAGTTTTGACTTTTGAACATTTCATTCACAATGGAAGCATCTATCCCATGCTGTTGGGTATCACTATTTTAATTTCTGTGGACTAATTAATAATCTTTGTAGCCAGTTATATTGTATCATATATTATTTAGTATTTGTCGTGTTTCTCATTGTTTCTGTACATAACTTCTTCCTTGTTTCCTTCTTTATCTCTGTGTTAAAATATTTTCTTCCCAGCTTTGTTTCTTTTTGTAGTTTATTTCATCCTCTTCGTCATATTGCAATATGATATACATGTTGGTAATAATTTTTTAAATTATCATTGTGTCTGTGATTAAATATTCATAGTTGCTACTTTTTCAGAATCTCAAGCTATTTCCCAGTTTATCTTTTAAATAAGTTTTCAATTGGTAATATGTTAACATTATACCTTGAAATATTCCATATTTATCTTTTAATTGCTCAAATATGAATAAATTGCCTTCTAAAAAAACAATCTTGGAAGCAGATGATCTACTAGACAAAATTGAAATTCAAAGGGCACATAGAACATTGGCACTAAAGCCTTATTTAAACTAAAAACCACGATCCATAAATATAAGGTTATAAAGACACACAACGAGAGAAAAATGTTAGAGCGGAAAAGGATAAAGTAAAATAAACTACTGGAATATAAAGGACCAAAACAATTTCTATCCAGACATTAGCTTCGAGCTCTTAAAAGAAAGGAAAGAATTGAACCTGACAAAGCAGGCATTATGGAAGAAAGGCAATAATTTAAATCTACGACATCCAGCAGTATTAAAAATATTCATTGCAGGGCAAAGTAATAGACTGTTCTCAGACCTGAAAGATGCCCAACACTCACCAGAACAATTGCATAACAGACAACAAAATGAGAAATATTATAAAAGACTATAAAAACAATTTACAGATATAAATTGTAAAGATATTAATGTAAATATAAAGTTTAGGTTTGAAAAATAGGAGGAAAAAAGATAAGAAAAAAAGTGACAAAAGCTTTGTTACATATTTGGAAAATATTTGGTTTCATTTAAATATTGTGTGACTGAGATTGTGGGGCTGCTAAATTATAAAGAAGGAAACGTGTCTAATTGTAGAGGAAGTTAGGCCGGTCCTAAATGAATACATTGGTTAATTATTCACAAGTGATAAAAACTTGATCATAGTGCGTTATGAACAGAGCAAGGATGTGTGCTGAATTATGTTCTTATTAAGGAAGGGGAAGTTTTGGATCTTGTAAAAGCAATGTGATTGAGAACGTCCTGGGGCTGGATGTGATCTACCACAAGTTGTGATTTGTGAGGTGCAGATACCTTAAGACGTGGCTATGATCTTTTTGTCATCTTTGCGAATGGGAGAAGTGCCAGAGGATTGAGGAATGGCAATGGAAGACTCCTCATTTTTTTTTAATGAATATTGAGAATTCTAGGAATCATTGACCAGAGAGTCTTGCATCAGAGGTGTATCAAGTATTGGAGTAGATTCTTAAGGATAGAATCTATGAGCATCTGAAGGATAGTCAACATGTATGTGCGAATGCAAACTCATAACATTTGAGAAGATAACAAACCAAATTAATAATGATATTCTTGTTGATGTGGTCTATCTGGTTTTAATAAAGCATTTGACATGGTCCTCTCTGAGAGATTAGTTCAGAATGCCATAAGGCTGGGGATCCATGAAAACTCAGGTGGGTATCTAATAAACTGGCTTTCCTGTAGAATGCAGATAATAATATTGGAAGAAATGATCTGTGCTGGAATTCCTGGTCATTGTGCTTTTAGAAATGATCTAGAGGAAGAGGAGGAAGGATGTACTAGAATGCATGCAAATGATACAACAGTTGGAGAGTTTTGAATGATGCTTAAGTTCGGCATGGGTTACAAAAGGAGAGAGGCGGGATGCAGTGTTAAGCAGAAAAGTGGCATGTGGGATTGAACGTGATAAGTGCGCGGTGATGCAATTTGGAATGTCAAACCAGCAAGATGAGAAGAGGATTAATGGATGTTAAGCTTAATTAATATGTGGAATGAGTTGATTAGTCCAGTGGGCATGTGGAAACTCTACAAATCAATGCTGAGTCATTAACATTGTAGTCTGGAGAGTTGCTTAAGAACTGGGTGAAGGTGTATCACGAATCTGAACTGGGAAGCGAGAGGATGCCAGTGGGCTGAAGGTGGTGGAAGTAGATCCCCGAGTTAATTTCGAGAGACATTTAACAGGCCCTCGAATATTTCGCGGCATGTGAGGGGTGGTGTGGAGGGGTGGGGATATAAATCATAAATGGCATTTCTATCCGGATACGATAGTTGGTGTCAACATACTGTGGTAGATCCAATGGCCAGTTCGTGGGCTCCTGTGTGCAGAAAGTTGCCTTCTGAGCTGCATTTCACAAGACTAGAGATGTGGGAGAGGGCGGGGCTATTGTTTTTAGGATACTCTCACGCCTCCCCCCAGATAATGAAGAATCACAAATAATTTTTAAATTCTCTCTTCTTATCACAAGTGCCTCTGCAGTCACTTTTGCATCACATTGCAATTAATGAAGACAAGACTTACATATTGGTCATGGTCAGGTCTGCATGACACGCGGATTTGAAAATCTCTTGGACAAGATACGAAGTTTCAATTGTTTATTGTGTCGACGCTAATGTGGGGACTGGGATGTCTGAACTGTGCTGAACTGCACTATTTTAAAACCTAATGATTAAATTTTTAAAATAAACAATCCAGCGCTACTGCTGACGGAGAGGTTCGCGTCCGACTGCAAAACGTTATGGAAATCTGTGACCTTGGTTTTCATGCTGAAGCAAATCCGTGGAGTTTAGAATTTCCCTTCCACTGTCCTCTTATGTAATGAGAACGGATTATCATAACATTTTCATGGAGATAATCGGAAGTTTGATGAACATGGTAGGTCGGAAGTGTGTGAAACACAATGGGGCGTCACGGTTTGAGGAAGTGTTGGCGCTGAGCTCTCTCAGCTAACTGTGCCGCTGTTTGTTATTCCCAAATGTTCATTTAATTCCTGCATCTGCATCGTTAGGCACAAACAAGAATGTTGGCTCTGTTTCTGCGATGCTCATTTCTCTGGAGGTGATATCAATGACCGTTTATTGATGATCCAGGGCCAGAGTCCAGCTGAGATATATGAAGGAGGTGTATCTAGCTGCTCTTTGCTACTTTCTATCATAAAACCGTCTCTTTCTGTCTACCCACCATGGTGAAGATGAGAGTTCCACTCACTTTCTATCCATTTTCCTTGTTGCCTCCAATGTTGCAGACACTTATGATTTACTACCCAATTGTGGCTGTTTTCGGGGTCCCGGGTAAGTGATTGCACCCGATTTTGAAAGTGTTGATCTCTTCCGCCTGTTACCTGAACAAAACATGGATTTTAGCCATCACAGTTCAAAACTTAATTGAACTTCTGTATGACCAAGATAAAGATAATTTGGATAGACCATTGAGTGAACAACATTGTGGTTTTAGAAATGGTCGAGATGAAGAGGAGAAAGGATGTAGCAGAAATGCATGCAAATTATACAAACATTGGAGATTTCTCCATGGTGGTGAACGTTGTCATAGTTTACGAAGGAGAGAGGCAAGATGCAAAGTTGAGCAGAATAGTGGCATGTGGATTTCAACATGATACGTGGGCCGTGATGCAATCTGGAAGGTCAAACCAGAAGGATGAGAAGAGGATTAATGGATGTTGGGCTTTATTTATATGGGAATTGAGTTCAATTGTCCAGTGGGCATGAGGCAACTCGACAAATGTATACTGAGTTCACACGTCGTATTGTGTTCCATCTGGTCACCTCATTATATGAATGGTGTGAAAGCCATGCGAGGGGAAGAGGAGATTTTGCAGCATGTTGCTTTGTATGAAAAATAAGTGTTATGAGGCAAGGTTATCAGAACTGAGTCTTTTTAATTTTTTGTAGCAAAGAAGAATGAGACCAGACTTAATCGAGGACTAGAAGATTCTTAGAAGTGCAGACAGGTAGACAGCCAATTCCTTTATCACAGATAAGGAATAACGAATACCAGAGTAGATATGTAGAAGGTGAAAAGAGGAAGGTTGTGGGTAGGCATCACAAGTAGGTTTGTAAACAGATTTGTGCCTGCCTGTCATGGAATGACTTACCAGGAATCGAGATGGAGTGTGAATCATCTGTGTCACTTAGGAGACTCTTGGAAAGACAGATGGATGAATATAAAATAGAGAGTTTTGAGGCAGAAATGATTTAGTGCATTTTTTGAAAACATTATTTATAATCAATAATAAATGATACATTCAATAAATACGATATTTATTGTATCCCACAAAAAACACACACACCCATGGTTATCCCTCCAAACCCACCCAACCAACTATTAAAAGTCACAAAAAATAAAGAAAAATGGAAACAATAATAGAGAACATGAACTAAACCAATACATTCAGGTATGGGTCGCGGTTGGGGAAAACCCTATCCTTTCATGGTAAATATTTTAACAATTTGATCACATTCAATCCATTTACGAGCTCCAAACTTTAACAAATAGATAATTATTTTAAGATTATATGTTATCTTCTCTAACGGAATACATGACCTCTTCTCTGCATGCTAACATTGAATATTCAATTCAATATCATTATTCCATGTAACTGCAAGGCGTTTCCTAGCAATTTGAAATTTGTTCAACTTTAACTCTCAACATCATGATTTAATTTTATTCAATAAAAATATTATTGGGTAAAAGGGAATTTCAAATTTAAATATAACTTCCTAAAATTCTTTAATATTATCCAAAAACTGTTAAACCGTCTCACATTTCCAACCGAATGTAAGAAAGATCCTACTTCCATATGACATCTAAAGCAAATATATGAAGTGACATGTTAAAATTTCTTAACTTTTGTTAATTATATTTGACGATAAAAATTATAATGAATCTATCTGTTTTGCTCATTCACATTCTTAGACATACTATCTTCGCATATTAATATCTAATCATCTGGGGAGATTGATATATCTTCATCTGTCCTGGGCATTTATGAATAAATGTTTGTGTCGCCATAATAAAGAAAGTTTTATGTGCATTGTTTTATGTTCTTTGATAACACATGTGTTAGGCAGCAGCCACGAGGTGCTGCAGACTGCAGGGAAGCAGTGGATTATCACAGGACACCAGAAAATTGGGAGAACAACACACGTTTAAGAATGAGAATTGAGTTGATGACCCTTTGAGTGATGACCACGACACTGGACCAAAGAAGGCTGAAGAAATGCACATTCAGCGGACTTGGTGAGACGAGGTAAGGAACCGACGGAGGCCACTGGCTGATGACGACTGCGGGTGAGGTATTCACAAAGACCAGCTGGAGAGTTGCTCAAGAACTGGGTGAAGAGGTACAGGAATCTGAACTGGGAGTTGAGAGGATGCCAGTGCTCTGAAGGTGGTGGAAGTAGATCCACGAGTGAATTTCCAGAGACATTTAAGAGGCCCGTGAATGTGCGGCGTGGGAGCGTGGTGGGATGGGCATATAAATCATGTGCAGAGATTTGGTATTTCTAAATGGATATCATAATCGATGTCAACATACTGTAGTGTAGTGGATCTACAGTTCCTGGGCTCCTTGTGCAGAATGTGCCCTTCTCAGCTGCATTTAACAAACCTAGAGATGTATGTGTGTGCGAGGATGGGGGTTATTGTTGGAACAGTTGTTCAGGAGACTCTCCCGCCTCCCCCAGGTAATGAGGAATCACAAATAATTTTTAAAATCTCGCTATTTACCATAAGCGCCTTCTCAGTCACTTATGTATCAAACTGCAGTTCATGCCGACAAGACTTACACATTGGTCATGATCAGGTATGCAGGACACGCGGATGGGAAAACCTCTCGGACGTTAATATGTTTCAACTGTTCAACGTGTCGGCGCTGATGTGTGGTTGGAGGTGCCTGAACCTGTCCTGAACTCCACTATTTTAAAACCTAATGATCAAACTTTCAAAATGAAACGATCCTGCTGTCCGAGACGTTAGCGTCTGACTGCAGAAACGTGACGGAAATCTCTGACCTTGGTTTTCGTGCAGAAGCGAATCCGTGGGGGTTTGCATTTCCCTTTCACTGTCCCCTCATGTAATGGTCACGGATTATCATAACATTTTCATGCAGATCATCAACACTTTAGATGCTGAAATTAGAAGGAATGATAAACATGGTGGGTCGGACGAGGGTGAAACACAAAGGGGCGTCACGTATTGGGCAACGGGTGGCGCTGTGCTCTCTCTCTGCTGACTGTACCGCCGTTTGTTATTCCAAAAGGTTCATTTAAATTCCTGCATCTGCATCGTTTGGCACAAACAAGAATGTTGACTGCGTTTATGCGACGCTCATTTCTCTGGATGTAACATCAATTACCGTATATTGATGATCCTGGAATAGATGAAGGCTGTACATCTCGCCGCTCTCTGCTGCTTTCTTATACAGAGCAGTCCCTTTCAGACTCCCCATCATGGTCAAGATGAGAGTTCCGCTCCAATGTCTCCAATGTTGCAGACACTTATGATTTACTACCCGATTGTGGCTGTGTTCGGGGTCCGGGTAAGTGATTGCGCCTGAATTTGAAAGAGTCGATTTCTTCCGGCAGTTATCTGGACAAAACATGGATTTTTGGCCGACACTGTTCAAAACTTAATGGAACTTCTGTATGACCAAAATAGAGATAATTTGGATAGACCATTTAGTGAACAAAAAGTTAAGGAAGCACTTAAAAGTTTACAGAATAATACGTTTCCACGAGAGCATGGATTTCCTGTGAAAGTTTGGTTAGGAATTAAAGACTTCATAACTACTTTATTTATGCTAGTATTAGAGCTCAGTGCCAACGCCTCCGCAAACCATGGCGCCCCATTTGTGTTTCACCGTCGTTTGCATACCCTTTTCCAGAAACCTTTTCAACGGCGAGAATTATGGTTATTCCTAAGAAAGTCAGATATCCATTATGATCACCTTAATGTCGACCTATTGCATTGTATAACGTTGATTATCAAGTTATAGTGAAGATCTTAGCAAATAGAATAACCCTTTGTGATTTTATATATATATATATATATATATATATATGTCACATTTGTGGCCCGAAATGTGAAGTTAATAAAACATTAAACACAAGTTTTATCAGGTAAACTACTCACTGGCTTTATTCTCCTGTTTCCTTTGTTCTCCTGCCTGTGTTCTTATCTCTCTCTCATACCACGTGACTTCCGGTACATCTCATACATATTCATTATCATGACATCCCTCCTTTAATCAGAAATAAACTTTATCTTCACTTATCAATATCCCTCGGAAACTTACAAACATCGTAACTAATGGTAATACTATAACTCAACTACATAAAATTTACTTCCTACAGCATTCATACATGCACTTTATGATATAAGATTAAAATACAGTCCCAAAGTTCTTATCAAAACTATGGCACAAAGTCTTCCTATCGTTTGGGCACTTTCCGGTTTCGTTTCGGCCTGCCTGCGATATTGTCGTCGCTTCTCGGTTGTTCACTCTCGGCGTCGGAAATACTGCTCGCCACGGCTTCAGTTGTTTCTGGCGCTCTAGTAACTTCATCAGGAGTGCTGGTAACTGCCTCTGGAACATCATCAGGTCTCTCAGTTTCAACATCTCGTATTGGCCTTTCAACCTCTTCGCTCGATGTATCTCTGGACTGGTACCTTTTTACACCTGATACATTTCTCTTATACAGGACTCCAGTCAGAGGCTTGACTGTCACCATACTACCACTTCTGGATACAACAGTATAGGGTTGATGGTAATAAGGTGTGTCTAGCTTACCACCAGTTTCATGCCTCTCTAGAACATTATCTCCTGGCATGATGTCTGAGTACTTGGCTCCATGTTTCGAATCTGTGCAGAGCTTTGCTGCACCTTTCTTTTCAGCATCGTGGTCCCTCATCTCCTGGTCATCTCGGATATCTTTTATTTCTGGCATTTTTGTGCGGATTTTACTCCCAAAAAATGCTTCTGCAGGACTTTTTCCAGTGTTGCATGAGGCGTTGCTCGATAGACAGCCACATAAGGTAGCAATGCTTCTCGCCAATTTTGTCCTTCTGCGTGTACAATCCTCAATCGTTTTTCAATGGACTGATTTTGTCTCTCTACTTCTCCATTGGCTTGCAGCCATTTCGGAGTTACTTTATGATGGTGGATACCTGTGGTCCTCATGTATTCCGTAAATGTCTCTGAAATGAATTGTTGACCATTGTCAGAGTATAATGTAACAGGTAATCCATATCTTGCGAAAATCTCTGCTAATGCTTGTATTGTTTTTTCAGTGGTTGTGGACTTCAACACCACGTACTCATAGTATCTGCTGTAGTAATCTATCACTACCATAATTGATTCACCCATCGGTAAAAGTCCAAGAAAATCAACAGCTACTTCGATCCATGGTCCTGTCGGATATTGCGTACTTCGGATCGGTTCTGGCAGATTACACCTACTTGTGATTTGACATCCATGACAAGTTTTAACAAATTTCTCTGCGTCTTTATCACAACTTGGCCACCATACCTTGGTCCTGAGGTTTTGCTTGGTACCAACAATACCTAGGTGTCCTTCATGCGCTAAGGATACGATCTTCGGTCTCAATCTTTGCAGAATCACCAATCTGCAACCTCTTAATACACACTGTCCGATGCAACAAAGTTCGTCTCTAACGGGAATGGAAGCCTTGTGAGTACACTTGTCTCTTTGTCCACTCTGTGTGCATTCTCTTACTTCCATGAGTTCTGGATCACGTTCGGGTTCTCTCTCGACCTCCTTCGTAGTCACAGCTTTCGGTGTCGCCTGAATAGCTACGAAGCGTACAAAGCTCTCTGTTTCTGTTCCCAATTCTGACTTGGATTGTGGACCACCAACCTTCATCAATCTGGACAGCGGATCAGCAATGTTTGCTTTCCTTGCAATGTGGATTACTTTATATTTGTAGGGTTGTAGTCTGAGTACCCATCTCTCTATTCTGGCACATGGTTTGTATCTAGGTGCATAGATCACCTCTAATGGCTTATGATCTGTGATGAGTTCAAATTCAATGCCGTATAAATATGCATGGAACCTCTCACAGGCCCATACAAGTCCGAGTGCTTCTTTATCTGTCTGAGAGTATATTCTTTCCACATCTAATAACGATCTGCTGGCATAGGCAATGATTCTTGGTCCTCCATCATGCATCTGGACCAACACGGCTCCAAAACCAACCGGGCTGGCATCCGCGATGACTTTGGTTGATGCCGCTGGATCGTAATATCCAAGAGTTTTTGCATCTGTCAGGCTTTGCTTCAGCACAGTGACTGCTTTCTTCTGCTCAGATCCAAAATGAAAAGGTACACCTTTCCTGGTTAGTTTCCTTAGTGGTTCTGCCACTGTCGCGAGATTAGGAATGAACTTTGCACAAAAATTGACCAATCCCAGGAAACTCCTCACCTCTGTTGCGTTCTGAGGTGCACGTGCCTCTGCAATAGCTTTCACCTTGGCCTCTGCAGGGTTTAGTCCTTTCCGTGTAAGTCTGTGTCCCATGAAGTCCATTTCTGACACACCGAACTTGCACTTGTTTCCATTCACGGTAAGGCCTGCCTCCTGTAGTCTAGATAGTACACGCCTCAACCGTTTGTCATGCTCTTTCTTCCTTGGTGCATGGACTATGATGTCGTCAAAATGTTGGCAACTCCAGGAATGCCTTGAATCATTCGATGGATTTCATACTGGTAGATCTCCGAAGCTGCATTAATTCCAAATGATAGTCTCTTGTAACGATACAATCCACAGTGAGTCACAAATGTTGTTACATCTCGGGAACGGAGATCCAGCTCTAATTGTTCATAGCCCCACTTCAGATCAATTTTTGAGAATATCTTACTGGTAGTTAGTTCTTGAAGTATTTCCTCCACTGTTGGTATAGGGCGTCGTTCTCTAATTATAGCTTCATTGGCCATTCTCATGTCAACACATAGTCTTATGTCACCCTTTGGTTTGGGCACAATCACTACGGGACTGACCCATTGAGTCGAATGTTTCACAGGTTCAATAATGTCTCATTCGATCAATTCTTTAATTTTGGCTTCGACTTTCCCACCAAGTCCAAACGGAGTTCGTCGCATTGGTTGTGCCTTGGGTTTGACCGTTTCATCTACCACTAGCTTCAATTGTCGACCTTTCAGCTTTCCTACTCCTTGGAAGACTGCGGGGAATTCTTGCTTCATATCCTCGTATGACTGAATTGAATTAACACAAGCTCCAATATGAAGTATTGCCAGGTCTTGCGCTGTGCTTCTACTCAGCAATGGTTCTCCCCTCTCTTCTTTGACCATAAACTCTGCTTCGGTGTACTTATCTCCAGCTTCAACAGTTGCAGTAAAACATCCAATGGTCTGCAATGGCTTGGTTGCTGTGTATGGATACAGTTTCTTGGAACACTTGTTTGAGGTACAGATGATCTTTTTCCTTTTCAACTTCTCCCATAAATGTCGATCAATCACATTACTGTCACTGCCTGAGTCTACAATGACCTGAACTGTCACTCCACCAATGATCACTGGGACCTTCTCATGATGTACTTCATTCAACGTAAATTGGTAACAACTCTGTTCCTCCTGGGTATCATCATCATCACTGTCTATCTGGCGAATGGTATCTTTCTTTCCAGGATACTTTCCTTTCCCCCAGGCTTTGCCTTTGGAAGTTGTACTCTTCCTCTTCTGGTCTGCATTTGACTTGCTTTTGCACTTCTTTGCAAAGTGGTCCTTACCTCCATACTTTCTGCAAACTTTGCCTTTGGCTGGGCAATATGGGTCTTTTCCAAAGTGACCTCGGTTTCCACATCGATAACACTCCACGCCATGAGTCGGCGTATATTTTGGCTGGTTATGGCGATGTGAGAGCCTCTTAATATGCTGGCTTGAGTTGTCTTTCAGGGTCATGGTATGAAATTGCCCTTCAACAGCCTCTAATGCAGCAGCAATGGTTAAAGCATCGGTGAGTTCCAACTCACTCCCTCTTTCCAGTAGACGTCTTCTGAGTTTATCTAATCTGCAGTGCTGTACTACTTGATCCAATAATTGTTTGTCCAAATCAGCTGGCATGTAATTGCATCCAACAGCTAGCTGGCGTAGTCTCGTCACGTACTGAGCAATTGTCTGGCCATCTTCTTGTCTCATTCTCCGAAACAAATGGCGTTGAAATGTAGCATTTGGTGTCACTACATAGTGTGCATTTAATGCATCTACCGCTTTCTGGTACTCATCCTTTCTTCCAGTATTCAAAAGTGTCTTAAATGTTTCCCGAACTGAGGGTCCTGCAGTGAAAAGAAGTAACGCCCTTCTCTGCGCTTTTTGTTCAACTGTACCGGTATCTAGAAATAGGCCACGACTGTCAGCGTAGGATTCAAATTCTTCCAGCTATGCCTTCCACTTCACACTTACAGTGCTTGCATCACCCGTTGGGTAAAAATGAGCAATTCCACTATGTGTTAGAAAGTCACTGTCTGCACCAGCCATGAGGAAATATTCCAGCCCCAAAAGTACTGAGTCACAGAGAAAATTCTTAACACCTTGAAGTTGTCTGTAATCCTCTGTAATCTTGTTTAGTCTTTAATTTTCGTCAAGCTTCTTTCATCCTCGTCGCCAATGTCACATTTGTGGCCCGAAATGTGAAGTTAATAAAACATTAAACACAAGTTTTATCAGGTAAACTTCTCAATGGCTTTATTCTCTCGTTTCCTTTGTTCTCCTGCCTGTGTTCTTATCTCTCTCTCTCATAGCACGTGATTTCCGGTACATCTCATACATATTCATTATCATGACAATATAGATCAACATTGTTCTTAAAAAAATAAAAATCGGTGAAGATATAGTAAGATTATTAAGGTTGATACCATAAGGAGGCTAGTAAAGTTGTAGTAGATGCAAAAAAAGCTTTTGATATATTCGAAAAAGGTTATTTAAAGTTTTAGGTAAATTTTGTGTTGGATTTAATTTTCTAAATTGAATTAAAACACTTTACAGAATCCTCAAGCTAAAGTAATAACTAATAGGCAAATATCTATATCATTTAATTTGAATAGATCAAGTCGGCAAGTTCGTCCTTTATCCTTGTTTCAGACATGCCCAATTTCTACTTTGTTTTCATTGGCTATAGAACTTCTTGCACAATTTATTGGTATTGATGAACAGCTCAAAGGATTTATGATAAATCAACTGAGCATAAGATTATTTGCAGATGATCTTTTTTGTATGTTTGGCTCAGACACAACTCTCATTATCTGGACTTTTAAATCAAATGATAGATTCTGAAAAAAATTCTGTTTATAAAATAAATTGGGATAAAACTATAGATATGGAATTAGTACAAGGTGATTATTCAAAACGTAAATTAGATATTTAGTTTATATGTTCTAGTAATGTGATTAAGTATTTACGAATACGTACAGATAACAACTTGAAAAATATATAAATTACATTATATTCCATTACATAAGAATGTAAATGAGGATTTGAAAGAAGGACACATGTTCCTAAAACGTTATTGGGAGGTGTTGATTGTATTAAAATGAATATTTGTTTTTCCCGAGAATTCATTACTTGGTTCAGATGTGGCCAATTTCTATAACACAAACTTATTCACGAATTAAATAAAATTGAATTTATGGAAATAAAAATTACCTTTGTAGAATTTAGCGACCGATTAAAGATAAAGGTAAATCTTTCAATTGAATCAAATGTGGTTTAATCTTTCTCATTAATGATACATAATATAAATTATACAATGATAGCAAATTCACATTACTCATAATCCCTAATTACTCAATTTTATCAGTCCATCAAAATTTATTAATTTATTAATTTATTAATTGATCGTAATTGATATAATTTTATTCAGAAATTTGTAGCATTTCACTTTTCTCCAAGTTAACTTCATGTCCAGAAAATTTACCATAGAATTCGAAACAATTTTACAAATAAATTAATGATTGATCGGGATTACTTCAATATATAAAAACATTATCAGCAAATGAATTAATCTTAGATTCATCCTGTCCAATCCTTATATCTATAGTATTGTCATTCTGCCCGATATCCAATGCTAGCAGTTCAATGACCAACGCAAATAGTGCTGGCGGCAAAGGACAACCTTGATGAGTTGAATGTGCTAATATAAAAAAAAGGAAGAAGGTTCACCATTTGATGCCACACTTGCCACAGGAGTATTATATAATACATTTACCCAACCAATTAATAAGGGTCCAAATTTATATTTCTACAAATTATTTAATAAAAAATTCCATTCGACCCTATCAAAAGCTTTTTCAGCATCTAATGATACTACCATTGGTAGGTTGGGTTGCTGACATGAAGTATTGATCAATGAAACCACTCGAAAAATATTATTCAAAGCATAGCTATCTTTAATAAAGCCAGGCTGGTCAGAATGTACTAATTGTGGTAAATATTTTCCTAAATTATTTGCTAATAATTTCGCTATTATTGTATAATCCACATTTAGTAAATATTATCAAATAAATATTAAATAATAAATAATTTTACTTTAATAAAAAATTTGGAGTTAAGAAGACACCTTCAAAGGCTCACAGTCTCTTTTTTGGTATAACATTTATTATTGCACTCAAACACGAGTCTTGTAAAGCTTTTTCCTGAGTTTCCTGACTAAGAGCATCCATGAATACAGAGGCCAGATCAGCATAAAAACCCCATCATATCCTGGTGATTTCCCATTAGGCATTTGTTGAATAACATCCTTCATTTTTAAATCCATAAAAAGAGAATCCATCTTTCTCACATTCATCTCCTTCAATATTGGTAAGTTTAACTCTGCCAAAAATGCTTCAATAGAACAATTGTCTAACACTCCCTCACTTCCGATAAAATGACAAAACTTCATCATTAAGTTTAGGTTTAAAAGTTACTGAATTTTCCTTCCTCACAGCATTAATGATGCTTGAAGCTTGTACAGTTTTCAATTTCCATGCCAAGATTTGATGTGCTCTGTCTCCTAACTCACAATAACATTGCTTAGATCTTTCAATCAAATGGTCAAATAGGACAGTTTGCAATATATTATATATTAGTTCAATGTTGTCAAAAGAGCCTTACTATTTTCTGTAGAATTCCTCTGAAATTCCATTTTCAACTCTGCTATTTGTTTATCCAACAACTAAGTCTCACCCAGAAATTTATCATTTTCCTTTGCTGCATAATAATGATTTGACCACTTGGAAATGCATTGAAATCATCCCATTCAATAAAATGACTCCTGACTGTATTCTTATTCAAATCTAAATATGTAGCAATTTGATCCATCATAAATTTTACAAATTACAGTTTCTTTCAATATCATTATGATAAAATCCAGCGAATAATAGATTGATTAACATCCGGCCCCACCCAAGAAACAAACAGCAAAGAATGCTCAGAAATTATACGAATCTTATATTCAGTTTGAGTGACACTTGCTTGCAAATGTACTGATGCTACAAAAGTCAAACCTAGAAAATGAAACATGACGTGAAGAAAAAAATGAATTTTTTTTGTAAGTAGTATTTAATCTTCTCCAGTCCACTATCGAATTCATTTCTTTCAACAAAGAAAACAAATGAACTGCTCCTTTCGAATTTTTCAAAACTTTCATAAATTTATCCAATAATGGGTATAAAACACAATTGAAATCTCCCCCAATCAAAATATTCTCTTTATCGTGACCTAAAGCTGAGAAAGCCTCAGACACAAGCTGTTCATCATCAACATTAGATGCATACACATTCAATAAAGACAATGGCTCAGCCAACAAATTTGTTTCAATCGATTACTTGTTCCCTACCGGAATTCTTTTTTCAAGATTTAAATAAAATATTTTGAGAATTTTTATGGAAAGGAAAATTAACAAGAGTCGCAATGGATAAATTGATCTGGAAGTAGGCTTTGGGAGGTTTGCAATGAGCTTATTTTTAAAATTATAATGAAGCAGCTCAATTAAGATTTATTAATTGTATTTTAGATATTTTTCACCCTCCTAGTTGGGCGAGGATGGAATTGGCTGCGATATTGGATCGTTATGCCCATAAGTTTCTATTTAAATGGAAACTGTCTTACGACAGAAATATAATGTACCAGTTATGAAACATTTAATCGAAATTTGGACTAAAATGAATATATTAATAGGATTAAAAGGTAGTTTACCCATTCAAACCCCAATATATCAAAATAAAATGACTCATATTTCTTTCAATAATAGAGTTTTAGAAGATTTCTGGATTAAAGGAATAAAAAGATTGCAGGATTGTTTTCAAGAAGGTAAATTCTTATCATTAAAACAGCTTAAAGAGAAATCTGGGATTTTAGAGAATTCTCTTGTTTGTTTAAGAGAAATGAAATTTTCAAAGTTGAGCAAATTTGAATTTATGGTTTCTTATTTTTCAGATAAAGTTTTATTTCAGGAATGTATGCAGTATTACAAGATACAGTGGTTAAAAATTTTAGGGACTTCTATGATTAAATGGGGGCATGATTTAAGATGTGAGATTACTCAGGTGTATTGGGAATATATGTGTTATGATGGGTTGACTTAATTAATTTGTTAATTATAATATTTTCCATCAGTTATATTTAGCCCTCGAAAAATGGAAAAATACATGGATTTAGTAATACAGATTTATGTTTTAGATGTGGATTATGTCTTGGAACATTTATACATTCTGTTTGGTTTTTTGGAAAGGTTCATCCTTTCTGTTTAAAATTAGGAGTTTTCTTCAAAGTTTGTTTAAAATTCAATTTACTGTCGATCCAATATTTCTTTTTATGTTATTTTACACCCTTAGTGGACTTCGGGTTGGATAAGTTTCAGACAGCATTTATTTGTCCAACATTACAGTTGCTCATAACAGTATTGCTATGTCTTGGAAAGATGAAGTGGAGTTAAATGTAGTTCGATGGCATAATGAGTTGAAGTTGTGTATCTATATGGAGGAAATAACATATAATTTACAGAATAATTATAATTATTTTGTTAAGATGAGGACACCATACACGAAGAGTATGAATTGAGTAATGTTGTAAATTACTAAATGTTTATGTTTGTTTTTAATACTTCCCTTTAGGGATCTATTGTGGGAGGGAGAAGAGGATGGGTTTGTTTTACTTTTTAATTATTTGACTACTTATTCTGTAGAAGTCTGTTTATTTTCATGGAAAAACATACTAAATAAAGTTAAAAAATGGAATGAAATAAAATTAAGAAATATTTTTGGAAAGATATAAAGGCGAGAATATTGATAGGAAAATTAACAGGGAAAGATAAATTAGGTGGATTACAATTTCCTAATTTTAAGAATTTTATATAAAGCATTACAATTCAGGTTTCTTGCCTCCACATTGGTAAATATTTAACTATCATGCGTGAAAATTGAGTTAAATAAACTGAAGAATTTATTTACAATTAGGAACCATGGTTAATATCTTGACATTATTAAAACATTTGATTAATATTTGAAATAAAATTTAACAAGAAAATAATGGAAGTTCTTTGTCACCAAAAATGCCATTAGTTAATCCTGTCATGACTTTTTCAAATGAGAATCCTTTCATAATCAAATGACATAGTGAAGGAATTTTTAAGAAAGGGAGTGTGAGAGTAATTCCATTTGATAAATTGAGAATTAGATATGATATTCCTTAAAATACTCTTTTTTGTTCTTTTGAATTGTGATCTTATTTGAGTGAAATATTAGGATCAGAATTTGTACGAAAAGACTGTATGGAATTATGACAATTGGTTACTGATGGAATTGGCAAGAGGTTTAATTCGTTAGCATATGTGAAACTACAAGGTACAACACCTAAATTAGGTTTATTTGGGCAGAGCAAAGATGGGAACATGATTTATATTTATCAATAGATGAAGAAATTTTGCAACATTTATATAAAGCTGCTCTGTCTAATACAATTAACAAAATATATAAATGACTTCAGAATAATATTTTACATCAATTATATATTATGCCTAGCAGTTATGTGATGGAGTAATGGCCTGTCGGGAAAACCAGACCTCTCCAGGAAAATACGGAATTCATTAGGAATAAAGCAAAGCGTAACAAAAATAGAGCACAAGAAATAGAAGATAAAGATACATAAATAGAAAGTAAATGGCATCCAAGAGGGAGAAAGTAAAAACTACTGGAAAAAATGACGTAATATGTTCCGGAGAAGAAGGAAGGAGGTCTTACCTGCAGGAAGAACAGGACCCTGTGATGATGAGCAGCGCCCAACACCAGAGGTCAGTGTGCCTGTCCTTCAGATTAATGACCCACAAGCCAGTGCACTACAAAAATGGCTGTCGGAGCCAAACAAAAATGCACAACTGTGCATGCGTACTGCACAGACCAAGGAGAATGAGGACACTGGCAGGAGGGTGCTCAGCTCAAGAGTGGATGTCACAGAGTGAGCAGCTGATGGACACCCGACACCAGGGCTCACAGCCGGAGGGCAAGGAACAACAGACAAGAAGACAAGGAGGGGAGGATCAGCAACAATAGGCCCAGAAAGAAGAGGCCCAACAAAAAAATACAAGCAGCTCATCAGGAAAAACAGAAGAGACACCGACACAAAGAAGAGAAGAAGACAAACACAAATACAGACACAGAAGAAGATAAAGAAGAAGACCAAGATCTTCACAGAGAAATAGAAGGTAAAATGAATGGAAAAGAGAAATAAATGGTAAATCTGATGAACAGAATATAGATAAAGTCTTTTTGAAATACAAATTAGATCACTAAACGTATGGTCATCATTAGAGATTAATGTAATTAAAAAGAAAATGAAAAGAACAGAAGGTAAAATGCAAAGGTTAGAACAGGTCATGACAGAAATAGAGAAAAGAATAGAGAACATGGAAGAACATAAGACTACTGGAGAAATGGAAGTGAATGAGAAGAGAAAAATTGGAAGAAAGTGACAAAAAATTAAAGAGACACGAGAGTTTTTATCTTTGAAAATTGATATGTTTGAAAATTATAGTCGGCAAAACAACTTAAAAATAGTGGGCCTGATTAAACGTGAAGAAGGCACAGACATGAAGGACTTTATAAAAGGATGGATCCCAAAGGTCCTGGGAATGAGAGAAATGCAAGACAAAATGGAAATATAAAGGGCACACAGAGCATTAGCTCCGAATCCACAGACACATCAAAAACTATGATCCATCTTATTAACATTATTGAGATACGCAAGAGAAAATATACTGTAACAGGTAAGAAGTAAAATTAGAGAAGATAATTAACCATTGGAATACAATGGCCAAAAATATTTTTTCACCCAGTCTTAAATTTTGAACTCTTCAAGTGGAGGAAGGAATTTAATACAGAGCAATCAACTTATTGGAAAAATGATAACAATTCATGTGACGATATCCAGCTGTGCTTAAAATATTTATAGCCGTGGAGCAAAACAGACTGTTCTTGGAGACAGAGAAAGCGAATGATTTCGCAGTATATTTGCAGGACAGGAGAAGAGATGAAGAGAAGTAACAAGAATGAAGAACGTTGATAAAGTATATATAAAGATGTAAAAGCAATGTATATATAAAGATCTAAAGAGGGAAAAGAGAAGGGAAGGAAGGGAGTAAGAAGGGAAAGAAGAGAGACAGAGATTTGATATATGTGGTAATCATGTTTTCCGGTGAGGTCTGGGTGGAGGGGGAATAACTGTCACTGCAAAATCAGTTGACACTGCGAACATGGTCGCAATCCAAATGAATAGGAGAGTTGTGGTTGCCCGGCAAAGGGTATGAGGCAACTCAGAAAGGGGGTAACTTTTTGGGTTAAGGTATTAGTGATTGTGGGAACTGCGGGGGTACTTTAAGTCTTAATTGTGTTGTCGTACATTAAGTGTAATAAGAGAAAACTAAAATGAAAATGGGGAAAAGTGGGATGGAGGTGGCAAAGAGTTAGAAAACAGATGTATGCAAGGTTTGAGTTGACTATGTTGAACCAGATGACTATAAACATTAATGGAATACATAACCAAATTAAATGGAAGAGGCAACAAAATTTATTGAAGAAGCAAAAAATAGATATAGCATTTGTGCAGCAAACGCATTTAACTGAAGTGGAACATAACAAACTAAGGAGAGAGTGGGTAGGGCACATAATGGCAGCATCTTATAATTCAAAAGCTAGAGGTGTAGCCATACAAGTCAACAAAAATGCACCAATCAAAATAGAGGAGGAAATAATAGGTCAAGCTTGGAGGTATTCAATAATAAAGTTACAGATATACTCATAATATTAGAAATTGCTCAATATATATGCATTTAACGAGGAGGATCAAAAGTTTATGTTGGAATATTTTTGAAGTTTGCACTCACACAAGGGAATATATTGATAGGAGGGGATTTTAATCTTATTTGGACCCAAAGTGAGATACATCTGGACAAAAACAAGAAAGACAAATAAAGTAGCCATATGTATGGTTAGACCAATGCAGGAAATGAAACGTATGTATATGTGGAGGAGGCAGCACCTAGCAGGAAAGGAATGGTTAGATTATTTGAATAGGCACAAAATTTAATCAAGCATTGATATGGTTTTGTTTCTCAGCCCATATTCAATGGAGAGTTAGAAAAACTGTGTATAAAGCCCTATTATTAGCATTATAACTTGAGGAAATCCCACCAAGAACATATATGTAGTTACACCCCGTGCTACTTAAAAGACAGGAATTCGGATAATTTATTGAACACCAAATTACAACAAATTAAAACAAATTTTGAAATAACCGTAGGATCAGTGAAAGACAAATTTATATTATGGGATGCAATGAAAGCCTTCATTAGAGGGCCGATGATATGTTATGTGACTCAGATGAAAATGGATAACAAGTGGAAAGAGGAATTGGAAAGGGAAATAATAAGTAGAGAAACGGAATTAGTAAAACGGAGTGATATAATGAAAATGAGAGAATTACAATTAAATTAAAATAAAATACAAAACATTACAAACGTACAAGGTAGAGAAGAACATAATGAAAACAAAGCAAAAGTATTGTGAATTGGGAGAAAGACACATGTAATATTAGCCTGGCAACTTAAAACAGAACAAGCTAAAAGCACGATACTGGCTTTAAGGAAAAGGGACAAACAAAGTTCATATAATCTAACAGAGATTAATGAAAACTTTAAGGAATTTTATGAACAATTGTAGCAAATTCCAAACGAGGGGAAAAATCATAAAATAGATGAATTTGGAGCTAGAATTGAAGTGCCAAAATTGCAAGAAGAGGAACGAAACAAACTAATAAAACAATTTGAAATAGGGGAAGTAAAGGATATATTTTTAACAAAAGCTGCTAAACAATAAAACACAAGGTGCAAATGGATTTCCAATTCAGTAAAACATTTAAGAGTTATTAATTCCTCCTCTCCTGGAAGTAATGAACCAGATAGAAGAAACACAATACTTGCCAGATTCATGTAAGAGAGCAATAATTACAGTAATACCACAGATGGGGAGCGATCCATTAACACCATCATCTTATATCTGTACTTATCTCAAACAATAAGATAATAGCGAAAACATTAGCAAACAGATTGGCCGATTGTGTACCTAAAATAGTGAAACAAGATCAAACTGGATTTATTAAGAAAAGATGAACAGTGGACAATTTCTGTAAATTTATTAATCAAATCCATCCATCCATCCAAGAAAATTAGAAACCAAGTGTTGCTGTTGTTCTAGACGCAGAAAAAAACATTTGACAGAAGTTTAATCTACCATAAAAATATATAAATTGGATTAATGTATTATATAATGGACCATTGGCGAAAGTAACAGTAAATGGATATGTATCGAGTAACTTTAAATTAAGTAGGTCATCTAGACAGGGAAGTCTACTATTCCCCTCATTAAAATAAAGGAGAAGGAGTATAAAATCATCTTATTTGCAGATGACATCATAGTATTCCTATCAGAACCAGAGGCATCAGTTAAAGTATTTCATAAGAAATTGAAGGAATATGGAGAAATATCTGTCTACATGATCAACACAAATAAAAGTGAAGAGATGCCAATGAGTAACGCAGACTAAACAGAATTAAATAAAAATGAATCACCATTTAAATGCAAGCACAAGCAATAACATACCTCCGATTCAGGTTAGATAATAACTGAAGCCACTTGTACAAACTAAATTATCAGCCACTAATAAGGGAATTGCAAGAAGACTTAGAACATCGAAAGGAATTAGCGCTGACTTACCGCTGATAAGTTAGCAGAGAGTATAATCAGGCTGTTTTAAAGTTACCACATTTTAGAAATTATTATAGAACTGCACAAATAAGGCATTTATCAGTTTTTACCAGAAAAGGGGAAAACCAGACTGGACTAAGATAGAACGAGAATAAATAGGGGAAAAGGTATCGGAATGTATAATTTACGTGGGGTGCAATATAAAAACTCAGCAGTACTGCATCATTTACTTAATACATAGAAGAACATACACTTAGAAAGAAAAAAAAAGAATGATAATTTCAGAATTACTATTGACGCAAAATCCACGAATCAAAAGAATAGAAAACCTTTTTTTTGTGAAGTAATTTATTAACATTTGAACAATCAAGGTACGAATATGGAATAATTCGTGGTACAATGTTTGCATATCATCAATTGAAAGGATTAATTGAGAAACAGCTTGAGATTACCTGAAGGAAGCAGCTTTGAATACGTTATTACAGCCAAAATGATAATCAAAGGATTTGTAACCATTATGTACACTAAGATGCAAGATAAGTCAAATGATATAAACTATGAACCTAAGCAGAAGTGGGGAAAGGATCTAAACATAAATATAAAATATGAAGTATGGCAAAAGTTATGTTCTTGAACGATTAAGAATATAATAAACAGAAGTGTATGCATGATACAGGATAACTGGTTACACAGGGTATATAGTACTCGACTAAACTTTAAAAAATGGGATTCAACAATATCTAATAGGTGTTCTCGCTATAAGAAAATTAGAACAAAATTACATGCAAGTTGGGCATGTTTGAAAATAATTACGTTTAGGAGAAGAATTAAAACAGAGACAAATTAAAATTACAAACAAAAATGCCAAGAAACAGAGATTATTTTTTAAGTAACAGAAGAAGTAGAGAAGTAGGTCTCAAATTCGATAAAGTTCAAAATAAATCATTTTGATGGATTTAGCGATAGAAAAATAATGTATAATGTCAACTTGGAAACTGGAAGGGAGCATGAGTATACAGCAATGGTACATGGAACTGAATAAATGTATTCCATTGGAAAAAATAACATATAATTTTAAAAATAAAGTCACAATGTTTGAACAAATTTGGGAACCATACATGGAACATATCAGAGTGAGCTTGCTTACGAATCCATCCCCTAAAATGAGAATGAAAATGATAAGAAGACTAAAAGACTAGATTCAGTGCGTAATAAATAGATGATGCATTTTTCTTTTTATTTTCGATTGTGTGAAAATATTGTTTTATGGTTTTATGGTATTGTATATGTTGAATATTTATGGGTTTTTGAGGGGGTGAGTAAAGGGGAGGGAGGAAAATGGGGGGATAAAGGGGAGAAAGAACAGTATGTATATTTAATGAGATACGTTTGTTCATATTTTGGTTGGTATGATTCACAATGTAAAAGATTAAAAAAATAAAAAAAGAATTATACATTACCCCTCCAAAATGGAATACATGGAAATTAGAAATACCCCAGCAATGCTTTCGATGTGGTGAAGATATTGGAATTTTCTAAATTGCATTTGGTCTTGTTCATACGTTAAACATTTTTGGATTTCTGTTAGCATGTTTTTGCTAAGATTAGAAAAGTTATTTTTCCGTTGAATCCTGAGTTATTTTAGATGGGGAATTTTGAAAATATAGCTCCTAAATTATATTTATCAGATTACGCTGATGCACGCTGAAGATACTTCCGTGTGTTTGACTCTCGCGTTATATTTGACCGATATGTAATGATTTGTTGGCACAAACTGAGGACGAAGGTTTGCTCCGAAATAACCGCCCACAATGTGATAACAATAGTGTGTCCGCTGTTCGTCTGTAAAAACATTCCTTGGTTCTTTCTATTTGAACCCATTTTTACTGTGGGTAACACAGATTGGTTCTGTATATCCGTACGTCAGGCTTGGACCCACCCTGGATGGATATTATTCACGTGGCTTCATCGAGTGTTAACACCTCTGTTCCCAATGCTACTGATATCACTGCTCTGACATTGGCGCGTATTGTTGCAGCCTCCAGAGCGCGGAAGGTTTTGAGAGGCAGCAACAATTGTGCAGATGATAATGATTCCGAGGTTAAAAGCCAAAGCAAGTCCATCATCTTACACTTTGCAGTACCAGAAACTTCATATTGCTTTGGAGGACGTATTTAATATTTTTCCTGTGGATGAAAATCACACAACGGTTTGTCATGAACAGTGTGAAGGACCCAATATTTATCGTGGACCAAACCAGTTACATGCATTTGGTTCTGAGTTGCTGCACAAACACTTGCATTTATGCAGCGACTCAGTGTAATTTCAGGGAGGAGCTGATCAACGCGATGAAATATCCGTTAAAAATAATATTGAAATGCTTAATTGGAGGAAAATAAGTTAGGATTCTGGATATCGGATTCGACCTGCATTAAATACCCGAGAGTTTCCCTTCCTCCGACACCAACCTATTATCCCATGGAAAGATGGAAGAAAATAAGCGCAACGCAGTGCGTATTTGCCGGTAAACTTCAGTTCGAACAGAGCAAAGTCAAATCTATTATTTCAGTGTGTGATTCCCTGAATATTCTTATAACGGTGGGAAATCATTTCTTATTGAAACAGGTGGTGATCTCGCAACCGTTTGGTTTATATTCCGAATGATGGAGTTTGAGCGAAGCAGCGGCATGGGGTTTCCTTTTAATATATCCCTGCTTTTCCGAGGGTGCAGTAATTGTGGATGCAATTGATGGAAAGGAAGATCTGAGATAGGGTAAACATTCATTTCACGAACTTCTGCATTTTCTTTCGGTCTTGAGTGGAGATTTCCTGAAGCAGGTAGCATGGCCTCCAATAGGAAACTTTTTATGATGCCCCTGTAAATATGCTTCAAGACAACAGTTTTTTACGAGCCCTGAGGACTCCAAAACCCAGCAGCAACAGATATTCACCAAGACAAATGGTTACTATAAAAAAGTTGCTTTTAATTATCTTTAAACAACAAAATAGGATAAAACTTTAATTTATCTCCTTGACTTAACCCCCTTCCAATTGTAAGCGCACGTGTATGTATGTGTGCTTAAGTTTAGAATAGTACTTTTATTCACAGTCCAATCTCACTTTTCCATCCCTGCAAGTTCACTGTTTGCTGGCAATTCTTATACTGTATACTGTGCACAGAATCTCACATTGATGTATTTCACCAGAATTTTGTGGTTGAATGTTTAATGGTTACCTCTCAGGAAGGTTCATGTCGGTTTTCAGAGAGAGATTTGCTGTTAACTGGACGCAAACTGATCCCTTCTAATAAGCCTCCTGCATGTCTTGGTGAACAGATTTGCCCCATCAGCGTTTCCCTTATTTCTTTAAGTTCATCAAAGAGTTCCTTTTTGTTTCTCTTATTTCAAGTGAAACCTTAGGCAGCCAGTCCTGTCCTCTCGTGTGGGTCACGTAGGCTTTCACCAGGCTTTACTAAGCTCTCACGACCTGTTTTTGTTTTAAATTTCTTGCATTATGAGTCATATCAATAACAACATCCACACATGATGATCATCAATATATACATCGTGACATTACTTCTTCTTTGCCATTTTCATCCCTCTCCCCTTCCCCACGCCTCTTCAAAAATCAACAAATAATAAAACGAATAAAACAAATAAATAACAAAAAAGCAAAAAAGATAAAAAGTAGGATCGTCCACTTTCATATATATATAAATCTATTGTTCTCTTAATTATGTTCATTTAAGGCATGGAAGTTTGTGGTCGGCATTCTCCGACATATTTAATTTTCTTTCTTTCGCTTGGATTCGTGGACGAAAATTTATGGAGGGATAGGTCCATGTCTGCTGCAGGCTCGTTGGTGACTGACAAGTCCAATGCGGGACAGGCAAGCACGGTTGCAGTGGTTGCAAGGGAAAATTGGTTGGTTGGGGTTGGGTGTTGGGTTTTTCCTCCTTTGTCTTTTGCCAGTGAGGTGGCCTCTGCAGTGTTCTTCAAAGGAGGTTGCTGCCCGCCGAACTACAAGGCGTGAAGATGCAGGGTTGGAGGCGATATCAGCCCACTGGCGGTGGTCAATGTGGAAGGCTCCAAGAGATTTCTTTAGGCAGTCCTTGGTACCTCATCTTTGGTGCACCTCTGTCTCGGTGGCCAGTGGAGAGCTCGCCATATAACATGATCTTGGGAAGGTGATGGTCCTCCATTCTTGAGATGTGACCCACCCAGTGCAGTTGGACATTCAGCAGCATGGATTCAATGCTTGCAGACTCTGCCTTCTCGATTACTTCGATGTTGGTGATGAAGTCATTCCAATGAATGTTGAGGATGGAGTGGAGACTGCGCTGATGGAAGCATTCTAGGAGCCGTAGGTGATGCCGGTAGAGGAGCCATGACTCGGAGCTGAACAGGAGCATGGGTATGACAACGGTTATAAACATGCTGATCTTTGTGTGTTTCTTCAGGTGGTTGTTTTTCCAGACTCTTTTGTGTAGTCTTCCAAAGGTGCTATTTGCCTTGGCGAGTCTGTTGTCTATCTTGTTGTCGATCCTTGCATCAGATGAAATGGTTCAGCTGAGGTAGGTAAACTGGTTGACCGTTTTGAGTTCAGTGTGCCCGATGGAGATGTGGGGGTGGGCGGGGGGGGGGGGGGGGGGGGGGGCTGGTAGTCATTGTGGACAGCTGGCTGATGGAAGACCTCAGTTTTCTTCAGGCCAACTTCTAGGCCAAATATTTTGGCAGTTTCCGCAAAACAGGACATCATGTGCTGGAGAGCTGGCTCTGAATGGGCAACTAAAGTGGCATCATCTTCAAAGAGTAGTTCACGTCAAGTTGCTCTTGTGTCTTGGTGTGAACTTGGAGATGCCTCAGATTGAAGTGACTGCCATCTGTGCGGTACCGGATGTAAACAGCATCTTCATTGTTGAGGTCTTTCATGGCTTGTTTCAGCATCATGCTGAAGAAGATAGTAAAGAGGGATGGTGCGATGATGCAGCCTTGCTTCACGCCATTGTCAATGGAGAAGGGTTCGGCAATCTCATTGCTGTATTTGACCCGACCTTGTTGGTTCACGTGCAGTTGCATAACCATGTTGAGGAACTTAGGGAGGCATCTGAGGCACTCTAGTATTTGCCAAAGCCCTTTCCTACTCACGGTGTTGAAGACTTTGGTGAGGTCAACAAAGGTGATGTAGAGTCCTTTGTTTTGTTCTCTGAACTTTTCTTGGAGCTGTCCAAAGACCATGACAGTAGTTCCTCTGTTAGCGTGAAAGCCACACTGTGATTCTGGGAGGACATTTTTGGCGACACTAGGAATAGTCTATTAAGGAGAATCAAAACGAAGATTTTGCGGGGCCGTGGCAAGATGGCGTAAGGAACAGACGAGCCTTCCAGTTCTCTCCTGACTCTTTGTTATTGTTTTGTCTATAAGTTTAGAAATAGTTAGAGGTGTTGAATTAGTTTCTAATGGTACAATTGCTGAAAAGAAGTAAAAACAAATGGCAACAGATCATTAAGAAACTGCATTTCCCGAGGTTATCTCAGCCTATCAGTTTATAAGAAGCCAGGACTCAGCGTGGAATGGATCCAGGAAGAGAGGTACAAGATTCGGCAAAGGAGCTCTGCTCTTTATCGGCAGGGCTCTTTAAAGATGGCGCCCGGCAGCCCTTGGAACAAAGGGCTGGCCAGGCGCATGTGCGTGAATCAACGCCCACTGTGAGCGCTGTCAGTGAATCTTTGACAGCTAGAACAGCTGGGACGCTGCCAGCTGAAGACCCGACTCTGAAAAGACGCTTACCCATTGACGTAGCGGTGGCGCTGCGAAATGCACCTCCAGTAATGAAGACTTCAACAGACATCGATGTAATGAAGGCATTTGATATAATATGGGTTAAGGAGAACCCTGGCCATCAGCCTCCAGATACTGCTGAGGAGGTTGTGGCAGGGGTTTCCACACGCAGTCATACTATAAGAAAAACAGTTAAACTAAAGGAAATAGAAGACCCTTTGGCTATACAGAAACAGCAAGATCCTACTGTGCCTGAATCTATTACACTAGATATGCTTATTAAGAATTTTGAATCTAAGTTATCCTCCACAATAAAAGAAATAGGTAAGGCTTTAGTTCAGGTTAATACAAAGCTTAATACTTTGGTGGACATTACTACTGAACAGATGGTTGATTATGGAGCTTTTAAGCTTGAAACGAGTGAAAGACTTGATGGTTGTGACCAAGGCATAGTCGAGGTACGAGACCAAATACAAGATGTAAATAAAACAATTGAAATTTTACAAATTCCAAATAAAAATTTGGCGAAAAAGTTTGATTATTTGGAGAATCAATCTCGACGGAATAATATAAAAATTGTTGGTTTGCCAGAAGATATGGAAGGATCAGATCCAAGAAAATTCTTCACTGAATGGATTCCACAAGTGTTAGGACAAGTTAAGTTTCCAGAAGGCTTAATATTGGAACGTGCCCATAGAGATTTGAGAAGAAAGCCTTTTCCAGGACAAAATCCAAGACCTGTTTTTTGGTTCGTTGTTTAAATTATTATGATTGAGAGACAATTTTGCGTGTGGCTATAAGAAAGGCACAACAAAGAAGATCTCCCTTGATGGTTCAGAACAATCATGTTTTTTTTTTATCCAGATTTGAGTCAAGAAGTTATGTCTCAACGACGTGAATTTAATCCTGTGAAAGAAGTGTTGTGGAAAAAAGGATATAAAGCAACATTTAGATACCCTGCAGTATTGAAGATTTTTCAAGATGGCTATCAACCAAAATTTTTTGATAATCCTAAGGAAGCTATGAACTTTGCTCAATTATTGCCAATTATGCAATTTCAGGAAGGGCATAATCCACCATGGTCTCCAAGGAGAGTGGAGATGCAAGATGGGAACCGAATTCCAAGAGGAAATGGAAGCAATGGTGGTCGGAGTGACAAAGTTGATTCAATTTTTCTTCTGAGAAGATTTCAGATAATGATGATAGTTTAATGTGAAACGGAATTTGGGAGAGGGAGCTGGGTGGGCATCATTTTCCAGAAGTCATCAGCTATGTGTGAGTTATCTTACACCCAATATTTTGTGGGAGTTACCGCATTGAGCGGTTGAGACAGGAGGAGGTGGTTGCAACCTCCTATCTGTTCTTTTTTTTTTAATCAATTTTTGGATTAAGGAGTGAAGTTTTTTTTTAATTACTATCTTTAATTTTTTTTTAGTTTTAGGAGGGGATAAGGGAAGGGGGTGTTTTTCTTTTTTTTTCTCTTTTTTCACATTTCTTTTTTTTCTCCTTCTCTTTTTCTTTGTGTTATTGTAAGTAAAGTCTAAACTTAAGTTTGCCTCTTTTAATGTTCAGGGTTTAAATAATCTGATTAAGCGTAAGAAAGTACTTGCTTACTTAAAAAAAATAAAAGTAGATGTGGCTTTTTTGCAGGAAACTCATTTAACTGATAAGGAATATTTGAAACTTAAACGTGAATGGGTTGGACAAGTTTTCTATTCTTCATTTAATTCAAAGGCGAAAGGAGTGGCAATTCTGGTGCATAAGAATTTACCATTTCAGTTACAGAATGAAGAGAAAAATGGAGGAAGATTATTAAAACTGAATTGTACAATTCTTAATGAGGCTTGGACTTTGCTTGATGTTTATGCTCCAAATGTTGAAGATACAACTTTTATTGTAGATGTGTCTTTATTACTTGGACAAACAAATTCCAATGTGATGATTGGGGGAGATTTAAATGTGGAATTGGAACCTTTATTGGACAAGTATCCAAGAGTAATTAAGAAATCTAAGATGGCAGTACAAGTGACTAATATGATGAAAGATTTGAATTTAATTGATATTTGGCGAAAATGTAATCCTACAGAGAAAGATTTTTCTTTTTATTCTTCACGTCATAATTCCTTTTCAAGAATTGATTATTTCTTAATTTCAACACATTTACAGGATAAGGTTATATCTGTGGATTATAAGGCAAGGTTGGTCTCAGATCATTCATTATTATTATTAGAATATCAGAGTTCACAAGATGTTCAGAAAAGCCCAAGATGGAGATTTAACATTATGTTATTACAAAAACCAGAATTTATTAGTTATTTAAAAAAAAACAAATTGAGGATTTTATTAGGAATAATGTTAATTCTGTTTCAAGTCATTTTGTTTTATGGGATGCAATGAAAGCTTTTTTACGAGGTCAAATTATTAGCTATGCATCTAAAGTAAAGAAAGAGAGAATTAGAGAGATTGAAAATTTAGAGAAAAAAATAACTGTTAGTGAAAAAGAATTTCAAAAAAATGCTACTGAAGTTGAAAAGAACCAGTTAACTAATTGAAAATTAAGGTATAATGAATTACAAACATATCAATTTGAATGTTTAATGAATCGAACTAAACATAAGTTTTATGAATGGGGTGAGAAAGCTCATAAAGTATTATCCTGGCAGTGATGTATCTTCTATTTATAACAATGTAATACAGCAAATTTATAAAACTTTTCAATAACCTGAATCTTGTTCTAATGCAATAATTACGGTTATTCCAAAAAAAGATAAAGTTCCTTTACAGGTTTCTTCATATCGACCAATATCGTTGTTAAATGTAGATTATAAAATTGTAGCTAAAGTTATGTCTAATAGATTGGCTCAATATTTACCTAAAATAATACATAAAGATCAAACAGGATTTATAAAAAAAAAACAGATATGCATCTGATAATATTTTGTGACTAATTACTTTCATAAATAAATTTAAATCTCAAATGAATTATACAACAGTGGTTTCATTAGATGCAGAAAAGGCTTTTGATAGAGTGGAATGGAAGCTTTTATTTCAAGTACTTGAGAAATTTTGTTTTGGTTCTTCGTTTATTGGATTGATAAAGCCTTTATATAATAGTCCGAAGACTAGAGTTACTATCAATGGACAAATTTCAAAATCTTTTGATTTAACAAGGTTTACTGGACAAGGATGTCCATTGTCGCCTGCTTTATTTGCTATAGTTATTGAACCTTTGGCACAGTTAATACGTCAAAATGAAAATGTTAAGCGTATGAGAGTTTTGAATGAGGAATATAAGATTAATTTATTTGCAGATGATGTTTTATTATACCTGGTAGACCGTGATATTTCTTTACCAACAATTCTAGAATTTTTAGAAAATTATGGTCAGTTATCTGGTTATAAGGTAAATTGGGCTAAAAGTTAAATTTTGTCAATTTGTAAAGATGATTATACGATTTATAGAAATATCACGAAATTGAAGTGGACAAAACAAATTAAATATTTGGGAATTAATGTCAATACAGAATATCAAGATTTATATTCAATTAACTACCTTCCTTTAATAAAAAAAATATTAAATGAGATTTGATTAGGTGGAAGGACTTACCTTTAGGTTCATTGGGGAGGATTAATACTATAAAAATGAATATTTTTCCTCGGATGCAATATTTATTTCAATCAATTCCTTATTTTTTTTTAGTTTTTTTAAGGATTTATATAAAGGAGTTAGAGAATTTTTATGGAAGGGAAAATTTCCGAGGGTACCAATGAAAAAAGTGATGTGGGACTTTCAATTTGGAGGTTTGAGATTACCTAATTTTCAATATTATTATGAGGCAGCTCAATTTAAATTTCTTAGTGCATTAATGAATATGGAGGACCCGCCCAGTTGGGCAAAATTAGAACTGGCAGTTATTTTAGAAAAATCTCCACATGAATTTTTGTTTCGATGGAATAAAAATTTGTTACGAACTTATGATGTACCAATATTGAAACATTTATTGAATGTATAGACGAGTAAACTTGATAAAATGGGGCTTAAAAATAAATTGTCTGGGTGATTGCCATTATGTAATAATCACTTGTTCCTTTTACGGTCTCCAATATCACTTTGAAACAACGGGAAAGGAAAGGAATAAAAAACTTATCTGATTGATTTTTTGAAGGACATTTTTGTTCTTTTGAGGAATTACAAAAGAAATTTGGTATTCGTGGAAATTCTGTATTTGTGTACTATCAGTTAAGATCATTTGTAAAACAGGTATGTGGTCGGCAAATGATTTTATTTCCCGAAACTAGTTTTGAGAAATATGTACTTTAAATACCAGAAAAGGGGTATATATCTGATTTGTATTGTATTTTACAAGAAAATGAAAGTAAGAAAGATTGGGATAAAGATAAGTTGAAATGGGGAAAAAGATTTAGGTTTTACAATAGCTGAAGAAGCTTGGATGGAAATTTGTCAAAATAGTATTCGGAAATTGATTAATGCTATATTAGCTATGATTAATTATAATTTTATACCTCAATTATATTTAACACTAGAAAAATTTAAAAAAATTGGTCTTAGTAAGTCAGACTGTTGTTTTCGTTGTGACCAGACAGCTAATACTTTTTTACATACTGTCTGGTCCTGTGATCGATTGCAACAGTTTTGGAAAGGTATTCAATCTATATTTAATAGATTATATAATATTTGTTTTGTATTTGATCCTGATATATTTTTATTAGGGAATATGCAATCATTAATTGATTTAGGATTAAATGATTATCAGATTTCTTTTCTCTATTTAGCTTTAGCAGTGGGTAAGAAATGTATAGCATCTACTTGGAAAGTTAGAAATATACTAACTTTGGATAGGTAGTATTGAGAGATGAAGTCTTGTTTAATTATGGAAAGGATATCTTTTTGAATTCAAGATAAGATGTCTTTTTATGAGTTGAAGTGGACTCAATTTGCTAAGTATATGCAATTAAGTTTGATTTAAGTATGTTCTTAGATGTGATATTTTAGATCTGATAAATCGTTTTTTAAATTATTTTTATTTGTCATATTTTTCTTTTTCTTTGTTTGTGTTTTTTTAATACATAATATTATTAATTTTTTATACATATATTTTTTAATTCTTGTATATGTAGGGGGGGTTAGGTTGAATTAAGTTAGGTTATTAATGTTGTATTGCAATTATATTATTTTATTTTATATCTTTTCTTTAAATGTAAATTTTCTTTTTATTCCTGTGATAAAATCTTTAAATAAAGTTTAAAAAAAAGAAGATTTTGCCTGCAATGGAGAGCAGCGTGATTCCCCTGTAGTTTGAGCAGTCTGATTTCTCGCCTTTGTTTTTGTACAGTGTGATGATAATGTCATCACAAAGGTCCTGAGGCAGCTTTCCTTGGTCCCAGTAGAGCATGAAAAACTAATGCAGTTTGGTATGCAGAGTTTTGCCGCCAGCCTTCCAGACCTCTGGGGGAGGGGGGTATTCCATCCATACCTGCTGCTTTGACACTTTTCAGTTTTTCAATTGCCTTATATGTCTCTTCCCGGGTGAGGACCTCATCCAGCTCTAGCCTTAAGGGCTGTTGAGGGAGCTGGAGCAGGGTGGATTCTTGATCTGAGCAGTTGGCACTGAAAAGAGATTGGAAGTGTTCTGATCATCGGTTGAGGATGGAAATCTTGTCGCTGAGGAGGACTTTGCTGTCTGAGCTGCGCGGCGGGCTTTGGACCTGGGGTGAGGGGCCGTACACAGCCTTTAGAGCCTCGTAAAAACCCCTGAAGTCGCCAATGTCCGCGCTGAGCTGGGTTTGTTTGGCGAGGTTAGTCCACCACTCATTTTGGATCTCCCAGAGTTTGCGTTGAAGATGGCTGCATGCGAGACGGAAGGCTCGTTTCGTCCCTCGCCACGAAGGCTTTGCAAGGTGAGCCTGGTGGGCAGATCGCTTCTTTGCTAGCAGCTCCTGGATTTATTGGCTGTTTTCATCAAACCAGTCCTTGTTTTTTCCTGGAGGTGAAGCCCAGTACCTCCAGTGGATTGCAGTATGGCAGATTTCAGCTGATCCCAGATGGTTTCAGGAGACGTGCCCATGAGGCAGTTTGCATCCTCGAGCTTTGCTTGGAGGTTTGCCTGGAAGTTTCCTCTCACTTCGTCTGACTGCAAGTTTCCAACATTGTACCTCTTTCTGTGGGCTCCATTGTTCTTGAAATTTGGCTTGAAGTGAAGGTTGAGCTTGCAGTGAACAAGCCAGTGGATAGTGTGGCATTCCATGCTGGGCATGACCCTGGTGTGGAGCACATCTTGTTTGTCTCTTCCTCGTACCAGAATGTAGTCCAGGAGGTGCCAGTGTTTTGATCGGAGATGCATCCAGGTAGACTTCAGGCTGTCTCTCTGCTGGAAAAGGGTGTTAGTAATGACAAGCCACTGTTCTGCGCAGAGCTCCAACAGGAGGCACCGTTGTCCTTGCAGTTGCTGACACCATGCTTGCCAAGGATTCCTGTCCACGTTTCTGAGTCTCTGCTGACGCGAGCGTTGACGTCACCGAGGATGACAATGTTGTCAGCTGTAGGGGTGCATTGGATGAGCTTGCGCAGATCCGTGTAGAACTTGTCCTTTCTGCTGATTCCGCTTGAAGGATTAGAGCATAGACACTGATGAGAGTGATGCGACGCTTGTTTTTAAGGGGGAGTCACATGGACATGATCCGGTGAGAGTTGCCTGTTGGGAGGTTTTTGAGTTTGGAGGCAATGGCTTTCTTGACCATGAAGCCAACACCAGATTGGTGTCGTTCAGCCTGAGGCTTGCCAGACCAGTAGAGTATGTAGCCCACACCATATTCTTGGAGGCTGCCTACATCTCTAAGGCAGACTTCATTGAGAGTGGCTATGTCGATGTCGAATCTGAGGAGTTCATGTGCGATGAGGGCAGACCGACATTCAGGTCGGTGGCAGTCAGCATTGTCTAGCATGGTTCTGATGTTCCAGCATGCTAGCTTGAGTTTGTGTGCATCTTTTGATGGGGAGGATGTGGATATGTCCTCGGGCCTGCAATGGAGCTTTTAGGTGGAGTGCAGAGTGCGCAGTACTGGCCTCAGCCTTTACACCCATGGTTCGTGTGCCATGGCCAAGCAAGCTGGGATGTGGCATCGAAGTCCTTGTCTCATAGGTTTTATATCGGAGTGTCCTTCTCCTATACTCGTTGCTTAACCGGGCTGAAGAGGCCTGCCTCCCCTTTTAGGTCGAACCATATGTTTGGAGTTAAACTACAAACTTCTGTTAAACTTCGTCTTTGTAGTGTGCTTGAGGCGTATGGTCCGCTTGGTCATCCTGATGGGCTGGCATTCCCGGGCCGCTCAAGAACTCTTATTTCAAGTGAAATCTTAGGCAGCCAGTCCTTTGACCAGGCTTTAATAAGCTCTCACAACCTTTTTTTTTTATATTTCTTGCACTATGATGCCACATAAACAACAACATCCACAAATGATGATCATCAATATATACATCGTGACATTTCTTCTTCTCCCCCTTTTCATCCCTCTCCACTTCCCCACGCCTCTTCAAAATTCAAAAAATAATAAAACACATAAAGCAAAGAAATAACAAAAAGCAAAAAAGAAAAAAAAGTAGGATCATCCACTTTCACATATTTAAATCTATTGTTCTCATAATTATGTTGTTTTAAGGGATGGAAGTTTTTGGTCCGCATTCTCCGACATGTTCAATTTCTGGTTCTCAAATTCATTCGAATAACATACACTTGTCTTTCAGATTGAATGGATATTTTTCTAATGGAATACACTTGTTAATTTCTGCACCACTTTTATATTTTAAAGAGTGTTTCCATTTTCCAGGTTGTCATAATATAATTTTATTTTGCTACTGGTTGCGCTATTATAATAAATGTCATTTGGGCTCTGTCTAATTTTAGTCCTAAATTTTTGACTCTTATATTATTTAATAGAAATTCTTTGGATTATTTGGTATATTTATTTTGTGATTTTGTTTAGTATCAGGTTTAGATCTTTGCAGATAGGTTTAAATTTTGAACATGTCCAAAATATATGTAATGTTGCTCCAGTCTCTTGTTAACAATGGAAGCATATATCTGATGCTGTTGAGCATCACTATTTTAATTTCTGAGGATTAATTTCTAATCTATGCAGCCAGTTATATTGTATCAAACATAGTCTAGTATTTGTCGCGTTTTTCATTGTTTGTATATTTAACTTCTCCCATGTTTCATTCTTGAACTCTGTGTTAAAATCTTTTGCCAACTTTGTTTCATTTTATACTTTATTTCATTCTCTTCCTTTTATTGCAATTTGATAGATATGTTGGTCATAATCTTTTAAATTATCATTGTGTCTGTGATTAAATATTCATAATTTCTACCTTTTATAATCTCAAGCTATTTCCTAGATTATTTTTTAAATAAGTTTTCAATTTGTAATATGGAAACATTGTACCTTGTGTTATTCAATTTTCATCTTTTAATTGCTAAAATGTTAAGAAATTATTTGCCAAAATGCAATCTTCAATTTCTTTGATTCCTTTTCTATCCCATTCCTTGAAATATAAATTATCCATTGTAAAGGGGATTCAGGAGTTTCCTGTTAATATTATTTTTGGTATTTGATAATTTATCCTCTATTCTTCCAGGTGTATTCTTTTCCATAATTTAAGTATAAATTGTAGTACATGTGAATTGTTATATTGCACCAAATTTTCCTCCCATTTTATAGTATATGTTCGTTGATATTTTCTCTCAAATTGTCTAATTCTATTTTAGTACAATCTGGTTTTTCTCCTCTGTGATACAAGTCTGATAAATATCTTAACGTTGCTGCCCTGTCATAATGTTAATGGTGACATCACGCTGATGGAGTAGTGGCTGCAGAAGAATAGCCCTCCGAAGAGAAAAGAAAAAAAAAGAAACAATGCTGGACAGAAAAAAACACTGAAATCCTGAAAGATAAAGAAAGCACGAATACCGAAGAGATGGCATCAAAAAAGCAGAAGACCAGAGAGACAAATAAAGAAGAAGACAGAAAAACAGCAGAAAGAAAAGAGGTAGGCCTTACCTTAAAAATTACATCCGACCCCTAAAGCTGATGAGCGCACCACTTGGCAAAGTCCCTCTTTTGAACTATGTACAAAGTTGGCTCACTAAGCCACAAAATGTTGCACAACCGCCCATAACAAAAAAATAGACTGAAGGAAGGCAGGTCAAGCAATGAGACAACGTTAAACTGAGAGATGAATTGGGGTGATGGCATCGCAGCAATAAGAGTTGAACAGAAGACTAGGAGCGAGAGAGTGAAGACAAAGAAGATGACACACGGAAAAGAGGAAGGTAAAAAAGATAAACATTTAATAGACATTGAATATTTTGATGAACAAATAAACACTTTAAAATACATTTTTACAACTGAATTTAACACAGTAAAAATAAAAATTGAAAAAACGCAGAAGATATAATGCAAAAACTAGAGCTGGCCATAGCATATCCATGAAAACGAACAAATGAAGTGGAAGAAAGCCAGACAGCTGTGGAATTAGAAATGAATGAAGTAAAAGAAATTCTGAATGATAGAGACAAAGAAATTAAAGAGATCTGTTAATTCAAAATATTGATGTGTTAGAGAATTATAGCAAATGGAACAATATAAAAATAGTAGGTGTAGAAGAATGCGTAGAAGGATCAGACATAAAGGGATTCATAAAAAGATGAATCCCACAAGTCTTGGAGGCAGAAGATCTACAAGACAAAATTAAAATGAAAGAGCACATAGAACATCGGCACTAAAGGCTTATTAAAACCAAAAACCACGATCCATAATAATAAATTTACAAAGACACACAACGAGAGCATAAAATGTTTGAGCGGGCAAAGAATAAATTAAAAGAAAATAATCAACTACTGGAATAGAAAGGGCAAAATTTCTATCCAGACATCAGCTTCGATCTCTTAATGAAAGGGAAAGGGAAACCTGACAAAGCAGACATTATATAAGAAAGGTTATAATTTTAATCTACGACATCTAGCAGTATTACAAATATTCATTCCAGGGCAAAGTAATGGACTGCTCTCAGACCTGAAAGATGCCCAACACGTTGCCGAACAATTGCCGAACAGACAACAAAATGAGAAGTATTATAAAAGACTATCAAAACAATGTACATAAATAAATTGTTTAGATAATGATGTAAATATAAAGTTTAATTTTGGAAAATAGGATGAAAATAAAGATAAGAAAAAAGTGTGAAAAATGCTTTGTAACATTTTTTGAAAATATATCGTGTTTCTCTGGGGGGAGACGAGGGAGAGAAAAATAACTGCTATTTCAAAATCTGTTGATGCTTGCAGTTATTACCTCAACCCAAATAGATAACGGAATTGGAGTTGTCTAACAAGGAGTCATCGACAACCCAATATTGGAAATTTCGAGACTTTCATTATTCTGGATTGGAATATTTTATTTGTTAATTTTAATAGGGGTTTCAAGGATAAGTTGCTTTTTCTCACAGTGTCTGCGTGTATTAAGATGTGCAAAAATTATTTTAAAAAATATTGAGGAAAAAGATATGAATGAGTTGAGAACATGAGATAGAATTGAAAATAAAGAAGTTAAAAATGGATAGATTAAATTTAATGACTGTAAATATTAATGGAAAACTCAATAAAATTAAAAGGAAGAGTTACTGACAACTAGAGGAAGAAAAATCGACATTGATTTTGTGCCATAAACACACTTAACTGAGATAGGACACAGTAAATTGAAGGGAGACTGTGTAGGCCATGTAGCAGAGTCCTAATACAATTTAAAATCCTGGGGAGCAGGTATATTAGTCAACAAATATCTACCAATCAATATAAAAGTAATAATAAATGATCCAGCAGGTAGATATGTAATGACTAAGTGCCAGATTAATTCTAAATTTTGGAATTTACTAAACATCTATACATTTAACAAAGAAGACCAGCAATTTATGCAAACAATCTTCAGGGAAAATAGCAGAAACATGGGGACATATCATGCTCAGAGGGGAGTTCAACTTCAAACTGGACACAATTATAGTCAAAACTGGAAGACAATTAACAATAAGAATAAAGTAACTAAATTTATACTAAAAACATTGCAGGATATGAATCGAATTGATATGTGGAGGAGGCAACAAGAAAAAGAGAGACAATATTCACACTGCTCAAATAGACAGAAGACATACTCAAGAATAGACTTGATTTTGTGATTGGCACAGATCCAAGGGATAGTTAAAATTAGAACATATAGCAAGATTATTATCTAATCACTCTCACGTATTATTGACAATTGAATAACAGGATGCATTACCAAAGACATGCAGATGGAGACTAAATCACACATTCGAACTTCTGTCATCTTTATTCTGACCTGATACTGCGTAAATGGAGCTGATGATGGATTCATTTAAATATTATGTGACTGCAGGGTCAACCACAAAGATTGTGGGGCGCAAACTTATAAAGAAGGAAATGTGCCTAATGGTAGAGGATGTTAGGATTGTCATAAATGAAAACATTGCTTAATTATTCACAAGTGAGAAGGAACTTGATCATTTTGCGTTATGAATAGAGCAAGGATGAGTGCTGAATTATGTTGTTATTAAGGAAGGGGAAGTGTTGGATCTTCTTAAATCTAAATAATTGAGAATTTCCTGGGGCTGGACGTGATCTACCTCAAGTTATTGCGGTAAGTGAGGGTGGAGATATCATAAGCCGTGGCTATGATCTTTGTGTCTTATTTGCCAACAGGGGAATTGCCAGAGGATTTGAGAATTACAATGGTGGACTCTTTGTTTATTTTAAAAAAAGAATATGGAAAATACTTGGAATTTTTGAACAGAGAGTCTTGCATCAGAGGTGTATCAAATATTAGAGAAGATTCGTAAGGATAGAATCTATGAGCATTTGGAGAAGAAATGTCGAATGAAGGTTAGTCAATGTGTATGTCTAAATGAAGAGTCATAACATTTGTGAAGATAACAAACAACATTAATAATAATAAGCTTGTTGATGTAGTTTATATGGATTTTAGTCCTCTTTGAGAGATTAGTTCAGAATGTCATAATGGAGGGGATCCATGAAATCGTAGCTGCGTGTCTAAAATCTGTATTGCCTGTAGAATGCAGATAGTAATAGCAGAAGCAATATATTCTGCCTGGAGGACAGTGATTAGTGAATTTCTGCAATGATCTGTTCTGGAACTCCTGGTCATTGTGTTTTGAGAAATGATCTAGATGAAGGGGAGGAAGGATGTACCAGAAATGCATGCAAATGATATAAATATTGGAGACTTCTTTATGGTGCTGAACATTGTCGTAGTTCACAAAGGAGAGAGGCAGGATGCAAAGTTGAGCAGAAAAGTTGGGCATGTGGATTTCAACATGATAAGTCGGCGGCGATGTAATCTGGAAGGTAAAACCAGAAGGATGAGAAGAGGATTAATGGATGTTGGGTTTCATTATTATGGGAATTGCGTTCAATTATCCAAGGGGAATGTGACAACTCTACAAATGTATTCTGAGTTCACACGGGGTATTGTGTTCCATCTGGACACCTCATTATATGAATGGTGTGCAAGCTATGTGAGGGGGCAGGGGAGATTTGGCAGCATGTTGCATTGTTTGAAAAATAAGTTGTATGAGGCAAGGTTATCAGATCTGGGACTTTTCATTTTTTGTAGCATAGATGATTGAGACTACAAGATTCTGAGAAGCACAGAGCAGGTAGACTGCGAATGCCTTTATCACAGAGCAGGGATAAGGAATACCAGAGTACATATGTCGAAAGTGAAAGGAGGAATGTTGAAGGTAGACTTCACAAGTAGGTTTGTACACTGAATAGTGGCTGCCTATAATGGAATGACTTACCAGGAATTGAGGTGGAGTATGATTCATCTGTGTCACTTAGGAGACACTTGGATAGTCAGATGGATGAATATAAAATAGGGAGTTATGAGATAGGAATGATTTAGTGCATTTTTTTGTAAATATTATTTATAATCAATAATAATTAATACTTTCAACAAACAATACAATATTTATTTTATCCCACAAAACCCACACTCCCATGTATCCATCCAAACCCACCCAACCCACTATTAAACGTCACAAAAAATAAAATGGAAACAATAACAGAGCACATGAACTAAACCAACAGATGCAGGTATGGGTCGCAGTTGGGGAAAACCCTATCCCTTCATGGGAAATATTTTAACAATTTGAACACATTCGATCCATGTACGGCCTCCAAATATTAACACATAGATAATTATTCTTAGATTATATGTTATATTCTCTAATGGAATATATGACCTCATATCTGCATGCCAACGTTGAATATTCAATTCAATATCATTCTTCCATGTAACTGCAAGGCATTTCCTAGCAATATAAAATTGTTTAACTTTAACTCTAAACATAATGGTTTAGTATTATCCAATGAAAATATTATTGGGTAAAATTGAATTTCAAATTTAAATATAACTTCCTAAAGTTCTTTAATATTATCCAAAAACTGTTAAACCATCTCACATTTCCAACCAAACGTAAGAAAGTTCCTACTTCCATACGACATCTAAAACAAAAATATGAAGTGACATATTGAACTTTCTTCACCGGGGTTAAATATAATTGATGAATAAAATTATAATGAATCAATCTGTATAGAAACGTAGGAACATGGAAGATAAGAGCATGAGTAGGTCATTCGGCCCTTCGAGCCTGCCTCAGCATGCAATAAGCTCATGGCTGATCTTAAAGTCCAGTACACCTTTTCCGCCTTCTCTCCATAACCCCTAATACCCGTATACTGAAGAAATATATCTAATTCCCTTTTAAATATATTCAATGAATCTGCTTCTACTGCTCACTGTGGCAATGAATTCCACAGATTTACCACCCTTTGGGTAAAGAAATTCCACCTCATCTCGGTTCTAAATGGTTTGCCTATTATCCTCAAAACATGGACCCGGGTTCTGGACTCCCTCACCATCGGAAACACCCCTTCCGCATCTATTCTGTCCAGTCCTGCCTGAATTTTATATATCTCCATGAGATCCCCTCTCAAATATCTAAACTCCAGCGAGTACAATCCCAATTTGCGCAATCTTAGACATTCACAATCTTAGACATACTATCTTCCCATTTTAGTATCTAATCATCTGGGGAGATGGATATATTTTCATCTGTCCTGGGCATTTATGAATAAATGTTTGTGTCGCCATAATAAAGAAAGCTTTATGTGCAGTGTTCTATGTTCTTTGTGACACATGTGTTGGGCAGCAGCCCCGAGGTGCTGCACACTGCATGGAAGCAGTAGAATATCACAGGACACCAGAAATGTAGAAGAACAACACACGTTTGAAAATGAGAATTGAGTTGATGACCACGACACTGAACCAATGAAGGGCTCTGCGGCTGAAGAAATGTACATTCAGCGGACTTGGTGAGTCGGGGTAAGGAACCGACGGAGGCCACTGGCTGATTACAACTGCGGGTGAGGTATTCACAAAGGTCAGCTGGAGAGTTGCTCAAGAACTGGGTGAAGAGGTATCACGAATCTGAACTGGGAGTCGAGAGGATGCCTGTGCGCTGGAGGTGGTGGAAGAAGATCCACGACTGAATTTCCAGAGATATTTAACAGGCCCGTGAATGTGCGGCGTGTGAGGATGGTGGGATGCGGATACAAATCATGTGGAGAGATTTGGTATTTCTAACTGGATATCATAGTCGATGTTAACATAATGTAGTGGATCCAATGGCCAGTTCCTGAGCTCCTTTGTGCAGAATGTGTCCTTCTCAGCTGCATATAACAAACCTAGAGATGTGTGTGTATGTGTGTGTGAGAGAGAGAGGACGAGGTTTATTGTTGGAATAGTTGTTCAGGAGACTCTCACGCCTCCCCCAGATAATGAAGAATCACAAATAATTTTCAAATTCTCGCTATTTATCATAAGCGTCTTCGTAGTCACTTATGTATCAAACTGCAGTTCATGCAGACAAGACATATATTGGTCCTGGTCAGGTCTGCAGGACACGCGGATTGGAAAACCTCTTGGACAAATTTCTATGTTTCAACTGTTCAATGTGTCGGCGCTGATGTGAGGTTTGAGGTGCCTGATCCTGTGCTGAACTCCACTGTTTTAAAACCTAATGATCAAACTTTCAAAATTAAACGATCCTTCGCTACTGCTGACCATTTCTCTGGAGGTAACATCAATTACCGTTTATTGATGATCCTGGGATAGATGAAGGCTGTACATCTCGCCGTTCTCTGCTGCTTTCTTGCACAGAGCTGTCTCTTTCAGACTCCCTATCATGGTCAAGATGAGAGCACCACTCACTGCCTATCCATTTTCCTTGTTGCCTCCAATGTTGCAGACATTTATGATTAACTACCCGATTGTGGCTGTGTTCGGTGTCCCGGGTAAATGATTGCGCCTGAAATTGAAAGAGTTGATTTCTTCCGGCAGTTATCTGGACAAAACATGGATTTTAGCCGTTACTGTTCAAAACTTCATGGACCTTCTGTATGACCAAGATAAAGATAATTTGGATAGAGCATTTAGTGAACAAGAAATTAAGGAAACACTTAAATGTTTACAGATTAACACGTTTCCATGAGAGCATAGATTTCCTGTCGAAGTTTGGTAATGAATTAAAGACTTAATAATTACTTTATTTATGCTAGTATTAGAGCTCAGTGCCAACGTCTCCGCAAACCAATACGCCCCTTTATGTTTCATCGTCGAGTGAATACCCTATTCCAGAAACCTTTTCAAAGGTGAGAATTATAGGTATTTCTAACAAAGTCAGATATCCATTATGATCACCTTAATATCGACCAATTTAATTGTATAACATTGATTATAAAGTTATAGTGAAGATCTTAGCAAAGAGAATAAACGTTCCCTTTGTCATTTAATTTATACATATAGATCAACATTTTCTTAAAAAAACCTGTGAAGATATAGTAAGATTATTAAGTTTAATACAAAGAGAGGCGACTAAAGTTGTATTAGTTGCAAAAAAAAAGCTTTTGATACATTCGAAAATGATTATTTATTTAAAGTATTAGGTAAATTTTGTGTTGGATTTAATTTTGTAAATTGAATTAAAGCACTTTACAGAAGTCCTCAAGCTAAAGTAATAACTAATAGGCAAATATCTAAATCATATAATTTGAATGGATCAAGTCGGCAAGTTCGTCCTTTATCCTTGTTTCAGACGTGCCCAATTTCTACTTTGTTTGCATTGGTTATAGAACTTCTGGCACAATTTATTGGTATTGATGAATAGTTAAAAGATAAATCAATTGAGCAGAAGATTATTTGCAGATGTTGTTTTTTATATGTTTGGTTCAGACTCAACTCTCATTATCTGGACTTTAAGAGCAACTAATAGATTATCAAAAATTTCTGGTTATAAAATGAATTGGGATAAAACTGAAAATGTGGAATTAGTACAAGGTGATTATTCACATTGTCAATTATATATTAATTTATATTGTTTAGCAAAGTGATTAACTATTTATGAATACGTACAGATAATAACTTGAACAATATATAAATTACATTATTTTCCATTACATAAGAATGTAAATGAGGAGTTGAAAGAAGGATATATTTTCCTAAAACATTATTTGGAGGTGTTGATTGTATTAAATGAATATTTTTTTTTCCCTAGAATTCGATACTTCTTTCAGACATGGCCAATTTCTATAACACAAACTTTATTCAGGAATTAAATAAAATTGAATTCGTGGAAAAATATTCACCTTTATATAATTTAGTGACTGATAAAAGATAAAGGTAAATCTTTCTATTGAATCAAATGTGCTTTAATCTTTCTCAATAATGGTACAAAATATAAATTATACAACGATTGAAAATTTACATCAATCATAATCCCTATCTTTTCAATTGTATCAGTCCTCCAAAATTTAATAATTTGCCTAGATTGATCGTAATTGATATAATTTTCTGAAGAAATTGGTAACATTTCACTTTTCGCCCAATTGACTTAATGTCCAGAAAATTTACCATAGAATTCGAAAAAAATTTGAAAATAAATTAAAGATTGATATGGATTATTTAAATATATCAAAAGATCATCAGCACATAAATTAATCTTATATTCATCCTGTCCAATCATTATACCTGTAATATTTTCATTCTGCCTGATATCCAGAGCTAACGGATCAATGACCAATGCAAATAGTGTTGGGGACATAGGACAACTTTGATGAGTTGAATGTGCTAATATAAAAAAAGGAAGAAGATTGAACATTTGATGGCACCCTTGCTACAGGATTATTGAATAATGCCTTCACCCAACCAATTTTAATGGTCCAAATGTATATTTCTACAAAATTTTAAATAAAATGTTCCATTCGGCCCTATGAAAAGCTCTTTCAGCATCTAATGATACTACCATTGGTCGGCTGGATTTCTGATGTGAAGCATTGATCAATGAAACCACTCGAAGAATATTATCCAAAGCATACCTATCTTTAATAAAACTGTGCTGGTCAGAATGTACTAATTGAGGTAAATACTTTCCTAAACTATTTGCTAATAATTTCGCTATTGTTTTATAATCCACATTAAATAAATATTTTTAAATAAATATTAAATAATAAATAAATTTATTTTAACAAAGAAATTGGGATATAAGAAGAAACCTTCAAAGGCTCTCAGTCTTTTTTTTGGTATAATATTTATTATTGCATTCAAACACGGATCTGGGAAAGCTCTTTCCTGAGTTACCTGATTAAGAACATACATGAATCAGATCAGCATAAAAAACCTATCATATCCTGGTGACTTCCCATTAGGCATTTGTTGAATAACATCCTTCATTTCTAAATCCGTAAAATGAGAATCCATCTTTCTCACATCCTCCTCCTTCAATATTGGTAAGTACAACTCTGGGAAATACGTTTCAAAAGAACCATCTCTCACACTCCCTCACAAGCATTTAATTTCTGATGAAATGACAAAAAAATGGTCATTAATTTCCTGAGGTTTAAAAATAAATGTATTGTCGTTCTTCACATCATTAATAATCCTTGAAACTTGTACAGTTTTCAATTGTGCTCTGTCTCCTGACACGCAATAATGTTGCTTAAATCTTTCAATCAAATAGTCAAATAGGGCAGTTTGCAATATTGTATATTTTAGCTTCTATTTTGTCAAAAAGCCTTATTATCTTATGTAGAATTCCTCTGAAATTCCTTTTGCAACTCCCCTAGTTGTTTATCCAACAACTGAGACTCTCCCACAAATTTCTTCTTTTCCTTTGATGCATAACTAATAATTTGACGACATAGAATTGCATTGAAATCATACTACAGAATAAAATTAATCTTGACTGCATTCTTATTCAAATCTAAATATATAGCAATTTGATCCTCAATAAAGTTTACAAATTTGATTTTTTTCAATATCATTATGTTAAACATCCAGCAAAAAATAGATTGATTAACATCCAGCCCCACACAAGAAATAAACAGCAAATAATGCTCAAGAATTACATGACTCTTATATTCAGCTTGAGTAACACTTGCTTGCAAATGTACTGATGCTAAAAAAAGTCAATCCTGGAAAATGAATAATGGCGTGAGGAATAAAATGAAAATTCTTTCTAAGTAGGATTTAATCTTCTCCAGACCTCTGTCAAATTCATTTCTTTCATCAAGGAAACCAATTGACTGCTGCTTTCCAATTTTTCAAAACTTTCAGAAATGTATCCAATAATGGGTCTCAAACACAATCGAAGTCTCCTCCAATCAAAATATTTTCTTTATCTTGACCTAAACCTAAGAAAGCCTCAGACACATGCTGTTCATCGTCAATATTAGATGCATACACATTCAATAAAGACCATGGCTCAGTCAACAAATTTGTTTCAATCGATTCCTTGTTCTCTACTGGAATTTTTTTCAAGATTTTGAGAATTTTTATGGAAAGGAAAATTAACAAGATTGTCAATGGATAAATTGACCTGGATGTAGGCTTTGGGAGGTTTGCATTTACCTAATTTTTAAAATTATTATGAAGCAGATCAATTAAGATTTATTAATTGTATGTCAGATATTTTGCTCCCTCCTAGTTGGGCGAGGGTGGAATTCTCCGCAAAATTGGAACCTTATCCCCATCAGTTTGTCTGGGCACCCAATTTGGGATACATCTGGACAAAAACAAGAAAGAAGTATAAAGTAGCAAAATGTATGGTTCGATCAATGCTGGAAATGATACCTGTTTATATATGGAGGAGGCAACACCCAAGTGAGAAGAAATGTTCAGATTATTTGAATAGGCACAAAACTCTTGATTAAGTGTTGATATGTTTTTGTTTGTCAGCCCATATTAATGGGAAAGGAAGGAAAACTGAGTATAAAGCGAGGCCCCTATCACATCATTCACCCTATTATAAGCAATAGAACTGGAGCGTCTCCCACCAAGAACATTTCGATAGTTAAACTCCATGCTACTTAAAAGATGGGAGTTCAGGGAATTGATTGAATGCTAAATTAAAACTTATTTTGAAATAAGTGCAGGATCATTGAGAGACAAATTTATATTATGGGATGCAATGAAAGCCTTCATTAGAGGGGAGCTAATATGTTATGTGACTCAGATGAAAAAGATGACATCATAGTATACCTAACAGAACTAGAGGCATCAGTAACAGGATTACATAAGAAATTGAAGGAATATGGAGAAATATCTGTCTACACGATCAATGGAAATAAATGTGAAGAGATGCCAATGGTTAATGCAGACTATTCAGAATTAAATAAAAATGAATCACCATTTAAGTGCAAGCACAAGCAATCCGATACCTCGTGATCAGGTTAGATAATAACTTAAGTCACTTATACAAACTAAATTATCAGCCACTAATGAAGAAATTGCACGATGACGTAGAACATTGGAAAGAATTACCACTAACGTTGATTGGGAGGGTAAATTGCATTAAAATGAACGTGTTGCAAAGGATAGAATAATTATTTCAAAAATTACCAATTTGTTTAACACCAAAATCCTTTAAGGAACTAAAGAGAATAATTGGGAAATTCTGGTGTAAAGGGAGGAATCCAAGGGTAGCGTTAGATTAATTAGAAGAGAGTATAATTAAGCTGGTTTAAAGTTACCACATCTTAGAAATTATTATAGAACCGCACAATTAAGGTATTTGTCAGGTTTTACCAGAAAAGGGGAAAACCAGACTGGACTAAGATAGAACGAGAATAAATTGGGGAAAAAGTACTGGAACTTATACTTTATATGTGGGATGAAAGCTGGTGAAATATAAAAACTCAGCAATATTGCATCATTTAATTAATACATGGAAGAAGATCCACTTAAAAAGAAAAAAAAATGAATGACCAAATACCAGAATTACTATTGACATAATATCCACTTATCAAAAGAATAGAAAATCGTTTTTTTGTGAAATAATTTATTAACATTTGAACAAGTTAAGTGTAGATATGCAGTAACTCATGGTACAATCTTTGCATATCATCAATTGAAAGCTTACTTGAAGGATAAATTTGGAAACAGCTTGAGATTACCTGAAGGAAGCAGCTTTGAATGGGTTATTACATAAAAATTGATAATCAAAAGATTTATAACTATTATGTACACTAAGATGCAAGATAAGTAAAATGAAATAAAGTATAAACCTAAGCAGAAGTGGGAAAAGGAACTAAACATAAAGATAAAAAAATGAAGTATGGGAAAAGATATGTTCTTGAACGATCAAGAAGACAATAAACACAAGGTTATGCATGATACAGGATAATTAGTTACACAGGGTATATAGTACTCGTCTAAAATATAAAAAAATTGATTCAACATTATAGAATAGCTGTTTTCACTGTAAGAAGAAAATAGGATTAACATTACATGCAACATGGGCATGTTTGAAAGTAAATACGATAAGGGAAAGAATTAAATCAGAGACGAAATAAAATTACAAAAAAAACATACCAAAAAAAAACCCAGATTTTTTAAAAGTAACATAAGAAGTAGAGAATAAGGCATCAAATTGGATAAAGTGGAAAAGAAATCATTATAATAAACTTAGCAATAGCAAAAAAATGTATAATGTCAACTTGGTAAATGGAAGGAAGCATGAGTATACAGCAATGGTACATGGAAATGAATAAATGTATTCGATTGAAAAAAATAACATATAATTTTAACAATAAAGACACAATGTTTGAACAAATTTGGGAACCATACATGGAACATATCAGAGTGAGCTTGCCTACGAATCCAACCCCTAAAATGAGAATGGAAATGATAAGAAGACAAAAAGACTATATTCATTTTGTAATAAATTGATGAAATATTTTTCTTGTTTATTTGCCTTTGTGTGAAAATAATGTTTTATGGTATTGTATAGGTTGAATATTTATGGGGTTTAGAGGGGGGTGAGTAGAGGGAAGGGAAGGAAATGGGAGGGAAAAGGGGTGAAAGACCAGTATGTAAATTTAATGAAATATGTTTGTACACAATTTGGTTGATATGATACACAATGCAAAAGATTTAAAAAAAAAAGAATTATACATTACCCCTCAATAATTTAATAGATGGAAATTAGATAATTTCCGAGCAATGTTTTAGATGTGCTGAAGATAATCGAATTTTCTTCATTCTATTTGGTCTTGTTCAAACCTTAAACATTTTAGGATTTCTGTTACCATGATCTTGCTACAGATTATAAAAGCTGGGCAGAACTAGTAAGTTAATAAATAATGAGGAAATAATATCATTAATACGATCTGCAAAGTTTACAAGGTTGAGGATAGTGGAGTGTAAATCAGGGTTCGAAAATTGTCAAAGGAAGTTTAGAGGGTGGATGATTGGTCGGGGAAGTTTGACATTTTAGTGCGGTTCTGCAACATTGGAGATCGGATGTGAATGATTTGGGAAATGTTGGGTCAATTGTTAATTTTACCACAGTTAAGTTTTCTTCAGTAGAGTCAACACCGATACTCAACTCATCACACTAAGAAATCTCGGAACGTGAATAAAGGACTTAATTGATATATACTGACTATTCATTCGTGACTTTCCTTATTTAACAGCTAACGTGATGTCCATTGTGATCCTTTCGCGGGGGAATTGCGGTCTGTCCAGGTGTGTCTCTCGCTACATCGTCGCCATGAAAACTGCGGAGTTTTCGCCATGAAAACTGTTGGTCATTGTCCTTGACGTGATACTGTTTCGTGTGAATGAATATTATTTTCCAACAACGTTCCTGTTCATAACTCAGGTGTGCGCTTTCCAGATCACACTGATACACGTCGCCACGGATATTTCCGTGTGGTTGACTCTCGCATTTACATTTGACCGATATGTAATGATTTGTTGCCACAAACGGAGGACGGAGGTTTGCTCCGAAATAACAGCCCGCAATTTGATAACAATAGTGTGTCCGCTGTTCGTCTGTAAAAACATTCCTTGGTTCTTTCTATTTGAACCCATTTTTACTGTGGGTAACACAGATTGGTTATGTATATCGGTACGTCAGGCTTGGACCCACCCTGGATAGATATTATTCACCTGGCTTCATCGAGTGTTAACACCTCTGTTCCCAATGTTACTGATATCACTTCATAATGCTCTGACGGTCGCGCGTATTGTTGCAGCCACCAGCGCCCGCAAGGTTCTGAGAGGCATCAACAATTATGCGGATGAGAATGATTCCGAGGTTAAAAGTCGATGGAAGTCCATCATCTTACTCTTTGTAGTATCAGGAATCTTCATATTGCTTTGGATGACCTATTTAATATTTTTCCTGTGGATGCAAATAACACAACGGATTGCTTTGACCAGTGTGAAAGACCCAATTTTTATCGTGGACCAAACCAGTTACATGCTCTTAGTTCTGAGTTGCTTCACAAATACTTGTATTTATGCAGCGACTCAGTCTAATTCAGGGAGGAGCTGATCAACGTCATGAAATATCCATTAAATATACTATTGAAATGTTTAATTGGAGGAAAATGTTTGGTTTTCTGGATATCGGATTCCGCCAGCATTTAAAACCAGATAGTTTCCCTTCTACCAACTCTAACCTATTATCTCATGGAATGTTGGAAGAAAATAAGCGCAGCGCAATGCGTATTTGCTGGTAAATTTCAGTTGAAACAGAGCAAAGTCAAATCTATTCTTTCAGTGTGTGATTCCTTGAACATTCTTATTACGGTGGAAAATCATTTGTAATTGAATCAGGTTGTGATCTTGCAACCGTTTGGTTTATTTTCCCAATGATGGAGGTTGCGCGAAGTGCCAGCAGCATAGGGTAAGCCTTTTAATATATCCCCTGCTTCTCCGCGGGAGCAGTAATTTCAGATGGAATTGAATGAAAGGAAGGTCTGAGATAGGATAACAGTTCATTTCTCGAACTTCTGCATTTTCTTTCGGTCTTGAGTGGAGATTTCCTGAACCAGGTAGCATGTCCTCCAATAGGATACTTTGTATGATGGTCTTGTAAGTATGGTTCAAGACAACAGTTTGTTACGAGCCCAGAGGACCCAAAACAAACCATAAGCATTCGATATTAAACCAGACAAATGGTTATTATTAAAAGTTGCTTTGAATTATATTTTAACATGAAAATAGTATAAACATTTAACTGATCTTCCTGACTTAACACCCTTCTAATTGTATGACCACATGTATGTATGTGTGCAAAAGTTTAGAACAGTTGTTTAATTCATAGTCTGATCTCACTTTACCACTCCTCCAAGTTCACTGGATGCTGGCAATCCTTTTTACTGTTCACAGAATCTCACATTGATGAATTTCACCAGACATTAGTGCTTGAAAGGTAAATGGTTACCACTCAGGAAGGTTCATGTCGGTTTTCAGAGAGATATTTGTTGTTATATGGATGCAATCTGCACCCTTCTAATCTGCCATATCATTGTTTTGCTGAACATATTTTTCCAATCTTTGCGTTCCTGATTAAAACATTTCTTTAAGGTCAACACAGAGTTCCTTTTTGTTTCTCTTATTTCAAGTGAAACAAACGGCAGCCAGTCTTGTATTGGCCACAAGGGCTTTACCCAGGTTAAAAAATGCACTCACTACCTGTCTTCTTTTTATTTCTTGCATTATGTGTCATATCAATAACAACATTCACAAATGATCATCTTCAATATATACATTTTGAAATTTCTACATTTTTCCCCTCCTCATCCCTCTCCACTTCCCCACACATCTGGAAAATCAATAAATAATAAAACACATAAAACAAAGAAATAACAAAAAGCAAAAAAGAAAAAAAGTAGTACCGACACCTTTCGCATATTTAAATCTATTGTTCTGATAATTATGTTGTTTAAAGAGATGGAAGTTTGAGGTCAGCATTCTCAGACACATTTTATGTATGGTTTCCAAATTTGTTCAAATAATGTACACCAGTTTTTCAGATTATATGTATTTTTGTTTTTTAATAGAATTCTCTTGTTAAGTTCTTCATACCACTTTTGTATTTTAATGATTGTATCCACTTTTCAGGTTGTCATAATACATTTTTTGGCTCATGGTTGCGATATCATAATAAATGTTATTTGGTCTCTGTCTAATTTTCGACATAACGCGTTGTCTCATATCAGTTAACAGAAGTTCTTAGGATTATTCGGTATATTATTTTTTGTGATTTTTTTTATTATTTGGTTTAGATCTTCCAAGAGAATTTTAACTTTTGAACATGTCCAAATTGTATGTAAAGTTGATCCAGTCTCTTGTTCACAAGGGAAGCATCTATCCGTTGCTGTTGGGTATCACTATTTTAATTTCTGAGGATTAATATATAATCTGTGTTGCCAGTTATATTGCATCATACATTATCTAGTACTTTTCGTGTTTCACATTGTTTCTGTACATAACTTCTCCCTTGTTTCCTTCTTTATCTCTGTGTTAAAATCTTTTTCCCAACCTTGTTTCGTTTTATACTTCATTTTATCCTCTTCGTTATATTGCAATATGATATACATGTTGGTAATAATTTTTTAAATTATCATTGTGTCTGTGATTAAATATTCATAGTTGCTACTTTTTCGGAATTTCAAGCTATTTCCCAGTGTATCTTTTTTGTTATTTTATACTTTATTTATTCATTTAAAATACAGATAATAAATATCATATATAACAATAAACAAAGCATGAACGTTATATTTTATATACATATTTTTATAAAAAGAAAGAAAAAAATAAAGAGCCCCCCCCCTTTCAACCAACTCTCCTAAGGAGAGCCATAAAGAAAAGAGAAAAAATAAAGAAAAGTAAGCATACATATTAAAATCTAGTCAATATAAATCAAAATGTAAATATTCTGTATATAACAACCACATATTAATTTTAAAAAGCTATAGTTATTTGCAAAACAGATGTAATGTTTTCCATTATTAAACAATATTTGATCTCATTTTGCCAAAAGTCTCAAATTTTATCATTTCAGGTAAAATCATATCTCTAATGAACACATGTTTTATCATAGATCGAACTTGATAAAAATAGTCTTATGCTTAATCAGACTTTTTAAATCGTGAACATTAAAAGTAGCAAACTTCAACTTTGATATATCCCCTAATATTACCCACCTCACTGACAAAAGGCAAAGGAGGAAAAACCCAACACCCAACCCCAACCAACCAATTTTCCCCTGCAACCACTGCAACCGTGCCTGCCTGTCCCGCATCGGACTTGTCAGCCACAAACGAGCCTGCAGCTGACGTGGACATTTACCCCCTCCATAAATCTTCGTCCGTGAAGCCAAGCCAAAGACTAAAAACTAATAATATCTAAATATATAAAGACTCAGCTCAACGTAAATAGGCCCTCCAATAGGAGAAAAATAAACCACAAATTAAAGTAAAAATAAAATGAAAATAAAAAAAAGTTAAAAAGAAAAATAAACCCAAAAAAACTACCAAAAGGTCGTAATCCCTCAATGCAAGTTGGGTGTGGATCAGCCACCAGTGGCTGATGACTAGTAGAACATAGAGCAAATGTCTCCCTCCCCAGCCAAACAAAGAATAACAACAAGATAACATAATGACATAAAATAAAGTAAAAATAAGAAAAGTTCTTCTATTCATCCAAGTAATTCCAGACTCAGCGACCCCATTTCAAGGAAATGGACTCTTTCTATTCCCATTTCTCCCATTTCTGCTGTTTATTCCATTTCCAGAACAAACAGAGTTTTCTTCAGGAGACAATGGTGGGCTACATCTTTGTCTTCTTACATCTGGCAACGAATCAGCAAAACTCATTGCTTCACGCTAATTCTCAAAAAAACCGAGATTGAATGTCTCCACAAAACACTTTCAACACTGCCAGATAGCGAAAAGTAGACCTATAACCTTTGTGCCACAAAACGTATTTAACTGGATTAAATCGACACTGATGCTGAAAAACCTCTTGACTCAAATCAGGATGTAAAAAACTCTACTATTCTGAATCATTAACGGGGCTTGTTGTTGTCTCGCATTTTGCACTGCAAAACAAAGTATCGTTTCTCTGTCCAAATAATACAAACATCGAATTATCATGGGTCTCAGTGGTTGACAAGGCAGAGGTCTTCTTCTTAAGGCTCTATGAGCTCTTTCCAATAACAGACCTGCAGAGAAAAATTCCTGCCCCAGTATTTGTGGAATCCATTCGGTAAAAAACTAAGAGGATCTTGTTTTTCCATACCTTCTGGCAAACCAACAATCTTCATATTATTCCTTCTACTTTGATTCTCCAAATAATCTACTTTCATCTCTAACCCCCTCTCACGTTCTTGCAATTCTTTAACGGATTTCTCCACCTCTAACATTTTTTCTGTATTAGAAGCCACTTGTTGTTTACATTTCAAAAAACCAGCCTGAAATTGTTTAAAATCCTCACAAGATGCTTCCACACGTATTTTAACTGTATCCAGTTCCAAACTGATCCTTTGAGACATTTCATTTAGCATAGGCTGAATGATAAGACTTAGCTGTTTACATTGTAATTCAGAAATGCTCAGCCCTGCTTTCTCTTGCGTAGTCTCAGAACCAGGTAACTGCAGCTCCTGCTGCATCTCAACAACAGGCAGTTTAACAGTTTTCCTGCGGGTCTGGACTCCCAGCGACGACACCCTTACTTCCTCAGGGGTCCGACGCTGTTCTAACCCCGCAACCAGTTGTTGCTTCCAAAACTCACGGTAAAGATCAAGATATTCAGGTTAGAACACTTCCTGGGGCATTTCAAGCAATGGAATCGTCTTCTTGCGTGCCCCCTCCGTTAAAGTCGGCAGGCTGCCAGGATCGGGATCCACATCGGGGGCACACGGACCTTCCTCCTGAGAAAGGGTAATTCCAGCGATGACCTTCTCCTGGTGAGTAGTGGTCATTTTTCAAGCTCCCACAGGCAATCTCTGTGGTTTAGGCTTGAAAGAAAGAAAACCTGAAGTCGTAGCAAAATGTTAAGTCTCTAAATCTTCAACACTCTGAAAATGTAGTTTCTTCTGTACTTGATGTTTAATATTTTTACCATTAATATCCATAACAATTCTTTGATACTTTAAACTAAGTTTAAAAAAAATTAAACCTGAAAAAAAGAGTTTAAAACGGGTTATTAAAGGTCTTGCCAGAGAGGTCGAGTTTACACGTCTGGACTCTCGATTGCTTTTGTGCATGAAACACACTTAACGGAGATAGGACACAATACAATGAATAGAGATGGTGTAGGCCATGTAGTAGAATAATGATATAATTCAAAATCCAGGGGAGAAGCTATATTACTCAACAAAAATCTACCAATCGATATAAAATAAATAATAAATGATCCAGCAGGTAGATATGTAATGACAATGTGCCAGATATATTCTGAATTTTGGAATTTAATAAACATCTATGCTTTTAACAAAGACGACCAGCAATTTATGCAACACACCTGCAGAAAAATGGCAGATACATGGGGACATATCTTGCAACTTCAACCTGGACCCAATGATAGACAAAACTGAAAGACAATTAACAATAAGAATACATTAACTAAATTTACTCTAAAAGAAATGCAGGATATGAAACTAATCGATATATGGAGGAGGCAACACCAAAATGAGGGACAATATTCACACAACTCAAGTATAGAGTAGACCTATTCAAGAATAGACATGTTTTTGTTATCGGCACAGATCCAAGGCAGAGTTAAAAATGGAGTATAAAGTAAGATTATTATCTGATCACTCTCACCTATTATTAATCAATGAATAAAAGGATGTGCCAGAAAAAAAAACATGTAGGTGGAGACTAAATCCTAAATTGTTAAAAAGAAAAAAAATTCAAATGATATATTGAACAGCAAATTAAAATATACTGCGAGATAAATATGGAATCAGGAGAGTACTAATTCATTTGATGGGAAGCCATGAAGGCTTTTTATTAGAGTAAAAAGAATTAGCTATATGAATAAAATTATAAAGGAATATAATCAGGAGGGAGAACAGTTAGAAAAAGAGATAACAATCATTGAAAAGGAATTAGCAGAAAGTCAAGATACAGAGAAAAAAGAGAAAACTGGCAGAGAAAAAATTAAAATAAGAAACATCACAACCCGTCATCAATTGTTTTACAGAATTTTACCAGCTTGTCCTATTCTAGATACAGCTACTGCTTCTGAACTGTAAGAAAACTGCCGAACTGAATCCAGTCTGTCGGAGAAAGGCCTATTTTACTCTCCCTGCTTACAAAACCTCAGGACACTCTTCGAAAAGCAACCACCACTCAAACAGACAGTTGTCCAAACTATATCCTCCAATTTCTTTCATCTTTTGCTTTTCAAAACAACAATCTATTTTCTAAGTCTCTTGGGCACTTCCCACAGCTTTTTTGAAAGGAATTCGAAGCTGGTCTGTCAAAGGTTTAGCTGAGTTCCAGTATTTTAAATGAGATAGTTTTAAAGTGTTTGTATCTGATTTTGTTATTGGCACAAATCCAAGGCAGACTACAAAATGAAATATAAAGCAAGATTATTATCTGATCACTTTATCTCCTAAAATCATATCTATTATGATATATAATATCATATATAAAGCACGAGCTATTCTGTCACAGTTGACATGGCTAATTTGGCATGACTGCAGAAGGTGAGACACAGATGTGCATGCTTAACCTTCTATGTCAATAAGGTGACTTTATTGGATAAATGCTTTCCTTGGAAGTTTGCTGTCCACTCTCACCCACTGATTTCCGCTGATAGGAACAGAAGAGTGTAGTTTACCCATCTAGTGGAAATCATCGTGCAGCTCCTTCATATTGGTGACATTGAGCGAGAAGTTAACATTCAGATCCCACGTTAGGCTGATACATCCCTGGCAACATCCAGCAAATCTTCCGTAATTCAGTATTTTGATTTATTGAACGAGATTGAATGTTGATAGTTGGAGAAATGCTGAGGGACTAGGTGGTCATGGAAATTAATTCTTGTCAAACACATATATTAAATTGAAGGCGTTTTTTGTTCTTCACTCGACATTTACGAGTGGATAATTATGGTATATTTCCACCTGCAAAAATCGGGCTGCTTGAGACACTCTGAGGGGTTGGTATCAGCTGCAGAGACCGGACGCAGGGTCTTGACTCGATCCGACCACCATCTCATTAGCGATATTGTTATGTGCCAGAGGAATCCACATCCCAGCAGCAATAGAAATTCACCAAGACAAGTGGTTACTAAAACAAAAATTGTTTTTAATTGTATTTAAACATGAAAACAGTATAAAATTTATCTTATTACTCTTAGGATAACTTATCCCAATTTAGCCATCTTGTAATTCTAACAGATTGGTATATAATGTGTGTACAAGTTCAGAAAGGTTCTTTCATTCACCGTCCAATCTCACTTCTCGTTCTGCAAAGTTCACTGTTTCCAGGGAATTCTTATACTGTGCACAGAATTGAATATTTATAAATTTCACCAGGCTTTGGTGCTGAAAAGGACAGTAGTTGCCACTCAGGAAGTTTCTTGACATTTTTCACAGAGAGATTTATTTCTCGCTAGACACAAACTGACTCCTTCCTATGAGCCACTTCTGTGTCTTGCTAAAGAAATGTGCTCCTAAAGGGTTGATAACCCTAAAGGGTTGATAACCTCATTCATTCACATCACGACAGAGTTCATTTTGATTCCCTTATTTCAAATGTAACATCTTTTGTATTGGCAAAGAAAACTTGGATTAGACTGAGCTAAGAACTAAGAACTCACAACCCTGCTTCAAAATGGGGGTTTTCTATAAGCTCGCCAGCTTGTCATGTTCCAGTCCCAGCTCCTGCCGCTGAACAGTGGAACAGAATTCGTCTCTCTCTATCTCGCTCTCTCTTTGAAAAGACCGTTTTACTCTCTCTGCTTGCAAAATCACACGATTTCCATTGAAGAGCAAACTACATTCTAATACTAACACTGTCAGAATTTCACATACCAATCCACTTTTCCCACAACAATTCTTGCACTGAACTAGATGAATGGATTTGAACGTGATAAGTACGCGGTGATGCAATTTGGAATGTCAAACCAGCAAGATGAGTAGAGGATTAATGGATGTTAGGCTTAATTAATATGTGGATTGAGTTGAGTAGTCCAGTGGGCATGTGGAAACTCTACAAATCAATGCTGAGTCATTAACACTGTACTTCTGGAGAGTTGCTTAAGAACTGGGTGAAGGTGTATCACGAATCTGAACTGGGAGGCGAGAGGATGCCAGTGGGCTGAAGGTGGTGGAAGTAGATCCTCGAGTTAATTTCGAGAGACATTTAACAGGCCCTCGAATATTTCGCGGGGTGTGAGGGGTGGGGTGGAGGGGTGGGGATATAAATCATAAATGGTATTTCTATCCGGATATGATAGTCGGTGTCAATATACTATAGTAGATCCAATGGCCAGTTCGTGGGCTCCTGTGTGCAGAAAGTGTCCTTCTGAGCAGCATTTCACAAAACTAGAGATGTGGGAGAGGGCGGGGGCTATTGTTGGAACAGCTGTTGAGGATACTCTCACGCCTTCCCCCAGATAATGAAGAACCACAAATAATTTTAAAATTCTCACTACATATCACAAGTGCCTGCGCAGTCACTTTTGCATTATATTGCAATTAATGCAGACAAGACTTACATATTGGTCATGGTCAGGTCTGCAGGATACGCGGATGGGAAAATATCTTGGACAAGATACGAAGTTTCAAATGTTCATTGCGTCGGCGCTGATGTGGGGGCTGGGATGCCTGAACTGTGCTGAACTGCACTATTTTAAAATCTAATGATTAAATTTTTAAAATAAACAATCCAGCGCTACTGCTGACGGAAAGGTTCGTGTCCGACTGCAGAAATGTGACGGAAATCTGTGACCTTGGTTTTCGTGCTGAAGCGAATCAGTGGAGTTTAGAATTTACCTTCCACTGTCCCCTCATGAAATGATAACGGATTATCATACATTGTCATGGAGATAATCGGAAGTTTGATGAACATGGTGGGTCGGAAGAATGTGAAACACAAAGGGGCGTCACGGTTTGAGGAAAAGTTGGCGCTGAGCTCTTTCAGCTAACTGTGTCGCCGTTTGTTATTCCCAAATGTTCATTTAATTCCTGCATCTGCATCGTTAGGCACAAACAAAAATGTTGGCTCTGTTTCTGCGGCACTCATTGCTCCAGAGGCAATAAATGACTGTTTATTGATGATCCAGGGCTAGAGTCTAGCTGGGATAGATGAAGGAGGTATATCTAGCCCCTCTCTGCTACTTTCTATCATAGAGCTGTATCTTTCAGACTCCCCATCATTGTCAAGATGAGAGTTCCACTCACTGTCTATGCATTTTCCTTGTTGTCTCCAATGTTGCAGACACTTATGATTTACTACCCGATTGTGGCTGCGTTCTGACTACCGGGTAAGTGATTGCACCCGATTATGAAAGAGTTTATCTCTTCCGCCTGTAACCTGGACAAAGCATGGATTATAGCCGTCACAGTTCAAAACTTAATTGAGCTTCTATATGACCCAGATAAAGATAATTTGGATAGACCATTGAGTGAACAACAAGCTAAGGAATCACTTAAATGTTTACAGAATTATAGGTCTCCATGAGAGGATGGATTTCCTTGGAATTTCGTTAAGGAATTAAAAATTTAATCGTTCCTTTATTTATTTAAGTTATAGAGCTTTGCTCCAACCTCTCCTCAAAACGTGATGCCACTTTGTGTTTCACTGTCGAGTGCATACGCTCTTCCAGAAACCTTTTCAACGGCGATAAATATGGCTATTCCTAAAAAAGTCAGTTATCCATTATAAGCGCATTAAGGTAGAACAATTTCATTGTTAAACGTTGATTATAAAATTATAGTTGCGATATTAGCAAATAGAATAAATAATTGACTTTCTGATTTAATATATACATTCGCTTTTTCTCAAAAATAGAAAAACTTCTGAAAATATAGTAAGATTATTGAGTATCGTTCGTTTAATAGAAAATGAGGCGATTTAAGTGTAGCAATTGTATTCGATGCATAAACATGCTTTTGGTATATTCGAATTGCATTTTATATTTAAGGTTTTAGGTAAATTTGTGTTGGATTTAATTTTGTACATTGAATTAAAGCACTTTACATAAGTCCTGAAGTAAAGTAATAAGTAATGGGAAAATATCTCAATCATTTAATTTGAATAGGTCAAATAAGCAAGTTTGTCCTTTATCTACTGCTTTGTTTGCATTGGCTATACAACTTATTGCACAATTTATTTGTATTGATGAATAGTTAAAAGGCTTTATGATAAACCATCTGAGCATTAGGTTATTTGCAGACGATGTGTTTGTATGTTTGTTTCATACACAACTATCATTATCTAGACTTTAAAAGCAACTGATAGATTATGATAAAAGTTTTTGATTATAAAATAAATTGGGATAAAATTGAAGATATGGAATTAGTACAAGATGATTATTCACAATGTCAATTAGATATTCAATTTATATGGTCTAGCAATGGTATTAAGTATTTCGTACAGCTAATTACTTGGAAAAAAATTAATTTATTTTCCATTACATAGGAAAGTAAATGAAAGTAAATGAGGAGTTGAACGAAGGAAAAATTTAACTAAAATTTTATTTGGATGAATTGACTGTATTAAAATAAATATTATTTCCGAGAATTCAATAGTTGTTTCAGAAGTGGCCAATTTGTATAACACAAACTTTTTTCAGGAATTAAATAAAATTGAATTCACGGAAAAATATTCATCTTTATACTATTTACTTGACCTATTAAAGTTATATCTATCCATTTCATCAAATCCACTTTAAATTTTTCATTAAAGGTACATAATATAAATTATACAATTATTGAAATGTTTCATCAAACATTATCCATAAGTACTGAATTTTATCATTCCTCGAAATAAACTGATTTGTCTAACTTGATCGTAATTTCCATTAGAACTTGGTAGCATTTCAATTTTATCCCAATTCACTTTTTATCCAGATTATTTATCATATCATTCGAAACAATTTTGAAAATAAATTTAAGTTTGATCAGGATTAGTTAAATATATCAAAACATCATCAGCAAATAAATTAATCTTATTTTGATCCTGTCCAATCCTTATACCCGTAATATTCTCATTATGCCAGATAGCCATTGCTAATGGTTGAATTATCAATGCAAACAGGGCTGGTGACAAAGGACAACATTGACGAGGTGAACATGTTAATTTTAATAAAAGGAAGACGTTGTCAATTTGTCACCACGCTTGCTACAGGATTAATATATAATGCGTTCACCCAACCAATAAATAAGTGTTTAAATGTATATTTCTCAAAAAATGTAAATATAAAATTCCATTCGACCCTATCAAAAGCATTCTCAGAATATAATGATACTACCATTGGTGGGTTGGTTTGCTGACGTGAAGCATTAATCTATGAAACCACTGTAAGAATATTATCTGAAGCATACCTATCTTTAATAAAGCCAGCCTGGTCAGAATGAATTAATTGTGTTAAAAACTTTACTAATCCATTTGGTAATAATTTTGCTATTATTTTATAATCCACGTTTAATAAAGAATTTGGTCGATAAGAAAAATCCTTCAAAGAATCTCTGTTTTTTTCTGGTATAACTGTCCCACTGAAACTCATGTCTGGTAAAGCTTGTTCCTGAGTTGCCTAATTAAGAACATCCATGAATACAGAGGACAGATCATCCTAAAAAAAATTATAAAATTCAGCAGTGAAATCATCATTTCCTGGTGACTTGCCATTCGGCATTTGTTGAATAACATCCTTTATTTCTAAATCCGTAAAAGAGAATCAAACTTTCTCACATCCTCTTCCTTCAATATTGGAAATGTTTAACACTGCCAAAAATGCTTCAATAGAACCATCATCTCGCACTCCCTCACATATATATAATGTGAAATAAAATGACAAAAATTGGTCATTAATTTCCTGAGGTTTAGAGTAACTGAATTGTCCTTCCTCACAGCATTAATAATCCTTCAAGCTTGTTCAGTTTTCAATTACCATGCCAAGACTTTATGTGCTCTCGAACATAACTCATAATAACGTTGCTTAGATCTTTGAATCAAACATTCAAATTGGTCAGTTTTCAATATATTATATTTTAACTTCAAATTTGTCAAGAAACCTTGTTCTGTAGAATTCCTATGAAATTCCTTTTCCAACACTGATATTTGTTTATCCAACAACTGAGACTCTACCAGAAATGTCTTCTTTTCCTTTGAGGCATAACTAATGATTTGACCACGTAGAAATACCTTTAAAGCATTCCATAGAAAATTTACATCTGATTGTATTCTTATTCAAATCTAAACACGTAGCAATTTGATGCATAAGAAATTTTACAAATTACAGTTTTTTTCAAGAATAATCTATTAACCCTCCAATGAAAAAGTGATTGATTAATTTCCAGCCCCACACAAGAAATTAACAGCAAAGAATGGTCACAAATTATGCGAATTTTATATTCAGCTTGAGTGAAGGTTGCTTGCAAATGTGGTGATACTAAAAAATAATCAGTCCTAGAAAACAAATCATGACGTGAAGAATAAAATGAAAAATCTTTCTCAGTAGGATTTAATCTTCTCCAGAACTCTATCAAATTCAGATCTTTCATCAAGGAAACCAACTGAACTTCTGCTTCCGATTTTTCCACAACTTTCGGAATTTTATCCAATAATGGGTGAAAAACACAATTGAAGTTTCCTCCAATCAAAATATTCCCCTTAGCGTGACCTAAATTTAAGAAAGCTTCGGAAACAAACTGTTCATCATCAACGGTAGATGCACACACATTCAATAAAGATGATGGCTCAGCAAACAATTTTGTTTTAATCGATTCCTTGTTCTCTTCCAAAATCCTTTTTTCAAGATTTAAATAAAGTAGTTTGATCATTTTTATGGAAAGGAACATTAGCAATTGTGGCGATGCATAAATTGTCCTGGAAGTATGCTTTGGGACATTATTATGAAGCACCTCAATAGAGATCTATTAATTATATGTAGATATTTCAATCCCTCCTAGATGGACTAGGGTGGAATTGGCTGCGATATTGGAACCTTGTCCCCATCAGTTTGTACTTAAATGGAATACTGTCTAACGACAGAAATATAATGTAACAATCTTGAAACATTGATTAGAAATTTGGACTAAAAGGAATTTATTAATAGGATCAAAAGGTAGTTTATCTGTTCAAACCCCAATTTTTCAAAATAAAGTGACTCCTTTTTCATAGAATAATAGAGTTTTAGAAGATTGGTGGATTAAAGGAATAAAAAGATTGCAGGATTGTGTTGATGAATGCAATTTATTATAATTTAATTAGATTTAATTACATAATAATTATGATTATTTTTTTAAGGTGCGGACACCATATATGAAGAATATGGATTTAGTAATATTGTAATTACTAAATATTTTTGTTTATTTTTAATGCTTCCCTTTCGGGATCTGTTGTGGGAGGGAGGAGGGGATAGGTTTGTTTTACTGATTTATTATTAGACTACTTATTCTGTAAAAGTCTATTTATTTTTATTGGAAAAACATACTAAATATACTTTATAAAAGTTATTAAATAAAATTAAGAATTTCTTTTGAAAGATAAGAAGGCAAGAATATTGATAGGAAAATATACTTGGAAATATGAAATAGGTGGTTACAATTTCCAAATTTAAAAAATTATATATAAAGCTTTACTATTAAGGTTTCTTGCCTCCATATTGGGAAATATTAAACCATCACGGGTGGAAATTGAGTTAAATAAACTTGGAGAATGTACAGCTGAAGAATTTATTTACAAATGAGAGCCAAGCTTAATGTCTGTTAACATGATTGAAACATTTGTTTAATATTTGGAATAAAATAAAGTAAGAAAATGATGGAATCTCTCTGTCTTCAAAAATCCCATTAATTAATCCTCTCATGAATTTTTCAAAAGAGATTCCTTTTTTAAACATATGACAGAGTGAAGGAATTTTTAAAATATGGGATTGTTATGATAGTGGTAATGTATTGCCATTTGATCAATTGAGAATTAGATATGATATTCCTTATAATACACTTTTTGTTTCTTTCAATTGTGATCTAAATTAAGTGGAAAAATTAGGATCAGAAATTGTATTACAGGACTGTACGGAATTAGAACAATTGGTTACTGACAGAATTGTCAAGAGGTTTATTTCATTAGCATAACTGAAACTTCAAGATACAACACCTAAATTAGGATTATTTGAGCATTGGAATGATAGGGACATGATTTGAATTTATCAGTAGATTAACAAGTTTGGCAACATTTATGTAAAGCTGCTCTGTCTAATGCAATTAACGTAAGATATAGATTACTTCGGAATAACATTTTACATCAATTATATATTACACTTCAAAAATTGAATAGATGGAAATTGGATATATTGGAGCAATGAAAAAATGAAGGTGAAGGTGAAGGTTTTGATTTTATTGATTTTTTATTGATTTTTTTTCATTCTACATGTTCTTGATCAATCGTTAAAGCTTTTTGAATTTCTGTTAGCTACCTTTTGCAACAGATTATAAGTGCTATGTGTTCATTGAATACTGAGTTATTTTTGATGGGGGTGGGGGGAGGATTTTGAAAAGTTTTCTCCTAAATTAATTATATTTATCACATTTTGAATTGAAATTTTTAAAATTAGCTCTGGTGACAGCAAGCAAATGCATTGCAGTTAGTTGCAATTCAGCTGTCTCTTCATCACCAGGAAGTCGGCAAACAGAATTTCAAAGTTGTATATCATTAGAAAAAAACACTCATATAATTTGAGAGATACATATCCTGTGTTTTCGATGGAGTTGCATTCCGTATGCTCGAACATTAGGTTTAAATTTATAAATAATTCCTTTGAACCCTTCGGACCAATGTCGTCTTCCCTTAATAGATAATGTTTCTTGAGAAATACTTTTAGGAATCTTTTGAATGTTTCCTAAAGCAATCCAATTTTTAATATATATATATCTATAATTCATTATAATATGTTAGTAATTTAAGTTTTTTCTATAGTTTGGTACAGTATTTACTCCGGTGTTCGGAGGGGGTTTTAGATGGGCTTTTATTCTGTAGCTTTCATTCTCTTTTCTCTCTATTCAAATCAACATATATTCCACCATTCATTTGTAACAGTGTGATATATGGTTTCTATTTGCTTTATATGTGTTAATTCTAACTAAAATATTCAAAAAGTAATGTCGGTATAACCTATCGCCGGTTTTTTAGAAGAACCGATCTCGGTGACATTTTTTTGCAACCGATCATTCACATTTTGCGAACAAATAATAACACAGATGATTGAATTAATTTAATGTATTTTCCACGTGTTACGTTTAACCTGAAATACATGACCTATAAACGCGATTATTTTCACTTATACAGTTTTATTTGATGAACAGATCATCTCTCCCACTGCGCTACTCTCGGTAGCATCTTGGCAGAAGTACTTCATCTCTATATTATAAAATAGTGTTTCCACTTTGCTGTGCACGGACACTTTCCCAGAACCTCGTGCGGACCACTGACTTATAGTTCCTTGCTTCAGCAGCGCCTTTAATTCTCATTACTTTATGAGAAATGGAAGGATATTGTTCATACTCATCCTGGTTCATTCTCTATTGTTGGACGCAACTTATCATCGTTTCTTCTCAGAGGCACAAATCTTTCTTCTCCCCTCATATTTCTCTTTACTGAAGCGATATGCCTGTCCCCTAGGGGTTCTGCTCCCGACCAGAATACCTTGCATCGCGTTGAGCTTGAAGGAAGGCTGCATCTCTCTTGGAATCTACCCTGATATTGTCCCTCTTTCACAATTCCCTCTCGCACAGAAAGTTCCTTGTGTTCTACTCGCGGCTTTCGTTTTGAATAAGACACTCGTTCATTTTTCCATCAAATATGCATGAAATAATGCGAATGAAAAGGCCAATAATTCCCCTCCCTTGGTTAATATTCGTGGACCCGTTGAGTTCTCCCCACAGTTTCTTGGGCAAGGCTCCTCTCACTTTGAACTAATATTGTCCGGTTAACAACATTTTTTAAATTGTTTTAAAGTGGGAGGGGATATTTTAACCAAATGTAGCAGGTCCAACTTTGACAGAGAAAGTACTGATACATGGAAACGTCCACTTCAACATCAATATTGGTTTAGCTGCTTGAGACCGTTAACCAATTGACTGATATTATTGAACAATACGCCCTAAATTGATTCTATCTGTGTGCAAGTAGTAAAAATAATTCAGGTTGTCAAACCGCATTCAATACAAACATGAATAGGCACAGATTTCGGGTTTTTTTTTACGTTCTGGTCGCTGCCTTACACAGTTCAAGCGTTTGAGAGGTGGTGAAAGTGTTGGACGGAACATTCCCTGGATTAGAAAGTATTGAATACTAAGAGACTGTTATATGCAACATTGGAGGCGAAGGTGCGGGTAGATAAATGTTCACATCACTCATGAAAAGCCTGGATAGAGTGGATGATCAGGATGTTTTAATACCAGGGTCAATGCCAAGAAAGCATTGTTTTAAAGTGGGAGGGGATATTTTAACCACATTTAGCAGGTCCAACTTTGACAGAGAATGTGTTGAAGGATACTTCAATGCATTATTTTATGTTCGACACCAACGTTCTATAATCTCTGTGCGACGACCGTACGGTTGAAACATTCTAGGGATTGGCCACTCATGATGTTTGATTTTAATTTCCACACTTCCGAGTAAAATCAAATATTCAAAAACAATCCATGATCTGATACCAGTGCCATGCGTCGATCTCCAGTCCGGGGAAGCAAGTACATATCTGGCACCTCTCTCTGCATTGTTTCATTATTTCACCATCACAGTTATATCGGTTCTAGCCCATGATTCCTTTGGCATCAGGTCATCTAAACAAGTCCGTGAGAGTCAATTTGCCAAATATTTCAATATATTCCACGCTCACCCCCCCCCCCCCCCCTCACCCCACCGTATCTTTACTAACTTCATGTGTTTCATTATGTTGTTGGTGATTTTAAATTGTTTCCCGTTACAAGTCCAAGGACTGTAAAACCCAGCAGCAACAGAAATTCACCAAGACAAACAAACTTAAACAAAAGTTGCTTTTAATTTTGTTTAGACATAAAATCAGAATCAAACTTTAACTAACTCCATTCTAATTCGATGCACACGTGTATGTAATGTGGAAAGTTCATTGCTTTAATAGTCCAGTTATGCCCTTATCATTTCTCGAAGGTCACCGGTATTAGGAAATTCATATACAGTGCACATAATTTAACATTTATGAATTTTCACCAGGTTATGGTGTTTAAGGTAAACCATTACACCTCAGGAAGTTTCTAATTGGTTTTACAGAGAGGGATTCTTTACTCCATGGACATACACACGAACTGAATTCCTCGGATCAGCCAATTCAGTGTCTTGCAAAGAAACTATCCCCATCATGAGTTTTCCATATGATGAGTTGTTCTTCCAGACGATCACAGAATTCCTCTTGTTTCCCCTATTTCAAGCGACAACCTCTAGCCAGCCATTTAATCTTGTAAGTTTAAAATGCTAAACTCAGATCTCACAACCTGTCTTCAAAACGGGATTTCAACAAACTGTCAACTTGCTATGCTGTAGCCTCCTAAGGCCACTGCAGAATTTTTGAAATTAACTCTCTCTCTCTCTTTCTCTCTCTCTCTCTCTCTCTCTCTCTCTCTCTCTCTCTCTCTCTCTCTCTCTCTCTCTCTCTCTCTCTCTCTCTCTCTCCTCTCTCACTGTTTCTCTCTCTTTGCAAAACCACATGTCTCCCCTTAGAAAAGCAAATTGCAACCAGACAGATTACTGGCACCAGAATCAATTTCTGACTGGGCATCTGTTGCTTTAAAGACATCAGTGTATTTGATCCACAACACTTACTTGTGAAGTCTCTATAAGCATTTTTCAAAGTTTCAGTCTACTCACTCTACTTATGCATTGCTCTTACATTTTAAATCAGATGTCTTTTGTGAAGTGATCTGCAATAAATCTCCACATTCTATCACATTACAAAAACACATTTAGATATAATATATAACAGAATAATGAGCATTGATGTGGGTGATTTAGCAAAACATTTCTGGGTTGTCCTTACATTCTTTACGCTTTTTAAAATCAATGGATGGTATTCTCTCAAGTAGAAAATTGCAATTTAACTCACCGAGAATTGCCCACGCCCATTCTTTGATTGCTCCTTCCAGTCTCCTAGTGATGTTGCGTATTGAATTAAAAGCTCAGCATCCGATTGCGTGTGTGTAAACTGATTCACTACGCATGCTTGATCAAACAGCACTATGTAATGTTATGGCATGGAAATAGGCCCCTCCATCATTTTCATCTTTGTTGAACGTTTATTCTGCCCATATCCACTCAAGTGTATCCAGGACAGATCCCTGCATAACACTCACAGTCATGGACCTGTACAAGTATTTCTAATATGTTACTATTGAGGACGCGTTCATTTCTTCAGCTACCAACTCGTTAAGCCTCTTGTGTGAATAACGTACGACTTATATGTACATATATATATATATATAAATAGATAGATAGATAGATAGATAGATAGATAGATAGATAGATAGATAGATAAATAAATAAATAAATAAATAGATAGATATATATGTATATATATATATATATATATATATTTATGCGCAATTAATTTATATACCCTCATTCGCTATGCTCCAGGAAATAGAGACCAAAGCTGTTAAACCTTTCCCTCTCTGTCAATTCCTAAATCTTCTTAAATCTCTGCACTCTTTCAAACTTATTAAATTATTTCCATTTCTTAGGTGACTCCATGTTTTGAGTCACCCCTGAACTTTGCAAATTCAGATAGTCATTATTTTATTTTATGAAGGTTAAGGTACTAAAAGATCCCTTCCTGTCCCCTAAGTTCCATCGATTTCAGGGAATTATATATCTGTATTCGTTGATGTCTCTATTCTATCACAATCTTCAGGGCCCTGCATTTCACCGCATGCATCTTTCTTTGGTTTATCCAGCCAAAATGCAACAATTCAAACTTGTCCTTATTAAATGTCTTCTGTAATTTTCATGAAATTATTCCATCTGGTACAGACAAAGCCCTGTCAAATCTGACCAAGCTGATCAGGCAGAACTAGTTAGTTAATAAATAATGTGGAAATAATATCATTAATACGACCTGCAAAGTTAGCAAGATTGTGGATAGTGGAGTGTAAATCAGGGTTCGAAAATTGTCAAAGGAAATATGAAGGATTGATGATTGGGTCGGGATGTTTAACATTTAAGTGCAGTTCTGCAACATTGGAGATCGGATGTGAATGCTGTGGGAAATGTTGGGTTAATTGTTAATTTTACCATTGTTAAGTGTTTTTCAGTTGAGTCAATGCTGATGCTCAAACCATCACAGTAAGAAGTCTCGGAACGTGAAGTAAAGGACTTATCTGATATATACTGACCATGCATTTTTCATCTTTCTTATTTAACAGCTAACGTGATATCCTTTGTGATCCTTTCGCGGGCGAATTGCGGTCTGTCCAGGTGTGTCTCTCGCTACCTCGTGGCCATGGCAACGGTGTATCTGTTGGACCTTGTCGTTGATGTGATACTGTCTCGCGTAAATGAATAACATTTTCCAACAATGTTCCTGGTCATAACTCAGATGTGCGCTTTCCAGATTACACTGATGCACGCCGCCACAGATATTTTCATGTGGTTGACTCTCCCGTTTACATTTGACCGACGAGGTTTTGTACGGTAAAAACAGCCCGCAATGTGATAACAATAGTATACCTGCTATTCGTCTGTAAAAACATCCCTTGGTACTTTTTATTTGAACCCATGTTTACTGTGGGTAACACAGACTGGTTTTGTATATCCGCAAGTCAGGCATGGACCCTTCCTGGATGGATATCATTCATGTGGATGCATCGAGTGTTGACTCTTCAGCTCCAAATGGTTCTGATATCACTGCTTAATGCTGTATTAGAGGATGTGGACCATGCTTTTGTTTGTGCAAGGCTGAGTATCAGTAACCTACTTTGAGAATAATGAGCTAAATTCCACCCTCGGGCCCATTGATGCACTTATCTGACAATAAAAAAGATCTGGTACCAAGAACGTTTAATCTTCCTGCTTGTTTGCTGGTTGCTGAACTTTGAGATTGATGGGACTATTGGTCGCAGACTGTCAGGCGAGACCTTGAAGCTAAGTAAACCACTGTATTCTAAGTGATAAGCTAGAAAGTTGTGGTATTTGATTAATACCTAGGCATGTTCGGTTATCTTTTTTATTGTGCAGTATATCATATCCAGTTCTGAAATAATTAATGCACGGTAGATGGAATAGGTGCTTGAGTAAGCACTTTATGGATAATATAAGCCGTGGTCCCGCTGCTGAAGTTTCAGACTCTCCGAGAGGTGTGGAAACATCTCTCGGCAAGAAGAAGAACTTCTGGACTCCAACCAACGTCCAGGTGAGGGGAGGTGGGGAAGCTGCAACCTGCGCCCCTGCAACCTCCAACAAGTGTGCGGTCGTTGCTTCGCTTCAGCAGTTGTAACCTGTCCAGGCGATGATAAGTATAATTGGGAAGGGCTTGCATATTGTAGTTTGAAATCAGCTTAAGATCTTGTAAAAAAGATTTGTATAAATTGAAGTGCTCACGGCGTGTGTCTGTATTTTTTCGGTACCTCATACACTATGAGCAATCTAAAACGAACAAAGTGAGAGGTACAAGTGAGAAGAATAAATGCTCTGACAGTCGCGCGTTGTATTGCAGCCACCAGCGCCCGCAAGGTTCTGAGAAGCAGCAACGATTATGACGATGAGAATGATTCCAAGGTTAAAAGCGGATGAAAGTCCATCATCTTACTATTTGCAGTATCAGGAAACTTCATATTGCTTTGAATGACCTATTTAATATTTTTCCTGTGGATGCAAATTATGCAGCGGTTTGTCATGACCAATTTGAAGGACCCAATATTTATCGCAGACCAAATTATTTACATGCTCTTGGTTCTGAGTTGCACCACAAACAGTTGCATTTATGCAGCGACTCAGTCTAAATTCAGGGAGGATTTAAGCAACGTAATGAAATATCCGAAAAAAATACTATTGATATATTTTATGGGAGGAAAATAAATTCGGCGATCCGGATATCTGATTCCACCAGCATTTAAAACCCGAGAGGTTCCCTTCTGCCAACGCCAACCTGTTATCCCATGGAATGATGGACGAAAAACAGTGCAGAACATTTGTATTTGCTGGTAATTGTCAGTTGGAACAGAGCAAAGTTCTTTCAGTTTGTGGTTCCTTGAACATTCTGACAATGGTGGAAAATCATTTGTTATTGAATCATGTGGTGATCTCTCAACCGTTATGTTTATTTACCCAATGATGGAGAGTGAGCGAAGTGCCAACAATGTAGGTTGAGCCCATTAATATATCGCCTGCTACTCTGAGGGAGCAGTAATTGCGGATGGAATTGATGGAAAGGAATGTCTGAGATAGGGTAACCATTCATTTGACGAACTTCTGCATTTTCTTTCGGTCTTGAGTGGAGATTTCCTGAAACAGGTAGCATGGCTTCCAACAGGATACTTTGAACGATGCTCCTGTAAATATGGTTCAAAACAACAGTTTACTACGAGCCCAGAGGATCACACAACCCAGGAACAATAGATATTCACCAAGACAAATGGTTACTATAAAAAAGTTGCTTTGAATTATCTTTAAACCACAAAATAGGATAAAACTTTAATTTATCTCCCTGACTTAACCCCCTTCTAATTATAAGCGCACGTGCATGTATGTGTGCTTAAGTTTAGAACAGTACTTTAATTCACAGTCCATTCTCACTTTTCCACTCCTCCAAATTAACTGGTTGCTATGAAATCTTATACTGTGTATAGAATCCCACATTGATGTATTTCACCAGACCTTGGAGTTTGAAAGGCAAATAGTTACCACTCAGGAAGTTCATGTCGGTTTTAAAAGAGAGATTTGTTGATAGCTGGATGCAAATGATTCCCTTCTAATAAGGCACGTGAGTGTCATGCTAAACATATTGGACCCATCAGCATTTTCCTGATTGTAATTTATTTATTTAAGTTCACCAAAGAGTTCCTTTGTTTTTCTTATTTAATGCAAAACCTTAGCCAGCCAGGCCTGTCCTCTTGTGTGGGTCACATGGGCTTTGACCAGGATATGATAAGCTCTCACAACCGGTTTTTAATTTTTTAAAATTTCTTGCACTTTCATATCAATAACAACATCCACAAATGATGATCATCAATGAAGACATTAAAACACCTTTTTACAACAGAATTTAACACAATAAAAATAAAAATGAAAAAAACAAAATAGCAGAAGATAGAGTACAAAAACTACAGCTGGCCATGTCAGATAAAGGAATAAACAGATGAAGTGGAAGAAAAACAGACAACTTTGCAATTATAAATTAATGAACTAAAAGAAGAACTGAGAGATAGAGACAAAGCAATTAAAGAGATCCGTTAATTCAAAAAATTGATGTGTTAGAGAATTATAGCAAATGAAATAATATAAAAATAGTAGGTGTACAAGAAGGCATAGATGGATCAGACATAAAAGGATTCATAAAAAGAAGAATCCAACAAGTCTTGGAAGCAGAAGATCTACAAGACAAAATTGAATTGAAAAAGCACACAGAACATCGGCACTAAAGTCTTATTAAAACCAAAAACCAAGATCCATAATAATAAATTTACTAAGACACACAATGAGAACAAAAACATTAGAGTGGGCAAAGGACAAATTAAAAGAATATAAACAACTACTGGAATAGAAAGGACAAAATTTCTATCCAGACATCAGCTTTGAACTCTTAAAAGAATCGAAAGAATTGAATCTGACAAAGCAGATATTATGGAAGAAAGGCAATAATTTTAATCGACGATATCCAGCAGTATTAAAAATATTAATTCCAGGGCAAAGTAATAGACTGTTCTCAGACCTGAATGATGCCCATCAAGTTGCAGAACAATTGCCAAACAGAAAACAAAATGAGAAGTATTATAAAAGACTATCAAAACAATGTACATAAATAAATTGTAAAGATAATAGTGTAAATATAAAGTTATGTTTGGAAAATAGGAGGAAAAAAAGATAAGAAAAATGTGTGAAAAAAGCTCTGTTACATTTTTTGAAAATATATAGTGTTTCTCTAGGGGGAGGTGAGGAAAAGAAAAATAACTACTATTTCAAAATCTGTTGATGCTTGCAGTTATTACCTCAACCCAAATAGATAAGGGAATTAGAGTTGTCTCACAAGGAGTCAGAGACAACCCAATACGTGGGTGTTTCGGGACTTTCATTATTCTCAGTAGGAATATTTTATTTGTTAATTTTAGTAGGGGTTTCAAGGATAAGTTGCTTTTTCTAACCATGTCGGAATGTATTAAGATGTGCAAAAAGTATTTTTTTAAAATATTGGTAATAAAAAAGATATGAAATAATTGAGGCGACAAGAAAGAATTGAAAAAAAGAAGTAAAAGATGGATACATTAAATTTCATGACTGTAAATATTAATGGAAAACTCAATCAAATTAAAAGGAAATGGTTTCTGACTACTAGAAGAAGAGAAAATCGACATTGCTTTTGGCCATAAACACACTTAACTGAGATAGGACACAGTAAATTGATGGGAGAATGTCTAGGCCATGTAGTGGAGTCATAATACAATTCAAAATCCAGGGTCATAGCTCTATCAATCAACAAAAATATACCAATCAATATAAAAGAAATAATAACAGATCCAGCAGGTTGATATGTAATGACAAAGTGCCAGATATATTCTGAATTTTGGAATTTACTAAACATCTATGCTTTTAACAAAGAAGAACAATTTATGCAATCAATCATCAGAAAACGAACAGAAACTTGGGGACATATCTTGCTCGGAGGGGAGTTCAACTTCAACCTGGACCCAATGATGGTCAAAACTGGAAGACAATTAACAATAAGAATAAAGAAACTAAATTTATACTAAAAGCAATGCAGGATATGTGATGAATTGATATATGGAGGAGGCATCATCAAAAAAAGAGACAATATTCACACTGCTCAAATGGACAGAAGACATACTCAAGAATAGACGTGATTTTGTGATCGGCACAGATCCAAGGGAGAGTTAAAAATGGAACGTACAGCAAGATTATTAGCTGATCACTCTCACCTATTATTAACAATTGAATAGGAGGATCACCACCAAAGACATGAAGATGGAGACTAAATCCTACATTTTTAAAAAGAAAAGATTTTAAAGGATATATCGAATAATAAATTAAAATATTTTTCAAGATAAAAATGTAATCAGTAAAAGACTAATTTATTTTATGGGAAGCAATGAAAACTTTTATTAGAGTATATATAATTAGCAATATGATTAAAATTAAAAAGAAATATAATCAGGACGTCGAACAGTTGGGAAAATAGATAGCAATCATAGAAAAGGAATTAGCAGAAAGAGAAGATATAGAGAAAAAGAGAAAACTTGCAGAGAAAAATTTAAAATATGAAACATCACAACCCATCTTCAACTTTTTTTACACATGTTTCCCAGTTTGTCCTATTCCAGCCCTAGCTACTGTTGCTGCACTGTCAAGAAAACTGCAGATAAAAACCTATTTTACTCTCCCTGCTTGAAAAACCACAGGACTCCCTTCAAAAAGCAACCTCCACTCAAACAGACAGTGGCTCCAAACCTAATCCTCTTCTTTAATCCTTTGCTTTTCAAAACAGCAATCCCTTAGTTAACTCTCTTGGACACTCCCCACAGCTTTTTGGAAAGGTATTCTAAGCTGGCCTGTCTAGGCTAGGCAGAGTTCCGGAATATTTTGAATCAGTTTTGAAGCGTTTGTATGTGATTTACACTAGAAGAACCTACAACACTTTATCTCCCAAAATCATATATATATATCTATACAATATTTAAAAAAAACCTTTTATATGTCATTTAAAAAACAATTAGTACATGACATATACAAGTAACTCTAAACATGAACGTTATTTTTTTATATATAGAGAAAATAAAGGAAAGAAAAGAAGAGAAACACCCCCTTCTGCCAACTCTCCAAAGGAGAGCCATAAAGAAAGAAAAAATATATTAAGAAAAAATTAAGCATACATATTAAAATCTAATTAATTTAAATTGAAATGTAAATATTCTGAATATAATAACCACTTTATTAATAAAAAAACTATAATCACGCGAAACATGTAATTTTTTCCATTATTAAACAATATTGCATCTCATTATGACATCTATTAATATCAATCATATTTGTATCTTTCCACGTACTAGCAATACATTTTTTCGCTACAGATAATGCTAAATATACAAAAGCAAGTTGACATTTATCTAATCCCAGACCTTTCAGAGGTTGCAAACTACCCAATAAAAATACTGTCGGACTAATGGTATTTTAATCTTATACAGGTATTCTAAAAACAATTGAATTTTCTTCCAAAAAGATTTTATATATGTACATATATATATGTATATGTACATGACCAGACAGCATGAAAAAAATGTTCCTACAGAATTACCGCATCTAAAACACAAATCTGATTCATAAAAACCATAATTTTTAAAATTTTCATGCCTTAAATATAATTCATGTAAAAATTATAGTTAATGATTTCATAGCTTGTATTTATTAGTCTAGTTACACTATCATAACAAATATCTGACCAATCATCCTCGGAAAAAATAAAACCAATATCCACTTCCCATTTACTTTTAGATTTATCCCAACCCTTTTTATCCATACCATCCTGTAATATTTGATACATTGATGAAATATAACCCTTCTCTGGTACCTTCATAAGAAAAATCTCATATTTAGTCATTTCATGTAAAATCATATCTCTACCAAACACATGTTTTACCAAAGATCGAACTTGATAATAAAAAAACAGAGTTCTTATCAATACCATAACTGTCCCTCATCTGATTAAAAGATAAAAGATTACCTCCTTTAAAACAATCTCCCAAATTTTCCACACCTTTAGAACTCCAATGTAATAAACCGATTGTGTATTGAAAAAGAAATAAGTTGATTATTATACAATGGAGTCAAAGCCGATAATTCACCCCTAAAACATATCATTTTCTTTTTCTTTGTCCATAATTTCATTGAATGTTTTAATATAGGCACATTATGTTGCTGTAACAAATTTATATTCAATCTAAACAAAACTTGATGTATTTCAAATTGAGAAATATTTGCCATCTCAATTTTGGCCGAACTAGGGAGCCGTTCCAAATCCATCAATGAACTAATAAATTTAAGTTGGGCTGCTTTATAAGTTAGGACCAAACTTAAATTTCTCCAAAACTGTAAACAAAAAAATCCACTTAACTCTATCAAATGCTTTTTCTGCATCTAAAGATATCATGATTGGGTGATCTAAAGAATGTCAAAACCTATTAATCAAACTAATCACACTCAGTATATTATCTGAGGCATTTATATTCTTTATAAAACCTGTCTGATCCATATGAATCAACTTAGGTAAAAGCTTAGCCAATCTATTGGCTAAGGTTTTAGCTATTATTTTATAATCTACATTTAAAAACGAAATTGGTCTATATGAAGATACTTTCAAAGGATCTATCTTTTTTTGGAATTACTGTAATTAAAGCACTAGAACAAGGCTCAGGCAATTCATAGCATTCTCCAACTTAATGTAATAAACCTCGAAACACTGTAGAGAGATCATCATAAAAAAATTTATAAAATTTAACCGAAAATCCATCGTCACCAGGCGATTTACCATTCAGCATTTCCATCATAGCCATTTTAATTTCCGAATCAGTACAATGGTGCATCCAACTCCCATATATCTGCATCTTCTAATGTCAGTAAATTCAACTGTGATAAAAAAAAAAGATCAATCGATCCATTTTCTTGTTTACCTTCAGATGTATATAACTTTTTATAAAATGAACAAAATTCATCATTAATCTCACGAGGTTTTTCAGTGATTAAAGAATTCCATCTACCAGCATTAATAGTCCTTGAAACCTGTTCTTTCTTTAATTGCCGTGCCAATACCTTATGTATTTTCTCTCCCCATTCATAATACCATTGTTTAGTCCTATTAATCATACATTCAAATTGATAAGATTGCAAAGTATTATATTCCAGTTTCAACCTAGATAATTCTATTTTCTGATCTTCTGTAGCATCTTCATGAAATTCCTTTTCTAACTCATCAATCTGTTTCTCTCATTCAAGACTCTGATTTAATCGATTCTTTTTTATTTTAGAAGCATAACTAATTATTTGTCCTCTCAAATAAGCTTTCATAGCATCCCATAATACAAACTTACTTTGAACAGAATTAGAATTTTCTTTTAAAAGAAGATTAATTTGTTTTTACAAAAAATCAATAAATTCCATATTTTTTAATAACATTATATTAAACCTCCAACGATAGGCCACTTGAATTTTCTCAGAGGTTCCATATGCAAAGTATAACAAAGAATGATCTGAAATCACCCTACTTTTATATTCCACTTTTTGTATTTTCCCTTGTAAATGTGCCAATACTAAAAATAAGTCAATTCTTGAAAACGATTCATGTCGAGATGAGTAAAAGGAGACGTCTTTCTCTGTCGGATTAAGACATCTCCAAATATCTACTAAATTAAGATCTTTCATCAGTGCTTGAACCTGAACTGCCATTTTAGATTTCTTAATTTTCTTCGGAGGTTTATCTAATAAAGGTTCCAAAACACAATTAAAATTAGCACCAACTAAAACATTATCATTAGCCGGATCCAGATATAAAAATGCATCTGAAATAAATATTTCATCATCTACATTTGGGGCATAAATATTAAGTAAAGTCCAAAATTCACTACAAATCTGACAATTCAATTTAAGAATACATCCTGCCTTTTCCTCCATTGATTGTAATTCAAAAGATGAACTTTTATGTATTAAAGTTGCTACACATTTAGACCTGGAATTAAATGAAGAATATACATGCCCTACCCAGTCCCTCTTCAATTTCATACTTTCTTTGATGTTCAAATGTATTTCATGTAAAAAAGCAACGTCAATTTTCATAACATACTCCAAAATTTGCTTACGCTTAATCGGACTGTTTAAACCTTGAACATTAAAAGTAGCAAACCACAACTTTGACACATCTAGTAATATTACTAAGAACTAATAATATCTTTATATAAAAGCTCAAATCAACGTAAATAGGCCCTCAAATAGTAAAAAACCATTCACAAATTAAAGGCTAGATAAAATAAAAAAAAGAAAATAATAAAAAATTAATCAACCCCCCCTCACAAAGTGGCTGATGACTAATAGAACTTAGAGCAAATCTCTCCCCCCCCCCCCCTAGCTGATCAAAGAATATCCAAGAGATTTCAAACTCGGAGACCACATTTCAAGAGAAGTTGGACTCTTTCAATTCCCGTTCTTCCCATTTCTGTCATTTCTTCTGTTTTCAGAACAACCACATTTTTCTTTAGGTGACAATGGTGGACTACGTCTTTGTCCTCTTACATCTGGCAATTAATCAGCAAAAATCATTGCTTCATGATCATTCTCAAAAAAACGAGATTGATAGTCTCCATAAAACACCTTCAACACTGCCGGATAGCGAACAGTAGACTTATAGCCTTTATGCCACAAAACTTCTTTAACTGGATTTAATCGACATCGATGTTGAATGACCTCTTGACTCAAATCGGAATTTAAAAAACTCTGCTATTCTGAATCAATAATGGAGTTTTTCATTGTCTCGCATTTTGCACTGCTAGACGAAGTATTGCTTCTCTGTCCAAATAATTCAAACATTGAACTATTACAGGTCTCAGAGTTTGACCAGGTAAAGGTGTTCTTCTTGAGGCTCTATGAGCTCTTCCCAATACCAAGCCTCCATAAAAAATTCTTGCCTTAGTACTTGTGGGATCCAGTCCTTAAAAAACGAAGAGGAACTTGTCCTTCCATACCTTCTGGGAAACCAACAATTTTCACATTATTCCTTCTGCTTTGATTCTCTAAGTAGTCTATTTTCCTCTCTAACTCCTTCTCATGCCCTCACAATTCTATAACGGATTTTTCAACCTTCAAAACTTTTTATGCATTAGAAGCCACTTGCTGTTTACATTCCAAAAAAGCAGACTGAAATTTTTAAAAATCTTCACAAGATGCTTCCACACGTGCTTTAACTGTATTCAATTATGAACTAAACATTTGAGCCATCTCGTTTATTATAGACTGGATGACAACATTTAACTGTTTACATTGGAGCTCAGAAAAACTCAGCCCTGCTTTCTCAAACTACTATTAATCATACATTCAAATTGATAAGATTGCAAAGTATTATGTTTCAGTTTAAACCTAGATAATTCTATTTTCTGATCTTCTGTAGCATCTTTGTGAAATTCCTTTGCTAATTCATCAATCAGTTTCTCTAATTCAAGACTAATTTATTCGATTCTTTTTCTTAAGGCATTTTAACGGTTTTACTGTGGGTCTGGACTCCCAGCGACAGCACCCAAACTTCCTCAGGGGGTCGACGCTGGTCTCCACCCGAAGCTCATTGTTTTTGCAAAAAATCACGGAGGAGATCAAGATCTTCGGGTTGGAATGCTTCCTGAAGCTTTTCAGGCAATGGAGTCGTCTTCCTGCGTGCTCCCTCCGTTAAAGTCGGCAGGCTGCCAGAATCGGGATCCATGTTTTGGGAACATGCACCTTCCTGCAGAGAACAGGTAATCCCAGTGCTGTCCTTCACTTGGTGAGTAGTAGACATTTTTTCAGCTCCCACAGGCAATCTTTGTGGTTTAGGCACTAAAGAAGTTAAACCTGAAGCTGCAGAAAGTTGTTTAGGCCTCAAATCTTCAACAATTCGAAAATGTAACTTCTTCTGCACTTGAAGTTTAATCGTCTTACCATTAATGGCAATAACAGTTCCTTAATACTTTAAACTAAAATTTTAAAAAGTTTAAACTTGAAAAGAAGGGGTAAAAAACGCGTACTTAATTTGGCAAGAACCTGAAGAATGGGAAACGCTGGTCTGCATGTTTAATCTTCTTTGCCAATAAGGTGACTTTATTGAATAAATGCTTTCCTTGGAACTTTTCTGTCCACTCTCACCCACTGATTTCCGCTGATAGGAACAGAAGACGGTAGTTTGCACATCTAGTGGAAATCATCGTGCAGCTCCTTCATATTAGTGACATTGAGTGAGAATACTACATTCAGACCTCAAGTTAGGCTGATTCATCCCTGGCAAGATCCAGCAAATCTTCGGTATTTCAGTATTTTGATTTATTGAACTAGATTGAATGTTGATTCTCAGAGAAATGCTGAGGGACTTGGTGGTCATGGAAATTAATCCTTGTCTAACACATATATTAAATTGAATGTGATTTTTGTTCCTCACATTATGTTCATGAGTGGATAATTATAGAATAATTCCACCAGCATAAATTGAGCTCTTGAGACACTCTGAGGGGTTGGTATCAGCTGCAGAGACCGGACACAGGGTCTTAACTTGTTCCAACCACCATCTCGTTCACGATATGGTTGTGGGCCCAGAGGACTCCACAACCAAGCAGGAATAGAAAAACACCACGACAAATGGTTACTTAAACAAAAGTTGCTTTTCATTATATTTAAACATGAAAAGAGTATCGAAATAATCTTATTACTATAAAGATAATATCCCAAATTTTCCCCCTTCTAATTCTAACAGGTATGTACATAATGTGTGTAGAAATTCAGAAAGGTTCTTCGATTCACAGTCCAATCTCACTTCTCATTCCTACAATTTCACTGTTTGCTGGGAAGTCTTATACTGTGCACAGAATTTAACATTAATGAAGTTCACCAGGCTTTGGTTTTGAAACGTTCAGTAGTTACTGCTCAGGAAGTTTCCTGACATTTTTCAGAGAGATGTTTGTTGCTCGCTCGACAAGCACTGACTCCTTCCTATGAACCATTTCAATGTCTTTCCAAAGAAACATGCCGATAAAGGGTTTTCCAATTTATAACCCCATTCATTCAAATCAGCACAGAGTTCATTTTTGTTTTTCGTATTTCAAATATAACACCTCCTTTTGTATTGACAAAGAGAACTTGGAATAGATTGAACTAAGAGTTAAGAACTCACAATGCATCTTCATAATGAGGGTTTTCTATAAGCTTGCCAGCTTGTCCTGTTCCATTCCTAGCTGCTGCTGCAGAACTGTAGAAAGGAATTTTCTCTCTCTATCACCCTCTCTCTTTGAAAAGCCCGTTTTACTTTCTCTGCCTGCAAAACCACATGACTTTCATTGAAGAGCAAACTACATTCTAATAGTAACAATGTCAGACCTTCACATGCCAATCCACTTTTCACACAATAATTCTAGCACTGAATTAGATGTAAGTGAGAGCAATTCAATGACAAACAATGATTTTAGCTGGGGATCACGGAGTGGTGTCCCAGCACTCCTGCTGGGCAAAATCATACATTTGGACTTCTGTCACCTTCATTCAGGCCTGATACTGCCCAAATAGAGCTGATCGTGGATTCATTTAAATATCACGTGACTGTGTAGTCAACCTCAAAGATTGTGGGGCGCTAAATTATAAAGAAGGAAACATGCCTAATGGTAGAGGAAGATAGGATGTTCATAAATGAATACATTGCTTAAATATTCACAAGTGATAATGAACTTGATCACGAATAGAGCAAGGATATGAGCATTTGGAGAAGAAAGGTCGACTGAAGTTTACTCAACATTTATGTCTGAATGAAAAGTCATTGAAACATAGAAACATAGAAGATAGGAGCAGGAGTATGTCATTCGACCCTTCGAGCCTGCTCCGCCATTCAACAAGATCATGGCTGATCTTAAAGTTCAGTGCCCCGTCCCCGCCTTCTCTCTGTAACCTTTAATACCCTTATACTGAAGAAATATATCTAATTCCCTCTTAAATATATTTAATGAACCTGCCTCTACTGCCCTCTGTGGCAATGAATTCCACAGATTCACCCCCCTCTGGGAAAAGAAATTCCTCCTCATCTCGGTCCTAAATGGTTTGCCTATTATCCTCAAACCATGGCCCCTGGATCTGGATTTTCCCATCATTGGAAACATCCCATCTGCATCCATTCTGTCCAGTCCTGCCAGAATTTTATAGGTCTCTATGAGATCCCCTCTCAATCTTCTAAACTCCAGCGAGTACAATCCCAATTTGCGCAATCTTTCCTCATAAGTCATTCCTGCCATTCCAGGTATCAGCCTGGTGAATCGCCTCTGCACTCCCTCCATTGCAAGAACATCCTTCCTGAGATAAGGTGACCAAAACTGCACACAATACTCCAGGTGTGGTCTCACCAAGGCCCTGTACAGTTGCATTAAGGTATCCTTGTTCCTATACTCAAACCCTCTTGATATGAAGGCCAACATACCATTTGCCTTTTTAACCGCTTGCTGTACCTGCATGCTCGCCTTCAGAGACTCGTGTACAAGTACTGCTAGGTTTCTCTGCACTTCCCCATCTATTAATCTATTGCCATTCAAATAGTAATCTGCCCTCTGGTTTGTACTTACCAAAGTGGATAACCTCACATTTATCCACATTGTAGTGCATTTGCCATGTATCTGCCCAGTCACTCAATTTATCCAAATCACACTGGAGCTTTCTGACCCCCTCTTCCGTGCACACAACCGCTCCTAGCGTAATGTCATCTGCAAATTTGGAGATATTACATCCAATCCAAAAGCCATAACATTTGAGAAGATAACAAACAAAATTAACAATGATAAGCATGTTATGTAGTTTATATAGATTTTAGTCCTCTTTGAGAGATTAGTTCAGAATGTCATAATGTTGGGTTTCCATGAAATCGTAGCTGTGTGTCTAACAAACTGCCATGACTGTAGAATGCAGATAATAATAGTGGAAGAAATATATTCTGCATGGAGGACAGTGATTAATGAAGTTCTGCAATGATTGGTTCTGGAATTCCTGGTCATTGTGCTTTTAGAAATGATCCACATGAAAAGGAGAAAGGATATACCCGAAATGAATGCAAATGTACAAACATTGCAGAATTCTACATGGTGCTGAACGTTGTCGGAGTTTACAAAGGAGAGAGGCAGGATTGTAATGGAAGATTCTCACCTATTTTTTATCCTGTTTTTTTCTTCATTTGCAGCTCTTGGTTCTGGAGGGCTGAGAACCTGTTTATTTTAAACTTGCAGCTTTGGGTTCTGCAAGCTGAGAACCTAATTGTTTTTAGAATCAGCAGACATAAGCAAAATTCCACCAAGGGGCCAGAGATGCTTTTATCTAAAGAAAGGACATCTGTGTACCGAGAACGCTTAATCTTCCTGCTTATTTTGGTCAAAGACTGTCAGAGGCCTAGCCTTGATGCAAAATAAACCATTGTATTCAAAGTGATAAGCTGAAAATTATGTTGTTCGTTAGAAGCCTAGCATGTTAGCTTGCTTTCTTATCTTTCTTGCTGTGCTAGGAATAGGTGCTTGGATAAGCAGTTTTTGGGGTAATATAAGTTATGGTCCCGCTGCTGAAGTTTGAGACTTTCCGAGAGGTGGCAACATCTCTCAGCAAGAAGAAGAACTTCTGGAGTCCAGCCAACATCCTGGTCAGGGGAGGTGGACAAGCTGCTACCGGCACCTTGACAACCTACTACAAGTGTGCAGTCGTTGCCTCGCTTCAGCAGTTGGGACATGTCCAAGCATTGATAAATATAGTCGGGAAGGGCTTGCATATTGTAGTGCAAAATCAGCTTTTGAATTTGTAATAAACATTTGTATAATCTGAACTGCTCTCGGTGTGTGTGTGTCTATTTTCTTTCGGTAGCTCAAACACTGTGACCAATCTAAAACGAACCAAGTGAGAGGTACAAGTTTTCCCAAGACAATTGGCGCTGTGAGCAGGGTTGGATTCAAGATGTTTTGCCAAAAGAAAGAGGTGAGCCCTGAGCAGTTCTTGATTACTGGATGGACTTCCAAAGACAATGGTTTTGGCATGTTGGTCAATACCCTGTCTTTGTTAGGACCACCCATTAGTTGGGATGAGGTAAGATTTATCAAGTGTACCTCTGGGAGAGCGGGTTGCCACTCTCTTTCGAGAAAGAAAATTTCCTGATAAAAAGGGGATGCTGACGGATGATTTTTTGGTTGCTGGCCACAGCCTTATGCCACTCCATTCAGCGTGAAGCAGAATCAGTTCAAAGAGAAGTATAATCTCAGCACAAGAGAAAGCAATTAGAGGAGGAGCTAGAAGCCATGCGACAACGCTGTTCCATGATGAGCGAAATTGTTCGCTCCAGTCAGGACAGAGCCAAAGAATGGGGAGATAAGCATGTCCAAATGATCTGCCGTAATATTAAACTCCGGCTGCAGCTCTATGCAGGTAAGGACAGGCAAGGAGTAGAACCCAATCCATTTCGTACTCGTGCCATGATAAGGAATGGTGATGATCCTGATGTAATTAAGGATTGGGATGGGAATATCTGGAATGATGACAATCGTAATGATGCAGATACTCCCCAGCATGTGTCTAACATACTACCCTATCCACCACCTGCTGTTCATGCCTACCCCATAAAGCAGCAGACTTCCCAAACAGACAGAAGGGGGATGATGTAAGGGTAGAGATGGAAGGGATAGATACTCCGGTCTCCCACGTGGACCCAGGGGAAAATACCCAAACCCCTGCTTATGCTCTATGGTCTACTCCCTCTATGGCCTCAACCCCCTCCCCTAGACTGGATGGATGGCCCTGCAGGCCAAAGTGGGAACAGCGGTCGTAAGCAATCAATGATATGTGACTTCTCTGTAAAAGAGCTGGCTGCCATTGGAGATCAATTTAGGCAAAATGCAGGAGAAACTCTGGCAGCCTGGCTCCTGCATGTCTGGGAACAAGGAGGGGGTAATGTATTTTTAACCCCTGAGGAATTGTTGGGATTAAGAACATTATCTACTGATGTCAGGGTCACTGCTGAGCTGCGGGGTAGAGGGAGAGAGATGTATTACTTACTTACTTCTCTAGGCGATGCCCTGCTACGGGTATACCCATCACCAGTAGATTGGGATTTACATTTGCAGAATAATTGGAGAACCCCAGAGGAGGGTATAGCAGTAATTCGTCAACATGCCCTGGCCTCTGCCTTGTATGCATGGCGTTTGAAGCTATGGGTACATGGGGGGAGCCCTGATGAAGAGATATTCACGGTTGGAATGCATACCAGATTGGTTTGTTCTGCCTGCTAGAAACAGAATTACCTTTAAAGAAATTGCTCGAGACAAAAATTGAGAACAAAGAACATTTATTATACAACAATGCAAAGTTGGGTGCTTCCACTTACCCTGGGATTACACACATACACTGGGGCTCACCCAACTTTTATACAGTTTATCTCAGTATAGGAATAACCCCCCCCCCCCCTTACATTCTTCTGCCTCCTGCTGGAGAGGTTTGGCATTAGGCAATCCTGCCTGCCGATGTGCTGTTTCTGTGCACTTGGAGGACCAGGGGGGTATCCTGTCGGTGTCTTCTCATGTCATTATCCTCATTGTCCTGATTCACAACCTTGCCCTTGTCCCCATTCACTCCTCTCAGAGTTACAGTCTCTTCATATGCAGAGTTCGCTAATCCTGTCTAGGGTTTACTTGTTTAATATACATAACTTGATAAATCTGTATAAGGCTAACTAATTATATATGTAGAACTGGCTAATACTGTCTAAGGTTTTCTAATTATTTATGCAAGCCTTGCTAATTCTATCTGGGGCTTGGAGACCCTTATCTCGTTCAGACTAACTCTACTTCTATCATCAACTCTGTCCTTATCTCCTTCATTTAGTGAACTTGCTGATTCTGTCTGAAGACTAGGAGATTCTTATCTTACTCAGACAGTGTCAGCTTCCTGCCTTCTAATATCCATGTCTCATGTTGTTTGTACTGGTTTCATTCATTTACTTATGTATCAATTTTATTTTCTTCATGTTCATATTGCAATATCAGGTTTTCTCATCTCTCACATGCCCAACCCACTACACGTGGGCTGGTTCTGTCCGTAACATTTCCACTAATTGGGCACCCTGTGTCTGAGGTGGTGCACACCTTATCTGGGCTTTGAGAATTAGAACTGGGAGGTAAAATCCACTCACGTACAGCCCAGGTTAAATCAGACAAGCAGGATGAAAAGAGAGGGCCTGCTGCCAATAACGGACCGACAAGGAAGGACCTTTTTCTAACCTTGTTAAAGTTAGGCGTACCTAAAAGTGATATTGATGGGAAACCTACTGCGGTCCTTTATGCCCTTTATAAGAGAAACGCAGGGAAACATCATCCCCAGCTGCTGAGTCCTCCTGGCCCAGCTGTGCACTTGGCTCCCCCTGCTGCTTCTATCGAGCAGGCTTCTCCTGTTCCACTTACCCGTGATGAGGTACAACAAATGGTTAATAAGGCTCATGGATAATAGTGGCATGTGGACCCCCGAACCCTACTGAAGCATGAAGGTGTGGGCAGGGCTCACATGTCTACACCATTGAGATACGGTGGATACACGGGGACCCACGGCCCTACATACCATTAACAATCCATTGGGGTGGTGGTAATGACTGCCAATATTTGGCCTTGGTCGATACGGGTGCGGAGCACTTGGTGATTCCGGGTAACCCCAACCTCTGCACTGGACCGACCTTTTGAATAGAGGGGTTGGGAGGTGCGGTCACCCTGGCAAAGGAAATAAAAGTCCATGCCATGGTGGGTGATAGCCCTCCCCCTATCTGGTTCCATGCCCTGGTGGCTGCTACTGACGAGTGTATCCTGGGTATTAATATGTTGGCTGGTACGACCCTCAATACTATCCAAGGGGGATTTGCCTTTGGAATTCGGACTATTAGAAAAATCTAGTAATGGATCAGGCTAAGTGGGATCCTGTGATGGTGCCACCCCCCATGAAACCAGTGTGCATTCCACAATATCGCCTCCCTGGAGGGCAAGAAGAGATTACTGCCACCATCGATGCTTTGCAAGAAGAAGGGGTAATGAGGCCCAGAACGTCGCCCTTTAATAGCCCTGTGTGACCGGTCCAGAAGCCGGACGACTCCTGGAGAATGACAGTTGATTATCGCTTTTTGAACAAACATGCCCCTCCATTTTCTTCGGCAGTTCCGGACATTGATTCCCTTACTGAAAACATTGCTCCTGGGAACTCAGGAACATGGTATGCTGTGATTGATCTCGCTAACACCTTCTTCAGTTTTCTTATTGCTGAGGACTCACAGGATTAGTTTGCCTTTTCCTGGAAGGGCCGCCAGTACACCTTCACTCGCCTCCCACTATTTGACACAGCCTAATTGCCCGTGACCTGGAGACGGTGACAGTATCGCCTTCCCTCTCGATTTACCATTATATTGATGATGTGATGATCCAAGGGGCCACAGAAGAGATGGTACAGGAAGGTTCGGAGAGTGTCCAAGATACCCTGATGCAAAGAGGGTGGGCCATTAACCCTGCAAAGGTACAGGGCCTGTCCCAGACAGTTATGTTCCTTGGAATTCAGTGGAATGCTGGAGAACAAGTGGTTCCCGATGAAGTTCACAATAAAATCACAGACTTGGCCACTCCTACTAACAAAAAAGAGACCCAGCGTTTCCTGGGGTTATTGGGATACTGGCAATGTCATATTCCACACTTGCATTGCTTTTACGTACTCTGTATAAGGTTACCCAAAAGAAAACAGACTTTGTATGGGGTGATGATCAGGAAAGGGCATTCCAGTCCGCCAAGCAGGCTGCCCGCATCCCAGATATCCCCTACGAACTACAGGTCTCCGTTACTGATGATGTGGCCTGCTGGAGCCTCTGGCAGAAACAAGAGGGTCGCTGAGTCCCGCTGGGATTCTGGTCACGTACCATGCCTGAGGCTGCCACTCGTTATTCTGCTTTTGAACAACAGTTACTAGCCTGTTACTGGGCCCTGCTGGAGACTGAAAGAATGACAGGTGATGCAGATGTTCAATTGTGACCTGCACTTCCAATAATGAATTGGGTTATGGCTAATGATGCTAATCTAAAGATCGGGCGGGCGCAGCAGTCTTCTATTGTTAAATGGAAGTGGTATATTCAGAGTAGTGCAACCAGAGGTCCTGAAGTGGTGGGCCGCATGCACAAACAGGTGGCTGATCTTCCGTCTCATCATGAGGACGTTGAACCTGCCTTGGCCGCTCATTACCCCACTCACCAGTTCAGTGGGGTGAACCATATGATTTGCTCACTCCAGCAGAACAAGAGGATGCCTGGTTCACTGATAGTAGCAGCCAGTGTGTGCAAGGAAACTAAAGTGGAAGGCAGTGGCTTACCATCCCAAGACAGGAACTTACTTATGCTGAGTTGAAGGCAGTGACTTTACCACTACATCCCCATGATCACCCTCTTCACCCGTTTACTGATTCCTGGGCTGTGGCTAATGGACTTGTGGTATGGATGCCTGGTTGGCAAAAGAATGACTGGATGATACATGACCGCCCAGTGTGGGGAAAAGAGTTGTGACAGCTGTTGTGGGATGCTTCCCACCACCATGAGATAACTGTGTATCACGTTGACGCCCATACCAATGTGTTGACTAACATGGCACAACATAATGCAGTTGCAGATAAGCTTGCCATTATCAGCCGTGCTGATACCGTCCCCCTGGCTCGATGGGCACAAGAACAGAGTGGTCATTTGTGGGAGAAGGGATGAGCTATGTGGGCCTGTACACATGCTTCACCCGTCCATCAGGATGATGTCCGCATGGTCATGCGTACATGCCCAGAATGTCAACTTGTGAAGTCCCGTGTAATTCCTCCTGGTCCGCATGGCAGAATAAAACGGGGTGCTCGCCCAGCTGCGGTTTTGAAAATTGATTACATAGTCCCCATGCCAGACTGTATGGGTAAATGTTACGTCCTAGTAATGGTTGACACCTTTTCGAGCCTGGTCTTTGCTTTTCCCACCAAGACGGCTGACCAAGCTAGCACTATCCAAGGACTAAATCATTTAATTTCTCGTTATGATCTTCCAGAGGAGATTCAGTGTGATAATGGCTCGCACTTCTCCGGGGAGGCAATCTGTGATTGGACAACTGACAACGGTATCTTATGGGTTGACCATATTCCTTATTACCCGCAGGCTGTTGGGTTAGTTGAACGAATGAATGGCTTACTGAAGGAACAAATTCGTTTGTTAACACCACTGGGAACCCTGAAGGGGTGGTGTCATGTGCTACAGCAAGCAGTCGACAATTTGAATCATCGCCCTTTAAAAGGAGGTACACCTTTCCACCGACTTCTTCACGCTTCTGAACTACAGCCTACTCCAGAAGAAAAACAATCATTGCCCCACACTCCTGAACTAGAGAATGCCGGACAAAAGGTATGGGTGGCACCACCAAGTAGTGGCCCTCCTGTAAAAGGAGAAATAGTGACACCTGCACAGGGTCACACTCGGTGGGTAGCTATTAAGGGACAAGATGATTTAGTCTGTTTAAACACTGAACGCTTACGATATCGTGAGTGACATGTGTCAGGCTTCTTTGTTCCATGTTCTCCATTTTACGCTCCTGGTGTTCTGGCTTAACAGCTGCTTTGGTGCCAACAATTGGATTTGTAATAATGAGGACGTTCCAAGGGAGATATCCATGGGAGACGCAGTGTGGTGAATTACATCAAGGAAGTCCTCAGTCACCTGCCTCAAGTGCAACTTATATCGATACGTTATTGCCAGTGTCGGTTCTTATATTTTGATTGTAGATGGACCAACTGAAGAGGTTGCCACCTACTTCTGTGATGGTCGTTTTTGTACTCACTTTGTATCTTGTAATAACTCTGCTCCACCTGCTGCTAAGTGGCGGAAGGATTCCAGTTCTCTGGAGGATTGGTGCTCTGCCTTGCCATCAAACATTCCTTCAGATTTGTCTGACACTTCCTTTCTCCATGTTTCCTATGCATACGCTCACCGATTAAATGTTTCTGATTGTTGGGTTTGTACTATAGGCCCTTTGCATGCTGGTATAGGCATTCCCATGATCCCCATTCCTTTCACCCAGAAATATTTTGACCCCTCCAAAGGCAGAATTTACATCCTGAGGAGGCTCATTTCTTTAATCTGAGTGATATTTTGGGTATTTTCTGAGGATGGCATATTTCTACCTCCTCTCATAATGTCACACCCCCTATTTTATTGTTTCCCAATATGTGAAGGGCTCTGTCTGTTTTTGTAAATTCCCTGCCAAACCTGCTGATTCACTGAGATTCAGTAATTTTTTGACATATTCCCTTTTTATTTCCAAGCCCCCTGTGAATGCGACTTATTGGGTTTGTGGGTCTCGCGCCTATGCCTGGCTACCCCTTACCTGCGGTGGTTGCTGCTATTTAGCATATGCCGTCCCCTACCTACACCATATTTCCCGTTTAGAGGACCATTCCTCGCTTATGCATAGGTCCCCTGTCCTTCGGCATAGATGTCATCTTTCAGGTGCCGAGATTTTCCTTGGCGCCTTGATGCCAGGTTATGGTGATATTTGCATTTCCCTAGAGGTTCTCAAATTATATGATCTGATGAACTCTGTTGCCAATGAGACATCCTTTGCCCTTTTGCCTGTCAATCAGGGCCTTAGTGACCTTAGTGATGAACTCTCTGCCAGGAGGACAGTGTCTTTACAGAATCGTATGGCCTTGGATTTTCTGTTAGCAAAACAGGGTGGCACATGTGCCATTGTCGGTTGTGAATGTTGCTCGTATATTCCCAATGTAACCACTAATATTTCTGCTATTATTCAGCATGTTTTGAATTCTGTTCGTGAGCTCCAGCGTCTGGGTATTGTGGCCAACAAGGATAGTTTGAGCCTTGGTTGGAATCCTTTTTCATGGTTAGCTGGTACATTTAGGGGTTTATGCCACGCTATTCTTCGTTGGTTGCTCGCTTTATTGCTTGTTTTTGTAATTATTGTAGTTTTAATTTCTCTTTTACGCTCTTTTTGTACTCAAATACTTGTCAAGTCTCGTGTCTGACAGTCTGTGATCAAGGGGTGGAATGTAATGGAAGATTCTAATCTATTTTTTAACCTGTTTTTTCTTAATTTGCAGCTCTTGGTTCTGGAGGGCTGAGAACCTGTTTTTTTTTACATTTGCAGCATTGGGTTCTGCAAGGCTGAGAACCTAATTGTTTTTAGAATCAGCAGACATAAGCAAAATTCCACCAAAGTGCCAGAGATGCTTGTATCTGAAAAAAGGACATCTGTGTACCGAGAACGTTTGATCTTCCTTGCTTGATTTGGTCACAGACTGTCAGAGGCCTAGCCTTGATGCAAAATAAACCATTGTATTGAAAGTGATAAGCTGAAAATTATGTTATTCATTAGAAACCTAGCACACTAGCTTGCTTGCTTATCTTTCTTGCTGTGCTAGGAATAGGTGCTTGGGTAAGCAGTTTTTGGGGTAATATAAGTTATGGTCCCGCTGCTGAAGTTTGAGACTCTCCGAGAGGTGGAAACATCTCTCAGCAAGAAGAAGAACTTCTGGAGTCCAGCCAACGTCCTGATCAGGGGAGGTGGACAAGCTGCTACTGGCACCTTGACAACCTACTACAAGTGTGAATTCATTGCCTTGCTTCGGCAGTTGGGACCAGTCCAAGCATTGATAAATATAGTCGGGAAGGGCTTGCATATTGTAGTGCAAAATCAGCTTTTGAATTTGTAATAAAAATTTGTATAATCCGACCTGCCCTTGGTGTGTCTGTCTATTTTCTTTCGGTAGCTCAAACACTGTGACCAATCTAAAACGAACAAAGTAAGAGGTACAAGTTTACCCAAGACAAGGATGCAAAAGTTGAGCAGAAAAGTGGCATGTGGATTTCAACATGATAAATGTGCGGTGATGCAATTTGGAAAGTCAAACCAAAAGGATGAAAAGAGGATTAATGGATGTTGGGCTTTATGAATATGGGGATTGAGTTCAATTGTCCAGTTGGTATGTGGCAACTCGACAAATGTATGCTGAGTTCACATGGGTATTGCGTTCCATCTGGTCACCTCATTATATGAATGGTGTGAAAGCAAAAGGAGGGGGCATGGAAGATTTGACAGCATGTTGCATTGTTTGAAAGATAATTCTTATGATGCAAGATTATCAGAACTAAGATTTTTATTTTTTTTTAGCAAGGAAGAATGAGACCAGACCTACTAGAGGGTTACAAAATTCTGAGAAGCACAGACCGGGTAGACAACCAATGCCTTATTCACAGAGCAGGAATAGTGAATACCAGGCTACATATGTAGAAAGTGTAAGGAGGAAAGTTGAGGGTCGACATCACAAGTAGGTTCATACACAGATTTGTGGCTGCTTGTAATGGAATGACTTACCAGGAATTGAGATAGAGTATGAATCATCTGTGTAATTTAGGAGACTCTTGGATAGACAAATGGATGAATATAAAATAAAGAGTTATGAGGCAGGAATGGTTTAGTGCATTTTTTGAAAACATTATTTATAATTAATAAAAAACGATACATTCAATAAATAATACAGTATTTATTTTGTCCTACAAAAACCACATGGTTATCCATCCAAACTCACCCAGCCAACTATGAAACGTCACAAAAATAAAGAAAAATGGAAACAATAATAGAGAACGTAAAAAAAAGCCAATACATTCAGGTATGGGTCGCGGTTGGTGAAAACCCTATCCCTTCATGGGAAATATTTTAACAATTTAAACATGTTCATCCATGTATGGGCTCTAAACTTTAACAAATAGATAATTATTTTTAGATTATTTGTTATCTTCTCTAACGGAATACATGACCTCTTCTCTGCATGCCGCCGGTGAATATTCAATTCAATATCATTCTTCCATGGAACTGCAAGGCATTTCCTAGCAATTGCTTAACTTTAACTCTAAGCATAATGTTTTATATTATCCAAAAAAATATTATTCTTTAAAATGGAATTTCAAATTTAAATATAACTTCCTAAAATTCTTTAATATTATCCAAAAACTGTTAAACGGTATCACATTTCCAACCGACTGTAAGAAAGTTCCTACTTCCATATGAGATCTAAAACAAAAATATGAAGTGACATATTAAACTTTCTTCACCGCGGTTAAATAT